>NC_088884.1:162801386-163464722 GCF_037157495.1 Lathamus discolor | reverse complement strand
AGACGGCTCCATCCGAGCTGGTCCCAGAGGTTTGCTCTGTAGCCAACAGGGAGCTGTAGCTGTTTCAGCATGGGATTTGCTTGAGCTGCTTTGCAGGGATGTCTCCGTTGCAGCCCTGTGGCATGTACTGTCTCCTGGGACTGCAGAGGTTGTCCAGGCATGCCTGGATCCCTCTCACAGGCATCTGCAGACTGAAGCATGGCAGAGTTTTGCTTTAATCATAGAATCATACAATCCGCTAGGTTGGAAAGACCTTTAAGATCATCAGTTCCAATGGAAAGTCTCATTCCTATGTGAGGGCAGCCTGTAATGTCTGCCCCATGGCACAGGCTGAGCTCCAGAGCTCCTGGTTCAGGTCTCAGCACTGCAATGCCTCAGGCTGGTGGTTATGATCCCGTTCACTGGAGGACCACACTGTCTGGAGCAGACAGGGGCTTGGAGCAAGCTGCTCTAGTGAAAGGTGTCCCTGCCTGTGGCAGGGGTTGGAACTGGATGAGCTTTAAGCTCCCTTCTAAGCCAAACCATGCTGTGATTCTATGAAAAGCTGTGATTTCAGCCTGTGCTTCGCAGGCTACAGCAAGAGGTGGCTTTCCAGGCGTTGGAGGGGAGTTCCACAGGCAAGACTGGGGAAAGAGTTAAGGGAAAAGCAGACAAAAATGTCCCAAGTGTGCAGCTCCATGGAGGAGGGAGTTAAAACCGAGAAGAAGGAGCTGTTGTGTTGTGCAGGCTCGAACAGTGAGGCCGTAGAAGGATGGAGTCACAAGGGCAATGTGTTTGAGCGATGAGCTGGGAAGATGATCCCAGCAGCGATGCTTTGTGGAGGAGTCCCGACATGCTCATGCAGAGGTGCTATAAATAACCCTGCCCCTCAGGCCAGCTTTCATCCGTTTGGCTCGCACAGAAACCTCGTGACCATGTAAAGTGTCTCTTTTTCATAACAAGACCCATGAATTATGTTTTATTATCTTTGCTACTGTCCCTTCGCTCACAAATGAATGGATTTTCTTGGGGGCACGAAGAGCGAAAAATAGATGTACGCAGATCATGTACGGAGTGAGGAGCACAAGGGGGAGATAACTCGGCTGGAGTCAGGAGTGGGAACGAGGGGTTAAGAACAGGGATCTTTCTGATGGAGTAATTTTAACGACACACAACAAACCCCCTGCTATAATAAAGTGCTGAAAAATAACAACCTGTCATTAAGTGATGGCATTCTAGTCTCACCGGTGAGCATGCAGCAGTCTCCATAATGGTGTCAGACCAGGATATTCACTGGGGAATTCATGAGCAGTTCAGACACGAAGGCTCCTCACCAGAAGGTTATCTGCAGGAAATGCCTGCAAGCTCCATGGTTATTGCTTAAACAAACAGCAAATGGTGTTGTTGAATATAAAGTTTTTTACCTTGTCCTATAAAAATGACAGAATAGAGGTGAAGGGGAAGTATTCTACAGCAAATACCCGGATGCAAACCTCATTGGGGCTGTTCAGCCTGGGGAAGAGAAGCTGTGTGGAGACCACAGAGCAGCTTCCAGTGTCTGAAGGGGGCTATAGGGATGCTGGAGAGGGGCTCTTCAGCAGGGACTGTAGTGACAGGACAAGGGGCAATGGGTTAAAACTGAAACAGGGGAAGTTCAGGTTGGATGTAACGCAGAAGCTCTTCCCTGTGAGGGTGCTGAGGCGCTGGCACAGGGTGCCCAGAGAAGCTGTGGCTGCCCCATCCCTGGCAGTGCTCAAGGCCAGGTTGGACACAGGGGCTTGGAGCAAGCTGCTCCAGTGGAAGGGGTCCCTGCCCGTGGCAGGGGTTGGAGCTGGAGGAGCTTTAAGGTCCCTTCCAACCCAAACTATTCTATGATTCTATTTTGCCATAGCTTTAGCACCCCACCCTCCTCAATCTGCCTACATGTACTGTGCTGTTGATCACTATGCTGTGGTCAGTGCATGTCTGACATCATTTTAGGGAGTACTTCGCCCTCGAGAACAGCAGAAACTGCCCCATGAGGGATGTTAATGTATTGTTCCCATCTCTATATTCTTTTTCTCCTGGTGTTAAAATACCTTCTTCACAAGCCCACAGAGTGCAATGACCCCCTGGTTGGTGGTCAGAAAAGTTTCTGAGGAGCACCCAATCCACGAATTTGGACTTTTGATGTTATTTTCCTCAGCCTGATGTTTCACATGAAAGGCATAAGGATTGAAAAGGCTTAGGGATGGGAGCTGGTCTTGTCTTTGGATGAGCATCACTTTGGGGACAGCGATTAAATGCTCCTCTGCCTTTGTTTAGAGGATTTGCCTTGGGTGAGATGACGCTGCAAAAGTCACCCATCTACCTAGAAAGTGCTGATGGCTGATAAAGGGGCAAAGCAGGAGGTTGGATGAGGGTGACTCAGAAGCCAGGTGCTCTCAAAGCAATTAACTCTCTTTGTAGACACTGAGATAATGAACTTTAATCTTCATCAACCAGGGCTTAGTTCTGTTACAGTACTCCACTTAGGGGAGAAGGTACCTGTGTTGGGAATCCCTGGGATTTCATGGATCACTGGCCACCTCTCATCCGCAGAGGGAAGCTGTCCTCCATGACCCATTCAACAGGTCAAACACAGGCTTAACTTGAAATGAATGAGGTTGGAGTTAGTCAGTGGGGGAGCGTTTCCTAGGGCATGGTCAGGGTAATGAAGCTCTGGTATCAGATGGGTGGAGAAGCCACCAAAGCAGTGTCACTGGAGATGACCAGCAGGGTCGGCAACCTTTTGATGGGAAGTCTCAGAGTATGGCCTGGAAAAGCTCTTCATGGTTCCAGGGGTTTTCCTCACTAGGTCTGCAAATCAGTGCTGGGGCAGAGGGCCCTTTTCTAATACATGAGTCTGGGATGCCCTGACTTGTGTGCTTGCTACCTTAAGCCATTGTACACAGGTTCATTGAGCTGGGAGAGTTTAGCCCAGGCACAGTGCAGGTCACCATCACTTCAGCCTGTTCCCACTACAGGGTGACAGAATCAGGACCAAGAACACGCAGGAACTGGCCTGTGAAGTTCGCTGTTTCCAGCTTCTTCACTGCTGAATTAAACCAAGCTGCATGCGAACAGATACACAGAGAGCATCGCAGTGGCTCTGCCAGCACCCTGCATTCACAAACAGCACCCTGGTATCTTCTGTGTCCCTCACATCTTCTGTAATTACCCATAGGACTCATCCATCCCACCAGCATTTCTCTGTTTCTGTACCAAGTGCCTGGGTCAATCCCACAAGGAACATTTCCAGGAATGCTGCAGCTGTCCTTTGCACAGAGCATCACACATCCCAGTGCCACAGCGTCTCTTATAAATCTGCTCCTGGTGTCTGACTCTAAGATGAAAGAGGTCTTGCAAGGACAGGACAAAGCCCTGTGCTTTCCCATCTCCTCCTGATTACTCCTGATGTAGCCCTCTGAAGCCAGCAGGATCACACTGAAATCCATTCCAGCTTCCACTTGGATGCCTACAGCCACAGCAAGCACCTCTCCTTTCCATCTTGCTGCTCAAGCAAGGGTACAGCATCTCAGATAGCCAGAAATCCCTCATTCTGCACACAGAGACTCTGTGCTTTGCCCTTAACCTTCCCTGGCTGACTCCAGCCGCAGACACGTTCAAGGAGTTCCTCTTTGCATCAGATGGAGGAAGGGTTTTCCATGCAGCATTTAAATCAAGTGCATCAGTAACTGGGAACAAAGCCTTTTGCAGCAGGAAATGCCCTGGAGAAGGCATCAGCTCCCACCACCTTCACAGCCTCACAGCATCTGGCAGAGCCCTTGTCTTCCCCAAAGTGCAGATGAGCTGCTTCTAATGGGAGATGCTATGGGAAGGCCAGGTGGGAATTTGTCCTATGGGATTCGGATCCCTATCGGCATCCCCAGAAGGAAAAGGATAAAGAAGGGAAATGAAAAGGAAGAGGAAATAAAAAGGAAAAGCTTATTGAAATCAGACTTTGCTTTCCAGAGCACAGCATCTTAGTACTCATTCTCTGCCCTGTCCTCACAGCATTCCCCTGGCTCTGGCCTTAGCTTTAGTTGAATGTAGACATCTACCAGCCACAGCCAGGACAACAAGCAAGAGACGTCAGGGCTTCAAATCTGGCTTTGAAGCTTTGCTGTGTGCCCAGTGCAGTATTTTTGGTGCAGTGGCTCCTGCTCCATGCATGCACTGAGCATCACTGATTGCCTGCTCCAGGCTGGCTATTGCAAGGCAGGAGCACAATGCATCTCCCCATAACAGCTGAATTGGCCTGAGCTTTACAAAGCTAATCAGCCATGAAAATGCCTCTCCTTGCCATCAGGGAAGAATTGACTTTAATGATGAGAGACTTCTCTTTTGAGCCTGATCAAAAGGGTAGGAGGCCTTTCGGGGAGGTTTCAGCTCTTCCTTCTGAGCATCCCATGTAGTCAGAGAGCGCAGGCCTGGCTCAGAGCTTTCTCTTAACCCTCTGCTACTCTGGAGTCAGGAATTGCCAAAGCTTAACTGCAGGATTAACACAAGACCTGTGCATTTGGTTTCTTTAGCTCCTTGTTTTGGAGATCCTCATGTGTTTCTTCCATCCCGGAGTGTCTGCAAGTGCTGGTGACTCCATCCTCCTCCGCATCTCCATCACCCTTACCACCCTTGGCATCCTTGGCCATCAGGGTTGGGTGTATTTCACATGCATTTGGCCAAAGAAAACTGGTGGGAATGTCGTGGTTTTCTGTGATATTTATCCCAATGACAGCACGGAGAGTCTTGTCCATAGGGTGCGGAGAAGACACACAAGAGTATCTTCTCCATGATGTGTTCTAGCTTTTCTGGAGGTCTTAGAAGGGGCAGTGTCAAGGTGTCCTTCGTGGGGTCACCAGTGATGGTTGGGGTCTGAGATACCCCAGGGTGATGCAGTGTAGTGACCAGAGACCCATGCAGCAATGATGGCATCTCTGGCTTGCTGAGCTGTGGAGAAGAGAGCATCCTTCCTGGTGTCTGGGAGCAAATATTGATAGACCTTGCTAAGCACAAACCCCAGGCTTTTGGCTTGAAAACAAATGCTGGTAGATGATACCAGGGATTGTCCTGATGAGGGAACATCCTACAGCCTCTCATTGGAAATGTTATTGCACATTGGGTTTAACCCTGACATCCTGGAACAGCTAAAAGGACGCAGATCCTGGCTTCTACCCTTGCATCCACGTCCCACATCCAGGCTCACATCCACACAGCCCACAGATGGGGACTTATCTCCAGCATGCACAAGGCTGTTATCTGTGCCTATGTGTAGACTGACAACGCCAGCAGGACCCTGTGTTGCAGACACCTCAGCCACATCATTAGTTTCCCTCATTACTCTGTATCTCTCCCAAGGCAGCAATTTTTCCTCTCACTCCCTATCTCCGAGCCTTGTCTCCTAATAGCCCAGTGTCAGCCCTGGGGGCTCTGAAATGTGATAGAAATGATGGGATATTTATCCTGCCTCCCAGCTGAGCTGCGCAGGCTGTCAGGGCTGTAGCTGACGAGCCCAGATTTAGGACACTGCTGCAAAGAGTAATGGAGGTATCAGGGGCTGAGATTGTCAGGGGCTTAGTAAAGCCCTCCTTGTTAGTGAGGTGGGCAGAGGGGCCTGACGGCATGAAAGCGAATGGTTGCAATTCACCCTAGAGGGGGATACTTACCCTGGAAGATGCTGTTTCTCTCTGTGAGAGCAGCTTAATCTCTTTTACTAGGTATGAGTAATATTAATGCTAACTGGCTTTGCAGCAGCTATGACCAGAGCACAGGCTGCTCTGACGAGGGCTGTCACCTCAAGCTTGGGTTGGAGATGGCTCAGAGTTTAGGACCAGCGCTTGCATAGTCCCAGTCCTTCTCTGTCTGATTGTCCATCAAAGGCATATCACGTACCCTGAGCAATAATATCTCAGGTAACTATGGAGAGCAGAGAGGAAGTTACTGACGTGCCTGCAGGCAGTGCGGGCGTATAAATCCTGATGCTGTCGTTCCTTTTTCCTCCCCGCTCTTCAGTTACAGCAATTAATGAAGTGATGGGAGCAAAATGATGGATTCGGCACGACCTGAAGACAAATCTTTCCAATTCCTCCGCAAGTTCTCCATGCCAGGCTGGCTCGAGGTAGAGGGTTGTGGATTTATGGCACATCTGAGCTCGCGGGGTTAGCACAGATTGCCATAGGCTGCTGAGCCTCCGCGCTCGTCCCATGCCAAAACCCAGTCACCCCTTTGCTGTGGGTCAGGAGAGAATTTTCCCAGTGCAAATGAGTTTATATTATATATAGATGAGTCCCTGAAGGACTCAGCAGCAGAGCAAGTCTCTCTCTGAGCAGTTCGCCCCACACCTGACCTAACCTGGCTCTGCACCTTATGGAGAGGAGGGGTTTAGTATCTATCACCAAATCCTCATGAGATAACAAGGAAAGAAGACAACTCATCACTGAAACAGCCTGTCTAGGGAGGCCACTAAACTCATCACACAAAGCTAATGGTCACCTGGTGGGAATGATGCTCGGTCACTGCTCAGCAATTGTGGATTCTGGTCCATTCTCAGCTGTGCGGTGATTTATTTAAGCCCATATCAGGCTTGCTCAAGAAGCCAAGTCCATCCCTCCTGGGCCTGATCTTTTATCATAGGGCAATCCATCCTGCTGTGCCGGTATCTCTTTATCATGCAACAATGCTGCTCAGAGCAGGTCACCACCCTATCCTTCATCCATGGGTCATCTGGCTTTGTTTGTCATGCACTAAGAGGGAAGCATTTAGGCCATTTAGGTTAATTAATAGATGATGATGCTCTTCAGGGAGCGAGACAGGGAAAACACATCCCAGGTTGGGAAGTATCAGGCAAATGTGCAGTAACATGAGCTCATGCATTTATACCCCCAGGTGTCTCTGCCTGCAGAGTGGTGTTCTCGACTCTCCCAGGCTTTAGCAGGTCAGCCAAGGAAGCTAAAGCCCGAGTTTGTACCGAATCCACGGTGTGAGTCCGTGTGCTGGCAGAACGTGATTTGGGGAAAGCTCCAGGAACAAAATTGCCAACAAAGTTTTCAAGTTGACAAGCAGGTATTCTTCATTCTTTATTCTTTATTCTTGATTCTTTATTCTTTATTCTTCATTCTTTATTCTTTATTCTTGATTCTTGATTCTTTATGCTTTATGCTTTTTATTCTTTATTGTAGCGCTGGGAGACACGGGGGATAGCTCCTCCTAACGTGTGTCTCCCCAGTTGCCACACAAGCCATCCTTTTATAGTCCCTGGGCATACATCCTTATTCATGAGGCTACGTATTGATTACACCATTTTCCAGAAAGCTCCCCGCATGCGTACAGAATTTGGGTGCTGGTCTCTGAGGGTCGTTTGCTTCTTCCAACGACCTTCATCACTTCTGGCAGCCTTCGAAGCACACACAGTAGATGCTCATACCAGTTTAATTGGTTCGTTAGTACCAGAGACTCCTATCCTACTTATCAGTTAGTTTAGCTGTATCCCATCCTGGACACCTGCCATTCCCAGATACTCCTTATCCCTGTGTCCTGTACTTCTAGCCTGTTTTTCTTAAAACTATGTCAACTATAACGATTTATCTTGTACAGGAGTTCTCGGTATGTTCTCTAGCTGCACTCTATTTTTTTCTATGTACCATGCACCTCAGTAATTTTCCATTGCTACTGTTGCAAAGCCATCAAACTTAACATTACTTAAAACTAATTATAAAGGTTTACATACTGCGTTTTGTGATTTTGTGCCCCCCTTGTCTCCAATTAAAACTAATTCTAAAGGTTTATATATTCCATTTTGTGATTTTGTGCCCCCCTCGTCTCAACGTTAGTGTAGAGCAGGAGGTAGCTGCACATGCCTCTGCTCCAAGTGGTATCTTTTCCACATCTGAGCAGCCCGGATACCCTTCCCTCAAAGAGAGAAACTCCTTCCTTTTCCCAGGAAAACCATCCCTGTCTGCAGAACTGGGATTTCAACGGAATGATTCATCTGCAGGGTCGTCATAGAACCCCAGCCTGGTTTGGGTTGAAGGGACCTTAAAGCTCCTCCAGCTCCAACCCCTGCCACGGGCAGGGACCCCTTCCACTGGAGCAGCTTGCTCCAAGCCCCTGTGTCCAACCTGGCCTTGAGCACTGCCAGGGATGGGGCAGCCACAGCTTCTCTGGGCACCCTGTGCCAGCGCCTCAGCACCCTCACAGGGAAGAGCTCAATAGTAAATCGTTCCTTTATTGAATACAATCAAAATTAATTTGAGAGTAAATCATTTATGAGGCCATTGTCTCACCATCCAGCACTGCCAGGTTCTTGGAAACACCGCATCCTTTTGGAGGCATAGCTGAGAACCTTGATTTCAGGAGCTGCACCCAGCAGCAATGTAGGGTGCCAAGTGCCTGTGCAGCAGTGGCCTCAACTGGGAGACGGATTCAAGCCTTTAACTGGGAGCTCTCCAGGCACACAAGCAGCCTGATCTGGTAGCATGCTTGGGGGGCACCCACATCACAGGGGGTCCAGCAGGGTTGTGAATCCTGTGTTCAGTTCTGAGCCCCTCACTACAGGAGAGACATTGAGGGGCTGGAAAGGGGCCAGAGAAGGGAATGGAGCTGGTGCAGGGCCTGGAGCCCAAGTGTGATGGGGAACGGCTGAGGGACCTGGGGGGTTCAGATGGAGAAGAGAAGGCTCAGGGGGGACCTGATGGCTCCCTACAAGTGCCTGCCAGGAGGATGGAGCCAGGAGGGGCTGGGCTCTGCTCCCAAGGAACAAGGGATGGGACAAGAGGAACCGGCCTCAAGCTGCCCCAGGGCAGGTTTAGATGGAGCTGAGGAACAATTCCTGCCCCAGAGGGTGCTCAGCATTGGAGCAGGCTGCCCAGGGCAGGGCTGCAGGCACCGGCCCTGCAAGTGCTCACACAGCGTGGAGACGAGGCCTCAGTGCCATGGGGCAGGGGTGTTACATGGGGTTGGACTTGATGATTTTAAAGGTGTTTTCCAGCCCAGTTGATTTTCACCTAGCTTGTTGAATCGCTTGACACAATTGCACTGTGAAGAGCATTGCTGGGCGATGCCAACTGGGCTTTGAGGCTCCTGGGCTCCACAAGCAGTAAAGAAGCTTACAAGGAGGACTCAGCTGGCAAGGACGTTAGCAAAGGGACAGAGCTCCCTTCGCCCAAGCTCTCAGTGCTGCCACGCTGACAGCAGAAAGGCCCTTGTGTGCTCCAGCACTCAGATGTGACTTGAAGCCACAGAAGAAGGAGATCTGCTGGGAAAGAAGAAGCTATTTGCCTTTGGAGGTCACAAAATAGCGCTTGTGGCCGCAGCCGCCTTCCGAACAGAGGCCCCTTATTGTTTGCAGAGACACCCTTGGCAACCTTTCTTAGCAGCCTGGATATGAACCAAGAAGGGCTTTGTGAAGCCTTATAAAGGGGCATTATGAGCGGGGGGCCCCGCAGGAAGGAGGGATGTGCCGGGGTGGTTCTCCCTAGAGGGAGCTGGGGGAAGCAGGCTTCTCCTTATACTGGAGCTGGTGTGGACCCAGGCTCCCATGTGCTGGGGATGGGACTATTGCCCTGCTCTGAGCATCCTGCTGGTCAGTAGGGAAGCTGTTTGCGAAGCTGAGCAATTGGTATGGGTGATCCAACTTGAACAGCCTCAGTGAGACCCACTAGAGTGTGACCATTGTAGTGACTGAAATAGGGGCGAAGGAATCTGGGTATCATTGCAGACCAGATGTCCCAGACCACAAAAATCCTGCTTTCCTGGGAAAATGGTGAAATCCGGTCCTTGTTGCTTCATGGGATAGTAGTGATCGTATCCCTGCCCCAAATCAGGTCCTTGGCTCTGGAATATCCTTATCTTTGGTCACTTCGCGGCATGAGTAAGGTCTAATAGGCAAGAAGTGCTGCTCTCTGGAGGGGAGCATGAGTGTGTTATAGACGATGAAATAAAGATGGCTTCATCGCAGACTTACACACGTGGTCTCCCATTGCAGGAGGGTCTCTGACTATTGGCTCTCTGTCGGGAGGCCCAGATGCCTTGGGATGCTGACACAAGGCAGTGCCCACCCAGCCATAGCTTTCCTCAGGAAGGATGGTCTAAAGCTCGGGGCTGTTTTCCTGCCTCCATACCTCGGGGTGTCTTGTTGAGCCAGGAGGTAATGACATGGGAGCTCCCACATCCTGCCTGTGTTCTTGTCACACCAGAAGGACGCGTCACCCCGCTGGTGGTGTGAGCAAACAGGCCTTTCAGGAGGAGGAGGCTGGTTCATGTGGCAGCCTCCCCGGAGAGGGGCTTGGGACAGGGATGCAGGGACAGGCCAAGGGGAATGGCTTGAACCTGCCCGAGGGGAGACTGAGCTGAGCTCTTAGGCAGAAGCTCTTCCCTGTGAGGGTGCTGAGGCACTGGCACAGGGTGCCCAGAGAAGCTGTGGCTGCCCCATCCCTGGCAGTGCTCAAGGCCAGGTTGGACACAGGGGCTTGGAGCAAGCTGCTCCAGTGGAAGGGGTCCCTGCCCGTGGCAGGGGTTGGAGCTGGAGGAGCTTTAAGGTCCCTTCCACACAAACCGTTCTGTGATTTCATGATTCCGCATTCAGACTGCTGGACCACAAACCCTGCAGGGTGAGGCCACACACCCCACAGGGGCTCTGAGAATGGTGCTCTCCCTCCTGCTTCCCTTGTCTTTGTGACGAGATCTGCCCCGATGCCAGCCCTCTTGTCACAAGGCAAGGCGGATGCGGCCGTAGAATGGTCACACAAACCTCTCTTTTGACACAAGAGCATCTGTCCTGTTACTCGGTCATGAGACTCAGCCCATGGTGTGTGCCTGCAGCACTGTGCAAGGAGCTACATGTGGGTCATTTGATGCTTGTAGCAATCAGGGGTGTTGAGACCAACAAGAAGAGGCCCTTGGTGGTTCATAGAATCATAGAATAGTTAGGGTTGGAAAGGACCTCAAGATCATCCAGTTCCAACCCCCCTGCCATGGGCAGGGACACCTCACACTAAACCATCCCACCCAAGGCTTCATCCAACCTGGCCTTGAACACTGCCAGGGATGGAGCACTCACAACCTCCCTGGGCAACCCATTCCAGTGCCTCACCACCCTCACAGGAAAGAATTTCCTCCTTAGATCCAATCTAAACTTCCCCTGTTTCAGTTTGAACCCGTTACCCCTTGTCCTGTCACTACAGTCCCTGATGAAGTGACGAAGGTTCTTTGCTTGTGTCTGGGGGACCCTCGAGAAGATGGGGAGGCGGCACGAGCCGTTCTGCATTATAGAAGGATGCCCGTGGATGCCTCTCTGCAGAGCACCCCAGCACCAGGGTGTGGGTCTCCATTCACCATGGTCTGTCGGGGATGGGATCAGGCTCCATTCCTGGGGCCCTGTATATGGGCTCCATCTCCTGGCTGCTCCGCAAACCCACTGCCCGCAGCCCTGCTGCAGTGCAGGCTCCCAGCACGGACAGCACCAGCCTTCTCTGCTCCAGCTGCACACTTCTCCATGCAGCCATGTTTTCTAGCGTATCCTGTTCCTAAAGAGCTGTGCAATCACATCCCGGTGGCCAGGGGTTTCCGCAGGATGTGCTCCTGTTGTAAACCGAATGGCTCCATCTCATCACCCCCATCAGCTTCCTTTTGGAGCTGGGTATCATCACCCTGTACTTCACCCATCCAGCTGGATCTGTAGCATCTTCCAGATGAGCTTTCCAGGAGATTTGGCTGATGGCTCCAACCTCGCTGTGGTGAGAAGCCCTGTCCCAAGCACCGGGTCTCCTCCCATGGCACTGGGAAGAGGCTTTGCAACCACCATGACAGCGTCTGGAGAAGCCCAGCTTCCACAAGCCCTGTTGTAGCCACCAGAAGCTTTCTCAGCAAGGTTAAAATTACCAAAATTAGGATCTCAGGCTATTGAAAAACCAACCCAAATTGGTTTTGGCAAGCAAAGCCCTGCAGAATCTGGGCAGAGAGGTTGAGGGTCCCACTGGTGAAGCCCTATTTTAGTGCTGAACCAGTGATGGCTGCACCAACCTGCCCCTGGGACTGGCCCTGTGGGTCTATAGGATGCCTTCAACCCCACACTAACAGTCTGAAGGAGCAGTCTTGGGGCCCCTACCATCCATGCAGCAGTGCTCAAATTGAAACCCCTTCTCCCTTGCCATAAAACAAGGCTGGCTGGTGTCTTGACATGGATCAGTGCTCTCTTGAGGTCTGTCCTGATTGACCCATTCAACCATGTATGAAGCACTGAAGTGTTTGCCAAGGTGATGCTGGGAATGGCTCTAGTGGATAATGCAACGAATTCTCCCAGAAAAGGGAAAATCGAAGATTTCTTCTCTTTTCTCTTTCATTACTCACACAAAACTGCCCAGTATCAGCAGAGAGATGGAGAAGAGCATCCCTCAGCTCCAACTCTGGGAGCCTGGGATCTCCCTGGCTAGGGCTCTGGAGCAGCATCCCGGTCCGTATCTCTCACTGTCCGATACTGCATAAGCAGCAAGACTACAAAGAATCGAGTCCTTTGTGTGCTGTATAGGGGTCCATGTGGTTTTATGTCAAGTGAAACATTCCCGACAAGCATAGAAATAAATGAAGATGCTGATTTTGGGGGGGTTACGACAAGGAATAAGAAAACCAGAGCGATTTTCTGCTTGGCACTTGGGAAGCAGACAAGGATTGCCACCAAGGAATCAGTGCTTCAGGGGCGCACAGATGAGGAATGTGGTTAATGGAAGAAGGAGGAACAGGCTGATGAGGAAGGTGCATTTTCTAACAGTTCTTCAAGAAAAGGATGAAGGTCCCAGCATGGGGAACTTGTCATTTCCTATAGGCACAACCGTCCCATTGAGGATGGTTCCATCCAGTGAATCGACGTTGGTGGGACCTGAGCTCGCCCCCCACTCGCTGTCTGTGATTCCTTCCATTTTCACACCTTCTCCAGACGTGTAAGACCAGCTCGGAAAGCGATGCGTGGTTGCAAGATTAATTGCTTTGAAAGCACAAAAGGAACAGAAAACGCCTGAAGGCACCGGCACAGATAATATGTTGTATTCATAGAGGTTTTAATAATTTATTGCCGGCAGCTTTATAGAGTTATCCTGTCCCTTTCCACTGCTCCTCTTCAAGGACGGCTCAAGGCAGCTTCATTCCTGCGCAAGGAGCGCAAATCAAAGGATGCCTTGGATCCCTCTAGGAAGAGTCATGTTTTATTAACCAAAGAGACTTGTTTGCTGGGGAGAAATTAAAAGCACTTTAACCAAGTCCAGGGCTCATGAAGAATTCCAGGTGAATACTATGGAAGTTGAAGGTGGTGCTTGCTTCAGCTCTTGCTGGGGAAAGAAAACCTCAGGGGAAGGAATCAAGCATGGAAATAAAGTACATACCTTAAAACGAAGCAGGTGCCTACATGATTTGCTCAGATACAGCCCAAGTGCAGCAGTGCAGGATTCTCCTTTCCTACGGAGCCTCATGGCCTTTGGCACTGAGAAGGATGGACATCTCTTTGGGTTTACCCCTTTGGATGTCAGTGCCTATAAAGACAGCTCCTGCAATTTGGTTTCTTCAGTATGATCCTGTTCATTTATAGCCGTAAACCTGGTGATCAGCCAAAAAGATAAGAGCTTTCCTGGAGGGATGGAGGAGTGGAAAGGAGATACGGGGTTGAAAAGCTGGGGAGGAAAATAGAAGTGTCCTATGAGTAAGCCTGGAGCACCTTTCATTTGCGTTTTGGGGTTTATGGTGTTTGGAGGCCTTTCCTTCAGAAATAATATCACAGAATCACATCGCCTGGCTTGGGTTGGAAGGGACCTTAAAGCTCCTCCAGCTCCAACCCCTGCCCCGGGCAGGGACCCCTTCCACTGGAGCAGCTTGCTCCAAGCCCCTGTGTCCAACCTGGCCTTGAGCACTGCCAGGGATGTTGTAAAGAGGAGAGCAGGATATTGCTGTGAAGGAATGAACTTGGCCCTCATGTGCCTGGGTATGTGGTCACCGTGGCTTAGCTGGTGATGCTCCAACAGTGCTCGTGATAAGAGGGACCTGCAGATGGGGTTTTGTCGGAGCACTGGTGGTTTGGTGAAGTCCTGTTTGACATCTGTGATTGCCCTCAGGAGAATCAGGTGCAGGGAAATGGGGCCTTTTCCCCTCTCTTTTTAGTAGAGAATTAATGGAATTGAAACTAATGAGAAGCAAGAAGGGGGGTGAAGGCCAAGGGCTCAGTGAATGCACTGGCGGAAGACCAAGCTGAGCACTCCTGGAGATGGGAGCAGTTTCCATGCTCACCCTCAGCTCCCACCACCTCATTTTGTCGAGGCTGAGGGCTAAAGAGCTCCCCTGGCCTAGAGAGGCTGTGGAATGGACTATCTGATCTTAAGGTCCTTTCCAACCCTAACCTGTGATTCTATAGGGGACATCCTGGAGGCAGTGGGGAGGGGGATGGCTGCCGGTACACACAAGGTGCACCAGGGACCCCTCACCACCAATGGGGTAGGATCTGGGGAGCCCATGGATGTGCTGGTGATTACTCAGAGAAGCAATAGAGCAGGACTGGCCACAGGGAGAGGAGGAGACCACATCAGGCCTCAGGCAGGTTGGACCCCTCCGATACAGGGTGGATGGGTCCAGGTTTGCAGCTGAGAGGACGAACCCATTTCCTGTGACCACCAGCTATACCTTAACCTAGATGTGATGACTTCTCCAAGGTCAAAGACTGGTTTGCTTTTCCTAAAGGCTGTGCTCTTGAGAAGAGGCACACAGAAGAGGTGACCAGCCGTCATGCTGTTGTGATGCAACAGTTTGGGGCCATCAAGTGAGATTATAGCTTGAACGAGCAGAGAGGAGGGTTAACCAGTGCGACTGGTTTCTGTAGGTAGATGAGGATGCCAATGCTTTCCATTGGTTCAGAAAGCAGCCAGACAGCTCTGTCACACACGAGACCAGCCAGTTTGTCCCTGGCACCCATTGAGCCATGGAGAGCTGCAGGCTGGGGATGTCCAGGGAAGGACCACTCTGCCCTCTGCTATTAGGGAGAGCCAAGATCCAGGGCTAAGAGAAGCTTTAGGTTGACGCCCTGTGGCCATTTGTAGGATCTTCTGCTGAGACCTCCATATTTGAATTGTGGATTAATTCAGCCAAATCCCATGTCTGGAATTATTCTGGGGGCCTAAATACACAAACACAGCGATCCCTTTCAGCCTAAAAAGCTGTGAATGAAGCCAACAGGAACCATTCTGCTCTCTGTCGAAGACGTGGCCCACAGAGTGTAGTAACTGCTTTAAATTGAGCCTGCTCCAGCTCAAAGAAGCCAGAAATTACATGAATAATCAATGAAAGTAGACAGGACACAGGTGATTTGGCAGTGGAACAGTCAAAGAACAAAGCTTCTCTTAAGGGAGGTTGAAGTCTCGGCGAGGAGGATCAGGTTCATTGGGAAGCTGGGCTTGGGCTGCATTGATTTGCCATGACTGCTTTTGCTGAGCTACAAGCGACTCACGAGCACATCTGACTGAGGGGAAAACCAGATCCCTGGGTTAGATCAATGGGGAAAAAGTTAATAGCATTCATTCCATGGGCAGAAACCTATAGGAAAAGCAATCCTCAGGCTTTGCACCTGCGTATCAACCTGAGTCACAGAATCATAGGATCACAGAGTGGCTTGGGTTGGAAGGGACCTTAAAGCTCCTCCAGCTCCAACCCCTGCCATGGGCAGGGCCCCCTTCCACTGGAGCAGCTTGCTCCAAGCCCCTGTGTCCAACCTGGCCTTGAGCGCTGCCAGGGATGGGGCAGCCACAGCTTCTCTGGGCACCCTGTGCCAGCGCCTCAGCACCCTCCCAGGGAAGAGCTTCTGCCTTATCTCTAACCTGAACTTCCCCTGTTTCACTTTAAACCCATCACCCCTTGTCCTGTCGCTACGGTCCTTGATGAAAACTCTCCCTCCAGCATCCTTGTACCCCCCTCAGGCTATCCCTTCCTTGACCGCTCTACCTTCAGAGCCAGGAGGAACTTCCTTGGAGCCTTACACTGCCACTTAGAGGGATTTTGAGAAGAAAAGAGGTCAAATTGCCATCGAACACCCACTGGTGCCATCGAGCTGCCTATGGAGGTGTCTCCCCATGTCCCTTGGGGACTACCAGGCTCCCCATGTCTTAGCGCATCTCCTCTCCCCAGCAAGGTGAGTGCTTGCCAGTAAAGCTGCGCCATGAAACTGCTCACTATTCCAATGGGCCACCCCATTTCCATGGAAATACCGTGTTCGTCTCAAATGTTCTGTTACTGCTGCTCCTGGGCACCTCCCAAGGTGCTGCCTTGACCTCTCCAAGCCTTTTCTTTCTTGTGGCTGTAATTAATATCCTCATTCACATCCCCGTGGTCTTGGCAAGTTGGAGGTTGGTATAAAAGACCTTGGCATTAAATATTTCATTACCAGGCTGTGCAAGATATTAACAGGGACAGTTAATAGTAAATGTCCTCTTTGTGGAGGAGAATGAACTCATTTATGACACACTGCCTTGCTTGTTTCCACAAGGGACGGGGGAAAGTCAGGGTGAAAGCGCTCCAGCCTGCATTCAAACAGCCATTAAAACCAAGGCTTAAATCCTAAAGCAGGGTTTGCCCAAGGAATTTGCGTGTTCCTGGGTAAATAACCCTAGGCTGCTGTGTCTATAGGACAACAAGGGTTCCAACAAGGTTGGGTCTGAGCACATTTAAAGTCCATGTGGCTGAACCAAGGCATGGGAGACTGAATTCAGCATCTTCCTATTGAGGGCTGCACAATTTCCACTCTCTTTTCTCCTCCCCTTCCTTCACTGAGCCGCGTTACCAGTGTATCTTGCAGTCATTTAATTAATGTGATCAATTAGCCTGCTTCTGCAGCATCTCTGAAGCCTTTTCACTGAAATAGAGGTTGTTCCTGCTCAGCCTTTCTTTAAACCTGCCTCTTTGTGTCCAGAGCTGCAAACTCCCATCGCTTTAACTGGTACATGAAGGGTAAAACCACCATTGCTTGCTTATTTTCATGGTTTTCCTGATTTTCCTCTCTTGAACCCCCTCCAGTGCAGGCTGAAAACTGAATCTCCCATCCAGCAAGGAGGTGGTGGGGATGCTGGAGCATCTCAAGACACCGGACATGGAAGAAGCCCTCCTGGTCCACGGAGGGGAAGGGATGGAATGGGGCCAGGTCTCCATGTCCTCCCTGCTCCTCCATCCCCGACCCAGCATCAGGGATGCACCGTCATCACTGTGGCTCTGGATGTGGCTGAGGTGCCACATGGCACCCACATTGCATAGGGCGGCTTCCCCTTCATGTAGCAGCTTTATTGGCTTTGAAGTGATATAAACAGTGAGTCAGTGACAGATACTGCCGTTAGCATCCCACCTGGCTTCCAAATTCGCCCAAGGAGGAGAAAGGATGGAGCTTCATCTGTGCTGCCTTCATACAGCCAGGCTGGTGCCTCGGTTAGGGATGAGCATCTCAGGTGGATCAGAGACCCTGGGGTGAGCCTTGCCCCCGTGCTAAAGCAGCCGTGCAGCCTGCAGACACCAAGGGCTGCAACAAGTGGTAAAACTCTCAGTATGCATTCACTGTACCATGTACAGTTCTGGTGTCCCCAGCATAAGGACACGGAGCTGTTGGAGAGAGTCCAGAGGAGGCCACGAGGATGATCAGGGCCTGGAGCACCTCCCGTATGAAGACAGGCTGAGGAAGTTGGGGCTGTTCAGCCTGGAGAAGAGAAGGCTGCGTGGGGACCTAATAGCAGCCTTCCAGTATCTGAAGGGGGCTACAAAGATGCTGGAGGGGGACTCTTCAGTAGGGACTGTAGTGACAGGACAAGGGGTAACGGGTTCAAACTGAAACAGGGGAAGTTCAGGTTAAATGTAAGGCAGAAGCTCTTCCCTGTGAGGGTGCTGAGGTGCTGGCACAGGGTGCCCAGAGAAGCTGTGGCTGCCCCATCCCTGGCAGTGCTCAAGGCCAGGTTGGACACAGGGGCTTGGAGCAAGCTGCTCCAGTGGAAGGGGTCCCTTGCCCGGGGCAGGGGTCGGAGCTGGAGGAGCTTTAAGGTCCCTTCCAACCCAAACCAGGCTGGGATCTATGATTCAAAATACAGCCAAGCAGAACTGCACAGAGGTCTTGCAAAAAGACTTGTTCCACCTGGGAATGTCCTCATTCAGTGCCCCAGGTGGGTTGCACAAGGGGGTGATGACAAAGATGGTTTCATTTCTGTCCTCTTGACTTTGCAGTCAAGTTCCCTTGCATATGAGATCATTAGATCTTCATTAAATCTGCTTTATGGACTACTGGCTGCAACCTTGGGCCCAGCTGCTGGAGCAGTGCCCTAATAGTCATGGCATTGATATTTCTTAAGTGTAGCATCTGTGATGCTGGTGATCCTATGACAGTCCAGTGGGGAAAAGAGCAAGCCACCAGGGATATGAGACATCTCTGTATAAGCAACAACCAATCTGGAGATGTTCTTATTTGATTATCTAGGTAAAAAAATACCCCAAGCATTGAACAGGAACAAAAACCAGCTGGAAAGCAGCAAGTCTGTGTCTTGAATTTATCCATCTCTTCTGATCTGTTCTCTCTCTGTAGCGGAGAGGTGTGGAGGATGAAGCTGAAATCACACGAACCCTTTATTCTGTGTTAATTGAGAGGCATCACCCAGCTAAATCGAAGACACACATCTCCTTTTTCCCTTCTCCTTTTTTGATGTCCCAGACCAATTTTACTGTCTCTGAGGCTGGAGAAGTGATAATTGCTCCAGCTGCACCATGCAGCCGAGCTCCTTGTCTTTAATGCAGCAGGGATCAGGTGCATCAACATGTTAATGGATTCATAGCCCTTTCCTGCATGGGGGATAAAATAGCTGGAGGAGAAAGAGGAATTTCATTGTCGTGGATTTGGGAAGGCAGGATATTTAACACAGCAACGCAAGGAAGGTTGTTGTTGCTTTCTGGTTTGTTTTGTCCCTTTTTGGGCTAACAGGGCTGAAAACAGGACATAAAAAACGCAGTGAATCGGTTCAAATTCCATTTCAGTCCCTTTTTTCTCACCTAGCGAGTGTCTGATGCCTGACATACAGACAGGGATTGTTGCTGGGGTTTTCACCCAAATATGTCACCCAGCACATCAGTTCTGTGCTTCTTTATCACTTCTGATATTGCTTCCTCATCTTTCGGGGCTCTTTGCTGCCTGTCACATTCCTCTTTCAGTCTCAGTCGACACGAATATTGTTTCAAGGCCCCCTCCATGTTAAACCTAATCCAAACACTGATGTCCACGGCTGAAATCCTTCTGGTAGCACTGAGGCAACGAGGCTCAAAAGCTCTTGTTCTTTTTGCTGTCCCCGCTGAACGTGCCAAGCAGCAGATGAGCAGCATCAATGGGAAGTAATTGAATTTTAATTCGTATTGGTTGCAATCATCTCTATAAGCAGGGCAAATTCGACCGGAGATTTCGACTCAGCCGCTCTCTCCTGGGTGATGGAGATGAAGAGGTTGTGGAAATGCTCACTCTGCTCTAGCCCAGAAAACAGACCTTTTGCCTTGGCCTTCCCTGCCCCTATGGCAGCTCACAGCCCCCAGGTTTGTGGCCCCCTAAAGAATCCCAGGCTGGTTCGGGATGAAGGGGCCTTAAAGCTCCCCCAGCCCCAACCCCTGCCACGGGCAGGGACCCCTTCCACTGGAGCAGCTTGCTCCAAGCCCCTGTGTCCAACCTGGCCTTGAGCACTGCCAGGGATGGGGCAGCCACAGCTTCTCTGGGCACCCTGTGCCAGCGCCTCAGCACCCTCCCAGGGAAGAATCCAACCTTATCCGCCTTATATCCAGCCTAAATCTCCCCTGTACAAGTTTGATCTCCCCTATTCAAGTTCAAGTTTTCTCTCCTGGAGAATGCAAGACACAAAACTGAAGCATGAGTGATGGGGGTGACTGCTCACATCATAAGTTTAGGTCTCTGCAAGCATGAGCTGCAGTCCTTCATCATCAGGGATGCCAACAAGTTTGTCTTTTATCCAAAGGCCCTTTGATAGCCGTGCTTTCTCCCCGCATTGCTGCTCTCTCTGCTTCTCTTTCTTGTTAACAACCACACAGAGATGCCAACCACCTTTTACAGCTGCTTTTCTTCCCGCGACCTTTCTGTACTTTTATATTCACTGATCCGATGTGTGAGGAGGGAGGGAGGTGAAGGTGTTTTGTGGGTTGGTGTACATCCTATTGACGGGATTCTCTCCAGTGCTTTTGATACGCCGACTGGAGCAGATCGATCTCGCTCTCTGTATTTCTCCCCCCGAGCCTCCCTTCCAGCCAGCAGTGTCTCAGGTTTGTTCTCATGTGCAGACTCTACAGATACTGACTGTGTGTGTGAGCATCCACAGGATTCATTTGCAGAACTGCAATGCAGGTAGCATTGAGAGTCTTCAAAACAGAAATGTTAGGGCTGTAGGGTTGTTTTTCTTTCCAGCTCAGTCTTATAGGTAGAAAAACCATAGGGACCATGGAATGCATAGGGACTGCACCAAGATCATTGGAGAGGGCTGGAGCAGCTCTGCTCTGGAGCCAGGCTGAGAGAGCTGGGCTGGGGCAGCCTGGACAAGAGAAGGCTCCTGAAGGGGAGAGCTGAGAGCAGCTCCAGTGCCTAAAGGGGCTGCAGGAAAGCTGGAGAGGGGCTTGGGACCAGGGCCTGTAGGGACAGGCCAAGGGGAATGGCTTGAACCTGCCCGAGGGGAGACTGAGCTGAGCTCTTAGGCAGAAGCTCTTCCCTGGGAGGGTGCTGAGGCGCTGGCACAGGGTGCCCAGAGAAGCTGTGGCTGCCCCATCCCTGGCAATGCTCAAGGCCAGGTTGGACACAGGGGCTTGGAGCAAGCTGCTCCAGTGGAAGGGGTCCCTGCCCGGGGCAGGGCTTGGGATGGGATGGGATTTAAGGTCCCTTCCAGCCCAAATCCGGCTGTGAGTCTGTGACCATCTCATAGCAGCCAACACCCCTTGGAGCACATCAGTTGGAGAGAAGAGGGGAGGAAACCCATTGCCCCATTGACCCAGTATGGGATGCCAGGCTTTTTTTGTACTGTATCCCCTGAGCTTGTACAAATGCGTCGCTTCAGCGCAGTGTTAGGGGATGCTGTGGGATGCACTGCTTTTGGATGAGGCTGAGAACTGGGCAGCTTGACAGCGCTGAAAGATGTCCACGTTATTTCCAAAAGCTGGCAATGAGAAGCCAAGTTCTCAAACCCACTTCCCAGCCCATCATTGTCTCCATTAGATGAAAGATTCTTTGTTTCCTGCCCTAAATGACAGGGTTGCGTTCCTCCCCTGCCTTTCGCTCAAGCCCAGTATGTAAATCCTCTCTACTCCCCAGTGGGTTATAGCAAGGGCACAATTTGAGCATGAAAAGATGCCACACTTCCAAATCAGGTTCTTGCTCTGAGTCAGAGAAAACATCGCAGCCTCTCCTGGAGAGTACCACTGAAAATCCCCCAAGCCTTCTGGTCAATCAAACTGTTCTGTTCCTATTTTGACTGTTTTTCAGTACCTAAGCCACTGAAATAAAAAAGCCCTTCTGAAAGGAGAAACGCAGAGGCTTCGCTCTTGGATGTTGAAATGTTCTGGTTTGATACCTTTAAAACACTTGTGAGCTTCTCAGATTTCTGTTTCCAAGCTCTGTTTTAGTGAAATCTTTGCTCTCAGGGAGATTCACCTCTTTGATTTGCCTCGGCAAATATTCCGACCTGGCCCACTAAGAGCTAGGACCTGTAGAAAATATGGATCTGAAGGATTTGCCTTGTACCTTGCAGATATAAGCTGCTTTTTCATTCCTCAAAATTGAAGGTAAGGCCATTGCAGGCAGAGTTTCTCTCTTCAAAGCTAACAAGAACAAAGCAAGCTCTGCTCCGGAGATGCTCTCATCTTGATGGAGCTTGGAAGTGATAGAATCCCAGCCTGGTTTGTGTCGGGAGGGACCTTAAAGCTCACCCAGTTCCAGCCCCTGCCACGAGCGTGGACACCTCCACTAGTGCAGGTTGCTCCCCATCCAACCTGGCCTTCAACCTGACCAAGTCCTGGTGCATTCAGGTCAAGGTTTGCTGCCTGCAGATGTAAGGGGACAAGCAGAGCTGCATGCAAACAGCCGCCGAGGAAGAGCAGCTCTCAGTATCAGGAGCTGAAGCTTGTGGTCCGCTGGGCTGTTTGATGTCTGCTTGTGGGAAACACCAGAGTCATGAAGTCTGGGCCGCAGCTGCTCTTTGGGTTCATAGAATCATAGAATAGTTCGGGTTGGAAAGGGCCTCAAGATCATCCAGTTCCAACCCCCCTGCCATGGGCAGGGACACCTCACACTAAACCATGGCACCCAAGGCTTCATCCAACCTGGCCTTGAACACCGCCAGGGATGGAGCACTCACAACCTCCCTGGGCAACCCATTCCAGTGCCTCACCACCCTCACAGGAAAGAATTTCCTCCTTAGATCCAATCTAAACTTCCCCTGTTTAATCCTTTCTTGGTGCAAACCCATCATGGAGGAGAAGCACGACCGGTTCTCCAGCTAAACTGCACGTTTGCTTGGGAGTTATTATGGAGTGCCCAGTTTGCCTTTTCAGAGTGAAACATCCCCTGGGTGATTTAAATACAAATGTTAGAGGGTCTATGAAACAGGGGTTTTGTGCAGGGAAGGGTTTCGTACCATGCTGGTAGATGTTAAAGGTCACTTTCTGGTAATATTGACACAGACTAAACGAAGCAATTAGAATAAACCAGTCTGCTGCTGTTGCCTCTCACAGGACACTGTCCCAGCAGCGGAAATAACTTATTCAGTAGGAAAGACTCCTTGAAGTGTGTGTCTAATTGGCCAGATGAGGCTCTGCCTAATTGGAGCCCCTATTTGCCTTGACATTTGTGATGCAGTGAGAGCCAAGTGCTCTTTTGAACCAGGGTTGCTCCATTGCGTGTGCAGGCCCGGAGGGTTTGTGCATTTCCATACGATGCTCAAGGCAAGAAGCTGCCTGCAGCCTTCCTTTCTTAGCAGATCGGTGAGAAATGGAAAACCTCTCGTGTCTCAAGCTGTTTCTAACACTTATTCCATCACTGACACATCCTGAGGTGTGGTGGTCTGTGAGCCAGCCAAATGGACCATCATGATGCTGCTATCATAGACATCAGTACTCAGGCTGGATGGTTGAGGGGGGGAAATGAGATTACAAAGGTGCTCCCAGCCCCTTCATGTGAGAGATGTGACACAAGGGGTGAATCCTGGATGAGATGGAAATCAGCAGCGAGACCCCATTGACTGCAAGAGGGTTAAATCGTGCTCCTCCATCACTGGCAGTGTTCAGGGCCACGTTGGATGGGGCTTGGAGCAACCTCATCTACTGTGAGGCATCCGTGCCTGTGGCAGGGGCTTGGAACTGGAGGAGCTTTAAGGTCCCTTCCAACCCAAGCCATTCTATGGTTCTATGATTCTCAGAGGAGCTGAGCAATTGCACAGAGAGCTCCCCATTTAGCTGGATCAGAAATGTGCAGGAAGAAAACAGACTGGGAGTTGGCTGCCACAGTGAATTTGCCTCATGTTGCACTTCTCACATGGTTGACACCATATAAATCATGATGTGTTATGATTTATTTGTGAAGAAGTCTGGAGGTGACCTCCAGCTGTAGACTCCTGAAGCTGCAATAATCACACAGACATCTGGATATTGATATCTCAGAGAACAAGGCATCTGTGGCACTGGCACTAAAGGGAATTAGAAAGATGGATTGATCTGTGGGAGGCGCGATTGAACAGGGAAGGAGGCTGAGGAGCCTTCATCATGATGGGCATGGGGAGGCACTTCCAAAATGGAGCCAAGGAGGTGGTTGGGGATCTCTGGTGCATGAAGGTCAAAGAAAGGAATTGAAGAAGATGTTGCTCCATGTGGGCATAAAATATCAAAGGAACGTGCAGTAGGGAATGACTGTATTGAAAACAAAGCGATAAAGACCTTAGTGCCTGAGGGCTGATATCTACAGGTATCCTAACCGTATCCTGGGCTGCATCCAAAGGAGCGTGACCAGCTGGGCGAAGGAGGTGATCCTGCCCCTCTGCTCTGCTCTTGTGAGACCTCACCTGGAGCATTGTGTGCAGTTCTGGTGTCCTCAGCATAAAAAGGACATGGAACTGCTGGAACAAGTCCAGAGGAGGCCACGAGGATGATCAGGGGCTGGAGCACCTCCCGTATGAAGACAGGCTGAGGAAGTTGGGGCTGTTCAGCCTGGAGAAGAGAAGGCTGCGTGGGGACCTAATAGCAGCCTTCCAGTACCTGAAGGGGGCCTATAGGGATGCTAGGGAGGGACTCTTCATCAGGGACTGTAGTGACAGGACAAGGGGTAACGGGTTCAAACTGAAACAGGGGAAGTTTAGATTGGATCTAAGGAGGAAATTCTTTCCTGTGAGGGTGGTGAGGCACTGGGATGGGTTGCCCAGGGAGGTTGTGAGTGCTCCATCCCTGGCGGTGTTCAAGGCCAGGTTGGATGAAGCCTTGTGTGGGATGGTTTAGTGTGAGGTGTCCCTGCCCATGGCAGGGGGGTTGGAACTGGATGATCTTGAGGTCCTTTCCAACCCTAACTGTTCTATGATTCTATGATTCTATGATTCTATGATTCTATTGCAGCAGAAGTGCCCACATCTTATGTGCACCTTTATGCCTCCCCCCTTGGAGGTCCTTGGAAAGCCCAGCTAAGGGCTCACCACCAAGCTCTGCTGGGACCTGTCCTCTCACTCCTTTCCTCCAGCATCCTTGGGGAAGCAGAAGGCAAATGGGGTAGAGCTCCACTATAAACAGAAATCAGAGACTCACCCAAAATCAATGGACCAGAAGGAAAACCCACCCCATTTTGCTTGGATCAACCTAAAATCCCAGAATTCCAGAGATTCCTGATGTGTTTTATTTTTCCTGTTGTTCCCCATCAACATCACGCCGCATTGGGAAGTCATCAAGACTTGTTTTCTGTAAGAGCCATCAGATTGCCCACAAGGGACACCCCATTATTTACTCAGGATGGGGAACAGAAGCCATGGGTGTTGCAGACCTCACCCCAATACCTCCTGTCCATGCCCTACTCGCCCAAATTGACCTTGCATCCAAATCTGCCTTAGACAATGACCAGGGTTGGCATCCGCTGGACCACAAGTCAATGTCCCCACCAGTTGGACCAGTCTCACTGGGTCTTTGGTTTGGTTGATGCTTAAAGCACAGATCTCCTCCCTGCAGCACCCATGAGGTGGGGCAGCAGAGCTTCCTGCAGGTTATTTATACAGCACATCATTACTTATGTTCCCCTTATCTTACTACTGTCATCATCCAACTGCATTTCAACATCGCAAGCTGATGACGGTAGCTCTGTGATGGAGCTTTGCTTACGTGTTCTTAACCAGACACAACTTTCTTTTGACATGTGCAAATGCAAATAAGAAACCCCCAAAACTGACTTTTATTTCAGTTTCTTCACTTGTTCCCTGTGCTTTTTCATTTTCACAGCTGCAGCCGGTGTTTGTTCTCTGCCATTTCGAAGGGCGCTCGCTGTTGAAGGCACCAGCTCTCCTGAATCGCACCGGCTTGGGAGAAACCAGGCATTGCATGCTCAGATGGTGATATGAAACCCTCTCATTTCTCCAGAGCTGGTGGGACAACCCATAAAGCATCACAGAATCCCAGACTGGTTTGGATTGGAAGGGACCTTAAAGCTCCTCCAGCTCCAACCCCTGCCACGGGCAGGGACCCCTTCCACTGGAGCAGCTTGCTCCAAGCCCCTGTGTCCAACCTGGCCTTGAGCACTGCCAGGGATGGGGCAGCCACAGCTTCTCTGGGCACCAGCACCTCAGCACCCTCACAGGGAAGAGCTTCTGCCTTATCTCCAACCTGAACTTCCCTGTTTCAGTTTGAGCCCATCACCCCTTGTCCTATCACTGCAGTCGCTAATGAGGAGCAAAATGAGCAGCATAGCCCTTGGCTCCCATGTGTAGAGTGTGGGGAGTGCGACATCTCCATCTCTCCCTCCTTTCAGTGAATTATTATCAAGCCAATTATTCTGTCACTTGAAAATCTCAGCAGACGTCAACCGACCCAGATTCCACACTGGCATCGGTCCCTCCGTACCCAGCTGGAATTGGAGTTCTTTGTCCTTTTGTGCTCTGTTATTAATGGGACAATAAAAAAAATGTATTTTTGCAGCTGCCAGCGACTGAAGAGGCATAAAAAATAGGAACTGAGAGATTAAGGATGTTTATTTATGTAGCATCGCTTTATGTCTGTGGGTTATTTATCAAAACAGTAACTCTCTAAAACTATCCCCCTAAAAGATGCTCAGAGGCTTATTTAATCACTAACTTAAACTTCCAGATGTTTTGCTGATGTATGCTTAAAACAGCCACAAGAACACCATGTATTGCTGTGCTTCTATCCGAGGATGACAGCTTCCTAGTCAGTAGTGGTATCGGTAGGGCTGTTATGTAGGGCAGTTCGTTATTTAACGCTCCTTTCAGATTGTTCCTTTTCCAGCAAAAATACACAGAATGACACGTTCCAAACGCAACATAAAAGGACACAAATAAACCTGACTGGGGGGTGGAGTTGTCTGCATTTCATAAGAGCCAGGAGAATGCTAAAGAGCTGGTCCTGCCTAAATCTGCCCATGGACGGCACACTCACTGCAACCTCTGTGGATGGCAGTGAACAAGATGCTGCAAATCCAGCAGAATTGCATAGGGGCTTTGTGGGATGGGAGGAAGCAAAGGGGGGAAAAGGTGCTGAGGAGTTGGGTTTATTTTGATTCGATAATAACACAGCAGGAGAGTGTGTGTCCTATGCAAGTGCTTTGCTTCCCCTTCTACTGCACTGTGGGGAGACCCCCCCTGCAGCCCTGATCCAGCTCTGGGGCAGCAGCACAAGAGGGACGTGGAGCTGCTGGAGCGAGGCCAGAGGAGGCCATGGAGATGCTGCGAGGGCTGGAGCAGCTCTGCTCTGGAGCCAGGCTGAGAGAGCTGGGCTGGGGCAGCCTGGACAAGAGAAGGCTCCTGAAGGGGAGACCTGAGAGCAGCTCCAGTGCCTGAAGGGGCTGCAGGGAACCTGGAGAGGGGCTTGGGACAAGGGCCTGTAGGGCCAGGCCAAGGGGAATGGCTTGAACCTGCCCGAGGGGAGACTGAGCTGAGCTCTTAGGCAGAAGCTCTTCCCTGTGAGGGTGCTGAGGCGCTGGCACAGGGTGCCCAGAGAAGCTGTGGCTGCCCCATCCCTGGCAGTGCTCAAGGCCAGGTTGGACACATGGGCTTGGAGCAAGCTGCTTCAGTGGAAGGGGTCCCTGCCTGTGGCAGGGGTTGGAGCTGGATGAGCTTTAAGGTCCCTTTCAACCCAAACCACTCTGGGATTCTATGATGATGACAGTATTTTAAGGCTGAACATCTGAAGAAATTGGGGTAAGCAAAGCTCCCTGGTTTTTATCTTGAATTTCAATGGGCACAGTTTGCCTAATAGTGTTGGAAGAAAATCTGCAGAGACAGAACTCCCTGTACTAGACCGATAGCTGGAAAAAAGGGGTATAATCTGGGGTGTAGAGGAAGAAGTTTCTGAAAGCTACATACTTTACAAACCAGTTTTTCATTAGAGACTTTACGTTGTACAAAGACAGGATAATTGAGATCCTTTATTAGAATCTCAGAACATCTCTAATATCACACAGCAAGTTCACACAGGGGCTTGGAGCAAGCTGCTCTAGTGGAAGGTGTTCCTGTCTGTGGCAGGGACTGGGACCGGATGAGCCCCTTGCAAGGTCCCTTCCAACACAAACCAGGCTGTTGATTCTGTAAGATCCTTTATTCTGTGCAACCTCAGTTCTGATTTGCAGGGCTCGTGCACCATGGGCTGTCTCTGCTCAGCAATTCTAACTTGACTTACATCTTTGCACAAGGTTAAAAAGGACTCCAGCTCTACAGCTGCCTGTAGCCTGTTGGAACTGGATGAGCTTTAAGTTCCCTTCCAACCCATACTGTTCTATGGCTCTATGATCCTTCAGGAAAGCAGTGTGCTGCCCACCTCCAGTTGCTTTTTGTGCCTGGAAAAGCCCTTTTTCCTCCCCATTCCCCTCTGCAATCCCCTGTTAGGACTGGGCCTGTTTCAGGTTATTTTTGCTCTGAAGCATAGGTGCTGGCTCTCAGCTGCTGTCCCACTTTACAGAGCTTCAGCCTCACAGGAACAACCTGTCTCCAACGTTACCAGCGCATCTCGCAAAGCAGCAGGCATTGGGATGCTACGTGTGCGGTGGCTCAGGGCGGTGAGCTCAGATCCCAGATGGTCCTGGCGTGAGTCAGACCAAACAACGTGGTTTTCCCTTCCCCATCCTCTCAGGGAGATTCCGTTCATTTTATTTCTTCTATGGCACCGTGGTGCTTTGGGAAAAGAGGCAGGTCCTCCAAAAAGCCTTCCATTGTCCGTGCTTCTCCTCCATCCCCTGCTAGATCCAGCTAAAAGCTGTTCCCACTGGCAGTACCATAGACTCCTGGAATCCCAGGTTGGAAGGGACCTCAAGCATCGTCTGCTCCAACCTTTGTAGGCAAAGCATCACCTACACTAGATGGCCCAGCACCCTGTGCAGCCCGATCTTAACAGTGTCCAGCGCTGGGGAGTCAACACTTCCCTGGGGAGATTATCCCAGTGGCTGCTTGTTCTCATTGGGAAACATTTCCCTCTTGGGTCCAGCTGCAATCTCCCCACCGGTAACTTGTGCCCATCACCCCTTGTCTCTCCCATGGGACTCCTTGTCCAAAGGAAGTCTCCGTGTTCTTTGTAGCCACCCTTTAAACACTGGACCATGGTGACAAGGGCTCCTTGAGCCACCTTTTCTCCAGGCTGAACAGTCCCACTCTCTCAGCCTTTCCTCTCATGCTTCCCAGCCCTTGGACCATCTTTGTGGCCCTTCCCTGGACCCTCTCCAGCCCATCCACAGCTTTTCTCTATAGTGGGAACCAAAACTGAACCCAGTATTCCAGCACTATGGATAAGGAGCTGTATAAGATGTCTGCTGGCCTTGCAAAGCTTTTCTGAAGCAAAGCATCTTCTCAGGTCATTGCCTGCACTGGTCACACACTGCTGCACTGAGCCAGGCTGCTGGGGATGTGGAGTGTGTTTTACAAGTGTTGGGCATGAAAAGTGGGAAAGCCGGACCTGTGGGGCTCACCCACACACTTGTAGGGGATTTCAGCTTCATTTTAGAGTTGATATGTAAATGTATTGTCACCGACACCAATACAATAGCTTCTGGGTAGTGGTTAAAGTGTATGGAACAGAGCTGTGTCCACCAGCTAACAGCTTACCCTGATGCCAGATGGGCACGGCTGGAAGAGACTGGTTGAGAGGAGAGGCAGATGGCAGGATGGGACTGACTGGTTACAGCTCGGATGTGAAGGGATGCGGGGCTGTCTCATGAGACTGCAGATCCTAAGCTCTAATAGGGAAAATGAAAGCCTTAGGAGGGGGGTTATGATGGGGTCCTGAGGCTAAGGATGAAGTTGGGACTGTAGTGATAGGACGGGGACTGTAGTGATAGCAAAGGGGCAATGGGGTCAAACTGAAACAGGGGATGTTCAGGTTGGATATAAGGCAGAAGCTCTTCCCTGGGAGGGTGCTGAGGCACTGGCACAGGGTGCCCAGAGAAGCTGTGGCTGCCCCATCCCTGGCAGTGCTCGAGGCCAGGTCGGACACAGGGGCTTGGAGCAAGCTGCTCCAGTGGAAGGGGTCCCTGCCCATGGCAGGGGTTGGAACTGGATGAGCTTTAAGCTCCCTTCCAACCCAAACCATTCCGTGTGATTCCAAGTTCTTGATGCTTTCAGATCCTCTGCAAATCTCTGGCTTGGTCTCACATGCTCAGTAAAGATCAGAGCATCAGTGCTTAGGAAGCACTGGAAGGGTTAAACTCCACCACTATGGATCTTCCCTTCTCCAAAGTTATTAGCTCCCTATAGGCCTGATCTGTTGAATACCCCATGTTTTACACTGGTGGCCCTGGGCAAACCTTCCCAAAGTAAGCTTGTGTGTAGGTATGTGTGTGTATGTGTGCGTGCTTCCCTGACCAAGTGATTTCATTATCTCTCCAGCTAATTAAGAGGCTGTTTGTGTCTGTTTGCATTCAGCCAACAGCAAATTCACTGCTACCGTTATGGATCGATTTTCCCCTCCTTGTTGCTGTGGTTGGTGAACACAGCGCAGCTTTGAGCCGATCAGGTTCATGCTCCACGTACCCAGAGAAGCTAATGAAATTACACTGCAGGATGTAACCTGCCCAACATTAAATGTGGGCAATTGCAGCTCTTCCTGCTGGAGTGTTGAACAAACAAGAAATTAAAGATATGAAACAGGCAGCACGTTTCTGCTTCCCCTATAGCCTATGAAGCCCGGCCCAAGGAAGGGGGTTGGAACTGGATGATCTTAAGGTCCTTTCCAACCCAAACCATTCTATGATTCTATGACTATAAGCAGAAACAAACACAGGTGTCCCAGCTATGCCTGCTTGTGCAGATAAATCAGGTCCTGCAGCATAATCCCTCCTCTGGAACATCAGCATCTCTGGATGCCTGTGTCCTCTTGGGTTGCGCCTGGCGCCCATCCTGTGCCTTCAGGTAGGTGGTGTTCACAGAGGTGCTGGGTTTCTTACAGAGAAGCAGTGATGGGAAAAGAATGCCGTGTTTATTTGATGTGCAGGTGAGAGCACGACTGAAGCAGGTTTACTCTTCCAGTGCCTAAAGGGGCTCCAGGGAACCTGGAGAGGGGCTTGGGACAAGGGCCTGTAGGGCCAGGCCAAGGGGAATGGCTTGAACCTGCCCGAGGGGAGACTGAGATGAGCTCTTAGGCAGAAGCTCTTCCCTGGGAGGGTGCTGAGGCGCTGGCACAGGGTGCCCAGAGAAGCTGTGGCTGCCCCATCCCTGGCAGTGCTCAAGGCCAGGTTGGACACAGGGGCTTGGAGCAAGCTGCTCCTGTGGAAGGGGTCCCTGCACTGGCAGGGGTTGGAGCTGGATGAGCTTTAAGGTCCCTTCCAACCCAACCCAGGCTGGGATCCTGTGATTCCTATTTCCTTGGCTTCAAATGAACCAAGTGACCTTTATCTGGCAGACAGTGGGGCCACATGTCAGTGCCTTGCTGCATGTCAAGCATGCTGAGACTCTTTGGTGGCTGCTGCTAGCAGGGAAGCTATTACAGATTATTGCTCAATGCAGTCATTGGGCCCCAGAAATGTGGATAACCTCCTTTTCTTTTGCATGGCTGCCCCCTTCACCTACACTCTGCCTGCTAATCCATCTCCACCAGGATTGCTTATTGTATTGTAGAGCTCTGAGCAGCTTCCAAGTGGTGCTATTATAAGATATTAAATCTGGCAATGCAACTCTTCTTATTCCTCCTGTGGAGACAGATGTCTCGATCAGGTGAGAGCAGAAGCCCTAAAAGACCAGGATTCGTTTTGTTTGCTGCTGGACTCCTCTGAGACAAGGACTTTGCAGAGCTCAGTGATTTGCAGTTTGCCATAGAGAGAAACACTGGCTTTCTTCCCATAGGATCGCTGCGATCCAAGCGGCACTGATGTGTGTAACACGTGCAGCCTCTGACCCAAATCAGAGTAGTGATTTATAGGATCGTGCAAGTCCCCTGATTTACAGAGCATCTGTTTGGGAGCTGGTTACAGACCTTGCAGCTCAGGGCTGGCTTCCCTCTCTGTTGCCTTTACACAGGTTTACTAGGCTGGGGTGAGCTGGCTCTAATAAAGGGACAAGGTCTTGAAATCATGTTCAGGCATAATTTATATCTGGATGGATGGATGGATGGATCATAGGATCGTAGAATAACAGGACCATAGAACCATGGAATCATAGACTAGTTTGGTTTGGAAGAGACTTTCAAAGCTCATCCAGTCCAACCCCTTGCAATGAGCAGGGACACCTTCAAGTAGATGAGGTTGCCCAGAGCCACATCCAGCCTGGCCTTGAATGTCTCCAGGGATGGTGCATCCACCACCTCCCTGGGCAACCTGTGCCAGGGTTTTACCACCCTCATTATAACAACTTTATCCCTCACTTCCAGCCTCAGTCTCTCTTCTTTTAGTTGAAAACCATCACACCTCGTCCTATCGCAACAGGGGGATAGATGGATAGATGGAGTGTATAATTCACTCACTGCCTCCCTTGGATTCTGTGGTTCTCCCAGACTCATGCCTTTAAGAGGAATGCTGAAACAGTGTCTGCATGTGGATACGATTAAAATCCAAGCAGGAACACACAATTATTTGAGACCTGTTTCTTCCAGGTTCCAAGCCCTATGAGGCCAGGCTGTAGAGAGCTTATGAGCTCTGAGCTTAAATGGTGGTTCCTGTATCATGAGATCCTGGCAGGTTATCAGTCATTTTAATGACTTTTGTTTTCCCAGAGGAAGCCCACGTTGGTTTTGGCACCTGTGAACGCTGCCTGCAGCAGCCTGGGTGCAGTTGGAGCACACATCCTGGCAGCAGGAGAAGGGAAGTGCGTGGACAGGTGGCAAAAGCCAAGTAGAGAAACTCTTTGGGCTTGGAGGAGGGAGCAGTGATGGTGAATCCCTTCTCTGCAGGTCCAGAGGACACCAAACCTTTCTTCAGGATCCAGGTGCAGCCATCAGAAGTTGAAGATAGAATAGTTCTGGTGTCCTCCGCATAAAAAGGACATGGAACTGCTGGAACAAGTCCAGAGGAGGCCACGAGGATGATCAGGGACTGGAGCACCTCCCGTATGAAGACAGGCTGAGGAAGTTGGGGCTGTTCAGCCTGGAGAAGAGAAGGCTGCGGGGAGACCTCAGAGCAGCCTTCCAGTACCTGAAGGGGGCCTGTAGGGATGCTGGGGAGGGACTCTTCATCAGGGACTGTAGTGACAGGACAAGGGGTAACGGGTTCAAACTGAAACAGGGGAAGTTTAGATTGGATCTAAGGAGGAAATTCTTTCCTGTGAGGGTGGTGAGGCACTGGAATGGGTTGCCCAGGGGGGTTGTGAGTGCTCCATCCCTGGCAGTGTTCAAGGCCAGGTTGGATGAAGCCTTGGGTGCCATGATTTAGTGTGAGGTGTCCCTGCCCATGGCAGGGGTTGGAACTGGGTGTTCTTATGGTCCTTTCCAACCCAAACCATTCTGTGATTCTATGATTCTAAGACAGCGGCAGAGATTTCTGCCCATCAAACTTCAAAGAGGGCATTTGTCAAGCACCCAGGTGGTGAGATAGGAATCAATGCCTGAGGACTATACAAGAGGCAACCTAGGTGGTTGTCTTCATTAGCGTGATGAGGCTAAAAGACCTGCAGGTTGGAACATGGACCCTGCTTGCGGCGGTGCGAGACGGGATTGACACACATTGCATTGTGCTGAGGGTGTGTTCGGTTGCTACCTCCAGGTATCCAAAAGGAAACTGAAGCACCCAGCCAAGCGTTGGTCGGGCAGTGATGCTGTTTGGGTGCTCGTGCTTCCTGGGTAAGTCTGGGTTAGTGCAGTTAGGAGAGACAGGAGCAGGTCTGAACCTCAGGAGCTCAAGTCTGAGCTTGTCCATTAAAGACAGAGATGCTTCTTCTTATCCCAACCTTTGCCATTAGCCCAGGGCTGTCTGTGGAGCCACTGTCGTAGGGGGGGAATGGCTATAAGCTGAAAGAGGGAAGACTGAGATTAGGTCTAAGGAAGAAGCTCTTTACACAGTGTTTGCAGTGGCTGTTGGGCATGATGAACCCTCTGCTTTGCTTCTGCATCTGAACATTGACCCCTCCAAACTGAAATCCATGCCCATTCCTACAGCACGGGCTATTCTGTCCTGGAGCATCCCCACCTCCTCTGCACCCTGCAAGCGTGTCTGCGCCACTGCTCGTGATTCAAGGATGGGGAAAAGCTCTGATCCCAAGGGAACTGTAGCAGATCAATGCCAAAAGTGAGTTTCTGAGTCTTTCTGGCGTGCTGTGCCCTGTGGCCTGTCACATACACGCACACAATTACTTTACCTTGTTGGATTTGTTTATCCTGTCACGCCAATAGAGAAGCTGCCCGTGTGTTGTTCTTGCTTCTTTTGCTTTCCTTCTCTTTTTTATTAACCTTGAATTTTGCAAGCATTAAAGGCTTCACAGCGGCTGAATAACTTGAAATTGGATTTTCAATCCCTGCAAAGCTCCTGCAGAGGTGCGGCTCCACCACAGATGACTTTAGCCTCCAAGCAGTCCAGCAATGAAAGCTCAGTTCTCACCCAGCTGCATCAGGTCACTCAGCACTAAGCCTTTAAAGCATTTGGGTACCAGAATTCTAAGGGAATCCATAAGAGACTGAAGCTTAAATAAACTTGGTGTATGTTTCAAACACCTTTGAACCAACTTTGCAGTACAAGGCCAGGTTGGACGGAGGCTTGGATGCCATGGTTTAGTGCGTGGTGTCCCTACCCATGGCAGGGGGGTTGGAACTGGAGGATAGAATCATAGAATCATAGAATAGTTAGGGTTGGAAAGGACCTCAAGACCATCCACGACAACACCTCACACTAAACCATCCCACCCAAGGCTTCATCCAACCTGGCCTTGAACACTGCCAGGGATGGAGCAGGATCTTAAGGTCCTTTCCAACCCAAACCATTCTGTGATTCCATGACTCTATGATGGGAGCATCTCTGCCGCATCTGTATTGGGAAGACAAATCCAGGGCATTGCAAGGCCCTCAGCAATATTAGAAAGGATCATAAATACAAGTTGCTCTTCAACTGTAGTTTTCATTTGTGCCTCCTGCAGTGATTTATTCCCGTGGGGTGTTGAGCTTTGGAAATAAGGCTGAAGTATTAAAAATAAGAAGTAATGGGCCTGGAAGCTTAGGGGAATACTAACTTCCTTTTCCCTAGGTGCAATATCCAGCAACAAGATTAGGGCAGTCCTCTTCAAGCAGTGTGTTACAGTACCTCCGCTTCCCTCCTCCCTAGCTGCACTACGGATGTCATTCAGCACACTAAAATGAATAAGTTATAGGTGTATTCTGCAGAGCATCTGTTTAGTCTGCAGATGATCTGCGACATTCGTCAAGTTAGAGAAGTTTGCATTATCCTGTACTGACAAGGTGAATTACACAGTGGGAGAATTTGGGTAGAATCCTAAAGAGTTTGTGCATTTCCATCCCACTGAACTCCAGGCATGGACTCAGCCGTCCTGATGGGATCCCTCGAGCTCTCGGTTGGAAGGATAATGATTTTCACAGGGAGGAAGAAATATAGGTTTATTCCTAATATAAATTAAGGGGGGAAATGGGGTTGGGTCCTCAGGGTTTTTGCATGTGCTGCAGGGAGGTTGAGGATAGAGCAAACATCATTTCAATCCTGCTGTTTGCAGTTGGCATCACTCAAGGGCCACAGTGAAACAGTGAGTAGAGGAATAACCAGCAAGTCACAGCACTGCTGGTTAGTTCATTCTGTGCTCTGCCGAGTCGATAGCTTTAAGGTACCTCCCTAGAAAGAGATGGAGAAAGAGCTTGATCCTCTGCTCCGAGCAAACCTCCCAGCGCTTTGAACTGCAACTACCCAGAGATCTCAGGTGTGTATTTGCTGTAAATGCTTCATAGAGGAGCTTTCAGGGCCTTCTGCAGGAAAAGAAAGGGGCAGGTCAATGCCCTTTGAATCAGTGGTTTATTTAGACCTGCCTGTTGATACTAAAAGCTGTGTGAAGGAGCAGTCCATGATGGAGCAATGGGGTCTTCTTACTAGAAACTGCCCTTCAAGCTTCTCCTCCAGGTTTGTGGTTCTCCATTTTGGTTGGAGATGCCATTTCTTGTGCTGCTTGACACCCCTGTCACAAATGTTGGGATCACTCTCAGGGGTCCCAGCCCAATACCTGGACCTGGAGCATGAGGGTTCACGTTGTAGTTGTAAGTCACTGTTGTATGGCTTCTGCTGAGGGGTCAGCCCTTCCAGGAGAGAAAGACTCCTTAAACATGCACCTTAAAATACATACAGGAACTAAACCTGGTGTAGCCACCTCCTTTGGTAGGTTCTACAAGTAATAAATAAGGACTGAGAAGCTGTGTGAGGAAAGGCTGAGAGAGCTGGGACTGTTCAGTCTGGAGAAAAGAAGGCTTGTGGAGCCCTTGTCACCATGGTCCGGTATTTAAAGGGTGGCTACAAAGAAGATGGAGACTCCCTTTTTACAAGGAGTCCCATGGAAAGGACAAGGGGTGATGGGCACAAGTTACTGTGGGGGAGATTCCAACTGGAACCAAGAGGAAAATGCTTCCCAATGAGAACAAGCAGCTACTGGGAAAATCTCCCCAGGGAAGTGGTGACTGCCCAGTGCTGGACACTGTTAAGACTGGGCTGGACAGGGTGCTGGGGCAGCCTTCCAGTACCTGAAGGGGGCCTATAGGGATGCTGGGGAGGGACTCTTCGTCAGGGACTGTAGTGACAGGACAAGGGGTAACGGGTTCAAACTGAAACAGGGGAAGTTTAGATTGGATCGAAGGAGGAAATTCTTTCCTGTGAGGGTGGTGAGGCACTGGAATGGGTTGCCCAGGGAGGTTGTGAGTGCTCCATCCCTGGCAGTGTTCAAGGCCAGGTTGGATGAAGCCTTGGGTGGGATGGTTTAGTGTGAGGTGTCCCTGCCCATGGCAAGGGGTTGGAACTGGATGATCTTGAGGTCCTTTCCAACCCTGACTGTTCTATGATTCTATGACATCCAGTCTAGGTGATGCTTTGCCTGGAAAGGTTGGACCAGATGATCCTGGAGGTCCCTTCTAACCTATGATTCCATGTCTCTATGATTCCTAGATTCCACTGATGGCTCAGACCAACCCGCTGTACCAAAATCTATATAGCTTCAGAAGGAAAAAGCCTGCTGGTGTGTGTTCGCTCTGCGTAGATGGGCATCCTCTTCTCCATGGCAATCGCTTAAGGCTCTTGTTTTGCCATCCGGGTTATACCCATCCTTTTGGCTTCTCACTATCCCTGACTGATTCTTTAGCATAGGAAGGAGAAAGGAAAACTGCTTTTGCATGCAGCAAACAAATCACTGAGTGCTCAGACTTTGCTATGGGGCCCTGGTGTTGCTGTCCTCCAGAAGTGACCATGTCTTGCGTTGAGGATGTAACCACCACAGGAGGGTGATTTTGCCCCAGGGACCCTCTGCACCCGTATTTTGTGGTCCATGGTGATACCTTTGCACAGACTCCTTATCCCTTACCTTAATCTGGGAGCTTCTCGCCTGTGATTGCCCCCCCCGGTATTTTTGAGGATGACATCAATATTTGAATGCTCAGTGCAGCTCTGCAGCCAGTTCCCAAGCCCCGTCTCGTGCGAGGCTTTGGAGAAAAGGGCACTTGGTGTGTGCCCACTGCAGAGATGGGCACTGTCTAATGGGATTGGTCCAGGTCCAGCGCAGCCATTCCTGCACTCCTAGGAGTAAATCACAGCCCCCATGTTACACCAAACGGGCCCATTTTAAGGCACTGAGTGACACAACAGCCGCTGTATTTTCTACCCCCAGAAGCAAGCTCTGTGTCCAAGCAGAAGCCAGGAGGGGCAATTACTTTCCTGCAGAGTTTCCACCCCTGGCACCGTGGCATGGGGCTGGCTCCAGGATCCGGCTGCACCTTGCGCTGTGGGTGGAAGCAATGTCAGGTTTTGCCTGGAGGTGAAGGAAAGGGCCCGTGTGAGCCAGCAAAACTCTGCAGACACAGAAGGGAGAAGCTGCTGCAATTACAATCAGGAGCATAGGGGAACATTTTGCTACTTCCCCAGCTAAGCAATAGTGATTGGAGGCACAGGGATAGTGATAGGAGACAAAGCGACGATGACAGGAGGCAAAGCAGCAGCCAGGATGCATTTTCTCTTTGGCTCGGCACCTTTATTGTGTATTTGCTGCCTCCTGGTGCCTGTGAAGCAGGGAGCCGGAGCAGCACTTCGTGCCGGCAGCACAAGCGGGAGGCACGAAGCAACTGCGGAGGTGGAAACATCACGACCCAATGCAAGTCCAGCCCCCAGTGTTTTGTGCTGTTTGATAGCACATTTGGGCCAGCCTTCACTGTTGATGCTCTTAGAAACTGGGAGCTCATCAACCTATGCACGTAGAGGATGCGCTGAAAAAGAAAGGGGTTTATAATAGATTCAGACAGCGGGAGGTGAAAGCCTTCCTGGTGCAGAGAATTTCCTACATGAGCAAAGTTTCCTCAGGGATGAGAGGTGTTATTTAAGTTAATAACAATGGGATGTATTTAACTGAATGTTAATTTCTGGAGCCTTTCGTAGCCGATCTAGGGAGAAAATAAACCCAACGCAAGTGAGGGCTTGCACATGCGGTTGGCCCTCGAGTCTCATCCTGCTGGCTCGTTGTCTGCCTTTTCCGATGCTTTGGCTGAATCTCCCTCAGATCATAAACGTGATGAAGAAATGACCAGCCGCCAGCTTCAAAAGTGCTGATATTTGAAAGGCACATCCCCAGTGGTGTGGGTTTGGGGCTTGACATTTATGTCTGCATGTGGCTCTGAGCACGGGCACTGCCTTGTCCCATTGTGTTGAAAGAGAAACTTAAAGCGCTCGCTGAAGAAGGGAAAACACAAATCCAGAGGGAATAGGAAACTTGTCTCCTGTTAAACAGTGGAACAGCCAGCCCAGTGTAATCTACTCCTGAAGCTTGCCCCATCCTCTGCAACCACACTTGAATGCTGCCCTGGGTTGTCCTCACCTCTCACTGCCATTATCCCCTCTCAGTGACCAGGAGATGGTTGTTTTCTCTTGGGATGTATTCCTAAGAAACTCCTTGCACATATTACATAGATTTACCTCTTTATTTCTTTTTTAAACCCAAGGAGCGTTTTCTAACTACTTTTGCATACTGGGAGGCACTGGAGGATGCTCTTTGTGGCTGTTTGATTGCAGGAGGTTTCACAGTGCAATTGCAATGCTAACGGCAAGCCCTTGTATAGCTTTAACTCATCTTCATCAAGAGCTTTACAAAGGCTGATGCATTTTATGATGGGATAAGTGAGGTGTGGTGATTTCATTACTTTTTGCCTGAAATTAGAAGTTAGGAGTGAAATCCTGTCACCTCAGCCCTGCTTCTCTATATGAGCTCAGCAACAGCAGTGAGATCTTCCAATGTGAATCTAGGAGGAATAGATGCAAGGAAGAAGCTCTTCCCTGTGAGGGTGCTGAGGCGCTGGCACAGAGAAGCTGTGGCTGCCCCATCCCTGGCAGTGCTCAAGGCCAGGTTGGACACAGGGGCTTGGAGCAACCTCCTCCAGTGGAAGGGGTCCCTGCTCATGGCAGGGAGTTAGGACAGGATGAGCTTTAAGGTCCCTTCCAACCCAAACCACTCTGTCAGTCTATGATCCTATGAAGGCCAGTTGCAATGACATGGTCGAATTAAGACCTGCTTGGCTCTAGTTGCCACAAGGAGATTTGTGATGACACATCGCTCACCCCTACTGCCGGAGGAGATGCTGCAGAACTAAGTGCAAGCTATCTGTTAAAAGTGAGACTGATTTCATGAAATGTCCTCTTTCCCAAGCTATTGCCTGAAGGTACATGTTTCAGGCTTTGCTTCCATAGTGAGTTTCGAGCTGCTCAACACAGAATTCCAAGATGTTGCCATAGTTTTAATGGAAGGTCAAAACCGCTGTGATTTGCACTGAAAGCAGACAGAAAGCCCTGATGGAGACAGGGCAAAGGCAGGTACCTCTGCGCTGAATACCAAACACCACCTTCCTCACCCACAGGGCTATACACGTGATGATAAAAGCTATTTCCAATGCACCATCTGATTGGAAAAACACCCCCTTTGACAAAGAACAGGATAATTGGCCTTTACAAGGCTTCATATGGTGCTGGCAGCCCAAGAGCTGAGCCTTGGGAGCATGTTTGTTAATGAGCTCAGTGGTTGGCTTTCATGTAATGGGCTGCCAGGAGGCCATGGAGTAAAAGCCCAACTCCTTTGTTTCCGATGCAGGCGACAGCTATAAATTGCCATTTAACTTGACAGCTCCGTTCCTATTGTTTCCTTTCTAAAGATGGAGAAAGGTAAAGCAGGAGCTGAAAAGCTGAGGATAACACAAGGGGGAAGGCAGACAAGGTCAAAGTCAAGGTCAAAGATGGGAGACTCCCCATGCCCCTCTCTAGACAATAGGGCAATTTTATCTCTGTGCTGTCAGTGGAGAACACTGATTTAAGCCTTATTTCAGCTTCCTTTTAGCTATCGAATAATACAAATTCCATCCCCACAAAACCCCACCTGCATTTTGCAGATACAATGCACAATCCTATTTCCTCACATCGTTATTTTACAGTTAGGAAAACAAGAAGCAATAAAACCTCATTTTCTGTCGCTGAACCTTAAACCTTCCCTTGTTTTATTGTATTTCCCACATAGCACAGAGGAGCATTAAGCTGCTGGTGTGGGGAAAAAGCACACAGCATCAACACGAAGGGCTTTGCGGGTGTTTGTGCGGATGCTATCGCAGCCATCACCCCAGGAAGCTTCACCCCTCCTCTCTTTATGTCTCGCTTTTATGCAGTCCCTGCCTCTGCATAAAGCATTCCTCGACTCCAAATCTCTCCCAGCTGGTCGAGGAATAGTTTCTGATCATTGTTCCCAGATCTGTCATGCAGAGGCAGCATCTCTGTTGTACCAGTGAGCAGCACGTTCCTTCTTCCTCTTGCCCCATGCTCTCAGTATTCCAAAGGTGTTTTAATTTAAGACAGTAATTTGGCCATTTTCCTGACTCAGGGACAAGAATGGATCATTTTTCACTATCTGCGATTGCATCTCAAGTGTCCCTTTTCGTGCAGGAAGACATCACATTTCCGTCAGGTTTTTCTGTTTAGGAAAAAAGCTTTTCCTTTGTCTCCCATAGAACAAAGAAATGGGAACACGCTGTTTAAACAGGGAGGGCTAAGCCCATCCCAGGGGTAAAGGAGCTGCCTTAATGGTGTTACATGCCGAAGAAATTTGGCTTGGAGTATGTAATCACGGCTTGAATTAATGAAAAGAGGGATTCTTTGGAAGAGGCTGAATAGCCCAGCTGCAGCAATTATCTCATCACTCAGAATGGCGACAAAATTAGTTCCAGATATAAAACTGGACAACGGAGGCCAGACACCTACCGGGTATTTATTCTCCCACTTAATGACACTTGAGGTTGCCTTTCGGTCCCCATATGTTTCATGCAGCCTGTGCCGCACGCTTGCGGCTTGCAGCAGAGCACTGGGGGTTCATCTAAGGCGAGGCAGGGACCTGGATGTTAGTTTGAGTGAATTCATTCCTTTTTCAGGGATTTACCATGGCTCAAATCACTGCTCCAGTCCCCAGGTCCTGCTCTTACAAAAGAGATCCTGGCTGAGCCCCATTGTTGTGCTCATTGCTGGGGATACAGGGAGCAGCATCGCCACACTGCCTGTGATGTGCATCCGTCGGGGACCCACATCTCTCTTGTGGGTTCTAGGTGACATCGCAGTGCCAGTAACAGCCAAGATCATGAAGTCATAGAACCCCAGAATGGTTTGGGTTGGAAGGGACCTTAGAGCTCATCTAATTCCAGCCACCTGCAAATCTTCCACTAGACCAAGTTACTCCAATCCAAACCCAATTCAACCAATATCGTCAGGAATTGAAGCTTTACATGAGGAAAGATTCCAATAGCTGCAGTTCAGTCACTGTATTCTCTGTTGAAGGAGGCTCATAAGAAAAGCATGTGATCTTTATAAAGGGGTTTGTTGTTTTCTTCCTCTCCTGGTGGTCAGAAGCACGCAGAGCCTTTGCTTTAAATGAGAGCCGTGATTCCAGCTTTGCTTGTGTGCCCTGCATCCCTGCTCCAGGAGTTACTAGGGACCGTTTTGTGCATTGTATTTCCAGGCGACAAGCAGAGCGACATAAATAACCCAGCTGCTGCTAGCCGGTGTCACACAGAACTTCCAGGAAGGGGCTGACAATGCCCCTTTCCCAAGGAAAGCTGGCGAGTGCGAGCCGGAGCAGTGGGAAAAGCCTTTGGGAAGAGGCTGTCCAGCTGGCTCCGCGCTAACGGGCAAACCAGCCGCCCGTCAAAGCCACTGACCTTCGGTGACAGCGACGGGTGTATGTGCTCAGTGGAGTTTAACCGCCCCTCTGGATCAAGGGCGAGGGGATGGATGCTGTCTTTGGGGGGCGATACAAAAGGGCAGCACTGTGTGGTTAAAGAAGTGGTGGCACCACTTCGCAGCAAGCCATTTGCCGGCTGGCAGAGCTCTGGGAAACTCCTTATGCTTGTGCACTGGGTATTTCAATCTCTGCGCTGCTGTATTAGTGTTATTAGGACTAATGATAATACATTAAGGCCTGTGGGATTCCCCATCGAGATACCGCTCCGTTGCGTCTCCCACTTTACCAGCACCTGCTGGGAAAGCTGCTCCTGCTCAAATCACTGCCACACTGGCTGGGACAGCCCTCGGCAGGGATAGAAGGTTGTAAATCATGGTCTTGTAGAGGCTGGTGCTGGTTTAGTGCAGGGGATAAAGAGCCCACAAAGGCTTTTGTGCTCGCAGTCAGGGTGACACAATGCCTGCCCGTGCCCAGCGGTGAGGAATCAGGGCTGCTGTCCCTATTGAATTGGGATTTTCTTCTTGTGAAAGACATGGGTTTGATCTTTGAACTTGAACCATGGGGTGTGGGACAACACGGTCGGGTTGGCAAAGGTGAAATAATGCGAAATAATCCTCAGCACAAGTGCTTCATGCTTGTCATAGATCCATGGAATGGTTTGGGTTGGAAAGGACCTTAAAGCCCGTCCAGCTCCAACCCCTGCCACGGGCAGGGACCCCTTCCACTGGAGCAGCTTGCTCCAAGCCCCTGTGTCCAACCTGGCCTTGAGCACTGCCAGGGATGGGGCAGCCACAGCTTCTCTGGGCAAATGGATCTGTCCTGCAGCATGGCCCAGAAAACTGATGGAAGAGGCTGGGGTGATGCAAGACCTGAAGTTTCTTGAGTCATGAAGAAGTTGGCTCCAGCAAATCCCAGCCCCTCCAACATTCAGCATTCAGTCCTGCAGCGCAGAGCAGCCAAAAAGCAGCTTTTTGGGCTGTTATTTCCTAAGACATGGGGCCAAAGCAGTGCTTACAGGGAGCCTCAGTGCTGTGTCTTCCCCATAAGCTCTTCACAACTGGCTCTTACTTGTAGATGCCTTCCCTTAAGTCTCTGGAGATCCTTTAGCTCATGAAACACAATAAAGGTTGCTTGCTGGTGTTGGAATAGAGTTTCTCTGCAGCCTGCCTGCCTGCCAGCTCTGCTTTTCAGCGCAGATCCCCCCAGCATGTTAAGCAACTGGCTGTAGCGTTTCACTTTCCAGCTCTAACTGTCCTAGAGGAAAGGAGAGAAGAGTTTATTAGGAAACCAAGATTTACGGCTGGTTACGCCTGGGCGCTTTCCCAAGCTGTGTATTTCACAAGAGTAATCGGGAATGGGGGAGCTCCCAGCAGCTTTCCTTCCCAAGGCTGCGTTTTAGGCTCCGCTCATTGTTTCCTAAACGAGTGGTGGTGGTTCTGTTGCTTGCAGATGTGAAAATGACTCACGACGAAGGGCAGCGAATTGACCCAATGCAACATTTTTTCCCCCTGCGTGTTCCCTTCCAAATCTCTGTAATCATGTATTTAACTTGTAAAGGATCCATTTGCTAGGATCTAAAGCAGACCTGACCAGAGCAAGCCATAAAATGAGCTGCGTTCCTCTAATTTGTCTTGGTAACAGAGGGCTCGCGAGCCCTGAATGGTGCCATGCAGAGACGCTTGCTGGGCGCATCCCAGCTGCCCGTGATAGAGCACCAGGATGCATGATGGACATCAAATCCATGAATGAATGGCTCAGGGAGGGGACAATGCGTTACTCCCCATCCATCACTGAACAAAACCGGGGAGCTGAGCTCGGAGCAATGCTTTGGCTGCTGGCTTTGTCCCACTCATTGGTCCACGCTGGTACTCAAGGCCCCTCCACCAAATGGGGTTGAATTGAGAACTTTCTCCCTTTAGACTGAAGGAAGGATGGGGGAGGATGGAGTGCTGCTGGCTCTAATTATCATCACCTTTTTTTTCACAGATGAGTGCAAATGGGTTTAATTTATCACAGACAGTGAAGGCAATCACTGCTCAGTGTTTGCTGATCAGACTCCTGGCTTTCCGCTGGCCAAGCCAAAACACAGCAAATAATAGCTTTCCACATGATCTCATTGCTGTTTCCTTCCCCAGGATCCAGCAAGCAAAGTGGTCAGTGAGGTACTGCTTCTTTGGAGATCTGGGAAACCTTGGTCAGGAGCTGACTTTTGCCATGGAAGAGGTTTAAAAGGAGATGGAAAGGCAGCAGCGACTCTGCAGGATGAAAATTAGCGATGGAGTCTTGGACATAAACGTCCTTCTTCGATGAAAAAGGAGATAAAGGGGCTCAGAGGAGTTAGGTCCCAATTCCCAATGCACTGTTGGTGTTTCCCTCCTCTTGCAAAGGAGGTGAACAGCACTGGACTGAACATAGTGGTACACAGGAAGTGTTGGAAGATGTTGGCATCGGCAGCATCAATATCTCACGTAAATGAAATGCTGGCAAAATGAGATTAAAAGCTTAGGTGGATTTTCCCTTCCTGACATCCCTGGCCTTGTCAGCTCACAACCTTTCTGAGCCAGAAACCATTGCAACCTGGGGAGTCCAAGAGTGCAAAACTCTGGATAAAGAGAAATTCTGGCTGTTTTCTGGGAGAAGTGGTGGGGGGAAACGGTCTCAGAGGGAGAGAAACAGCTTCTGGGAGTCTTTAGGAGAGGGAAACTGAGAGCAGAGGTGCCTCAGCGCAGCATGGCTCGTGCAGATGCTCATAGAGCAGTGTGAGTTTCGAGTGAGATGCAATGGAGTTAAAGTAAGTGTAAGCCTGCTGGCAGATTTCCTGTCTTAGTCACCCTCTGTGGGCCCCTTGGGAGAAGCCCAGAGCTCTCCAGGACCACCATGGAGAGGCTCAGAGCTGCTCTTCACTTCCACATCCAGCCTTTGAAGGCATTGCATTGCCTGAAGTTGCAGCCTCTCCCCAGCCTGATGTTCGAGGCCAACAGGTAGAGACTTGAGAGCGAGCTGGAGAGCTCTAAAATCAGATGCTGTTGGCTCAAGTCATGTTTTAAGAACCGTATCCCCAGGCAGCGTTGAGAGCAGGCTCCTGGAAGGGTGAAGCACAGTGAGGGAAGGGATTTGAGCCCTGGAGAAAGAGGGATGGGAGAGGTGGGAAGCTGTTCCTGGAGATAACAAGGTGCAGGGGAGGCCACACAGCAAGTGCTGTAGGTCCTGGCTTCCTCTTCCATCTGAGGCTTAAACAACTCAACCAAAGGGAGGGGAAAAGATGGGTGTAGAGCTGGTGGCCTCCCAAAAGGGCCAGCCATAGTGCTGATGGTGGGTACATGGTTGCAATGGGCAAGCATATGAAGAGGAGCAGATCCCAAGGAAACCACTGAGGTTTGGTGTACGGGGTGCAGGAGGTTGCACTGTCTCCATCCCTGGAGATTTTCAAGAGCAGACTGAATCCAGCCCTGAGCGACTGACTTCATGGCTGATCCTGCTGCAAGCAGGAGGTGGAAGGAGACAGCTCTTGAGGTCCCTTCCAACATGAATTTCCCTAGTAGCCTGAAATATATCCAGACTGTTTCCTCTTTCCAGAGCATCCAGGGTGTTAGAGGAGAGAAGCTAGCACATCACTGCAGGTAATTATTCCCTGTGTTTTGACACAAAAAACCCACAGTGGTCAATCTGATATTGCCAAACAGCTTTAGGAAGTGCTGCCTTTAACCTCCATGGCCACACAGCGAGTGAGTAGATGAGATTTGAGGTTTATTCCATGGAGCCAGATGGAGTAAAGCTATGGAAATTAAGCTGGGAAGAATTCTAGAAACTAATCTTTACTTTTTCATCAAGAGGTGTCTTACAATAGCACCTGGAGATGTCCCAGACCCTGTTGGGATTAAGAAGCTGTGACACTAAATTATTCTCAGGAATGGTGGTTCCCCGATCGGACAGCAAACACCTCTCTGCTCCAGCGATCACTGAAGAAGTCAGCTTCAGCAATGACTACAAACAGCGCCAAAAGCCCACTTTGCATGGAGTTAGCTATTGCAAATGGAACATAAAGGTCTTTTCCAACCTGTTTTATTCTATGAGTCTAAGATCATCCAGTCCAACCTTTACACCAGCACTGCCAAAGCCACCAGTGACCCATGGCACTGAGGCCTCATCTACGCTGGTTTTGAACCCTTGCAGGGCCGGTGCGTGCAGCCCTGCCCTGGGCAGCCTGTTCCAATGCCTGAGCACCCTCTGGGGCAGGAATTGTTCCTCAGCTATATCTAAACCTGCCCTGGTGCAGCTTGAGGCCGGTTCCTCTTGTCCCATCCCTTGTTCCTTGGGAGAAGAGACTGATCCCCACCTCATTACAACCTCCTAACAAACCCCACGGTCACCCTCAGCCCCATCTCTCTCTTGGCTAAACTCTCCATTTACAAAGAGCGGTGGCTGTAAGGATAAAAGCCTGGGTAACTCGGGGTCAGCACTGCTATTTTTGTAGTACATTTCCTGCGCTTACAGGACCTCAGTGTGTTGTGTCTCCATCATCTCCTGCATCTCCACCCTGTTCCATGGGTGCGCGATGCCAGATGCATGGTGCTATAAACACGCAGACCTCAGCTGGCTGGAGAATGAGCTTGCCTTTGTATTGTTTCGACTTGGGGGCTGCCTTTTGCAATGAGAATAAACCAATAAAGTAGAGGCAAAGGAAATCTTCATATCGCTCCTCCCAGCGCAGCGCTTGAGAAGGACTGAGATCTTACAGCCCGAAGAACGTGGATGAACGGAGTAGGGGTTTCTTCATTGCTATCATAATCTATTATTCAATTCTCCCTCAGGAGGTGAAAAGTGGGAGACTTTTGTTACCCTCTTGTTTCATCCCTGCCTCGTGCTGCTCATGATTGTTTCATGGAGAGCTCTGTAGGCAGCAAGTCTGTTCTTGGTACGAACATCCGCTGCCACTGGGACCCTGCCTGGAGGGTGGGCTCTGCTGAAACATTTATGAGATCCCATAAATGCAACAGGATCCCATAAATCTGAAGGGAAGGGAGGAAAACCAATACTTATGGAACGCAGCAGGGGACTACCTTGTTTGTTCACCATGCTTCATTCTTTCTCTCTGTTTCCTAGTGCTGTTAGAGTGGGAAAATGGCTCTTTGAATTCGTGATGCTAATATAGGGATAAGAGAAAGAGAATTGAAAGCCCCCAAAGCTGGTCCTGCACCTGGGTCAGGGTGATCCCCAGTGGAAACACAGGCTGGGGGACACGGGAAGGAGCAGCCTGAGGAGAAGGACTTGGGGGTATTGGTTGACCTCGTGGAGCAGGTCCAGAGGAGGCCATGGAGATGCTGCGAGGGCTGGAGCAGCTCTGCTCTGGAGCCAGGCTGAGAGAGCTGGGCTGGGGCAGCCTGGACAAGAGAAGGCTCCTGAAGGGGAGACCTGAGAGCAGCTCCAGTGCCTAAAGGGGCTGCAGGAAAGCTGGAGAGGGGCTTGGGACAAGGGCCTGTAGGGACAGGCCAAGGGGAATGGCTTGAACCTGCCCGAGGGGAGACTGAGATGAGCTCTTAGGCAGAAGCTCTTCCCTGGGAGGGTGCTGAGGCGCTGGCACAGGGTGCCCAGAGAAGCTGTGGCTGCCCCATCCCTGGCAGTGCTCAAGGCCAGGTTGGACACAGGGGCTTGGAGCAAGCTGCTCCAGTGGAAGGGGTCCCTGCCCGGGGCAGGGGTTGGAGCTGGAGGAGCTTCAAGGTCCCTTCCAACACAAACTGTTCTATGGATCCTTGGCTCCTCGGCAGCTGGAAGCTGCAGCAGGATTTGTGTAAGCCACAGAGCTGTTCTGTTTGTTTTATTTGTAGCTGTTGTGCTGTCACTGCCACTGGTTACCAGCTGCCTCTCAGCTGTGCCTGGCACAGGAGCAAGAGCCAGGGCTGGAGCTGTAACCTCCCGTTTCATTTCTGGGGATGGGGACACACAAGGGATGGGGAAAGGTCTTCCTGCTGGCAAACTGGGGTTCCACCATCCTGGGAAGTCCTCCTGGATGGCTCCTTGGCGTACATCAGGGCACCAAAGCCTTCCTGCAGCTGCCAAACCAACAGCCAATGCCTTCTGCAGGGAAGGGTTGGGTACATACCAGTAGCAGGGGGTGTATGCATTAATTCCTTAATAAAACACAGCCTCCAGCCTGGGGTTGGCATTCCTCATCCATGAGGGAATGGAGGACATCTCCAGGTGCACGGCTTGGGGCAAACAACAGCTATTTTTAGCCTCTGTATCCAACATTGTTTTCCCCATCGCTGCAGCAGGGATTTGCTAAAAATAACCAGGTATGCACGGGAGAGGGGGCAAAGGCAGCTCTTTCCATAGGCAGATGCCAATGGTGAGGTATCCAAGCTGAAAGCACAGCCAGAGAGAGCCCCAGGAGGTCAAGCGAGCAGAGACTTAACCCAGATTTGGTGGTTTACTGTTGGACAAGATCTAGGTCAGAAGGATCCACCAAGGAACATCAGCAGCAGCTTTCCCTCCTTTGCCAAAGCACTCTGCTTTCCTCTTCCTTCCTGTGGTGGTTGGTATGGATTTAATTCACTTGCAGCCCTCAAACCCGTGGGACAATGAAGCTCAGGATGCCGGGGAGCAGGAACAATAGTTGATGTTGTGTCCTTTCCCAGCCCTGCTGCAGGCATCCCCTTCCCTTCCCTTCCCCATCACTCCTTCTCCAGGAAATCTGACCTCTCTGTTGGGTGTTTTCCAGGCTGTTGGTCTGCTTCTGCATTGCCCTGCACCCAAAGGAAACACAAGGCTGCAGGTAACAGCCTGGTGCCATACATGGGGTGTGAAAAGTCTCTTCTTGGCTGAAAGAAAAAGCGTTGGGGGCAAAATTGCACCAACTCCTGTCCGGGGAAGATCCCTTTCCCTTCTCCTCTCACTGTGGGGTGGTTTTGGAGCCTTGCACACCGCTGTGCAGGCACATGAACACCCCTATGGTGATGGATCATGGCCATCAGGGTCTTGGTTGCATCCCAAAGAGAAGGTGGAAGGAGCTGACACAGTGACCAAATGTTAGGGATGGTGCTTGCTGCAGGGAAAGGACAGCAAGGATGCGCTGTTAGGACATGGCCCTTTCTTTACATGGGCGCTGGATGCAGAGGGAGCCTGGGAAAGCCTTTTGGAGGGTGGCGTCCATGGGGTAGGATGGGGCAACCAGCAGGAGCTCTGCAGGAGACTGTCCCATTGGGTATCCAAGAGGAGGGGCAGGAGGGATGAGTGTGTCAGCAGGCTAAGAGGTGTCAGCAGCGCTGTCAAGCACCGAAGCTGCGTTTCCTTTCAGTGCTTCAATTCCCACTGCTGCTGTTGCCTTAGCAAGCTCATTCCAAAGCACATCCAGGGGCTCAGAAAATAGGGAGACCTCGAGATGGTGCCAAGTCCCTGTCAGCTCATGGGATGGCAGTGGGTGGTGTAAGCCATGGCTGTCCATCAAACCCATCTCAGTTTATCAGTGAGGACAGCTAAAATGCTTCCTGGCTGCTCCGGGGCAGCTGGGTCATGGCCTGGCATATTTATCTTGTCTTCTGTGCTCTGCCCCAGTGAGCAAAGTCCAATTTGCTTTGGAGGGATAAAAAGAAATAGCCATTTGGAATGTGGTCTCACCTGCACTGAGCTGGAAGCGAGGTGTACGTGAGAGCCCCTCATCTCCAAAGGCTGCAGATTCAGGACTTGGTGCTGCTTTGTCAAACATCAGGTCATTAAAACAAGATGCAGACGAGTGGCCTTATCTTGCTTCCCACCAGGGATGAGGAGCAGGGGATTAATGGGGATGGAAACGGGTGTTCAAAGCTCGGCATTGCAGATTAACAGGGGGGTTTCTGTGAGTAAAAAAGCACAACATAGGGGGATGAGAGTGATAGCAGCAAATTTGGTTTCCCTTAATGCTTCCTCAGCTGCTTGTCGTGCCATAAAATCATAGAATCCCAGGCTGGTTTGTGTTGGAAGGGACCTCAAAGCTCATCCAGCTCCAACCCCTGCCCCGGGCAGGGATGCCATTGTGCATGCTTCCTTCCCCCAGGCTGTGATGGTGAGGATGGAGGATGCAGGAGATGCGTTCCCTATGATCAGTGGTTTTCAAGCCATGTGCCCCTGCAACGGTTCATTAAATCCCTGCTCCAGATCCTTCCCTGCATCATGTTGACCTCAGTCCTTTAATCACAGATACTCAGAGGTGTTTGTGTGCGGGACCTAAAATCCCTGCTCCAGCATCATGGTGCTGGGATCTGGGTGTGCTGGTGGGGGGGGGTTGGCAATGACATTACAAGAGAGACATTGAGGGGCTGGAGCGGGGCCAGAGAAGGGAATGGAGCTGGTGCAGGGCCTGGAGCCCAAGTGTGATGGGGAACGGCTGAGGGACCTGGGGGGTTCAGATGGAGAAGAGAAGGCTCAGGGGGGACCTGATGGCTCCCTACAAGTGCCTGCCAGGAGGATGGAGCCAGGAGGGGCTGGGCTCTGCTCCCAAGGAACAAGGGATGGGACAAGAGGAACCGGCCTCAAGCTGCCCCAGGGCAGGTTTAGATGGAGTTGAGGAACAATTCTGGCAGGGCTGGGAACGGTTGGATCTGATGATCTGAAAGGTCTTTTCCAACCTGTTTTATTCTATGATGCAACGCGCAGACCCAAGAGGATGGTGGAAAAAGGCTGGGGAAGATGTGATGAAATCCAGAGCCGGTGGTGAGGCTGGCACCTCTGAGTGGGACAGAATGGGGCAGGATGGGGGATGCTCTGCTCCTCTGACCCCCAGATTTCTGATGTAAAGCAATTAAATGGTGTCTGGGTTGTGCAGGTACCAGGACACGGTCAGCAGAGCAGGGTGATTCGTCCTGGTACCTGCGCATGAACCAACCATGCTGGATGGAAACAGGGTATTTGGGCTGGAGGGTAACAAGAGAGGGGCTATGGGTGGTAGTGGGGGTGCTGGTGACTCACCCCAGAAGGGTGCCCGGATGGGATGCAGTGGTTTTGGGGTACAAAGATGCAGGTAGTAGTGATTTGGGATGGGTTTACATGCGGGAAGCAGTGCTGGGGAAGACATTGGGGTGCTGTAGGGTGTTTGGGGGAAGCCGGGTACAGCACCCCATGGGGCCCTGGGGCCCTGGGGAGGTCCATGGGGTCCATGTCACATCACCCCATAGGGTCCCTGGGGGTGTCTATGGGATCTGTGTCACATCACCCCGTAGAGTCCCTGTTGGGGTCCATGGGGTCCATGTCACATCATTCTGTAGGGTCCCTGGTGGTGTCCATGTGGTCCATGTCACATCACCTCATAGGGTCCCTGTTGGGGTCCATGTGGTCCATGTCACATCACCCCATAGGGTCCCTGGTGGTGTCCATGTGGTCCATGTCACATCACCCCATAGGGTCCCTGTTGGGGTCCATGTCACATCATCCCATAGGGTCCCTGGGGGGTCCCTGTGGTCCATGTCACATCACCCCATAGGGTCCCTGTTGGGGTCCATGTGGTCCATGTCACATCACCCCATAGGGTCCCTGTTGGGGTCCATGTGGTCCATGTCACATCACCCCATAGGGTCCCTGTTGGGGTCCCTGTGGTCCATGTCACATCACCCCATAGGGTCCCTGTTGGGGTCCATGTGGTCCATGTCACATCACCCCATAGGGTCCCTGGGGGGTCCCTGTGGTCCATGTCACATCACCCCATAGGGCTCGGAGGACTCGGGCGAGCTCACTCACAGTGGAGGGGTGGTTGTGGTGGGGGTTGGCCGCGCCCATGAGCAGCGGGGGGGGGGGAGAGGGGGTGTTGGAACGGGCGCTGCGAGGGGGTGTGTGCAAGGAGGCAGGAGTTGCACGAGCCCACGCCTCACAGAGGGGGGACCCAACCGCGTCCGCCCCTGTGTTCGCACGCAGCTGTGCTCTGCGGTGGCAGCGTTTCCGTTCTTCCTCTGTGTGAGACTCGCAGGAGCTCACGCTGAACGCTGCGCTGTCGGTGAGGAGGACAGTGCGGGTAGCAGAGTGCGAGCCGTACCTCTGTGTCCCCCCCCCCGCCTTGCGCGGTGGTGCGGTCCGGGCGGGGCGCGGCTCCCGCAGTGCTGCCGGCTGCCTCGCCTCCTGTCGCCGCTGCATCCCTGTCGCCATGGCGCTGTGCGGCCGCTCCGCGCTCCTCCCGCCGGCCCCGCGCCCCTCGCCGCGGCCACCCCGGGCTGCCAGCGCCTTCCTGAGGTACCGGCGCTCCGGGGAAGGGCGGTGAGGGTGCGGGGGGCAGCGGAGGGGCTGGCAGCGAAGGGCCGGGCTTTGGGCTGCGTTGGGGCGGGTTGGCGGGGTGCGGCCGGGCGGTGGTGGGCGCTGAGGGGTGTGAGGGAGGCTGGGGGCGTTGAAGGGGCTGCACGGAGCGGGCTTGGGGTGCTAAAGGTGCTGGGGTGCAGCGAGGGGGTGATGGCGAGGTGTTGAGGGAGATGTCGGGGGTGTTAAGGGGGTTGGTGGGGAGGAGCTGGGTGTTCAGAGAGCTGAGGGCCGTGAAGGTGGAGACTGGGAAGAGAAGAGGGTGTTGAGAGCGTTGATGGGAAGGTTGAGTGGGTTAAAGGCTATGGAGGTGCTGGGGTGGGCTCGAATAGAGAGGTTGGGGGTGTTAAGGAGGTTTTGTGGCTTGCAGGGGGCATTATGTAGTTTTGGGGGTATTGCAGGGAGACTTGGAGGTATTAAGGAGGTTGGTGTGGTTATGGGGGGCTGGAGCTATGGGGAGAAGAGATGGAACGTCATTGGGGAAGCACAGAATCATGGAATGGTTTGGGTTGGAAGGGACCTCAAAGCTCCTCCAGCTCCAACCCCTGCCATGGGCAGGGACCCCTTCCCCTGGAGCAGCTTGCTCCAAGCCCCTGTGTCCAACCTGGCCTTGAGCACTGCCGGGGATGGGGCAATGGAAGGCTGGTTTTGCAGAGGGCAACTGGGAGGGAAGGGTTGATGGCCCTGAGAGGATGGCAGCAGGGGCCTGGCTTGACCTTGTGGCTGTAGGGATTGTGGCATCCAGAATCCCACTGGAGAAGGGTGAGCGGGAGGCTGGGATGGAGAAGGGGGTGACAGAGGGACAAAAAGAGAGGTTTGAGGACCTTAAAGAGGGGTTGGTCTGGAGTGATGGGCTTGGGTGGTGTTACTATAGGGAGCGAAGTCTGGGTCTGGTTTGGTAGGGAATGGACGTGGGTCCACTTTGGAAGTAGGGAAGAAGGGCTCTTGGAAGGTAGGAATGCTGAAGTAGGGTAGGGATAGAGATTTGGGAGGGGTGGAGGGATTATGGAAGGAAAGGAGATTGTGTGGGCGTCGCTGGGGGGCTTGTGGAGAAGGCAACAGAAATAGAGGAGGTAGAGCTGGACAAGAGCTGAACTGTGGGGACACGTTAGATGATAGGGTTGGCTCAGTGAGATCTCAAGTGTCAGCTCAGGTATCCTTTGGTTGCTAGAGCTCTGTTTCCTCCTAAAGATTCAAGGTGCACCCTTGTGTGTGTTAGGCGACATGTATATCTGAAGTGTCTGAATAGAAACAGCCTCAAGTTGTGCCATGGGAGGTTTAAATTGAGTGTTAGGAGCAATTCCTTCCCCAGAGGGTGCTCAGGCATTGGAACAGGCTGCCCAGGGCAGTGCTGGAGTCGCCATCCCTGCAGGTATTTAAAAGATGTGTAAATGTGGTGCTTAGGCACATAGTTTAGTGGTGGCCTTGGCAGTGCTGTGGTAAGGGTTGGACTCAGTATCTCCGAGGTCTTTTCGAGCCTAAACGATTCCATGATTCTATTCACAGCAACCCAGGAACTGAAGTGCTTGTTGCTTTCAATAGCTAGAGCACAATAAGTGGAAGTATTCGCCAGTGTGAAGTCAGAGTAACTGGGAGATTGCATGTCAATTGCATGTCTATTGCAACCGAACAGTTGGCTGAGCTACCTGGCTATTAAAGTGGGTCCGTGTTTGCTGTACATTTTGAATTAAAAGACAAAACATAAAGTTTTTTTTAATATAGATATATATAAGAAGGGAACAAAAGCATTTACACTTCTCAGACAATCTGCCTGTGCAATGAGAAACCCAGCCCTGAGAGAGAAACGGAGGGCGTCTGTTTGAAATGCATGAGCATGGCTGTTCTGTGGTGGTTGTGCTCCTTCTCCGCCTGCAGCTAGAAACTGAATTGCTCATAAGAGGGAAGGAAGAGTGACCTTTTCAGTGAATTTTAATTTCACTGGGTAAATGAATCTTGTTTAGAAAGAGCTTAGTATCTGTTTATAGCTGGAAAGCATCTATAAATTCGTGATGAGTAATAAAACACCAAGATGGTAAAAAAAGAAGAGCTGAAAGGGAAAATGGTTTCCACTCAAACCTCTGTCTTTACCAGTGATTTTTGTAATCTGAGATCCTGTTTCAGAGTTGACATGAGAACATTCAGACTGTGAACATCTGCAAGCTTTCGAGCTCCACTGGGAGATCCAGGCAGCATCTGTACTTTGGCATGTTTGCAAGAGGCATGTCATCCGTTAATTCTTTTTCCTCCTCAACATTTGTTCATGTGCAGTTTTGGGGGTGGTTTTATTTTGCAGGCCAGATGGAGGCAGGGAGACCAGTATTTGCAATAAATTTCCCAAGCAGTCAGCAGAGAGCAGGCACTTAATAAAAATAACTTATAACAAAACAGTCCCCCTTTTCCCCACCCCTCCAAAGTCCCAAACAGGAATGGAAAAATTCTGAAGACTATATAAAGAATAGAGATAATTCTTGGAGTTCTTCCACATACCTCAGAGTTTTGGTCTGCCATATGGTGTGTCAGGAGCTGGCGTTTACCACAGCGATCCTCAGCGTTGTAGCAACATAAGAAAGGATGGTTTTAGTAAATAAAAAGGAACTAGGGGATGCCTGTTGTCCAAAAAGGGGATGGCTTTTTAGAAGGTGATGTCATGTTCATGTGTCTTTGTTTAGTGGTGTTTTCCTTAAGAGTACATGCATTTCTGAACTTAATTTATTCAATGCTTTTGTTATATATCACCATCTAAAATCAAGGTGAATCTGTTTTATTTCATAGTGCACCCACCCGATGTTTCATTACCTTTACGTAGAGCAGGCAAATCCTCATTAGTTACTCACTTTGTCAGCATAATACAGATTAATTCTCACTGTGTGTCTGTAGAAAATGAGTACTTGGGTTAATTTTTATGTTGTCTCTGCCTACATGCCTAATATTATCACGCTGAAATTCATTCTGGTTTTAATTACATCGTGGTTAATTGTGTGGCTTTTCTCCTGTGGCTTCAGAGGAGCGGTTGGGGGGGTGTTTGGGAGGTGGTACAGGGCTGAAGAAGTTGTGGTTTCCCAACCAGTTTTATTAAGGGACACATCTGTGTTGAAAGATTAACGGTTTGTATCCATGTGTTCCTTGTGTAATTATGCTGAGGTTCAGGATTTTGTAAGAGAACAGTTTCACCAAGTTGTTTTTAAGGAACAAGCTGTATTTTAGCCTTGCAAAGAGAGAACTAATTGAACTTGCTGAAATACAGGAGGATAACAAAGAGAAACAGAACCCGTTGCTTGAATATGGATGGGTTTTCTACTGTGTTAAGGATGTAAGAAGCCTGTTGAGTGCCAGGCTAAGGCAAAAGAGGGATGTGGGACTGGGTGGTTGATAGGACTAGAAAAGTAGAATGAGTGCTTGTGAAGGAAAAGCTGCTAAAGGTGGGGAGCAGAGCCATCGTGTTAACTGAGCTGCCTATGGCGCTTCAGCAGGAAGCTTCACCCCTTTGTGATCCTTTAGTTTGAATGGATAGTATATCATCTGGCTTAGGGTTTTGTGGCTGCAGTGGTTGTAGTCCAGCAGTGGGCTCTGAAAGTATATTTAGTCTTAAGGCACTGCAGCTTAACTTCTGATTTCTGCTGAAGTGCCACGTGCTTGCTTTGTTTTTCTGATCAGAGATGGACTGATAGCAGAATAATTACACTTCAGCTGCTGGTCTTTGCTACTGCTTCAGGTATTTTGTCGGGTGATAATGTTGGCATTCTTGATAGTGTGCTGCAATTTAAGAGAGTGAAAACGCAGACCTGATATTTGTAAATCAACCTGTGGAAGAATGCATCAAAGCTGCAGGTCTAACTGGTGTGTATATGCTGTAGGTGATGGGCAACCTATCATTTGGTTGCGTCCATGGAGGAACTTCATTTCAGAGGGGAGCCATTCTTTGATTCTGTGATTCATTTGCAGCCTGTTAGCTGGTGTTGAGGTCTGATCTGGAGAGAGAATTTTTACAAGGGCCTGCAGGGCCAGGCCAAGGGGAATGGCTTGAACCTGCCCCAGGGGAGACTGAGATGAGCTCTTGGGCAGAAGCTCTTCCCTGTGAGGGTGCTGAGGCGCTGGCACAGGGTGCCCAGAGAAGCTGTGGCTGCCCCATCCCTGGCAGTGCTCAAGGCCAGGTTGGACACAGGGGCTTGGAGCAAGCTGCTCCAGTGGAAGGGGTCCCTGCCCGGGGCAGGGGTTGGAGCTGGAGGAGCTTTAAGCTCCCTTGCAACACAAACCAGGCTGGGATTTTGTGAGTTGCTTATAGCAAACAAGTCTGCGGAAGGGCTGCACTATCCAGTGTGGTTATATAAAATACCAGCATGGATAGTGATGTTCATCCTTAATAAATAGTGCTACTGTTAAGATGTGCTGAAGTGCCAAAGATCCTGAATAAACTTGTAATTTGCAAATAGAATCAGGCAGTCCCAAGTGTTTAGTAAGCAGAGATTCGTGCTTGTTTGTACGTGCTTTGAGGTCTCTGAATTAGAGTTGAATATTATTGTCCATTTCAAGTCATGAAACAAAAGATTTGTTCCTGTAAAATGCATGCAGCATTGAATTGTCTTCTTTTAGGTCCACTTTTAATATTTGCTGCTTACTGTTCCTAAACATGCTAAGTGGTTTTTAAAGTTGCTATATTTCCTATTTATAGTCCCTATGTTCAATTTAGAGAAATCTTGAAAACAGCTGGAAAACTGTCATGTATTTTGAAGTAGGTGAATACTGTTGTCTTTTGTCAGCAGTAAAACAGGTATTTTGGTGAGCTAAGGAGGAGAAAAACCATCAACCAAACCCCAAACTGTGTATGTTACTGTTCAAGCTAGATAGTAATATTCAAAGGAACTGCTTTAAAATGAAATTCCAAGTGTCTTGGATTCAGTCTGACTTCTTGTTTCTCTTTCACAAATACATTAAGATGGTGATAATGTCCGAGCATGGGAAATCCTGGCCTCTAATGTAAGCAGACAGTAATAATGTCTCTGTTAGAAACAGTGAGGTCAACAAAAGGCTCATGAAAAATAAACTGGACGTTTTGGGGCTAGAGTGGAAACAGATGGTGGTAGCGGCAAGTTAACAAGAAGTGAGATTTGGGGGAAAAAAATAAACTCTTTTATCTTTCCATTTTATTTATTTTCCAGCTTTTTCTTCCTTAAGTCCTTTATGTTAAAACCAGCGTTCAATCTTGTCAATGTAAGGGTTTGCACAAGCTGGCCATGGCTGTCCCGGGTTTTTCCTCTTGTTCACTGCTGTTTCTCAAGGCTTCAGCACGTGTGGGGTTTTAGGACTGGAGTCTTTGTGGGGGAGGAGCGTAACATCTGCCAGTATGGAGCAAAACCATATTCACCACAGTGCAGTCACGTCCTTTGTCAGCTTTGTCAACCCTAGCTGCAGCCATCCCAGCCGTATGGTAAACCAGCCTGTGGGAATCCATCGGGAATCACTCCAGGATCAATGCTGTTATCATTGCTGCTGGATTACAATGTCAAGGAAAGGAAGCTTGCACGCAGGCTGAATGCTAGCAACACTATGTACGGAAACTATATAATGGCATTGTGGAAACATAAATAAAAGGAAAATGCTGTGGGGTATAATGTAAAAACTAATTCGTTCTTGATTGAGAAAGACACAGTTGTTAATGTCGTGTTATTTGCCAACACACATGGCTTGCAGCACCGTGTCTGTTCCTAAGCTGTGACAGACCAGCCTGTCGTAAAGCCAGGTACTTTGCATAATGAGAATGAAGACGTGTGAACAGATGAGCACTAATTCTTAGAAGTTAATGATTGTCAGTTATCTGCCCCCTTTCATTTGGCTCTAGTCCAAGATGAGAGGAATATCAAGTACCTCAATATCTGGTTTCTTAATTTGCCCAAGTACATGTTATTGCCAGATGCTACCCCAAAGGGTGGCTTTGCCTTCTGTGCTGCCTTCAGCAGCAGTAGGATCAGCTTGCTGGTGTTTCTGCGTGTTTGGTTCTAAGATTCTGTGGGGTTGTCTTTAAATTCTTAGGCTAGGATTGGTTTGGATCCTTAAGTTGGTCTGGCTTGACATGGCTTCAAGATTGACGGTGCAAATACAAAGGCAGTGCGAATCATAGAATAGTTTGTGTTGGAAGGGAGCTTAAAGCTCCTCCAGCTCCAACCCCTGCCACAGGCAGGGACCCCTTCCACTGGAGCAGCTTGCTCCAAGCCCCTGTGTCCAACCTGGCCTTGAGCACTGCCAGGGATGGGGCAGCCACAGCTTCTCTGGGCACCCTGTGCCAGCGCCTCAGCACCCTCCCAGGGAAGAGCTTGTGCCTAAGAGCTCATCTCAGTCTCCCCTCGGGCAGGTTCAAGCCATTCCCCTTGGCCTGGCCCTACAGGCCCTTGTCCCAAGCCCCTCTCCAGCTTTCCTGCAGCCCCTTTAGGCACTGGAGCTGCTCTCAGGTCTCCCCTTCAGGAGCCTTCTCTTGTCCAGGCTGCCCCAGCCCAGCTCTCTCAGCCTGGCTCCAGAGCAGAGCTGCTTCAGCCCTTGCAGGATCTCCTTGGCCTCCTCTGGCCTCACTCCAGCAGCTCCACGTCCCTCTTGTGCTGCTGCCCCAGAGCTGGATGCAGGACAGCAGGGGTGGCTGAACCATCATTTTCAGCGCTCTGGGCTCTTGCACTGGCTTAAGACAATGTAGGAATTGCATCTTAGGTTCCAAAGTGCATGCTGGGCAAATTCTCACTTTGATACTTCAACTTGTTATCCACTTGTAAAGCAACCTCATTGTCTGTGGTTGTCTCGTTGGATAAGTAACCTGCAGCTCATGTCTTGTCCAGGTCTCACTGAAGTCCAGGAGTTTGGGGCTTCCTAAGAAGGGCTTCAGTTGTGTTTTCAAACACAACTTATGCAGATTTTTCAGCAGTAAGCTACTATAAAAAATGCTTGTGGCTACGTATGTGGTGGATGTGGAGCCACATCCTCCAGGAAAGTGAGCTTATGCTATTCTGTGGAGGTTTTTCTTCATAGTTTCTCTTTGAAATTGAGTTATCGGGATCAACTGAAAAGAAGTAACTCTTCTCTTGTTGGGGTGCTTGATTTGGAGGCGGGAAGAATCGTGGATATTTGTTCCCAGCACAGTTGCTTTGTTTTTGTCAGATGACTGTTTAATGCGAAATGCAAGAAAATGCCATTCCCCCCCCTCTGACTTTATCCACAGCTTAGCCTGTATTGTTTAAAGGCATGTAGTAAGAATTCTAATTATTCTCCTCACCATTTCTGAATGCTGCCTTTTTCCAGCCACAGAAGTCTTCTGTTCTTAATGTCAGCCTTTGAATATAATGATTTATACACACTGGAAATGATGTTGAAAATATTTTAATCTGTCAAGAAGCTTTTCTAAAGATTTCTTTCCCAGAAACCACTTTAAATGAGGCAAGGAGACATCTGCTGCTGAAGGCTCTTCAATATTAAGATTGAAATAAACATCTTTATGGTCATAAATGTAATGGAATAATGAATATATAATCTGCTGCATGCTTTTTCCTTTTATGTCTGGACTGTCTCCTTAAGGAAGTTTAGCACCAATATTCAACTCACTTGGGCCTGGAGCACAAGCATGATGGGGAACGGCTAAGGGACCTGGAGGGTTTTGGTCTGGAGAAGGCTCAGGGAGGACCTGATGGCTCCCTACAAGTGCCTGCCAGGAGGATGGAGCCAGGAGGGGCTGGGCTCTGCTCCCAAGGAACAAGGGATGGGACAAGAGGAACCGGCCTCAAGCTGCCCCAGGGCAGGTTTAGATGGAGCTGAGGAACAATTCCTGCCCCAGAGGGTGCTCAGGCATTGGAACAGGCTGCCCAGGGCAGGGCTGCAGGCACCGGCCCTGCAAGGGTTCACACAGCGTGGAGACGAGGCCCTTAGTGCCATGGGTTAGTGGTGGCCTTGGCAGTGCTGGTGTAAAAGTTGGACTTGATGATCTTAAAGGTCTTTTCCTACCTAGTTGATTTTATTATTCACATGGCAGAAATTTCTTAGCAGCTTAATCTCAAAACTGTATCTGTTTTTTAAGGGGTGCACCAAAGTTGTTTTATCTGTGAAAGATGCTGGAAGTGGCTCTAGGAGAGGAAGATGCCTAATCTTAAATCAAAACTTAAAGAGGGAAAGAAATGCCCAACCCACAACAAACATGGAAGTCCTTTCCTCCCCTAATTTCTCTTTCCCTCTCCACCATCACAGTTTACTGCAGCACATCGCAAAATACTTTCACAGAGCTCTAGAAGACAAAAACGTTGTGGATTTTGCTTGTCTTGTTGCACAAGCTCATAACACTACTTTTAAATGAGAGATTTCATCAGATTTCCCTTTTGTTGAAGCTGTTAGCGTGCATTAGAAGTTAAAGATTTTAGGAATAATTTACGTTGTAACATATAATGATTTTTTTAACAAATGGGAGTATCTTACCCATGCATTTCATAAAAGGAGTTTCTGTACATGTTCTTTCTCAAATTGAGTGCTAACTGTTCCTTTCTTTTATTAGTGCTGGGGGGGGGGAATAATAGCAAAATCAAAGTGTATATTCATGCAGTGTTTATAATGCACAAGAGGTTTTAAAACCACTTTACAATCCAGCAGAACCTGTCTTTGGCTGGTGCATAACTTAAATGTGCCTTGAGAGTGAAGCTGAACACAAGTAATAAAGGGTCTGTTGCATCTTGAGAGGAGTTGAATGAAAATCTGCCTCTTGTGCCTGCAGCTTGGAAGCCTTCATGATAGTTTTTTTCTGATGACAGTTTCTTTTCACTCTCTGAGCAGAAGCAGGAAGATGCATCCTCTGATATGGTAAATCTTGTAATAAAACTCTGCTTGCTGTGTCACTTGGGATGTCTTTGGACATGCTTTGGCACAGTCATCTCATTCCATCCTTCACATAGTTGTAGAAGTGTGGGCTTCTCTTGAATAGAACTCTGCAGGGAGGTTGAGAAGCATTTTAGTTCTCATCCTAGCTTTATACATAAAGCTGCTTCCATTTCATGAGTTTTAGAGAGGCTGTAGCAGTTTTGCTTGCCAACATCTGGTCCTTAAATAACTGTAGATCTGTTTGCATATGGAAAAATTAAGTAAGTCAAATTTGTTTGTACCCACAGTGAAGAGTCTAGCAAGTTTTTCTGCTCTTGATCTTGCTTGCTGTGGTGGATCATCTCTCACCTAGATAGTCTGGGGTCCTGTTTAATGGTGGGATGAAGATATTGGGAATACAATATAAAATGTTAAGTTTGGATAGCTCTGAGAGTCAGCTTTTGGTTAGGTTTTGAAGAGCTAATATTTAAAGATGCTAAAATGAGAAGCATAAAGTTGAATGCTTCTTTCACCGACTTCATAGCATCACCTACATGAGCAGCAACATCTGAAAATACCTGAATCAAGCGTCTTAATCATAGAATCACAAAGTGGTTTGGGTTGGAAAGGGAGCTTAAAGCTCATCCAGCTCCAGACCCCTGCCACGGGCAGGGACCCCTTCCACTGGAGCAGCTTGCTCCAAGCCCCTGTGTCCAACCTGGCCTTGAGCACTGCCAGGGATGGGGCAGCCACAGCTTCTCTGGGTACCCTGTGCCAGTGCCTCAGCACCCTCCCAGGGAAGAGCTTGTGCCTAAGAGCTCATCTCTGTCTCCCCTTGGGCAGGTTCAAGCCATTCCCCTTGGCCTGTCCCTACAGGCCCTTGTCCCAAGCCCCTCTCCAGGTTTCTTGTCAGCCATTATCTGTGTCTTTAATTTGTTTCTGTATCTAAGACTGATCAGAATATCTGTTCACACATACACATACTGTGATACAGTACAGCATAAAATATGAATTGAGAAATTTCAGGCAAAAAGAAGAATTGAGAAATTCAGACCTCAAATAGGCAATCTAAAAACCTGGGGTGGTTTGCACTGATTTTGTATTTCCCATGAAAGCATCTTCAAATGTCTGTTTATTACAGTGGGTGTTCAAACTGTGCTTAGATGAGCTATAATGGAAACCATTGGGGTTCAGTCTGTCTTTCAGAGGAAGTAGAGCATGATCATTGTAGCCTTACTGAAAAGATTGATTTGCTTTTTCCATGGCTTAGCTATGAAAATAGGAATACTCGTTGTTTGTTCGAGCTGATCATAAATATAGCTCTGTTTAAGTGTTTCTGCAAGAGACATTTGTTTCTTAGAGCTGAACAGCTCTTAGTTGTATAAACAAGACCGTTACAAGAAGACACAGTGATATCAGCAGGGAAATTTCTTGCCTTCTCTCTGTATTAACACAAGCTCACAAAACGTTGCCTAGAAGCCCAAATTAATGTTGCTCTCTCTCTGGCTGTTGTAGCTGAATGCTTTGCCTGGCTTAAAAGACGCATATTGGCCAACTGAATTTAACTTTATATAATCAGCAATTCATTTTATTATGACGATCTTGGCAAGATTCGGCATTGTTTCATTTGTTTTTATTGTAGATTGTTCCTGAAGATTATACTTCGGGCTTTTAATTTTCCCTGGCTGTTCATTTTAGAAAAATATCATTGATTTAATATAGCAATAATACATGAGAGAGGTAAAATGCATCATAGGAAAATTATCTAGATATTTCATGGAATCACAGACTGGTTTGGGTAGGAAGGGGCCTTAAAGCTCATCCAAGTCCAACCCCTGCCACAGGCAGGGTCACCTTCCACTGGAGCAGCTTGCTCCAAGCCCCTGTGTCCACCCTGGCCTTGAGCACTGCCAGGGATGGGGCAGCCACAGCTTCTCTGGGCACCCTGTGCCAGCGCCTCAGCACCCTCACAGTGAATGTTATGATTTAAAGTTATTATTAAAGTTATATGATTTCCTTGTGTTATTTGTTTCGAGCTGTGATTTCATTTCTGACCAGAAACCCACAAGTTCACTTTATTAACTTGTCTTGCAGAAAAATAATCTTTCTTTAAAGGTGTTCAACTCTCCTGGAGTTCAGCTTTTGTTGTGTTAAATGAGAGTATTGACTGTATTTTTCCATTACGGACTAAATAATGCTCTAGAGAGTAATGGCAGATGCAATGAAGAGCTGTAGCCCCTGAGGCTTAAATAGAAGAGAAAATCCTCTGGTCAGGAGCTGTGTCTCAGGGTGTTTGCTAAAATTGCTTTCTCTTTTCTGTCTGAAAGTTCCCTTGGTTCTGCATTTATGTATGTGCTTGTGACAATGACAGGGTGACCTGTTCAAGTCTTTGTCGTACCGGTAAGGAAAAGCATCACTGGGACACTGCAGGTTGCATGACACAGGCTTTAGGAGCGGAGGATTTGAGTGAGACCCTGCAGGTTTGTGAGTGCAGGCGGAGTTCTCTGTGCCTTCCCCTCTTCTTCCCTACACAAATACCACGCTTTGATCTTGGCTGGGACGTGACTGTGTTATGTACTTACGCAGGGTGGAAGTGGTCTGATGATGCTGAACTGATCTTTTGGAAACTCCTTTTGGGGTGTAGGAGCTACTCAGTTTCTTGTCAACTTTCTGCTTGGGCCTCACCTACCCCCGTGTTGCTTTGCTTCTCGCATAGAGAAAGGAGCGTTGCTGGCTTGGTGAGAGGAAACTTTTGCTAAAGGCTAGATACGAACAGGGTACTTGGCTTGAAGGGATAGTCACAGGTTCTAATCTTTCAAGGCTTTGTATTTCCTCTTTTAGTGGACAAAAAGTAGTAATGCCAGAATGGTTTACTATGATGTCTAAACGTATTTCACACTGAAGAGACCCAAGTTGAAGTGTGTCCACTTAGTTTATATAATAAAGAAAAAAAGCAAGGTCAGCTCTTTAACCTACCAAACTTGAGCACTCCAAAGCACTGACCTTAAGTTTGAATTCTCTTTTGCAGCTGCAGCCGCCTTCGAAACATTCAGAGCATCCTGACACAGAGCAGCAAATCTCAACCTGATGGGATCCTCTGCATTTTAGGTTAGTTTTACTTTTCTCTCCTTTTATTCTCACTGTACTGATAAGGGTACCATGAGTTTAAGAAAGATGATCATCTCCTTCCTTCCCCAAGGCCCAGCTCTGTTTCTCAGTGAATGGGCAGTTATTGGATTGTCACACTCTTTTCTCCCTACATTATTCTTAAGCCTATTTACTAATTTTAGGCAGACTTGCTATAATAGTAATAACATCAACATTATGAAGCCTTATGAAAATTCAGTGGCTGGAGAGAAGAGAGAATCTTCATTAATCTCTAAATTGAAGGAGAAATGGAGAGAATTTAATCCATATCTATTTGGAGTAAACATTCAGCAGTCTAGGCAGTGTTTGCTTTCTGGCTGGTGCTTGGCATAAAAGCTCAAGACTGAGGGCACTTTTGCTGGAGCTGGTTTCCCCATGGAGGCAAGGAAGCGGAAAGGATTAGAAGATGCTGAGGTTAAGGGAGTGGAGAAGAGACAAGAGGAGCACCAAGGGTAGGGACCGTGGTGTACAGAGTCAAGTGGTGGCTGAGAAAGAGATATAGAGAGGGGGGAAATAATCAGCAAACTGGCAGAATTAATAAACCCTGAATTTAGGGGAGGGACATCTTGCCTCAGTAATTCAAAATGCACTTAGAGTTGCATGGCAAATCTGGGATGCAGTTATGAGTCAAATGGTGGCATATACAGAGCATTTATGTGGTTTTAGTCCTTTGTTTCTTCTGGGGTTGGGGGAAAGAGGGATATGAAATCCAGCTGTATGTGCAAATATCCCCTAGAAAAGTAACAGGTTTTTTGTACTGCTTTAATGTCATTTCTATATGTCACATTGACTCTTGTTTCTTATTATATAATCACTATCAAGATATTAAAGGATAAATTAAGGAATGATGATTGAAATTCCTTAGAGAAAAGGACTAAGGAGTGATTGTTTAAATAATGTGTTACAGTTAAAGGTGGAGGAATCTAGTGTAGCCCAAAAGTGTGTAATAACATTAAGAAATTAAACAACAGCCTGTTTTTTTGGGGTGTTATTTGGGATTTTTGTGACCTTTTTTAAAGATGTAGCAAGAAAACTTGAAGAAGCTCTTTTACTGAACCACAGAGAAGTTGTAAATGTGTATAACTTAGCTCTCTTTCGGTCAATGCTAACTGTGTGACATGACTGTCCCTATTTTCTAGGGTAGGAGTTTAAGAAGTCTTCAGCTCATTAGTAACTTTAAATCTAGAAGGTCTGTAAGGTTACTGTGTCAACCTTCCAAGGAAACTTAATCATGCGGGATAATGTGGAGTCATAGAATTAACTAGGTTGTAAAAGACCTTTAAGATCATCCAGTCCAACCATTCCCCAGCACTGCCAAGGCCACCATTGAACTGTGGCACTAAGAGCCTCATCTCCACGCTGTGTGAACACTTGCAGGGCTGGTGCCTGCAGCCCTGCCCTGGGCAGCCTGTTCCAATGCCTGAGCACCCTCTGGGGCAGGAATTGTTCCTCAGCTCCATCTAAACCTGCCCTGGGGCAGCTTGAGGCTGGTTCCTCTTGTCCCATCCCTTGTTCCTTGGGAGCAGAGCCCAGCCCCTCCTGGCTCCATCCTCCTGTCAGGAACTTGTAGGGAGCCATCAGGTCCCCCCTGAGCCTTCTTTTCTCCAGACTGAACCCCCCAGGTCCCTCAGCCATTCCCCATCACACTTGTGCTACAGGCCCTGCACCAACTCCATTGCCCTTCTCTGGCCCCTTTCCAGCACCTCAATGCCTCTCCTGTAGTGAGGGGCCCAGAGCTGAGAACAGGATTCAAGGTGCAGCCTCACCAGTGCCCAGTACAGGTGGAAAGTCACTGTGCTGGTCCTGCTGCCACACTGGTGCTGATACAGAAATAGCATACTTGGATTTTGCCTTTGATGCTAGTTGAATTACATAAAATACATCAAGTTGTGCCATCTCGCCATTGATACCATGGTATTTCTTGACTGTTGTTAACTCTGAAGCTGCACTAAGTCCCAAACAGAGAATAGTCACTCAAAACATTGTGCAGCTCTGGGAAAGTATTACAGGCAAAAGGAATTGCTTTATGTAATCCTCAGTGTAATGTGGAATATTTAAGTCCATGCATAAGATCATAGCTGTTAATAAAGAAGTATTTCTGCTATGGAATTACAGGAAGTGTGTTTTGTTATTAGTCTTGTGCTTTGCACTAATCTCTTTTAGCACCCACAAAAGAACTGTTGTTGCCTAATCTGACCTGTCTAATGTAGCCAGCAGGATTTTTAGCATAACTTCTGATTAAGCAGGCGTGTTACTGTTACAAATGCATTAAATCTGTCTTCAAATGCTACCTTCAGGTGACAAAAAATATGTAGTCTTATGTTTTTAGTCCTGTTGACTTGTATGGGAAACATAGGCATAATGGTGTTTTTAGACAGTCAGTGTGTGTTCTGTTTCACTTGTCTGTCTTTAATGACCAAGAGTTCCCTCACCCCAACCTTAATTTAACACACTGGGCTGTGAGATCAAAACAATATAAACTTCTATGGCTTTGCTTCAAGGAGATTAATATTTATATTGAAACTGAAAACAGCGTTGTGAGATTGCAAAGAGAGATGACAGTGGGCTAAGTATTGATACTTACTTTTTATCCTTCCTGAAGAGGATAGGAATACATTAGGGGCTTTACCAGTAAATCTTTATCTTCTGTTCAAGTATGACTACTTCTTTTGATATCTTTTTTGTTTGTTTTTTTTTTCCCCCTCCATTATAATCCATCCCACACAGAGCTCTTGCTCTGAGGATGTAGGAGAAACCTCACCAGCGTTTAGTACGTTACATTGATTGCTCATCACATTCCCTTTCCAAATAGAGATGATGTTAATGACTGTTGTGCCACTCAGAATCATAGGATGACCAAGTGGTTTGGGTTGGAAGGGAGCTTAAAGCTCATCCAGCTCCAACCCCTGCCACAGGCAGGGACCCCTTCCCCTAGAGCAGGTTGCTCCAAGCCCCTGTGTCCAGCCTGGCCTTGAGCACTGCCAGGGATGGGGCAGCCACAGCTTCTCTGGGCACCCTGTGCCAGCACCTCAGCACCCTCACAGGGAAGAGCTTCTGCCTAAGAGCTCATCTCAGTCTCCCCTCGGGCAGGTTCAAGCCATTCCCCTTGGCCTGTCACTTCTGATGGCAGTTCTGCAGCTGCATGTTGGGTTTTGGGCAAATCTCTAAAGGTGATATGTCCATTCTCCAGCCTCACCATGCTACCACCTCCCTGCTCTCCCTGGAGCTCACGTGGCTGTTCAATGTGTTATGGAACAACTGTTCTTTGTTTCCATACACAAGGACATGTCAGGAGTGCATGGCTGGGACAAAAAACAGGACTTTTACCTGCAGGCTGTGTTTATGTCAGCTTAGCAGCTGTGATATCTCAGACATAAAGGATGGCTGAGCTGAATACTTTCTGCTGTGCCAAAGGGGAGTCTCAGCCTACCCTCAGACCACTCCTTTCCTCTCTTTACTCCCCACATGCATTTTACATCACTGCTGGTGGTTGACATCTTGCATCTGCTTCATCTTACTGAGCAGACAAGAATTCTTCCCTCCCTCTCTGTATTTGGCCAAACTCATTTCCTGCTTGTTTAGCAAACTGAATCGGGTTGGGTTAACCCTAACTGCAGGAGAAGGAGTGGGAATGGCTCTTCGGGCAGCAGTGGGCTGTTGGACTGAGTCATTGTCTCACTAAACCCTTGTGATGAGTTGGGAACAGGCTGGGAGTTACTAAACTCCTGGCTCAGCCCGAGGCAGGCGTGGGGGTTTCCTCATTAATTCCTTCCCCATTGTTCCATGGAGGACTCCTGATATGCTTCTGGAGGTATCTTTGTCATTGTTTCATTTCCTGTTTATTTTCCGCTGACTGTATCTGTTCATTTAACTCCATATGTTTCTGTAGAATAGTATTAAAGCCTCAGTATGAAAGCTGCTGTACTGAATACTTAAAGCCCCAACCAATAAAACCTACACAAACCAAGCGTTCTTCAGAGTTAATGCCTTTCTGGTAAGCTAAAGAGAAATGAAGGCTCAGGGGAGACCTTGGCACCATGTGCCAGTCTTTAAAGGGTGGCTACAAAGAAGACAGACTCCCTTTTTGCAAGGAGTCCCATGGAGAGGATAAGGGGTGATGGGCACAAGTTACTGCTGGGGAGATTCCAACTGGATGCGGGAGGAAAATGTTTCCCGATGAAAACAGCCAGACACTGGGATAATCTCCCCAGGGAAGTGTTGACTCCCCAGCGCTTGACACTGTTAAGATTGGGCTGGACAGGGTACTGGGCCATCTAGTGTAGGTGATGCTTTGCCTAGTTGGACCAGATGGTGCTTGAGGTCCCTTCCAACCTTGGATTCTAGGATTGACCTATCACCTTGCTGTCCCTGAAAGGGACTGTCCTCATTCCTCCTTTGTGCCAGATTATGTGCTCATCTGATTGCCTTCAAAAGTTGCCTCAGGCAAGTAATCAGTAAACCAGATTATCTTCAGGACATTGTATGTGCTGCTTGCTAAGGCTAGAGCTGATTTCAAAGAGACTGATTGTGTTTAAATGGAGTTCCCTGCAACAATGGGACAGTTGCTTCCTGGAAGAACAGAGTCTCCAGTCTTGATTGTAACTAAAATCCCACCTAGAGACAGGGGCTTTAGGACCAGTATTAGTGCACTGAGTCCCAATGAAATCTAGATTATACTTCAGCCCCAGTTTTCATGTGTCTGGAAATATAAATAAAGTAGGGATGGTGTGTTTGCTTCTTCTGTCTCTTTTAAGCTGTATTTCTGAGTTCGCAGATCCAGGGCAGTCTGATTATGCAGAATACTACTGGTTCAGCAATGGCATAACATTGCAACAGGGGTTGGAAATGAGTGACTGGGCTTTCTTTAGCTGAGTCTTACGGATTCAGACCTGAGCTGTAAATGGGCTGCTGAGGCTCTTGGTTCTCCCTTTGTCAAGGGATGCCCCTGAACACAGAGGATTGTGACTTTTGTAAAGAGCATGCTCCAGGGATATATGTATGAATGGGAGATCTGTGCTAGAAGTTTGGGTGGTTGATTCTGTCTCTTCTGTAGCCTCACACCATGTATTGATACCTTCGAGTATACATGAGATCTCCAAAGGCCAGTTACTAAACAAACAATGGAGTTTTATTGAGGTGTGTGATTCAGTAGCTGGATGCAGACATGGCCTCTGGTTAGTACTTTAAAGCTGAAAGGTAACATAAATAAAGGAATATCATTAGGAGTATCTAGGATTTGTTCCAACTTCTGCTAAGTTCAGGTGACTCTTGTGTAGTTTGGTTTCCGATGCAAGTCCTGAAACCCAGACATTCAGGCTGTGTTATTACATTATCGTTGTACTGGTCTTGCTTTGGACAGTGGAAACAGACCTTAACTTGTTGGCCACCATCCAACTGTATCCTAATACAACTTGGTAGGAAAGCCTGACGTGACTAAGATTCTTTGAAGCAGTCGAGACTGGTGACCTCTGTTCAAGGTGGATGTCAAGGATCCTGCTTTACGCATAACTTTACTTGTGGAAAAAGCTTGATGTATTCCAGTAGATTTAGGACCTGTGACTGTCTTCCAGAGAGATGAAAAATGCTTCCTGAATCATAGAACAGTTTGGGTTGGAAAGGACCATAAGTTCCACCCCCTGCCATAGGCAGGAATGCCTCACTCTAGACTATCACCTGAGGCTTTGTCCAGCCTGGCTTTGAACACTGCCAGGGACAGAGCATTCACCGCTTCTCTGGGTGCCCTGTGGCAGCACCTCACCACCCTCACAGTGAAGAACTTCTTCCTTATATCTAACCTGAACTTCCCCTGTTTCAGTTTGAACCCGTTACCCCTTGTCCTATCACTACAGTCCCTAATGAAGAGTCCCTCCCCAGCATCCTTATAGGCCCCCTTCAGAAGGTGCTCTGAGGTCTCCACGCAGCCTTCTCTTCTACAGACTGAACAGCCCCAACTTCCTCAGCCTGTCTTCATACGGGAGGTGCTCCAGTCCCTGATCACCCTTGTGGCCTCCTCTGGACTTGTTCCAACAGCTCCATGTCCTTCTTTTTTTGTGGCATGCTTCCTTTCTTCTAGCATTTATCTTCTATCTCTTCACGCTCCAGATCTCCAAGTGTTTTAATTTGATATTCCCAAGGCCCAGTAAAGGCTTTCCTTGGAAACTGCTCCTATACCATATGTTTTTTCAGAATACCTCTTCATCATTTGTTAGAAGGCCTCACTGGCTTTCTGGTGACTCAGGGATTGCACTGTAATACCGGTAAGATAATGTTTAATCATGTATTCCAAAGCAGGAGATTTAGGTCACGGGATTAGTTTGTTAGGAAGCTTCAATCAAGAACATATTAATTACAATGCATCCTGCACCCAGACAGATGTTGAAGTTTGAATGATGAGATAAAATGGAACTTTAGTTGATGCAGAGTACAGCACAAAACTAGACTTAATGTTTTTAAAGCAATGCCTGTGGATTTAGGTCAAGAGTGGAATGTCAGTGTGTGGCAATGACCTTGCAACAACTCCTTTTTTTCCTCTACCCTGTTTTCCCAGTGTGTTCACAGGGTTTAAGTTCCCATTGACTATGTGAGGGAGTTAATACTCCTGTTTTAAAGGCCTTTTGTGAAGGAATTAAACCTTCTCAGGTGTAGCTGGGACATGTAACACTTCACATGGTTTTGCTTTTGCAGGAATAGATAGCCGGTACAATGAAGGCTGCAGGGAACTGGCAAACTATCTGCTTTTTGGCTTGTATAACCAGTATAACAATGACTTTGAAAGAACTGAGTTTCCCGAAGAAGTTCTGGATGGTGAGTAACATACTCAGACCTATTCTTCCGTCTTTGTGGAAGGAGGGTGAGCAGAAAAAGGGGCAAAACTACAAAAAAAGAGAAAATAAGTCTCTAATTGTGTATATACATCTGAAAAACACCTCTGAAGAGCTCTTGTTTTTAAACATGTACCGCAAATTGTTTGAAATCTAAACAAATCCAGCCCGTGATGAGGAGCCCTACTTCAGCCACGGTATGTATGTACACGTGTCAGCGATGACTGTGATCACATCTCCAGAGTTCTAGAATACTTGAGCTCTTTTTTACTTTAACATATCAACTTGTTTCTGTAACATTTGGAAGGTGGCAGTCACCACGATCGTAGATTATTATTCCCTTACAAGAAACTTTGAATATCTACTCCACAGTTTTAGTTGGAGTAACCTAATGTAATATCAGGCAAGAGCAGCTCTAGTTTCCAGTTGCGTAAGTGCTGTGTTCGGGACTCCTCACTGACACTCTTGGCTTTTCAAAGGAGAGGCTGATGCAAGTTCTATGCAAGACTTCAGAATAAACCCACGGTTGTTCAGAACAGTAAGAAATGCCCTTGTGCTTAGAACTGTGTGTGGCTGCCAGCTGTTTCTTGTTCTTTTTGTTGAGAATTGGGGAATGACTGTGTGTTCAAATAGTTCAACTATTTTCTTTCAGTGAGGTACAGCATAGGAAAAATGTTTTCTATCCAGTTTCTGTGAGGGTTTTTTTAACGCACATCTAATTCTGTTGATGGAGGCTTGATGCTGGAATAATATTGCTTCTGCTTGTTACAGATATAATCATATTGATAAAGCCTGACAGTGTCCATCTGTACTGTAACCCTGTGAATTATAATCATCTTCTGCCATATGTGGCATACTGGAGGAACTTGCATTTTCACTGTCTAACTGAAAATGAGGTAAGTGCAACATGAATACAGATGAGATTTGCTAATGAATTGATATTCACAGTGCAACTTCTTTGTAACATTCCTTCCTGAATGCTTTTTTAGCTCTTTTCTCTTCTTTTTCGTACTCAGCAGGGGAGTGATCTGTGTATTAATGGATATTAATCATTTTGCTAATGTGTGCTAGAAGAATATGGTTTTAATACTTCGTGTTTGTTGGAGCATGAAGACAAATTGTTCCCCTCGCCCACTAATTACTATTGTTTTGACCTGAGTCAATGATCTTTTAATGAGGAAAAACATGTGGGTTGTGAGAAATGCAGACTCTGAATCAACTATTACAGTTGGCAGTGAGATTTCCAATGATGGCCTTGTTTGCTACCAAAGTAGTGCTTTAATGTGGTGTTTGCCAATAGTTCATAGAATCATAGAATAGTTAGGGTTGGAAAAGACCTTACTCAGATCATCTAGTTCTAGCCCCTGGCCAGGGGCAGGGATGTGTCACCCTAGACTATGTCACCCAAGGCTCTGTCCAGTCTGGCCTTGAACATTGCCAGGGATGGGGCATCCTTCCTAACAGTAAGAAAGAGTTTTCTTTTATCTGATCTGAACCTGTCTTGTTTTAAATCATGCCCTTTGTCACACATCATGCCCTTTGTCACACATCCTGCAACTACAGTCCACTGTGAAGAACCTGGCTTCACCCATGTCAGTAGCATTTTTGTGGGTGTTTGAAGGCAGTTATGAGGTCCAGTCACTGCCTCCTTCAGGCTTGTAGGATGAGTGCGTCAACCCTTGTGGTGGCCCTCCAGTGAGCTTGCTCCACAAGAAGAACCAATGTCTTGCTTGTACATGGATCCCAAAGCTGGATGCAGTATTGTAGGTAGACTCCTCTGAGTGCTCCGTGGAGGGGGATAAGATCTTTATCTGCAGATATAAACTGCAGAGCTGCAGGTTAAAGCATGCCACAGCAAAATCTGAAGCCTGGCTTCACAATTTTTTTCTGATGCCAAAATCCCTACTGAAAAGGCAAATCCTAAAGCATAACTGAATGGTGGTAAAACACATGCATTTGGGAATCGAGAATGGAGTGGTTCTTAACACACTATTGCTAGGACAACTGCAATCTCAGCTATTGAATTTTAAGCTGCATCTGCTTATGTATTTCTATATGATTTATTGTGCTGAGTAGTAATCTTAATCACACAGTATTGGCTTGAAATAGCTGTGTAACTAGAAAGCTAAACCACACATCTTGCTGTTTGTGAAAAGGAATGGAAACGTTTGATTTCTGAAGCTGAAAATACATTTACTTCATTGCTGCTTCCTCTGAATGAGCTGAGCAATGCATTCCCAGCCACATTCCTAATGTATAAGTATTGCCAGGTTCCTAGATTACTTCTGAAAGAGAAACGAATAACTATTGCAATGTCAGGCTTTAAGTGCATCCTGTTTACAGGAGCATTGTCTGTAGTGGCCTTTAAGGTTGTTTTTTTTCAGTGATAAAAATAGCTTTTGCTTGCTTTTATAAAAATGAAACCCAAAAAGCTCAGGGGTTATAAAAATAAAGCAAGTGAATGCCGTACCTGGATCTATGCACCTTGAATATGGCAAAACCTGCAGCATTCCGTTTCTTTCTTACTTCTTGGAAGAAAACCCCTATTATTAACATATTCCAAAATAGCCAAATAAGATAAAGTACTGAAATCTCATGAATATGATATAAGCTTTCTGGGTGTCATGACTGTGTGGTTTATGGACCGGCCTGTATTTATGCAATCTTAGATAGTGAGCAAGCCTTTAGCACCCTGCCAAAACCTAAGGTCTTATTCTAACAGCATTTTAAGCCTTGAGAAACTGGCAGTTGTTTGGGGCTTGGCTTGGAACTCGAACTTTGATCTGACTTCCTGGGATTGAAGAAAGAACATATCTGGGAGGAACTGGGGCTGCATCTTCAATTCAGGCTTGTCTTAAAAGAACCTGTTCTTAAAATAACTTGTTGGGTGTACCCTGAAGCTCGCAAGAGCTGTATACAAGAAGTTTATAATTGGGTAATTTGCCTTGATATTAAGTTCAGAGCACTGTATATAGAAAAAGGAAGAAAGTAAATAGACAAAACACCACTACCTTCTGATCTTGTTCCAGAAAGCAAATGACTCTTGAAGTACCCATTGGGCCTCACCCTGTTGGTTTCAGACTTGCTGCGAAACTATCCCTTTCCAGATAAAAATCAGCAGTTTTATGGTTTTCTTATGTTCTAAAGATGTTTTTTGTCCGATTTGGCTCTTCAGTCTAGGTTTTACACTTTTCTGAGCTGTGAGTATGATATTGGTTCTTCACTCCTGCTCTTCAGTCTACTGAAGTCTTCAGACAATTTCAGTCTGCTACTGGTGTGAAACAGCAGTGTAGTGGTGTTCTTTCCTCCTCCTTTTCCTATATCCATCTCTCCCTCAGACAGCAACTGCTTCTCTTTGCTTGTTCTGTGACCTGAGGAATATCTCTCCCCATGAGGTATGGCAAGTTTTTTGTGCCACATCAGTTGGTATCCTGAAAATATCTTTTATTGTTTAGAAGTTGTCCATAATCCAGTAGCTGATATTGAAAGACTTCACCAAAAGCTGAAAATAAAGTATATCGTAATGCCTTCATATGACCTTATTGAAAACCTTTCTGTGAAGTTTGATTTTTAAAGAACTATTTCCATTGGCTTAAATAAATCACTGCTGTGATGGAGTTTCCAAAGTAGAGACTAAAGAGGTTCTTAAGCTTCTGGAAGCTTTAGGTGATATTTTAGTGGATTACGTGACACTTGCTATGGAATTGAAACAGTAGCATAAATATCCTCTTTTCTGCAAAACTAACAATTAATTAGGCATGCCTAATCACATGTTCTTTTCAATTACTTCCTTCAGTATGAAGATGAAGAAGCTGCAGAGGAATTCAAGATTTCCAGCTTTGTAGACATGGTTCGGGATTGCAGTCGCATTGGCATTCCATACAGCTGCCAAGGTAGGGTAGCTTGGTTTCTGCTTATAGTGTTGTAAGTGCTCTGCAGCATGCAAATCAGCAGCTTAGAGAATGAAGATTTCCTTGCCTTTGGTAAGAAATAACTATTAGTGTGTCAGTAGTTGCCTTTGAGCCTCTTTTTACTTAAGAGTTGGATTCCTTTCTGAAAAATGGAAGCTTCATCTGAAGGGTGAATGCTCACAGCGTGACTCAATTTGCATTCAGAGAAGTGTGTTCTGCTGCTACACAAGTTCTCTGTTCAGATGGGAGCTCCAGATAAATACTTCTTTATGTAAGGAGAGAATAAACATTTCGTTATGCAAGGTTCCTTTTTTAGCACTGAAAAAACCAGGACTGTGCGACTTCCTGTTGTGATCTCTAGCCAGCCTCACAGCCCCAACAGTGTAATCTTGCATTGTTCAGGGAGGTTTGCAGTATCCCCAACGGTGAATAATGCCAAAGCAATGCGGTACTTGTACTTCACGGTGCAGCATGAGCATGTGGGGCTTTGTATGATTTACTGTGGTGAGGAACCTTAGTACAGTAGGTGAGAGGCAAACCATAAAGGAAATTACTTTCTATTTTTGAATCACGTCAGTTCAAAACAAGCTAATTCAGTTTTTTGGTTCTTTTCCATTTAATTCCTAATTCTTCCCTGCACCTCTTGAAGAAAGGATGATACACTCTGACTGCCTGAAAAATCACTAACAGGTCAGGGTGTGGGGGAAAGGTGACAATGCTTTGCTGTGAAGTATCTAAAGAAGGTGTGTGGGATGATCACACATCACTTCAGATGGTTTATGGCTGCACTGAGGAGTACCAGGCAGAAGGGGTTTCCTCTCCCCCAACTTAAAATTTTGATTAACAGAGGGATGATGGCTTTAACCTGCCAGAGGGGAGACTGAGATGAGCTCTTAGGCAGAAGCTCTTCCCTGTGAAGGTGCTGAGGCGCTGGCACAGGGTGCCCAGGGAAGCTGTGGCTGCCCCATCCCTGGCAGTGCTCAAGGCCAGGTTGGACACAGGGGCTTGGAGCAAGCTGCTCCAGTGGAAGGTGCCTGTGGCAGGGGTTGGAGCTGGATGAGCTTTAAGCTCCCTTTCAACCCAAACCACTCTGGGATTCTATGATGATGACAGTATTTTAAGGCTGAACATCTGAAGAAATTGGGGTAAGCAAAGCTCCCTGGTTTTTATCTTGAATTTTAGTGGGTACAGTTTTACTAATAATGTTGGAATGAAATTTGCAGAGACAGAACACCCTGTACTAGAGCGATAGCTGGAAAAAAAGGGTATAATCTGGGGTGTAGAGAAAGAAATTTCTGAAAGCTAGATACTTTACAAAACCCAGTTTTTCATTAGAGACTTTACATTGTGCAAAGACAGGATAATTGAGATCCTTTATTAGAACAACTCAGAACAACTCTAATATCACACAGCAAGTTCAACTGCTGATGTTTGTGAGACAATGTTAAACACAGAAACATTTCTTTTGCAGGTCATCTGCAGATCTTTGACATGTTCATTGTTGAGAAGTGGCCGATAGTGCAGGCTTTTGCACTGGAGGGAATCGGGGGCGATGGCTTCTTTACAATGAAATATGAAGTGAGTAGTTACCTTTTCCCTTTTATTCCATTCCTATTCTGAAGCAAAAGTTGACTCATGGAATTACTTCCACTGGAAAGTACTGTTTGACATCTTCTCCTCCTGACTCACCACTCAAGCTTCTAAGTTGGGTGATGTTTTTAAGGACCTTATGCAGCTGAGTTCTGAATGTGCAGGGATGGAGATGCCACAGTTTTGTTGAGAAACTGTTAGGAGCTGCACAGCGCTTGGTCCTGGCTAAACCGTGATTATTTGATCATTCTCCAAGCCCCCTGTTGTGATTTAGAGCTTCTTTCCTTACTTTCTAGAGCCTCCTGTATCAATAACAGAAAACACTTCTTTAAACTCAGCTACATGCGTATAGATCTTCAAGAGCAATGCAAAAGAAGCTGGTTAGACTGGTTAGTGACCAATGCCTTGAGATAAACTGGGAAAATAAGAAGTAACTGTGTTTCTTGTGTCATTGGTTTTGACGCAAGAGATGCATCTACTTTTCTCACTAACATTATATATCGTTAGGTCATCACATGCTGCTGAATAGGGCAACAGTCAAGGTTTTGGATGATGTTCCTAGTTTTAATAATGGTTTGCTGTTCCATTCTAAGCCACTTGTGTTGTTTGACTTGCTTATTGATTAATTCGAGTCTAGCAGCATCTTCAGAGGACAGCTTTGTGTTTATGTACTTGTTTGAAGCTTTTCTTATTTCATTTTCTTGGACCTCTGCCCCAGAAATGCAGATGTCCTATTTTTCTTGTCAATCCTCCATTTTTACAGCCAGAATGTTCTTTGTCTGGCTTCTGACAACTGGAAAAGCCCCCAGGGAATTCATAGTACCATTGTTAAAGTCTCATCACATGTAGTACTGTACACGCTTACTCAGTAATCTATTATATGAGTCGAAGTGTGCCTTTCTGAGCACTATATTCTTCACATTGATACCTTTCTTCATCATTTTTTAATTCACTCCATTGCTATTGATACCTTTCTTAATGCTTTTCTTCTTTTAATTAATTCCATCACTAGTACTGTAATCATCTTCTTGTATCAACCTGTCAGTACTTTAACTTATCTATGCAACTTATAATACTTTAATGGTTTTAATCAGACCAATAAATACAAAGTGCAAATAGATGAGCATCCTTGTAGTGGTTGGCCTAAGTATCAGTAGCCTTTATTGATGTCTGAAATGAGTCAATGGAAATCTGACTGTAAGTTCAAGAGTTGTTTGGGTCTTTAATTGCCAGCTCCCTTCAGGAATCTGTAGCTGCTTTGAGGAAATACAATGACATTCATAAAGACAGAGCCTCTCCTGTTAAACTGTGGGAGTTGCTACTGTCTTTACAGCACTCTTGAAGGCTTAAGGAGCAATGGGAATTCTTAGTATCTAAGAGTAAGCCTTTTAGCTCTGGCACTTCAGCCAGTTCCAGCCTGAGTTTTTGCTTTCTGCCCCCTTAAAATCATAAGGGCATTTCAAGTGGGAAGTGGCATTCTTGACTCTTTACGCAACTGTTTATGCATGGTTGTCTGGTAGGCAGCTGCTGTATGTCACAGAAGGGGTGGAAAAACAATCTATGGGAGGAAGTACATTTGGATCACTGTAGATGACCTGTAAGTGAAAACTGCCGTTATTAAAAGGGGGTGTTCTCAGTGCATTTTTAGCTCCTCAAACAGACTTCCCCTCTGCTGTGCATTCTGTGCTGCTAGATTTGAAGATAATCTAATGAGCCATGCAATAAATGTGCTTCATAAAATGTGCTTTTGTTATGCTCTGTAGTATTTAGCCCACAGATGTGGCTGCCCTATACCTGGCAGTGTTCAAGGCCAGGTTGGACACAGGGGTTGGAGCAAGTTGCTGTAGTGGAAGGTGTCCCTGCCCGTGGCAGGGGTTGGAACTGAATGAGCTTTAAGGTCCCTTCCAACCCAAACCAGTCTGGGATTCTATGGTAACTTACTCTGTTTTTTTTCAGTGCTTTAAAGGCTGTTGCTCTATTGCTCTTACTACAGAAATCAGAATTGCTCAAGATGCTGTAATTCAGACAATTTAGCGTGCCATTAGGTGAACTTTTAATCAAGTGGGTGGTGGGGATTCTGTGAATGCAGAAATTATTCAGGGTCAAATTTTCCTTAATATATTTTGGAACAGTGTTCTCATGCATCGTCTCACTACTTGCAAAGAGGTATTGCTGATTGCTAAGTTCAGCCAGCTCAGCCTATATTTACATTATGCTTACAGTAAGAATTGCCTGGTGTGGAGTACAAGTAGCCTTGGAGTCTGCTTCTTGTCTGTCTTGTCTCAGAAAACTGATCTTTCCCTTTTGCTTGCACCAGCTGATGCTATTCTTTGCTATTAACTCAACTTGAAAAACTCTGGGAGATGATTTGTTTGAAAGGTGAAAGCAAAACTTTCCACATCAAACCCTCACTTGAGGAGATGAGTCTTGGAAACCAGAGCACTGACATCTGGTCAGTTGTTTTGTGACCAGTTGTGTAAAAATAGCGCTGAATTCAGAGTTAAGGAGGCTGTTAGACTGGGCAGTGTGCTGCAAGTATGGCTGTATGGCTTAAACCCGAATCTGTGCCATTCTTCATGGTGTTTCTCACAGCAGTGTGTTTAAAATCTTTTTCAGTTAATGGATGTCAGCGTCGATTTGTGGAAGACATACAGCAAAATGGATCCTGTTTCCTTGGAGGACCTGCTCTTTGAGGTAATGCAGGTGAAATACTCTGAATCAGCTGCTACTCTGTTCGGGTAGCTGCAGAACAAAACTGATGTGGTTTTGTTTGCTTGGTTTTAATAGTGGTTATGAACTTAATCTACTGGCTCTGCATAGTGTTGTTTGTAGGGTCTCTTTCCTTTCCTCAAATCTATCATAAAATCCACAAAAAACTAGAATAGCTTGCTTTGGATTCCTGGAATTTCTTAATTTGCCTGAAATTCTCCTTAAAGTATTTCTAAATGGCATGTGAGTACTCTTCACATCATAGGATTATGTACAAAGAACAGACTGGTGGTATGTTTGTGTGGGTTAATCCTCCTGCAGCAAGGGTGGGGGGAAAATCCACTTTAGCATACAGCCATTCTTCCGGAAAAACCACTTCTCAGGATCGCTTTAAGTGGGTAACAGTGACACATAGTGGCTGAACTGATGCTTTGTGAAATACCAACGGCCAGTATAAAGTGATTCTTGATTTTAAAGTGATGCTCTGATCTCAGTGCTGGAGAAGAAAACAACCAACATATGACTATTAGGACATATGATTTTGTTGTTCATTTTTGTTCAGTTTCTAGCTTGGCAGCAAAATAGGATTTTAATATGTAGGAATTTCAACAGTAAGTATCCTTTGTGAATAAAATACTGGTAGTTCACCCCAATTTGGTTGTTTTACCAACTGCTGTCATGAAAATTAGAATGTCATACAGCTTACAAGGCTGTCAGTCTAAACAGTCCGTTTCTGATACTGCGTGGAGACCTCATAGCAGCCTTACAGTACCTGAAGGGGGCTTGTAGGGATGCTGGGGAGGGACTCTTCGTCAGGGATTGTAGTGACAGGACAAGGGGTAACGGGTTCAAACTGAAACAGGGGAAGTTTAGATTGGATCTAAGGAGGAAATTCTTTCCTGTGAGGGTGGTGAGGCACTGGAATGGGTTGCCCAGGGAGGTTGTGAGTGCTCCATCCCTGGCGGTGTTCAAGGCCAGGTTGGATGAAGCCTTGGGTGGGATGGTTTAGTGTGAGGTGTCCCTGCCCGTGGCAGGGGGGGTTGGAACTGGATGATCTTGAGGTCCTTTCCCACCCTAACTGTTCTATGATTCTATGATTCCTGTTGAAGTGGGGTAAATGTTTGGGACTTTTCTTGTACTTGGTAAGTCGACCCTGAAGTATACTTATTTATCCTATTTTGAAGTTTTGAACCTGAGAGTTGTTAAATTGGCTTCAAATTTTCCTGGAAAGCAAAGTAAAGAATGGGATTTTCATACAACTATGGTTTCATAGACATTGGTGATTTCAAAAATGACTTATTTTTGCAGTGAGTGTGAAGTTAGGCGACTTTAAAGACCATTTGAAGCTGATATATGTTTATGCTTTGTTAACATAGTTTTGATTTTGCTAAGTTCTGATTTGAGCTCTGCTTGGGGTTTAAAAGAGTGTTCTGTACAATATTGGCATGTTCCAAAACCTGACAAAAACACTTGTTAGTTCTTATCTTCCATGAAAAGATTGACGCTGGAGTATTCTTCAATGATAGTTTTCCCCTCTAATTGTAAACCTGTATTTTAAACTACTAATATAGCTTTATTGGTATTTTAGCTTGTAAGATATCATCAACATTGACTCTCTAAATTTCATTCATTGCTGCAGTAATGAAGTAGCTGATGTAAAATACTGTAGAATACTTGTACCACTGCTAAAAACATAGTTCTGGGTTTGCTCATTGTATATATCTGAGAACTACAATTTTCAAAATCAGGGTAAGTGTCATCTTCTAAGTTAGTATGTGACAAGTAACTGAAAGGAAGCTTGAGAGCAGCCTAGTTCTATAAGGTTCCTGCTTTATCAGCATGCTGCAATCTTTTCTTCACTGATGCTTGGATTTTTATGAGTGCAGCTTTTACCTGTAATCGCCTTCCTGTTTTATTCTGCTTCAGTGAGGTGTTACAGATACTGCCTTTTCCACTTACCAATTGTCTTTACAAATGCAGATGAAGAAATGACTGTCTAGCACTTGTGTATCACGAACTCCCACAATTCCCCACCCTGTTGCTCATTTTCTGTCCACAAGCTTGTTTAACATCAGATACACATTATTGCAGAACCAGCTACAGATCTAAAAATCAAAACTTAAAGCTGTCCACGCATTCAATTTGGAGATCTTAAGGGGAAACAGGAGGTCGGAGTTGGGAATGATCTCAAACCAGTGTATTCCCCTAGGTTAAGAGCAGATAGTGCAAAGCTCTGGTCATTTCTCCTCTCCTGCCTCTTCTATCTTTCAGAAAACCCCAACCCACAAACAAATAACCACACACACCTAAAAAAGACCCCTAACATCCAGCAGAAAGTCCTTATCTTTTAAATCAGGTTTATTTTCTTGTACTTCCTGTTTCTTTGGGCAGGCTGTACTCTATACTGCATAGTGAAATGTAATCTGTGTTGTTCTAAAGTAATTCGGGTTCATTCAGTACTATCTGTGAACTCTTTTCTCTGTTATAACACTTCCCTTAATGTTGAATATTTTTTCTTGTAGGATTTAATGGTTTTTGAGCACCAGTGGACCAAATTTTTTGCTAATTTTGATACTGAAATTCCCTTCATTCTGGAGCTCTCGGAATCTCAGGCCGGGGAGGTAGGCCAACTTCAGTAAACCTTTGAGCCCTCATGGCATTCTCACACAAGGAATAAGTATTCAGCATTGTGGTTTCTGGGTTTTAATTTCTTCCCCCTGCCCCACATCACCTTTTATGGTTTGGGAGCAGAAACCTATTGTGTTCCTGTTCAGTTTACCATCCCACCTTATCTATCCATGGCTTAGCAGTGCCTGGTGTAATTCAGTTGAGTGTTTGTTCATTGATAGTTAAATTTAGTTGATAGATGTCTGCACAGCAAATACCTGTTTGTAGATTGACTTTAATTTGGTGGAAGCTCTGGTATGTGCATTTCCAAACAAGGCTGCATGTGTCAAATCTCAAACATAACTCTGGGACTTCAACACAAGAGGGATGTGGAGCTGTTGGAGTGAGTCCAGAGGAGGCCATGGAGCTGCTGCGAGGGCTGGAGCAGCTCTGCTCTGGAGCCAGGCTGAGAGAGCTGGGCTGGGGCAGCCTGGACAAGAGAAGGCTCCTGAAGGGGGAGACCTGAGAGCAGCTCCAGTGCCTAAAGGGGCTGCAGGAAAGCTGGAGAGGGGCTTGGGACAAGGGCCTGTAGGGCCAGGCCAAGGGGAATGGCTTGAACCTGCCCGAGGGGAGACTGAGCTGAGCTCTTAGGCAGAAGCTCTTCCCTGGAAGGGTGCTGAGGCGCTGGCACAGGGTGCCCAGAGAAGCTGTGGCTGCCCCATCCCTGGCAGTGCTCAAGGCCAGGTTGGACACAGGGGCTTGGAGCAAGCTGCTGCAGTGGAAGGGGTCCCTGCCCCTGGCAGGGGTTGGAACTGGATGAGCTTTATGGTCCCTTCTGGCACAAACCAGTCTGAGATTCTATGATAACTGATGATACCATACAGCATGGGTGAAAATAGCACAGTAGTTTTTGGTAGTGGCTGTTGCTTTTTAATTGTGTATGAGACTTAATGGTGTTTGGATTTGCTCATAAAGGTTAGAAGTGGTTTCTGAAGGTTTAGGAGTTTTCTCAGAGAAGGCTAATTCAGGTTTCTTCTCAGTGATAGTGAAAATATATCATGCTTTCTGTTCATTTACTTGCTCATGTGTTTGGTTTTTTTCTACTTCACAGCCTTTCAGAAGTTATTTCAGTCATGGAATGATCTCAAGCCATATAACAGATAACAGGTATTGACTCATTATTCCCTGTGAAATTGTGCTGTCACTAGTACCTCTATGTTATTTCTGTATCTCTGGTGCTATAATGATTTTAATTCCTTTGGGACCATCTCAGTAGATTGAATCTCATCTTTACATAGGGGAAAAAAAAATGTGCAAAGGCATTTCTGGGAAGGGTAAGCCAGATTTTAATGAAATGTAGTGCTGCAGTTATTACATATAGAACGTCAATATGTTTGAAACAATCCACTTTGTGCATTCTAGTATGATCAATGTCTTCATGGTCAGATAGCTGGTCCCTTCTTATGTGATATCCTGTGATCTAAACAAACTCATGATCTTACACAGTTCAGTTGGTCCTATATGTATGATGATCTTCTGTGATACTCTTGGTCCTATTTATGATACTCAAACCCAAGTAAAATATGAAGGTTGAAAAAGTCAGTATGCTTTTGTGTGTCAGAACATGCACAAGAACCAATGCTTAAATTAGGGTCGTTAAAACCTAAATCTTAGCCAGTATAAGCTGAGAAATGGAGCTTGATTTCATTTCAGCGTGAAATAGTAACTGAGAGAGGAAGGTTGCTTGTCCTGTGTTGCAAAACCAAGACTTCTGCTGTTTTGAGCTAAATAAAGGTTGCTTAGCTACTTGAATGTCTGCAGATTCCTCTTTATTTGGAATTAAACAGTGGAGTTCAATGTCCTTCATTGTTTTCAGCATCCTATGTTGTTTGCATTTAAATAATGAAAAGAAAGACCTTGACCTCTGCAGCTGAGTCTTGGGCCCAAAGCCAGAACTGCAACCAAAATAGTTTTGCTTAATTCAACAATATAGTCATTTCAGGCTTTTTCAAGATGGTAAATTTTCAGCTAGTCAGCTTTTCAAGGCAATTTACATTAAAAAAGAGGGGGAAAAAAAAAACCCTAATAGCATTTGGGAAACAGCCTTGAGATATTTAAAGCAGGTTTTCCTTTGGAACTTGGTCTTTTCGATGGGAACTTTTCTACAACTATAGTAAGCTGCTTTTGTCCTACTCTTCTATAAATCCAATAGTTGGTCCATCAGACTTGAAATCTTTGATTTCATTTGTTGTTTGTAAGTTTTCTTTGTATATTATGGCGCTGATGCCCTCTTTCCTCCTTAGCCCTAGCCGGCAGCCCTTCGTCCTGTTCGGTAGCCACTCGACTAAGGAAAACTTGAACTCTGGTAACTTTAATTTTCCATCAGAAGGACATCTGGTTCGAAACACTGGTCTTGAGGGAAGCACTGCAAAGCATATGGTAAGGCTTCTAAGTAGTTACCTGCTGTGTTGAAGTAGCGTGCATTTTCCCTGTATACTTTTTGTGCCCTTAAAATGGTTACCTTCCCTGAGTTAAACGCCCATTTCTTCTTAGTATATACAACCACGTTACCTTAGCACCCAGTTTAAGGGACAAATTTCTTATTTCTTACTTTGTCCAAGACATATTATAATGAATGTTAAATCAAGGATTCCTCAATGAGTGAAAAAACATTTTTCCCCTATGACAAGACAGCTTTTCATGTGGTGCTGTAAATATGTAGGGTGGGGGAAAGGTTTTCATGAGGTCCTTTGTTCTAGCATTCCTTTATAAAGTAAAAATATCCTGAAAGTAGCGTATGATGTACTCAACTCTGACACACAGAATCTTATTTTAATCAGCACTGTTTAGCCACTTCTTAAAAAGAAATAGTCACATTTTGATAATGACTTTGTGGGTAGACACAGGGTACTTCTGTGTATCCAAATTTCCATGTATGCTTCAGCAACTGAACAGTTCATGAAACTCTGCAACTCTTTCTGGTGTTCAAAAGCAATGTTAAGCTCAAGTTGTAAGATTAACTTGTTTCCATTTTCAAGTAAAAGCTTAGTTTTAAAACATATGATGAGGTCGATGGCTTGTTGCACGTAACTGGGGAAGCGACCCCAGGGAATTCAGATCCTCTGCCTGGCTGGGCTGGGTGCATCAAGAAGGTAACTCGCAGCGAAGGAGGAGAGGTAGCGTGGAGCTTGCGTTGCATAGTTCTCCCTGTGAGCAATTCCCATGGGCTCCAGGAGTGTCCATCAGTTGTGCGAGTCCAGAGTCTGTGCTGCTGAGGAGATGGATGTGGTTGAGTACAGGTCATCGTGGAGTGAGAGGATGATTGAGGGAGTGAGTTTATGATCTTGTTGTGACAACATTTCATGCGGAGATGCCTTAGGGCTGGATGGACGTGGGTATTCTGAGCACTGCCTGTGTTGAGAGCCTGAGAAAGGATTGTTTTAGCATCCTGGTGAAATCTCATCCTCCATTTGCTACTCTAAGTCTGTTTCTGTAAAAACAGTTCAAATTTTGCTTTTTCTTTCCATGTTAACATTCCCATTAAGACTATTTGATATCTTCCAAAATGCAAGTACAGTTTTATTCTGATGTACTTGCTCCGCTGTTGTCCTCAGATTCTGATGTTGTTCTTAAAAAGGTGGTTTATTTACAGGTACAGGTGATACTGTTTTAATAGGGTGTCATGAAAATAGTAAATAAGACCAAGTGCAAGCATAGTTTTGGGACCCTGACACACTTTCCTCTTCATGAAAAGAGCAGTTGACGTAGGAAATTGAACACACATTAACGCTTACGGAAGTCAGAGCTCATCTCCTTTCCAAAGTCTTTCAACCATTCAGGTCAAGTCAAAAGTGAAATATTCCTATGAAAACGTAAGTTGCTTTTTTACACTCCAGTTCAGTCTGTGTTGTACTCTTCCTGTAGTATGTCAGTGGTTAGAAGACTTAAGGGGAGCTTAGCTGATGGTTGGTGATGGCACCAATTTGTTTTACTAAAGTCTTTTTGTATCTCATTACTACTGACAACTAGGTAGTGCAGTGTGTATCTCCAAAGGGACCTCTGGCTTGTTCAAGGACCTATTTTTTTGGAACCACTCATATTCCTTTCCTGGGTAAGTACATTAAAAAATGCCAAGCAGTGATGGAAGGCCGTTATTCTCTTTAATTACTTAAAAGCTGTAGCAATTAAAACAGGGCTTTGATTCCTTTATGAGCACTAGGGTATGGAGTGGTAGATAATATGTAGTTCTGTATTAGTGCATGAAATCATCATAGATCACTGTTCCTTTCCACATCCTACCTTCCAGTGTGAAAATCTCTCAGAGCTGAGTGTGCAGGCCTTTTACAACTAGTCCATAAGCATTTAAATCCATGTTCCATACTGGCTAATAGCAAAACATTCCCCCAAAATAGAATAATTCAAAGTGGTAGTTGTCAAATAAGCCTGCTTTATCTTTGATTTGAGAATATAATTGAGGATTTTTATAGGATAGAGAAAATTCTTTGATTTTTATCCTTTATCCTCTGGTTTGGGTCCAGTGGAGTATGTTACAACAACTGTCTTCCCTAATTAAAACAAGCCATGTGTAATCTTTAAAAGCAATTTTCTTACGCAGTTTAAATGCCTGCAGGAGTCCATGGATAAAGTCAGTCTCCTTATCCTGAAACCATAACCAGCTCAGAAAGCATCTGAAAAGAAGATGTTTGGAGGCTTGCAAAATGAGAGGAATTATGGCATATTATGCTCTAGTTGTGTTTTTTTCTTAGGCATCCACGCGTGGGAGACAGGATCTTAGTTACGACCCAGTGTAGCTAATTTTAGGGGTTGCAGATCTTAGTCTTGGCTGTGGGTTGTACTGTCTGTACTGAAACAGCTTAACCTGTGCTTGGCTCTATTTTAAATGTGCAGTTGTATAAAATACTGGCTAAATGTCATGTAAGATCCTCAGCAGAAATGTTATGTCCAAGAAGATCTTTGTAAATGCTTCTGAAAGTGCTTAAACCAAACACTTTTTTCTTCATCACAGGAAATGACAACGAGACGCACAAGGAAGCTGAACAAATGTAAGCTGCCAACTTTGTATTATGGCTTAATTCTTCACTCTTTACCTGGTGGCAGTAGGTCAAAGCTGCTTTTAGTCAGCAGTGGCTGTTGGCATTTGCAGAGCTACACTTTGATTTAGCGTCCTGTGAATGTGAGAGGGTCTCAAAGGCAAATTGCTCATCGAAGGTTCCAGTAAGCAAACTAGGAATTGTTAGTGTGGTGTTCCTTCTACTGTACAGCAAAGTACGCAAGGAAATATTAGTAAATTTTGTTTGAATTCTTGTATCTTAACACTTAAATAGCTTTAAAATATACTTTATATATACTAAGGGGAAAATATCTGTAACTGAATGAGAGAATGAATGTTCCACTGATAGAAGTAAAAGTGATTTTTTTTGTTAGTTTCAGTTAAGCTAAACAACGTGTTAAATTTATAATGGTTAGTAAAAATGCCAGCAGGGAACACTGAAACTTGTAAAGAAATTTCACTGTATTAAAGGATAAAGTAAGTTCACTGTATAGAGGATAGATAGAAGTTAACTTCTGAATTCTTTTATTAGTAAGCAGCAGAGCTCCAGCACATTTTAACCTTCACAAAACAAGACTTTGTTTATCCATGTTGATGTCCACTTCTCTGCATGTTGTAGATGCCTGTCGAGCTTGAAGAACATAGTAGATAACCTGCTTTGGTACTGCTCTCAGTCTCAGTCTTGATAAACCAGACCTTTCCTTAGAGATTTTGTCCTCCTTGCTCATTAGGATGATTTTAGGAGCCTTTTCTTGCTTCTTGCAGTGAAGCAGGTTAGCAAGAAATTGAATATGTGTCAGAGGGAGCTGGTGGTGGTGACCTTTCATGCTGAGTACTATTGACTTTTGGCAGTTGTGGTGTGGTTCTCAAAGGCAAAAGAGTGAAGTTACCAGACCACACTGGCACAGGTTGCCCAGAGAAGGTGTGGCTGCCCATCCCTGGAAGTTCATGGAGAAGCATTGGTGCATTTTGGGCCATGTTTGGGAGCCTCAGACCCTTCTTTTCATCCCTCAGAAATGCTTTACATATGGTACATATAGCTTAAATGCTGTATCCTTCTCTGTCTTCCCTCCCTCAATGTCTGGCAGTTGCAGAGGAGTGAAAATTGGGGGAATTAGGACTGTTTTGTTGATCTGCTTGCCTTTGTGTTCCAAAAGACTGGTTTGCTTTGGTATCTTTTTTTTGACATGCTCCCTTGCCGAAGGTGCTTCACTGTTTTCCAGTTTTGCTTTGTGGAACACGGGGCTCCCATTCTGTTCTTGTTGGAGTATTTAGGCTGTGCTCCTCAACACAACTGCCACGAAAGTCAATGATAAAACACTGTTTTTTTTTTTCCTTGACTGATGAGAGCAGGGATACACTTGTGCCATGAGGTTTTTCCCCCAAGATATTTGTAATTCGAGCAATTTACTTGCTGTAATTCAGTTTATTTTAATTGAAAAGGTTAAATATAAAAGTATGAGGGTGCTGAGGCACTGGCACAGGGTGCCCAGAGAAGCTGTGGCTGCCCCATCCCTGGCAGTGTTCAAGGCCGGGTTGGACACAGGGGCTTGGAGCAAGCTGCTCCAGTGGAAGATATTCCTGCCCATAGCAGGGGGTTGGAGCTGGATGAGCTTTAAGGTCATCCAAACCAACCCATTCTATGATTTCCACACTTAATTCATCAAGGACCCCTTCAATATAGGAGCTGTGTTATGGGAGGACAACCAGCTCCTTTAAAACAGGGGAGGAAGAAAACTCTATCTGTCTAGTAAATGTTGTGTTTGTATCTCTCTTCAGTACGCTGTTGTCGCAAATATATACTGCTGTTGTAGAGGCTGTGCTTGCTGGCATTGAGTGCTATGCTAAAACTTCCACTGAATCCAAGGTAAATGAAGCACCCATTCTGTACACTGTCCTTGTTGATTTGGATTGCTTGCAATGTAAGATTACATGCAAACCAAAAGAAAACATAAAATAGATGTTTCCATCAGCTTCATAACATTAATGACATTAATACTGTGGCCTCCAACCAGTCTCTCTGAATTTTGTCTAAAACAGAGAAATTTCAAAGTATATCTAATTTTATCCATCTACAATTGTTTTTCCATCCTTCATGAGTTTTCCCAACCTTATAGTAAGGAATATCAGTTACGTGAAAGAACAAATTTTAGCCTGGTGCATCAGTGTGGTGTTGTCTAGTATGTGGTCTTCTGTTTACCATACGGGTGCTCCTGTGGTGGCTGGGATTTGGGAGTGTAGGAAAAGAGATTTTATTCTCCATTTCCTTTTTTTTTCAGGCAAAGGAGGTGGCAGAGCAGATGCTAATGTCTGTGTTTGATACCCTGCATTTAACCCAACTTAAAACAGCACTGCGGTATGTATTATCAAGTACTTATTGATGTATTGTGTCAATGTATTAGCTTCGTTGAGGGGAAAGTGTATGTCAAATATTAAGTTTAAAATGAACTTTCCTGGCTGCCAAATACCAGGAATTTGCTTTTAAAACTATTATAATAATTCCATTTATCTTTTCCTCCCTTTTTCAATCGCATGAGCAGTTATTTTGCTTTAAATCTATTATTGCTTATTTCTGACATACAGAAGAAATACAAACTCCATTTTTCACCAGTACAATTTCTCTTTTACAGCTCCAAAATCACATTTCAAATTCAGGCTGTGAATAATCTTGGCAGGTTTGTATCATCATCTTATACTTCTTGTTATGAATTAGTGGCTTTAATACAGCAATAAGTTTCTTTTTCTTGTCTTGGAACTTCTGAGAAAACATTGCATTGATTATTTCAGGCAAGATGTTCTGAATGGTTTTGTGTATGAGGCAGTTTAATCGTTTCATATCTGTAATTCCGTGCAATCTTAAAAACCTGTAAAATATCTAAACCAAGTGGGCAAACCGATTTTATTCACTGTTAGTGAGCAGAAGCAGCATAAACTGTTTGAGTTTGCCTTTAACTGAGTTGATACCATAGGATCATAGAATAGCTAGGGTTGGAAAGAACCTTAAGATCATCCAGTTCCAACCCCCCTGCCATGGGCAGGGATGCCTCACACTAAACCATCTCACCCAAGCCCTGTCCATCCTGGCCTTGAACACTGCCAGGGATGGAGCATGTATCACTTCTTAGGGCGACCTGTGCCAGGGCCTCACTCCTAAGGACTTCTGCCTTAGATCTAACCTGAACTTCCCCTGTGTAAGTCTGAACCCATCACCCCTTGTCCTGTTACTACAGTCCCAAACTTGTGTTTTTTTAAGCCCCATCCTGCGTAATTGACTAAAATGGCCTACACAATTAAGAGTTTATTTGAAAATGCAATAGCTATTTTGGCTGCTCTGAAGTGACTCGATGATCTAACCTTTAAATATTTCATTATCATTACTCTTCTAGAATTACTCCATTAGATAATGAGGACAGCCTGAGTTTGATTAAAACGGTAAGTAAGCTGCTGTGTTCTGATCATCCATTTTATTAGAGAATTGAGCTCAAGTGGCCTCTTTTTTAATGGGACATGCTGAAGTTTTTATCTGTGTGAATGCAAACATAAGGGAGAGATGAGAGAGATTCCAGGTGCTGAAACAAGGTAATATTGAGTTTAACATGATGTCAGACAGTGCAATTTAGAATACAGTATTAACATAGAATAATGATCTCAGACTTTCCACCCAGTCTAAGAGTGTTTCAGAAGGTTTAAGACAAATGGATTTTGCTGCTTCAATTGCGATGTTTCAAGTTGTGCTTTCTCTTCCTTTCTCTCTGTTTGATTGCTGTAGGCATCGATGATGGTATTTGACATTCCAGACTTGCTCACAGGAAAAGGATGCTTGGGATCTGTTGTCTTTTCAGAGTCCTTTCTAACATCCCAGATACAAGTGAAAGAAAAAGGTACCTATTTTAAATGCTAATACCAGTGTTGCAGTTCTGACAGCTTTGATGTGATGGAAGAGCAAAAGGGCTTCCGATTGTTACTACTATTAGCATTATGGTTTTAAGCCTTTGGGTTCATTAAAAGACCCCAGTGGTTTAGCTTGAATATCTTAAGTGTCAAGTTTCTCTCATTTCACTTAAAAGACTTTGGGGTTTATGGTTGTTTTGTGATACAGCAGGGCTGAGGTGTGAAAAATTCAAGTGTAATAGCACCCTTCCTGCATTTTCTTCAACCTTAGTGACTGTTTTCTGCTGTATGGGGAAATTCAAACAGCTCTCTCCATCCTTTTTGTAACACTCATCTTATGTGTTAGTTTCAGTTGCTTTTTATTTGGAAAAGATGAAATAGAAGTGAAAAAGGATATGATTTTTAAGAAGCTTGGGTTTGGAACATTGAAAATACAGGATACTAAGGAATTTCCCTAACTTCAGACAAGTGCATGTTCTCCAGGTTGTTTACATGTGACAAAGATAGATGCTGATGTTGTCTGAGTAATATGTATGAACTCTTGTATCCAGGCAGGCTGTGGGGTTTTAATTATAGGAGTCGGAACACTTTTGGTAGCGAGGAATGCAAAGGAAGAAGCCATATGCTTCAGAATAAAAGCAGGGCTTCTTCAGCATCGTGTAGCAGCTCTGTGCATGTTACAGACCAAGACCAGGAGCTAGTCTGCTGTGAAAGCTTTACTTAAACACTAATAAGTCCTTAAAATGATTTGATGATTTCCTAAAGGAATTTCAAGTCCTCAAAGTAACTCGTTGAACAGTCTGAAGGATGTGGGTGGAATTATGCTACTTTGCTTTCCATTTACTCCCCTGCAGATGGCAGCATTAATTCAGAAACCAGCCACATAATACTGACGGCACCAATCCCAAGATACGCTTCTTGGCTGGTTAGTACACCAAAACTTCTTTGGGTTTCTTCTATACATACAAATTCACAAATGAGAACGTGTTATAGAAGTATGGATGTATGAGGAAAAAAACCTGGAACTTGGGCATTGGAACAGAATATTACTGTATTAATACTATTCTGACTTTGAATTGGGGCATGGAGTGAAAAACTAGTAAGTAGAAACAGGCATCTGGTTTCATTCACAGCACGAGTTTTAAATTATTTCATTTTCACCACTTCAGTTTTTAGCTGTGTAAAGGCCTGGGTGTTTTTCAAGTACACAATGTGACTTGTGTTTATTGTGGATCAGTTCAGTGTCTGCCCCAGCAGAGAGCAAGGGCTCCTTCCAGACCTCTGATGTATTATGCTGCGTTAGAGGTGTAATTTGAATGAGTTTTACGAGGTTAGGCAACATTGTGCCTTTGGCAATCCATATTTAAACACTTTAAGAGTAATAAAAAGTAAGACTGAATGGAATACTCTGTTTGTGTCAATTCAATAATATTTTAGTCTTCAATGGGGAATATTCCCTTGAATTTCAAGGCCAGATTGGATGGGACTTCGAGCAAGCTGCTTTAGTGGAAGGTGTCCGTGCCTGTGGCACGGGGGTGGAACTGGAGGAGCTTTAGGGTCCCTCCCAACCCAAACCAGGCTGGGATTCTATGAAGGTGTTTCAAGGAACTCCTTAGGCCCCAGGGTATCACAGTAACAAGAGCACTGCATTGGCTGAATCCCTCTGCTCTCAGGGCTTAAACTATTCACAGTACTTCAGGGTCTTGTTTGCCTTCCATCTTCTTTGATGCTTTTTATTTAACATCGGACTTGCTTTATCTACTAATAATACAAATGGAAACTCTTTCTGGCTACAGGTTGAAGATAGTGATGTGAAAATGTCTGAAAAGGCACAGCATATATTGAAGGTAAAATGAATTATTTTTGTTCAACTATAGAAGTTACACTTGCAAGAGCCAGTTGTTGAAAAATCTTAGCTGCTAGTCATAGTGGCTTTTATTATGCTTGTTAATCCTCTTCTACTAAAGACTTGCCTGTTCTACCCTGTTTCTTTCGAAGTTTGACCTACCCAAAAAAATACACAATGGGTGTAAAAGTTTGAGTCATTTCAAAGAATGACAAAAGCCAAGAGCAGAAAGAGTTCTACTAAAGCTTGGATTTCATGGAAGTCTCGCTGAGTATTACCCATGCAGCACATGTGTTCCAAAGAAACACCCCAAACCCAATGCCATTCTACATGCAACTTTCTTTTAACTTAGTTAGCATGCTAAATGGCTAAAGGAAAACACTGTAAGCGCTCTGAAAAAGAAAAGAATTTGGGATCTGGGAACATCTTAAACCACATGAGTTTCACATTTGTGGTTTCATTTGTGGTTACCAGGAATCTTCATTATGAATAGATTTATTTTCCTGTTATATACTTTTAGTTAGTGGATTGACAATCTAAAAACAAAAAGCTATGCCTTGTGGTTGTGACAATAGCTTGTAACTTAATAGCTACTGGCATAAAATGGGGAGAGGGGTGTCATTTGATAAATGGTCCTTTGACATTCTGTCTTTCACTAGTATTTCTGTTTAAAAGTTCTGACAGATGCTGGTTAAAAAAGTCTTTCTCTTGAAGCAAAAGCATGAGAAAATATTCCTGCCTGGATTACAGTCCTTGATCCAGTCTGTGATTCCTCCTGTTTGTGTTTTCTCTTTAGGAAGACAAATCTTTCCTGGGCACTTTACTCACCGGAGGTGATGGAGCGTATATTTATTCTAGCAATCCACAGGCAAAGCCTGCAGAAGGTGAGGTGTGGTTTATTGTTTTCAGTTGCTTATAGAGTTGTTCACCTTGTCCTTGTTTTGTGTTTGTTTTGGGGTTTTTTAAACATGAATGATGCAGAGCTTTTGGGTTTCACACATCTGGTGAGCCTACCTATATTGTCTTAAGCTTTCTTTCCATTTGCCTTTAGAATTCTCTTGTAAAACTCCATGTCTTACTTCTTTTGTACCCAATCTCTGCTTGAAATCATAGAATCACAGAATGGTTTAGGTTGGAAAGGACCTTAAGATCATCCAGTTCCAACCCCCTGCCATGGGCAGGGATGCCCTAGACTATGTTGTCCAAGGCTCTGTCCAACCTGGCCTTGAACACTGCCAGAGATGGGGCCAGTGTCCCACCACTGTCACAGTAAAGAACTTCTTCCTTATATCCAACCTGAACTTCTCCTGTTTCAGTTTGAACCCATTATCCCTTGTCTTGTCGCTACAGTCCTGACGAAGAGTTCCTCTCCAGCATCCTTGGAGGCCCCAAATCACTAGCTCTAGAAGGATTCCTACCAGGGCCATAGGCTTGCTTTTTGAGGCACATGGGATTCTTACATGATTGACAGTGAGGCTTTGCAGACCTAGAAGATGGATTTTTTTTCCATAGTTAACATTCAAATTGTGCACAAACTGGCTGATTCTGTCCTTAAGAGATCATGTACCATATGTTCCCTGCCTTTTCTGTACCTCCAGGAACATTAGGTTGGAAAGATTGGGCATTACAGTAGTGACAGGATGCCATGGGCTCCCGGCTCAAGAAGCGAAGGCAAATAGGTACCTTTTGGGCAATGAGACATGCTGCCTGTGATGTAGGAGGAGATTGGAATGATTTCTTTCTAAATTTATTTATGGAATTGTGTTCGTTGCTCCTAGCAAAGCCTCCTCCTGCAGTTGACATGCTGTCCCAGTTTTTTACCATTGTCATTTTCACTTAGGAGCTGCAGTGCATGTTAGCACAAATGCTCACTGTGTTATTATAGAAACCCAGACTGGTTTGGGTTAAAGCGAGCTTAAAGCTCCTCCACTTGCAGCCCCCTGCCACAGGCAGGGACCCCTTCCCCTAGAGCAGCTTGCTCCAAGCCCCTGTGTCCAACCTGGCCTTGAGCACTGCCGGGGATGGGGCAGCCACAGCTTCTCTGGGCACCCTGTGCCAGCGCCTCAGCACCCTCACAGGGAAGAGCTTCTGCCTAAGAGCTCATCTCAGTCTCCCCTCGGGCAGGTTCAAGCCATTCCCCTTGGCCTGTCCCTACAGGACCTTGTAAAATGCTTGATCTTCATCCTTTTCAAGTTCAGTCAAGTCACTGCTTTATGACACAAGATTACTAGCAACAGTCTTGGATCATTCCTCCTCTTTAGGTCCTTTTACCTTCAAGAACTTAAAAATGACATGAATATCACAGTAATATAACTAAAGGACATTTGGGGAGTTCTTTTGGGGGGGTTTCCCTCACTCCACAGCCTTGTGTTAGTGTGCCATACTTTGACTTGAATCAATAGATGCTTCTTAAGGCATAGTATTTTTATATTCCACTGTACAGGGAATATGCAGTTGTTGCAGTACTGCTGTACAGCAGAAGAGAACCAGTAGATTAGGTCTTAAGAAGAGGCTTTTCACTAGGAGGGTGCTGAGGCGCTGGCACAGGGTGCCCAGAGAAGCTGTGGCTGCCCCATCCCTGGCAGTGCTCAAGGCCAGGTTGGACACAGGGGCTTGGAGCAAGCTGCTCTAGTGGAAGGGGTCCCTGCCCGTGGCAGGGGTTGGGACTGGATGAGTTTTAAGGTCCCTTCCAACCCAAACCATTTTTTGGTGCTATGATTCCATGAATACCTGCCTGACATTTAAGTGCTCAGATAAGCTGACGATCTTTAGAGGGGAGCCTTCAGCTTTAATGTTTTTGCAACAGTGCAATGCAGTCTTGAGGATAAATAATGATGTGGAAGGCAATTAAATAGCAGCCTTCACAGAGCATAATTTGCTTTTGCTCTCATTGAACAGTTTTTACAGAAAGGTTAGTGCAGAATAATGTATTTAGCTGTTTTGCAATACAGTGCTGTGGGCACATAATTCAATCGGTAAATAACTACAGAATGGTGAATTACTGATTGGCTTGGTATTTTTGGCTTGTGAAAACCGGCTCTGTGTGTCCTGTTGGAACAATTTCCCTTTTTTGGGGAGATTTGTGAAGTTAAAGTTTTGATAACTCTTGGGCTGGAGAGGTGTAAGTAGGTGGTATAAGGGCTATGATGTAACACTTCAACAGGGGAGATATTCTCTTAGGTGTCAAGTGAAAATGAACTTGATCTCATTGCCTTCCATGTACAGTGTGAGACAGTTTGCTGTGCTCTAATTTGGGCTTGCTGAGGTTGCAGCTATGTAGTCTGGCAAGGATAGGTGTAAAAGGTACTGCCAGACAGGCACTCATGTTCTCTCCCTGTCACTTGTGTCTGAATGTGACAAGGTATGCATTCGTGACTAAAATGCATCAGAAAAGCTCAGGCCGCTGAACCTTTTGTGTGTTAATGCATCTGCTCTGTTAGGGATTTTTGTAGGATGAACTGAACAAAGTCAATCAGTCTGAAACTCTCTTTTGTGATTAATCACTTGTGGAACACACACAAGTAGTATAGTACATTCTTGATACAGTCTGCTGGCTTCCATGTTAAAGGAAGCTGGGTTAGTTTGGATTGATTAATATGTTTTTGGCTTGCTTTTCTGTTACAAAAGAATGAACATCTCTGATGAGGCCCTGGTTGCCCAGAAGCCAAGAAGAAAGTTGGAGAGGGGCTTTTGACAAGGTCATGTAGTGACAAGGGGTAATGGCTTTAAGATTAAAGAGGGCAGATTTAGCTTGGATCTTAGGCAGAAGTTCTTTAGTGTGAGGGTGCTGAGGCGCTGGCACAGGGTGCCCAGAGAAGCTGTGGCTGCCCCATCCCTGGCAGTGCTCAAGGCCAGGTTGGACACAGGGGCTTGGAGCAAGCTGCTCCAGTGGAAGGGGTCCCTGCCTGTGGCAGGGGCTGTAACTGGAGGAGCTTTAACGTCCCTTCCAACAAAAACATCTCTGGGATTCTGTGAAGATTCTATTTCATATCAAACTCTTTTTCATTAAAGTGAAGCATTAATACTGAACAGTTTTGAAGACCTTATTCTAAGTTGCCATTTCAAGAGGGAGAATGTCCGAGTTTCTTTATTATTTCTTCTGAGTATCCTTTGGTCGATGAGCTGCATGGGCAGTCATGTTTAGCTATGTTTTAAATACTTTGCTGCCTGGCTTTGCTTTTGCTCTAAATCTAACTCCGAGTAATGCCAGTTCTTTTCCTCTTGTACAAGAGGAAACGGCCTCTAGCTGCACCAGGGAAGGTTTAGCTGGATATTAGGAAGAGTTTCTTCCCCCAAAGGGTGCTCAGGCATTGGAACAGGCTGCCCAAGGCAGGGCTGGAGTCACCGTCCCTGGGAGTGTTCGCACACCGTGGAGAGGAGGCCTCAATGCCATGGGTTAGTGGTGGTCTTGGCAGTTCTGGGTAATGGTTGAACTTGATGATCTCAAATGTCTTTCCAACCCAGTCGATTCTGTGATTCTGTGGTGCTGAAATCTGGAGATAAAGCTAATCTGGTATTTTTTCTTTCAAATTCTAGGCAAAGTGTACTTCTTTTCCGATGGCATTCTCTTTTCTGATCCCCACCATGGCAGCATTTCCATTTCAAAGAACCATATGAGTTCCATTTCCTTCTATGATGGGGTGAGTATTGCATTTGTTCTTACTGTCATAAATTTTATATCAGTTTTTAACAATACTTCTTTAGGGTACTAGCGCAGAGCTTCAGTTTCAGTTGCAGTTCCCCAAGCATTAAACTGTAATAACTGATGCAAATCTCCACACTTTTGGTATTGATTAGCTTAACCACTTAGTGATGACCTAAACTGTAAGGAGGAGGGAGTTTTGTATTAGGCTGAGTTACCAATGTGGTCTTAATAGCATGGAAAATTACTTTTTATTAAACAATGCAGAATGTAACGTTCATAGAGCATTGAGCAGTTTTAGGTGATGGATAGAGAAAAGTTCAAGCACCGTGGAGCCATGTAGGGTAATGGAGAGTGAAATGCTGCCTTGTATTCAAAATACATTTAACCTTCAGACAAAAGCTTGTGGCAGTGTATTCCTTATCTCTGGAGAGGTCACGAGCGATGTCTGTCTACTGTCCTAGAGCCTTGTGTAACTGACAGGGTGAAGGGACTGACTGGTTCATGTTGAGAAGTGAGAAGAAAAGGCCTGTTCCATGTAATAATACATATTCTGAGTTGGGGGTAGACTTCGGATGTTCCTGTCGTCAACTTTTATCACTTGGCCACCTTGCCAAGGTAATATTTTGGTCTTCTGGCTTAGTGGGAATTGAGAATTAGGCTAATGATGGCAACTCAGCTTATTTTTTCCCCTCTTCAAGGCAGACACACTGGGTTAGCCATCACTTTTTGAGAATGGAAAAGAGATTATTTTGGTTGGTTATTGTTTCCTAAGCACTGACAAAAAAGCCCTAAAAATCTCAGTTTCCTTTGGTTTCTATTTTCTTCAGGTACAGTATTACACATTTGTTCAGTGACCTCCAGAAAGCATTGTGTTGCTATGATTTCATCATCTAATGGAGGAAACCAGTAAAATACAATCAAAGTGTGTGATTCCATTGATATGAAAACACAACAGTGAAGAGAATCTTACCTTAGCTGCCTTTTCTTGTATATGATATTGATTGCTCCGTGGTAGTTTAAGAAGCTATTTTAACACTGACCTTCCTTCTATTGTTTGAGTCAAGACACTCACTTTCATGAAACTAGCTATTTATGGGGCCTGGCTATCACTCTTGAACTGGTGCCAGATTTTTGTGTAAAGCTAAACCTTGACAGAGAGAGCATTTGATTGTTCAACTGACTTGGCATAATACAGGGGTGGAGAGCTGAAAATGTTCAGAAATGACAGAAGAAGGGTAATTGTTAGTCTGCTTTTTCCTAAAGTTTTTGGAACAATATTGACGGAAAAGATAAGCTGATTTAATGCTAGGATTAAAGTAAAGGGTACAAAGGATTTATGGATTCAAAGGACAGTTTCTTAGCAGCTGTGTCTCTATGCCTGCTAGGTACTTCTCTTTTTAACTGGAAAGTATCTGCACTTCTGCCTCCAACACGTGCTGCAGGCTTTCTAATCTGAGAAGCTGGATACCTACCTTCTGCTTGAGGTCCTGAAGTCTGTGGAGCTCAGAGACCATGAGTGCATGGAGGACAGGGTAGATTCCTCACAAAACTGTACTATCATAGAATCATAGAATAGTTAGGGTTGGAAAGGACTATGAAGGTCTAAAGCAGACACCATCCTAATCTTAGCAGAGTCAAACATAAATGACCTGTCTTGTAGGGCAACACTATTCAAATTTGGCACCAGCCATCCTGGGAGTGAAAGAAAACCCAAGAGGCTCCACTGCCACCCAGTCTCCAAACTCCTGGGTTTATTTGGCTGTCTTCTGTAGTTGTTCATGAAATCATGGAATCCTAGAATAGTTGGGGTTGGAAGGGAGCTTAAAGCTCCTCCAGCTCCAACCCCTGCCACAGGCAGGGACCCCTTCCACTGGAGCAGCTTGCTCCAAGCCCCTGTGTCCAACCTGGCCTTGAACACCGCCGGGGATGGGGCAGCCACAGCTTCTCTGGGCACCCTGTGCCAGCGCCTCAGCACCCTCCCAGGGAAGAGCTTCTGCCTAAGAGCTCAGCTCAATCTAAATTCAGTCTCTGTAAACTGTATCAAGGCATCTTTACTGTGTAGGGTTTAAGATGCCATGTGCTTAGTTTTAAGGTTTTATTCAAGACCAAGTATTTCAGCTTGTAAATAACTGATTCCAGCCCTCATTTTGGCCATTTATTAAGTGAAGAAACATTACTGAGTAATATTTAGATTTCACAACAGCACTTAACATCTTGTAAAACACTGAACTGGCTTCTTTTAACCTAATGTCCATAAGGATTATTGCTGCTGTTTTTCAGCTTTTTCCAATTTATGGGACCCTAAACATTTTCCAGGAGGAGGAACATGCTGTTGGGCACTTCACATGCAGATTGCAGCATGGCCTTTTAGTCACTTCTTATGAAAGCTTTAAGCTGTCCTACAGGATCTGGGATCTGAGGACTATGTTGTGAAAACCATTTCTTCTTAAAAGAAATTGTTCTCTTTTAGGAGAACATTTTTGCATGTTCTTCTGTAGCCTCAATGACTTTGAGAGGATTACTTCTATAATTAATCCCTCAGACAGGAAAGGGTTGAGATTCTCTTTGCAAATGTCCCTGAATTGATACCAGTTCCTATGTAAGTGTTCCCCAACTTGTGCTTTTTCTTCTCTAAAGTTAGTAAGTTGAGTTCTTTGCTCACTTTTGTTTAAAGGGAGATAGATGCTGCTCAGTTCTGCTTAGAACTCTGCTTTCCTGGGATGTTTCGTTTTGCTCAATTGTACTGTTTTTCTACTACTTCGGTGTGAAAATAGCTACAGGTCAAAGCTTAAGCGTAAATTACTTCAGCATTCTCAGAGTTGCATATAAATGCCCATCTTGAAATCCAGAAAACAAGGGGTTGGTGTTGTTTTATTAGACCAAAAATAGGACAACCAGAGTTCACTGTTACTAAGGCAGTCTGACCGTGGGGGCTTCAGCATTTTGTTGGTGAAGACACGATTCAGGTGAAGAAGCAATAGATTTAGTAGAACTTGTGCTCATTGAAGAATGAGAGGAATGGGATGTTTACAACTTGCAGGTGACCTACACTTCAAATTACAGACCTGATAGTTGAGTTTCATTGCAGTATGGTTCCTTTCAGGTCAGAAACTCAAGAAGTGATAGAAAAGCCAGTCTGCAATAGCACCGTAACATCCTTCCAATCTTTTTAGCTGATACTGAATTCATTCTTCCAGGGTATTCATGTCAGAGATGTGTAGGTGTAGATGAAGATGGCTTTGTTGTGAAACATTAGCAGAGGAAAGGGCTCAAGGTCTAGTTTTGGTGGAGGGAAAAGAGTAGATATTAAAATGCAAGCTTCTCTTTTTGAGGCAAGACAAGACTTAGATGCTTAAGACAATCTCAAATGCTTTCTTTAAAGCTTATGGTACCTCTAGTAGCTGTAAAGTACAAAGTGAGGAGTCCTGTCAGAGGCTGCAGCTGATCCTTCTGCTCCATACCTGTGCTAATGAATGTTAGGTCTTCATGCATGCCTAGCTATTATTGTAGTAGTTATGATCTCTGCTGTTTCATGTATTAAGCCTTTTTTTCACTTTCAGTAACCGTTGTCCTGTTTCTTCCTTTTCCAGGATTCAAACAGTATTGTTGCGGCTCTCTTCATAGACTACAAAAGTTCCTTGCTTGCTCATCTACCAGTTGAATTCCGTACCCGAGACAACTTCCTGATGATTGCTCTTTTCCCCAAAAGAAAGATTTATAAAGCTTTTTATTCCCAGGTACAGTAATAAAAGATTGGTTTGGGTGCACAGGGGGGGACCACACGATTATTCTTTGTGTTTCAGATGAAGGTTGAGTTTGTCAATGTCTGTCTGATCCCCTTCTTTCAAATGTAGTTAATTTCTCTATTAGTTGAGCCACTAAATCTTGTCACCAGGTAAGTAAATACAGACAAGGTTAAAATTCAAGATGTTTCTTGCATCAGTCTTCCCAACCAAAACCTTTTCCTATATCTCAGCTTTTCCTATGTCTCAGTGAACGAGAAACAGTGTAGAGAGGAAAATAGGCAGTTAATACTGAGGAAGCATCAAGTTAGGAAATACATTGAAAACCTCCTCTTTGAAGCTTCATGGGATTTATGGAGGGTATTGAGAGAAATGGCTTGATGTGATTTTGAGGCTGCCTATCTTATATATAAAATCAGGGTGCAGCAAGAGGAAGGACAGCTACAGAGAGCTTTTTCAGTAGTGGTGTAGATAACAAGGGCAGTAACCATAGACTGCAGCTTTGAAGACAGAGACTGATTGTTAGGAGGAGATTTGTGCAGTGACTGCAACAGGTCACCCAGACAGTAAACCTCCACCTTTGAAGACTTTGAAGTCATGGCTGAGCTGATCTGTACTGCCATCAGTAGTCCTGCTTAGAGTGCGAGGTGGGTCCGGAGACCTTCAACCAGAAAGTCTTGATTCCCTGTGTGACCTACAGTATCTGCCTTGCTGACTTAAGATTGTCATGGACTGGGCTTGCTTTACCTTCCCAGTCTTTCCAATACCTAAAGAACCAGCAAGAAGATTGGAGAGGGGCTTTGGACAAGGGGCTGTAGGGGACAGGCCAAGGGGAATGGCTTGAACCTGCCCGAGGGGAGACTGAGATGAGCTCTTAGGCAGAAGCTCTTCCCTGTGAGGGTGCTGAGGCGCTGGCACAGGGTGCCCAGAGAAGCTGTGGCTGCCCCATCCCTGGCAGTGCTCAAGGCCAGGTTGGACACAGGGGCTTGGAGCAAGCTGCTCCAGTGGAAGGGGTCCCTGCCAGTGGCAGGGGCTGGAACTGGATGAGCTTTAAGGTCCCTTCCAACCCAAACCAATCTGGGATTCTATGATTCTATGGAGCATTATTGCTCTTGGTCTTAGGAACTTCCATGTGTGAGAAACAAACTTATGTATGCATTTCTAGTGATTTTGTTGCTCGTTAAACATAATGCTCACCATGTGCTTTCATTTTGCCTTCTGAAGCCAGTGAGTGCTCTAACAGCTTGTTTTCTAGTAGTTGCATTTTAAATGTAGCACTGGTGTATAATTGGCTACAGCAATTGTATGTAGTGGCAAAGGTTCTATTGTGTTTTTTTGTGGTTAGACACATTTGGATCGTGATCCTTAGGGAAGTTTTGTTAGAGTCTCTAAGTATCCCATATGGCATTGTATTATTCTCTGAGTATATTGGCTTTATGCATTGTAATGCAGAGGCTTTTAATAAACATAACTTTATAACAATAGCACTTTTGAGGAAACGGGCCTGGAAATTTTAGGGCTTCACAAGGGGTTTGGTATATGCTCCTGACACTGGACAGGGAAAGACCACCTAGCTCAGTGACCAGTCCCCACTGGTAGCATTAATGGTACCATAACATTTCTGGGCCTTAAAAGTGTTTAGAATCCTCCCACTGTTCCAGTGTGTGAGTGGTTGGGAATGGTTGGTTGGTTTGTTCTTGAATTTTCAGCTTGTTTTATTAGGTCTACTTTTATATATTTGGGTGTTTTGTGTTTTTTCCTATTGCTCTACCAGTAGACATCCTTGAGGTAGTCAGAAATTTCGGGCCTATTCTTCCTGACTTATTTGGCTTAATAAAACCAAATCCTTTTACTGTATGCTTACAAAAAGTTCTGTTTTCCTCTAATCATTGTAATACTCTTGATCTGATTTTTGGCTGTACATACTGTGTGTAGTATCTGAGATGAAGGTAGTTGTGTCTTGTACAAAGGCAGTATAGTTCCCCCTGCTGCAAATGCTCAGAGATACCCTGGGTTTGCCTTTACTCTTCACTGCCACCTTGAACTAATGGAAGTGCTCATTTTTTGACAAACTCCTTCAGGTTCTTTCTTTTTTACTACCAACTGATACTCCATCTGATTCCAGAAATGTTTGAGTGCTCATGCTTGCTTTCATCCTTACCTTCCTCCTATTCTTCTTTCTGTTTCTTCCATTCTTACTGTTAGATGTATATTTCTATGAAGCATCTCCATACTGTGTCGACTTGTCTCCCACCTTAATTCCCAAAATGCTGTCAGTTCAGTCTATGCCAGATTCATTGCAAATGGTGTCACAGGGTGGGTATTCCTTAAGCAACTCTGCTGGTGAATATCCCTATCCTCCTGCTGCTTTTCTTCAGTGCTATTTAGTCAGTGTTACGTATTTCAAGGCCAGGTTGGACAGGGCTTGGAGCAACCTGGTCTAGTGCAAAGTGTCCCTGCCTATGGCCGGGGGTTGGAACTGGATGAGTTTTAAGGACCTTTCCAACCCAGACTGTTCCAGGATTCTGTGATCTATTCTGTAGTTTTATTCACTTTCTCTAATGCCACAGCAGCTCTTTTCTCCAATGTTCATTTAGTTACACAAAAAGGAACAATTCATTTCCATTGTGCTCTCTCTCAGTCTGACCTGTGTTTTCCCTTCTAAGGAATACATCCTTCTGTTGACCATTCCTTATCATCCTTTGTAGTCATTTTCCTTCATCTCTTTTACATGTTTCGAAGTGGTTCTTTGGTTGGTTGTGTGCATTCTTCTATGCAAGCAATAATATCTTTGTTAATAGAAAAAGGTGATTTTATTTTGATGGGTTTTTATCTCAGTACCCTTGTGTTTAGGATACTGATTTGTTAATGGAAAGCAGTCTTTCCCCCATAATTGTTTTGTCTTGCAGCAAATTATTGTGAAGAATGACAATGGCTGTTGCCTTTACTTATTAAAAGAAGGGAAATACCGAACACTTAAATGACTGTGTGATTCATCTGAATCTGATTTCTAGGTTCAGAGTTCCATTCATATTAATGTGACTTGGCTGGAGCAATAGGATGTGAGCCAAATCACTGTTCCCTAGCAAAATGAAGGGCTCCCTTTTCTTTTGCAAGGGAATAGAGTTTGTTCTAAAATTTCTAGAAATGATTGCTGCAAACTTACCCCATGAAATTACAACACTACTTAGATTAATTCTGTTCCTGCTGTGTACAGCAGTTGGATGTGTTGGGCTTGTTCAGCCTGGAGAAGAGAAGGCTCCAGGGAAACCTTAGAGCAGCTCCAGTGCCTAAAGGGGCTCCAGGAAAGCTGGAGAGGGGCTTTGGCCAAGGGCCTGTAAGGACAGGCCAAGGGGAATGGCTTGAACCTGCCCAAGGGGAGACTGAGCTGAGCTCTTAGGCAGAAGCTGTTCCCTGTGAGGGTGCTGAGGCGCTGGCACAGGGTGCCCAGAGAAGCTGTGGCTGCCCCATCCCTGGCAGTGCTCAAGGCCAGGTTGGACACAGGGGCTTGGAGCAAGCTGCTCCAGTGGAAGGAGTCCCTGCCTGTGGCAGGGGTTGGAACTGGATGAGCTTTAAGGTCCCTTCCAATCCAAACCAAGCTGGGATTCTGTGAGTGCTTTTCAAGGAGCTCTTTTGGTCCCAGGATAACTAGACCATTTCAGTAAAGTTCTTAAAGCAGTTTCAGTCTAACCAAAGAGAACCTTACAGAATGTCATCTGTGGAGACTTCTTCCAGATTTTGAATTCTTGCAGCAAAACCAGTATTGCAACATATTTAATGGCTAGTTAAAATGCATGTATTTATTTAGGGTAACAAAACCAATTCCTAAACAAATTCAACCCAGATTTTGCAGAATAATGGCACTTATGCATAGGTTTGGTTTGTTCCAGGTTTTCTCTTCATGGCAAAACCAGGCAAACTCAGGATTATCTTTAAGGGTTGTTCAGGAAGAATTCCTGTCTGTGGATCAAAAGAGAATGTAAGTTCATGCCACTTACTCCTGTGCAATTGTACATTAACCATGTGCTGCAAACCGTAAACTGCTGTCACCCATTGAAGGTTTTAATGATGCAAAAAGGAATTGTTGCAGTCTTAGTGCAACACCAGCTTAATTTTTTTTTTATTAGTTTTATGTGATTTAAAGAGGATAAATGTCTAGATTTCTCCTTTAACCAACCAGTTCATTACTTTGCTTGTTTCAGGCATTCCAGCGTTCAGAAGCTATTTAATTCCTTGCCTTTTCCTTCTGGGGAAAGATGCAGGGAGCTGAAACTGTCTGCTGCTCTTCCAGAACTGGAGAGGTGAGAAATGATTTTTGTTTTCAGGACATCAGAAATAATACTGAATTATTTTGGGAGATGTATTGTTCCTGTAAAAATTGCTTATTAAATAACTGTCCTTAGATACTTTTACTCTGAAATGAATTATTTTGTCTCTAGGAATCCTCTGTTTGACCTTTTAACAATCTTATTGTTAAAGACAGTTTAAAACAGTTGGGAAATCAGTAAAATATGAATGAAATCTTCTACTGTTGATTGTAAGAAAATAAAACTTCTTTTGCTTTTGAAAGGTTTGTGCAACATTTTACAGTCAGCAGCATCAGTCACAAGCCAGTCATGAGAGCACATCTTCCTATTGTACTGCAACAGTCGGACATCACTCCTGACAGCAAAGCAGAAAGTGATAAGGTAAGGAGGTAACCCAACACCACTTCCTAACCCTAGTGTGGAATAGGTAGCTAATGCTCTGTCATCTATTGCAAGTAACGTAAGTAAAGTACTGATACGAGTTTAGCTTCCTTCTCCACTATGACCAGTTCACACTGAACATGCTTCAAGTCTATTTATTAGAATAAATTGCTCTGCTTTCCTGATTACTACTTAGTTTTTCATTGAAACAGTCTTTTGGAAGTACTAATGGTCCTTCAGCCTGATAAATCAGAGGCAGCAAATGAGGCACAGTTGTTCAAGTGAACAGTTTTCTCTCATGTCCAGAGAGTGTGAGCCCTCGAGCAGTAGCTTGTTTTTATGAATTGCTGAATAATTTAACTGAATTGTTCTCTGGAACATTAAAGTCCTTTAAATAGCATAGAGATAGCACATGATACTTAACATTTGCTGATATTATCTGTAGAACACTCGGTTCTCTATAGGGGCAATAACAATTGTCAAGCTAAAGGAGTGCTTCAAATAGCATTTTCAGAGAAAATGCTTCCTTGTAACTCTCCAACATTTGAAATCTGCTGTAAGCAAGAAAACAGAGCAGCAGGAATGCAGTTCTTCTCTTTGAATATTGCAATATGGTGATAGGCTACCTGGGGTCTAGCACAGAGACCAGCCATACTGACGTTTAAATGAAGAATAACGTAATAAACCCTTATGAATGTTTTTAAATCTGATTTTAAGGTTGGTTTAACTGTGTTGTGTACGTTTAAAATTGAAAGGCAGGTCTTTCTGTAGTATCCATACCAAATTCTATGTAGCATACACTTAGTACCTCTGATTTTTCTGGGTCACTTCTCTATATCTATTACCATGAATACTCATTTTCTATATCCCTTCTGAAAGCAATTTGGAGGGTAGGATACAAATACTCTGCAGATGGCTATCTTCAGATATCCTGTATTTAGAAGCCAGGAAGAGGTAATTTGTCTCTTAGGAGCAGGTTCATACACAGTGTGATGGCTGGTTACCAGTGTGACAGAATTTCTTAAGCCAGGTTCAGCACAGAGAGCTGTTTTAGCCTACCCAAAATGCAGCTTTGCTGAAATAACTTTTGTATAGAAGAAGACTGGTTCAGTGTCACAAACCTAGAGTTACTCTGCGTGTTTGACAAGGCTGTTTCGCATTCACTAGCCCTTTTGAAGCCATTTTGCTCAAATACTGTTCTCTGTATTTGAATGTACCCTTTTCTTCATAGCAGACATAACCCATTTGCTGTCTTTTGCAGTGTTTTCTCTGACATTTGCAATAATACTTTCATTGCAGACTACATTTTAATGTCAAGTTTTTCATAATGCTGATTTCTGTATTTGTTAATTATCCTTTTGCTGTATTAAAGGTATGAAAACCAGCATAAACATCTTTCTAAAGCCATGCATACCTGAGTAATTGCATAAACACAATTACAGTTCTATGCTATCTTGCCATTTCTGTGTTTAGACTTAAGATTGTATCAAGATAGAAGCCTTACATGTGTGTGATCATTGTAGCTCACTTCTGATCTTCAAATTACCCCCCCTTCTCACCTGGTCCCTGTCTTTCAGGTGGTTATCACCATTATAACGGGTCTTCCAGGATGTCGTTCCAGTGATCTATGTGCTTTTCTGGTGACTTTTAACAAGGAGCATGGCAGGTTTGTACAGTTCTGGTTTTACAGTTCACAGCACTGGTCATACTAATCACTAAAGAGTTATTCAGCATGAAGGACATTAAGCTATTAGTATTTCTTCACATTGTTGATGCCTTTGTTTTATATCCCAGTTCTAATTTGTAAACAGATGTGTTATAAGAATAAATTCAGTAAATATTATGAGACATCTTAACTTAGTTCTGTGTGGCACACTGTAGGATAAGATTTATTCACTTCAGGCATTTCATTTAGCTGTTATTCCAGGTAGATTTACCCTTAGATTTTAGGCATTTAGACAAGAAAAATAGCACAGGAGATGGGATATTTCATGTGAAGAATACCACAGGTATTGCTGCAAATTTGTAATGTATATCTGGAACTATCACTGATCCTACAAACAGAATTATAGAGTCATAGGCTGTTTTAGTTTGGAAGGGACCTTAAAGCTAATCCAGTTCCAACGCTCTGCTATGGGCAGGGACACCTTCCACTAGAGCAGCTTGCTCCAAGTCCCTGTGGCCTTGAACACTGCCAGGGATGGGGCATTCAAGTTAAGAATAATCTTAGAAGGGCTGAATGAATCCTGCCTTAAGCAAGTGTGGAAGCCCTCACAATTTGAAGGAAACAAGTGAAAAGCTTCCATTTATTGACTTGTGGCAGAGAGTCTAAAATGCCTTTTTCTTGGAGGAAAGGCTGTACTACCTGTCCTTACTATGGCATTGTTCTTAATCTGACCTGGTTTCTATTCTACAATAGCAGGGGATATAATCAGGATGTGTTGTATGGCAATAAGATAAATATGGGATAGGAATTTGCAGTTCTGTGTGTTTAATACAGTTTCTGGAAAAGAAGAAAATGAATAAATTCTTATCCTTTAAAATCTTACAGCCAAGCACTGTAGTGTTTCATCTTTGAGGTTTTTCATGTTACTTTTAACTCGTGTCTTGATATTAGCAAGTCGATTCAGGACAGTTTTGTGGTTCTGTTTATAGGGCAAACATAAGGTGACTTTTGAAGGTTCTGTAATAACACATCTCATCATGTTTTCCTCCAAATGTCAGGGTTACCTTCTATTTTTGCAGTGAAATATTTTCATGCCCAAAGCCTTTGAGCTCGATTCATGTACCTTTTGTTTACTGCATCACTAACAGAGATCAGAATTGTTCATATGATGAGCTGCTTGAAGAAGCTGTTGAACATTGTTTTATTAGGAAACAACAGCAGAAACCCCACAAAACCTCCTGGCAGTAATGTAAAGAATGTGCTTATGCTGGAAATGACAGAAAGCCAAGTAAATTCCTTTTTCCCATGTAGAATGAGAGATACGGAATTTCAGGGCTTGTTGAATGTATTTTTGGGCTGTTGGTTCAAAATAAAAAGAGAACAGTGGTATTATGTCATAAAACATAAACTTCCTTCCTTGTTTTCTGTTCTTCAGGTGGATAGTTTATAGGCAAACTATGGATAGTCCTGAATGCTTCAGTGCAACCCACTTCCAACGTTACCTCTCCAGTGTCCTGGAGGCTCAGCAGAACCGCAACGTCCGTCAGTCTGCTTATGCCAAGAAGAAGAAGCGTCTCTTAGTGGTCTTGCAAGGGTAAATGTTTGAAGCTCTTTGAACTGTTGCATGGAATAAGGGATTTTCTCTTCCCTTCCTTATTTCCAAGGCACTTCTAAACTTTCAGATCACTTTGAGGCAGACAAATTTCTGTGCATAGCATAGCAGACAGTGACGTGTGTTTTACACTCATACTAAACTCAACTTTTCTACAACCTCTAAATTTTATTCCTTGTTACTCCATTGGAAAAAAATTGTCCATAGTCGTCCATTGGAAGGAAGGACTGTATTTAGTGGTTCTTCCCTACTGGGGAGTTTTTTGACTTCTCAAAAGAAATCTTCTTACCCTTTCCAGCTACATCGAAGGCTGTTGTTAAACGGCACTTTGTTTATTGGTGCAGCTGTGTGTGTTTTGCTTTTGGGTTTGAGGGCTTTTTACCCCCAGAGGTCCTAGGTAGAGAGGAATTTGCCCTACAAAGGATGGTGAGACTTCTTCATGCTGGTTTTCTGTCTTCAAAGACTGCTGGAGTACTGTTTGCCTGTCTTTAAAGCCGTAGATTTAGATGAAGGCAGTAGAATCCCAGATGGGTTTGGGTTGGAAGGGTCCTTAAAGCTCCTCCAGCTCCAACCCCTGCCACGGGCAGGGACACCTTCCACGAGAGCAGCTTGCTCCAAGCCCCTGTGTCCAACCTGGCCTTGAGCACTGCCAGGGATGGGGCAGCCACAGCTTCTCTGGGCACCCTGTGCCAGCGCCTCAGCACCCTCGCAGGGAAGAGCTTCTGCCTAATAGCTCATCTCAGTCTCCCCTCGGGCAGGTTCAAGCCATTCCCCTTGGCCTGTCCCTACAGGCCCTTGTCCCAAGCCCCTCTCCAGCTTTCCTGCAGCCCCTTTAGGCACTGGAGCTGCTCTCAGGTCTCCCCTTCAGGAGCCTTCTCTTGTCCAGGCTGCCCCAGCCCAGCTCTCTCAGCCTGGCTCCAGAGCAGAGCTGCTCCAGCCCTCGCAGCATCCCCATGGCCTTCTCTGGACTCACTCCAACAGCTCCACGTCCCTCTTGTTTTATTTCTTACTAGCTGCTGGAATGTGTCATTCTGTTTCTCTGAAGCCATATTTCATTTCTTTTTCTTACAGGTATACTGATGTTATTGATGTTGTGCAGGCTCTGCAAACTCATCCTGACCCAGATGTGAAGTCTTCTTTCATCATTGGAGCAATTAATACTTGCGTGGAGCCACTGAGTTGCTACATGGAACACAGGTATACTCTAAAATATGTTAATTAGTTTGAAAATGGATATGTAAGTTTGAGATGACTTTTATAATAATTAGAGATATGATGGCTAAATGTCATTGAACTGCCTTCAGTCTTTAGGAAATCTATCTTGGATGAACTTTGAAGTGCTGTTTAGTTTAGAAGGATGACACTTGGTTTCCACCAGGTGTATAATAATATATAGTAATAAAAGTTTGGCTTGTGGAAGAGTAGGCACAGATTGTCATTAGCATCCTGCTTTAATATACCTATAATGGGTAAGGACTTCAAAATCTGGACAGTCGACTGTCCTCTTGGGTGCTTTTAAAAATCGTTCTTTCCACAATCTTTATTTAAGTATGATTGAAAATTGAGATGTAATCTCAGTTTGGGTTATCAATTGTATCATTGCTTTTGGGTATTAAATGAAGACTTTACAGATTTAAAACATGGAAGCAGTCCCAAGTTTAGTGGAAGAGAATGACAAAGCACGGAAGCAAAAGAATTGCAAGTATTGAAGTCTGATATCCTGGGTTACTGTAGAGGCAGAGGGTGGGGAGGAAACAGTGGCAAAGCCAAGTCAGTGACATTTTAAACAGAGTGGTTTGGTTGCTGTTTCATAGTATATGTTCAGCAAACATGGAGCTAATTTCATATCTATCTCTAAAATAGTCATATTCAAGTGTTGCAATTATGCCTTTAAAATGATTTCATAAAAGTAAGTTAAAGCATTTACAGTTTTGGGAGTTCTTAGCGTCAGTTCTGTTTGTGCTAAAACTGTGCATCGCAGCTTAGAGGTGAACTCGCCAATAAATAGAAGTGTGTTCCCTAAACTTCCTAGCCGTTTTTAGAACACTAACCAACGTGCTTCTTGTGCTTTGCACTAGTCAATAAATAGATGTTATTTTACTGCTTTTTTGTCTCCATTACAAAGATTGTAAATAAATAATAAAGATTACATAAAATATTGGTGAATTGCTCCTGGAATGGTGCTTAAACTTGTTCATTCCATAATTATAGGAAACACAACTTCTATTTTTAGGTTTTTGGGGTATTTTAAGCTTAGTAATGTGTTACTGTTCATGGTATTGAGTAGTATTTACAGTAGCAGTAGCCTGCAGTCCTTTGACTAACATTGTTTGTCTCCTCAACTGCAGTAGCAATTGAAGGAAGAGGCCTAGCCTATGCTGTGGGCTATTTGTGTCTCACTTTGAAGTTTCTCCTGATAAGAACTTACCAAGTAGCCACATACTGCCAACGACAAACCTTTCAGTTGGGAAGCTTTGACGAGTTCACTGTGAGAATCAAGAAGAGTGATTTTAATGTTTGACTTGAGACTTTGCAGTCTGGAAAGTCAATATCCTTTCCTGTCTCAAAGTTCATTACTGGAGAGCTTTAGCTCTCTCATGAACCTAGGATGGAGCTCTTCCCTGTGTTGAATAGCACAACAGGGCAGGCAGAGGTAGTCGAAGAGGGACTCTGCAGCTTTTGTTTGCATGGTAAAGCTCATAAAAATAGTTGTCACTTGTCTGACGCGGTACCAGCAATTGGTATGATGTATAGAGAAAGCATTGTGCACATTGAGCACTTCCATAAAGAGTTCCCAGCATGTCTGGAAGGCACAATTCTTTAGGACAGCTGAAAATTCCTATTGTTTTAGTAGGAATTAAAGTAACGTTGAAGCTTTGCTGACTTCCTACAGTACAGAATGGATTGTGTGGTGGGAATTAGCTCTTAAATGCATTAAAGAATTAAAACCATCTACAAAACTAAGTTTTGCAGAACTGAAAGACGTAACCTGTAGGGATGTTCCAGTTACATGGAGTGAGGAAAGGGAATATGAAAATGGTTTGAATACGAAAGTATTGGCTGTCGGTGTCCAAATGAATGTAAATGCTTTACTTAACAATATCCATTCGTGACATATAAACTTCTTATTTCTTTAGGCTTCTTTTTCCCAAGTTCTTGGACCAGTGTTCACAAGGTATGTGTCACTTCTCTTGACTTTGAACTATACAGAGCAAGTAGCTGAGCCATATGGCCAAATAAATACACTGTAAATGCATATAGTCAAAGGATCATAATAAGCTCTTGGAGGTAGAAGCCATCTGTGCAGAACAGACAATCTCTGCCTACACTATTAAACATCACAGCCACCTGGAGAAGATGTAAGACTCTGGAACATGATGCAGGACTCTGGAGCATGATGCATTTTTGTTGTCCTCATCTGGAGGATGGGCTTCTTAAGACTATGGCTTAAGCTGCTTATCTTGAACTGCTGTAACTCATACTATGCTGTTAATATAGGGCAAAAATGGACTGGATTTGAGTTCTAGCATCTTTTGAGTCAGCATAAGGAAATGGAGCTTTCCTTTAATTTTAATGCTACTTTAGAAAGGGAAAAATGAGCTGGTTACTTTGTTCCCCATATCCTCCTCTTAATGCGGTGTAGAGGATCCTCACAGTGTTCATTTGACATTGCAGCAGACAAAAAAGCTCAGTTGCAGAAGAGCTGTTTCTTACCTGTATATTTAGTTTGATGTCCTGACTCTGAGATGAATCATTGGCTGCACCATCCTCCTTGTCAGGCTTGGAACTTAGAACTGGTGTTAGCCTAAGTTGGGATATCCTTCCTCCTGACATATCATCAAATAAGTTTCAAGAGCAGAAGCAAATTCGACTCTAGCACATTTACAGTTGTTTTTAACACTTGTGTAGCTGATTCACAACATTAAAACCACTATGTGGGATCTGTGCATATATATAAGAACAGATCTCTCCAGTCAGATAATCTTTATTTTGGGCAGACTATAAGCCGAGGCTGAAACTGGATAGACCAATAACAGTCGAGTTGGTTTTAAGTCACTGTTAGACTGCAGTTACTGCAGCATGACTTGCTTATCTTACGTCTTCCCAAGTGAACTGCAGGGCTGCCATTGTTGTGTTTGTATTGAAATGCAGTTGTTGGAGTCGGGTGCTGCACTTTTCTGGTGCCTGTTTAGTCTCTGTAGTGCTGTTTTGCTGCCAGAATTATGCCACCTTTTATTCATGAAGGAAGGGAGCCCAAAAGAATGAAGTTGTGAAGAAGCATGAGAGTATGAAGGTGCTATTGTATAGATCATAGAATCTTGGAATAGTTAGGGTTGGAAAAGACCTTAGGATCACCCAGTTCCAACCGCCCTGCCATGGGCAGGGGCACCTCACACTAAACCATCTCACCCAAGGCTCTGTCCAACCTGGCCTTGAACACTGTAGGGGTGGAGCATTCACAACTTCCCTGGGCAACCCATTCTAGTACCTCACCACCCTCACAGTAAAGAAGTACTTCCTTACTTGAACACTGCCAGGGATGGGGCAGCCACAGCTTCTCTGGGCAACCTGTGCCAGGGCCTCATCATCCTCACAGGGAAGAGCTTGTGCCTGAGGTCTAACCTGAACTTCTCCTGTTTCATAGAATCATAGAATAGTTAGGGTTGGAAAGGACCTCAAGATCATCCAGTTCCAACCCCCCTGCCATAGGCAGGGACACCTCACACTAAGCCATCCCACCCAAGGCTTCATCCAACCTGGCCTTGAACACTGCCAGGGATGGAGCACTCACAACCTCCCTGGGCAACCCATTCCAGTGCCTCACCACCCTAACAGGAAAGAATTTCCTCCTTAGATCCAATCTAAACTTCCCGTGTTTAAGTTTTAACCCGTCACCTCTTGTCCTGTCACTACAGTTCCTGGTGAAGAGTCCCTCTCCTTGTAGGCTCCCCTTCAGATACTGGAAGGCTGCTATGATCAGTATTTTATTCTTATTTGGAGAAAAATCTTGGTGCTACGAATTGGGGAGCTACCAAATAAATAACTATCATTATTATAGCCATGGGTGAAAATGAAGAGAGCAGGAGAAGGCTGAGAGTGAAGAATATAACAAATTATCAATAACTACTGAGAAATTCATAGTGCACAAATGCCCTTTTTGGTTTATGCCAGAATAAAACAAATAAATACTCAAATCTATCTTTTTTCGAGTCCATTTGTCCAAATATGATTGGATGAGCATTTGTCATTGTTCAAGGAGGAACTAGAAGCAGCTTAGAACAAGTATAGCTAATTCTCCTATGGTCCAAACACTGAAAGAAGGGTAGCATATTGGTGGTTAGAAGATGATTCTGGCAGTAAATGGTTTATGCATGTTGCAAGGTTTTGTCATCTAGTTTTCAGATACAAGATGTGACATTAGATAGCCCAGAGGTCTGTTTGTGTGCAGTGAATTGTTTCACATGAATAGGAACAATTTTTGTGTAAAAAGTTCTAAGAGGAAAAGTATGCTTTGAACCAGGATGGGGTATGCTCTTAAACCTTCCAGACAAATGCATGAATGTATCACAAGTAAGGTAGATAATTTACTTCTGCATAATCAAGAATTCATTTCTGATGCAACAGTAGCAATATTTCATAGAATCCTGGAATCCCGGGTTGGAAGGGACCTCAAGCATCATCTGCTCCAACCTTTCCAGGCACAGCATGACCTAGACCAGATGTCCCAGCACCCTGTCCAGCCCAGTCTTAACAGTGTCCAGCACTGGGGAGTCAACACTTCCCTGGGGAGATTATTCCAGTGGCTGCTTATTCTCGTTGGGAAATATTTTCCTCTTGGGTCCAGTTGGAATCTCCCCACCGGTAACTTGTGCCCATCACCCCTTGTCTCTCCCATGGGACTCCTTGTCCAAAGGAAGTCCCCATCTTCTTTGTAGCCACCCTTTAAATACTGGACTATGGTGACAAGGGCTCCCTGAGCCACCTTTTCTCCAGGCTGAACAGTCTCAGGTCTCTCAGCCTTTCCTCACACATTGCCCAGCCCTTGGATTGTCCTTGTTGTCCTTCTCTGCACCCTCTCCAGCCCATCCACGTCTTTTTTGTACAGCTGGGACCAAAACTGAGCCCAGTATTTTAGAGATGGCCTGACAGGTTCTGAGCAGAGTGGGATATTTAGTGAGGCATTCACTTTGAGAGATGTTTATCATACTGGCTTTGTGTGTCTTGCACCCCAATAACTACCTGGCAAATTTTGGGAGTGAGCAGACTTTCAGCCTTTTGCTGCTGCTTTCCATGTCTGTTCTATTGCATGGCTTTCTCTGTGATGAAGGGGTACCTATGCGTGTTATCAACATGACATCATTTTACATGAGTTACACTTTGCAAAGCCGCAAGGCTAACAGAAACAGATGAGGATCAGGGATAACTGGTAAGGCCTTGAGCAGAGTGACCAATTTTAGCAGTTTTGCTTTGTCTCTCCCTTGCATACTTGTTTAAACCTTTGTAAAGATCTTGCTGCCATCTGTGTGCTGTAATTTCCTTTTGTCTCCAAATATCCTTTCCTCTTCTTGCACAGAAGCTGTAAGATGACACCTCACTAGTTTAAGTAATGTACATGCCTAATTACATTGGCATCTCTTGTATATGAAGTTGTTCTACAGATTTAGACATCACCGTTGTTAAATATACCCATTATACATTTAGGAGCAAAGAGGATCTGTTATTCCTGTAAACCATACTTACTTTAAATCTATCCCTCCTGTTCCTGTAGCGCTTCCATTGAACATGCATTCCCCAGGCTGCAAATACTGTTTTCTTTACATGAATATATAAATAAGGAATTAAACAGAAGTGGGTGGTCTTCAAAATGCCATAGAAACAGAGATGACAGTGGTAATTTGAATAGAAGAGGTCAAAATTATTTGTTACTGAAGCTGTGTAGGCACCTTCCAGTTCTCAAAAGCTATTTTTCTTCTGGATTACACTACTTGTCCATCAGTTTTGTATCATAGACTGTTGCCTGCCAGCACAGGGCCAATTCTTGGTCAATACTGGCACTTGCTAGATTTATGCATAGGTGTGCATGGAGCTGAAGCAGGTTCCCTAGCTCTGAGCATCTTCTGTTACTTCCAAGCTTTGTGTGGGAGTTTATAAGCAAGAATGACAGCTAATGCCCGAAAGCTGTTCCCTTAGACAAGCAAAAATGAAGCAGAGATTGATGGAGAAAGAGCATAGGTGGTGAGCATGAGACAAGATGCACAGGTTACTGATTTCCTCAGTATTTTCTGCCTTGAATCTTTTCATTAACTGTAAGCTTTGCCAGCTTAGTCCATGATGAATTACCTGGTTTTTCTAACTGTAAATGCTTCACAGCATTTATGTTACACAGTCCTTTTACTGTTCTGTGCCAACTTCAAATGCCTAAAGGAGCTACAAGAAAACTAGAGGAGGGGCTTTTAACAGGGACCTGTAAGGGCAGGACAAAGGGGAATGGCTTTAACCTGCCAGAGGGAAGATGGAGATGTGATGAGAAAGTATAACTGTTTTTAATTAAACTTGACCTTTAAATCAGTATCAGGTTGGGGATATTAAGAAGAAAACCCCACTGCACACATAGCACACCTACAGTGTGGTTGTTGATTACCTTATTCATACTTTCCATCTTAATTGCGTGGTGTACATAATTATTTCAGGCACATTTGTGACTGAGAGTTCTATGTGTGCTTGTTGCTGTTATCCTCCCACCCCACCTCTTTCAAGAGCAACTGTGTCATAGAGAAAATATGGATATTTCCAAAATTGGATTGGAAACTTCTGGGGGAGATGAAAAAAAAAGGAAAAATATTAATGAAGGAAACTTGCTATTATTAAAATTCTATCTTGAAAGGGTCAGTGATGCAAGTGACAGTGACTGGGAGGATGTGGTATAATTTAGGCACCCCAGAAACATTTGGTAGAGAGATTTCTGTGTTGTGCAGCCTCCACAAGGAATTGTGTTCTTTAGTGACTTCTGTAAAGATAGGGAATAACTGTAAGGAGCAGGTCATGAGGTGAGCTTCATCACACATTCTGCTTTGAACAGTGATGAGTTGAGCCTGGAGAAGAGAAGACTCTGGGGAGAGCTTAGAGCAGCTCCAGTGCCTAAAGGGGCTGCAGGAAACCTGGAGAGGGGCTTGGGACAAGGGCCTGTAGGGCCAGGCCAAGGGGAATGGCTTGAACCTGCCCGAGGGGAGACTGAGCTGAGCTCTTAGGCAGAAGCTCTTCCCTGGGAGGGTGCTGAGGCGCTGGCACAGGGTGCCCAGAGAAGCTGTGGCTGCCCCATCCCTGGCAGTGCTCAAGGCCAGGTTGGACACAGGGGCTTGGAGCAAGCTGCTCTCGTGGAAGGGGTCCCTGCCCGTGGCAGGGGGTTGGAACTATAGGTGATGCCATCTTCAAATCTTGGAAAGCTTTTGCTTAGGAAGAGTAACCATTTCTTCAATGAAATCATTGGCACTAGGTGCAAGGTGAAGGCACATTTAAGTCTGGAAAAGCTGAGCCTTTTCAGGAAATGGCGCTCAGGACAAATAGTGATCCCATTGTTTTTCTCTGTTATCTTTTTTGATGCCTTGAGTTCAGTCTTGCTGTGAGAGTGCCATTTTGGGGTCTTTCTTTAAATACAGAGACAAAACCCCCAAACCCTTCTCTTATTTTTGGAATTGACAACTGTCAGAGTCCAGAATACTGATTTTTAGCTGTTTAACCAATCCTTCTACACACTGAATTTGCCAGAGGCTTTAAACCTTAGTGTTTGTCATTAAATTCTTCCTCAAATTGATTCTTGTATGAACTTACTGTTTTAATTAATAGGTTTTTGTGATTGATTGAGTCTAAATTGCTTCTGTTAGATGAAACATTCCTTGCTTGTTGTTCTCATTAGTAACTTTAATGTAGTGGGATGGAAGGAAAATAAGAGGAGAATGTCTGTTACATCACTTAATTGTTTAGCAGTCACTGTTGCATACCTGACTTCTGTAAACCATCCTCTGATCTCCTTTCACAGGCCTGGTGAGTAACGTGGTTTTTACAAGTCACGCTACCGAGCAGAAGCATCCGCTCCTCGTGCAGCTGCAGAGCCTCATCAGAGCAGCAAATCCTGGTGTTGCCTTCATCTTGGCTGAAAATGGAGTTGTGACTAGGTAATGTTGATCACTGTCTAGTAGTTGTCACTTGGGGCAGGTTAGGACGCTTAAAAACCTGTATTCTCTTGTTTTACTCTGGTAACTTACGCAAAGAAGATTCAGTTTCTTCTTAATTGCTTCTCATGCAAAAGGCAGCTTCCCTTTATTTTATAGTTGTATAAATATAGGTTTTAGGAAACTTTATTTGTTAGCAGAGTATGACTTAGGTTACTGTCATACTAAGGGAAAAATACTCTTACTGTGACTAAACTACTCTTTACTGTGACTGATGCTCTGTTTTATGTAAGTAGCATGCAGATAGCAACCATTTTATTGAACTGAAGAATCTTCATCTTTATCTCTTTATAGGAATGAGGACATTGAATTAATTCTCTCAGAAAGCAGTTTTTCAGATCCTCAGATGATGAGAGCTCGGTATTTGATGTATCCTGGCTGGCAAGTATCTAGGCTGAGAACTATTACAACTATTTTTCTAATTAACTTGAAGATTAAGAAGTCTTACTAACTTAATTTTTATGTTTTTATCAAGACTACTCATTTGGAACAAGCAATAGCTTTATAAATCACTTTTAAAAGAGAGCTGATGAGTTTGCTTAGTAGATACACGATTGCTGTCCTTTTATGGGGAAAAGGATCTTTTCTGGACACCATTTAAATGAATGGCAAAATTACTGTTGCTTTTCAGAAGAATAGAAAAGAACCCTCTGGGAATAAGCTGGGAAGGATTGGGATGGGTGAGGTCAATAATGACTGGAGTAATTTCATTCTGACAGCTATTCAGCCTTACTGGAATGAACTTGCTATGTCAGCCTAGCTATTAGCAGGGCAATTATTCATAAACCCCAGCAACGTTACTGACAGTCTTGGCAGAGGTGGAGGCCACAGTAATACGTGATACCAAGCTTGCCATTTAATACTGAGTGATATTTTGCATGGTTCAGGGTTCTTTACACATCTTGTTGCAGTTATCTGTGCTGCACCTATTTGGCAGAAAATACAAACCTGTCAGGCTTCATAACTGCTGCCTGACTGGTTTCTCGTTAGGTTTATAGTGCTGGAAGCACGATTTATTTACCATGCCTTGCCAGCCCTGTGTGTATGTATATCTTTATTCATAATGCTTGCTCAAAATTGGATGCAAGTAAAGCACCTGAAGTAAATTGGCACAAAACTCTGGATGTCAGAGCTGCTTGTGGATTGTGGGAGCCAGAGGGAGAGGGAGAAAGAAGGAAAAGAAAGTATTTAAAGCTTTTAGACAACTGTTAATCTATTTGATAATCATAGAATGGTTTGGGTTGGAAGGAACCTTAAGATCATCTAGTTCCAACCTGCTGCCATAGGCAGGAGCACCTCCTGCTAGACCAGATTGCTCAAAGCCCCATCCAAAAAGATGCAAAAAGAGCATCATTGGAGTCCTGGGTGCTTTGAACAACCTAATACTGTTAATATCCCAATAGTAACACAATATTAATTGTCTTTAAGGTATGAAGGCAAATATGGAGCCGGGTCTGTCTTCCCTCCAATGGTTCAGATCTGTGTATGGTTCAACCGTCCTCTAGAAAAGACAAGATTCGTGACCAAATGTAAAGGTACAGCTGAACTTTGACTGAGTTGATTGAAATCCAAGTTGGAAATACTGATGAGTAGAGGGGAAGGAAGGCACTGACGTAGCACAGTTATTTAATTACTGCTGAAGTAAACTTCTAATTGAAAATTCAGCTTTCCTTCCTTCAAGTACAGTAAATCATCCTCTTTAGTGTCTGCTCTGGGAAAATGACCCATGATTTTGTTCAGCTGAGAAGCTAATTTAATTTGGGGTTTCTAGAGACACTTATCTTCATATGTTAGCTTTTTATTTTGTGTTTAATTTTATTTGGTGGTGTTGAAATAGTTTATAAGTGACCATTGGCTTCTACTTTTTATGCCAAATAATGCTTTGTAGTTACTAGAAAATAGGCTCAACTCTATGTTAGGCTGCTAGAGTAGATATATATAATCATGTCTTTCCTTCTTTCCATAGCAAAACAGTGTTAAGGAGCACCAGTTTACTTTCCATACACACTGTAAGCCTTCATTAAGCCAAACACATGGTATTTCCCACCTACCCCATAGCAAAGAAATGAGAACATACAGAGATTGCTCCCTGGAATTAATAGAGATGTTATGTAGTGGGGCTCTGGAGGGCACTGCAGCTTTGGGATGTGCATTAGAGACCTGTAGTATAGGTTTGACCAGAAGCTAAACCAAGAAGAAGGAAAATAAGTGAGATAATCTGTTTGTCTTCTGTTTCAAACAGCGATTAAGTCATTGCTCAAGCCAAGTCCTTTCTCTGGAAACATTTATCACATCATGGGCAAAGTTAAGTTTTCAGGTAAGGGCAAATTACTATGTAGGCATTGTCTTGTGATTGCATCTCTGTATATGAACACTTTTTAATGGACTGTATTCTTTCTACACCAACGTGTTGATGTTAAAGTAGATCAGCACTTATCAAGACGTTTTCTTTCTTGCCTCTTCTCCTTCTTAGATTCTGATAAAGTGATTGAAGTCTGTCACAACACATCATCTAATTCACTAAGCCTTGTGCCTGTTCAGGAGGGGCCAACTCCTCCTGATTCAAGAGGTGATAACAGAGACTGCAGCAGTCAACAGGAGTGCTTCCTTGTGTTCGTTGGCTGCTCTCTTAAGGAAGAGGATATAAAAGACTGGCTCAGAGAAACAGCAAAACAGGTTCGTGGGCATGCTTATGTTTGTTGAGTGTGATCTATTTTGCATTTCTTACCAACAAAAGGAAGATTCTGAGTGTCTGGATGAAACTTGGTGGGGGGGTTAAAATCTCCTTTCTCTTCTACCAAGGTATGTATGATTCCAGGGTGTAAATGTGTTTCAGAAAGAGGAGTAATAGTTTGCAAATGTGCATTGTAATTTGTGTATTGTTTTAATATCTGCTACAGCTTATGCATGGATTGAGCTGCTCTTGAACACTTGGGCAAATGGAGTATGTCCAGAATAAACACAAGATGATTTAGCTGAGATGTGATTGCTAAAAAACTGAAGTGTAGTACAAAATAAATCTTCCTGAAGTACCTGAACGCTTCAAAGCTGAAAACTTGTTTTGATTCACTAAATTAAACTCTATTGGAATTAATCCACTGAAATAGAGGGTAGTTCTTTTCATTTTTGTCTGGCTTAATTTGTCAAGTGTGCAGCTATGTTAAGACTTTCTGCATGGCTAATGTACCCAGGCAATAGAAGTTGAAGTAGAGAACATGGAATATGCACATCCTAAGAAGCCTAGAAGGCATATTTTGCAGCTTTGGTTCTTGCTAACTTCACACAGTGAGTAGTTCAACCTGACCAGGAGTGCAGGACAATATGGTTCACTGCTACATAGCCAGGTAATAGCAGCAGGCATTCACCAGGCTGCCCATCAGGGTCTTAAGAAGTTGAGTCCTGATTCAGAAATACACTTGGACAGAAACTGTTCAACCATGCAAACGGCATATTTTAGCATTCTAGTTGGAACATGAGCCTATAGTTCCAACTGTGCCTTTTGGTGATGCCATTTTGGAACATTTATTACTTAAAATGCTCATGGTTACTTTATGGCTTAGGATTTGCAGAGTATCTCTAGAAAGTTGTGTAGGAAGGGAAAAAGTTTCCTTCAGATCTTTGTTGGAGCTGTTTCTAAGCATCTTCAGGTTCTTCCCTCTGTTCTCCTGGCAGGTTGTTACTTGAAGTACACATTTTCTGTGATGATATCTCATACTCTGTACATATCACATGGGTAATAGAGGGAGAGAAATGCTTTTGGCATGTAAGGAAGCTCACTATGCGATACTATTTTAAGTTTATGAAAACTTGGAGCTAAAATGCTATCTCAAGTGTGAAGCTGAGCAGTTGAAGACTACAAATAGTCTTTGCACAGTCTCACTATTCATGGCTAATTCAGGGTTTCAGATTGTTCTGAGAATTACTGCATGCTACTTGAAAGAAATGAGGCATAAAACTCCTCAGACTAAAAACTAGGTTGTTTTTCTGTTCCTGTGCCAGTTTTCTTCACTTTTTTTCAATAAAGCCTTATTGAAATTGTGTTCTTTAAGATACTTTTAGAATTTGACATTTCTGCAAGTGCTTTATGTAAGATCACTTGATTTTTACTTTTGTTTGCAGAACAAAGTTGAGTGCATTGATATAACTGAATAATTATCTCTAGAAACCCAATTTTATAATACATGCTATTAAAAGGAGTACGTGTATGCTGGGCTTGGGCATAATAACGTGATCATAGATTTCACTACCATTATCTGCAGTTTTAAGAAAGAAATTTTCTGGTTTGTGATTTCGGTTTGGGTTTTTCCTGTTTGTTTTTTAAATGCAATGAAACTGTAGGATTATATTGTCACTCATAAGGTGTGCATGTATATAGAATCATAGAATGGTTTGGGTTGCAAAGTACCTTCAAGCTCATCCAGTTCCAGCCCCCTGCCACGGGTAGGGACCCCTTCCACTGGAGCAGCTTGCTCCAAGCCCCTGTGTCCAACCTGGCCTTGAGCACTGCCAGGGATGGGGCAGCCACAGCTTCTCTGGGCACCCTGTGCCAGCGCCTCAGCACCCTCGCAGTAAAGAATTTCTTCCTTATCTGTCTGTCTATGTATCTGTCTAGCTGAGGTCTAATTCTTCCTACAGAAACCTCAGAGGAAAGCCCTGAAAACCAGAGGAATGTTAACCCTTCAGGAAATAAAAAACATTCACGTAAGTAGAAGCAATTAATAGCGAGCCTTTCTTTTGGCTTATTTTTTTTAATATGCATTTGTATGATAGAGCACCTCCCATACCTGCCCCAACAAGTGTGCTCAGCACTAAATTATTACGGCACTTACTGTCTGTTGATATACTTGAAACACAACTGAGGCTGTCCAGGAGGCATTTGAGATATAAATCTTGGTGTTATCTCAGTGCTTCAAGTTAGCTCTGAAAAGTAGGGGGAGGGTGCTGTAGAATCATCCCAGACTGGTTTGTGTTGGAAAGGACCTTAAAGCTCCTCCAGCTCCAACCCCTGCCACGGGCAGGGACCCCTTCCACTGGAGCAGCTTGCTCCAAGCCCCTGTGTCCAACCTGGCCTTGAACACTGCCAGGGATGGGGCAGCCACAGCTTCTCTGGATGTTGGACAAGTGCATGCTTTTGGTTACTGTAATGGTCTTTCCCTGTGTTTTCTCCCTTTTCTGTGCTGTGCAGGTTAGGATCCCAAATGCCTAATCCTGCCCTCATCAACTGCCTTTTGGTTGTAAGAGCTGGAATTGGGTTCCTAAGAGTTTGGCACGGCTATGGCTAGTGTTGCTGCCCAGAACTCCCTTAGTCTCTATGGTTGTCATTTCTCATGCTGTCTTTTATAGCCAGGAGCCATACCTTCCTCCAAGGCTGTTAAATTCCTTCTGCTGAGATTTTCTTTCATCTATTTAAGTTTGTGAGGACTGTCTTTAAGCAATTCTGGGCTTTAAATGTTTAATGTATGCTGTATTCTTTCTTAATATAGGTGAAACGCCACTTGGATCCGCTTCCAGCTGGTTATTTTTACAACGGGACTCAATTTGTGAATTTTTTTGGTGACAAAATGGATTATCATCCATGTATCCTTTAAAATGTGGGGTTCTTTTTGGTGAGGGTTTTTAGGTAGGCAACAGGCTATGCAAATCTGAAATGCAGAGTGTCTAAGCAGATGATATGGTAAAGAGCCAGTTTGATTTGCAGGTGGTAATGTGAAGTAAAAAGTTTAGTTCCTTCAGTCTGTGCATGGCTACTTGCCATTCCGAGCTAACTGTTAAAACACTTCAGAGATAGGATCTAAAAAGCAGAGTAGAACCAACCAAACAATTCCCCAACTGTACATGAGCTCACACAGAGCATAATTTATGGACCACAGCTTGTCAAAGAAATCCTTTTCAAGCCAAATAGTGCTGTAATATTGCATAATGCCTGGTCATGACTAATAAAACTTCCAAATGAATATAATCTTGTGTGCAGGCATGTGCGTGCACACACTCAAGTCAAAACAATGGGGGTTCTTTTAGTTTTTACTACAGAATCCTTTTCTTCTGCCACATATTTTGTGGTGAAGCTGATGTTCAGTGATTGCTCTCATTTTGTATGAGGGAAACCTTAGTAGATGCACTGCAGGAATGTTCTGAACAGGGTGTTCAGAGTTAGGTGGAGAGGTGTATCTTTTTGTTATCACTTTTAAAACTCAATCAGGTAAAAACCTTATTTTAAACCCGCTTCATCTTAGCAGTGATTTACTGACCAATTTGTGGCATATACACACTTGCAAATGCACTGTCCTTGCTGGTCTTGTTTAGTGTCAGTGGACAGAGCACGAGCTAAAGGTAAAGTAGGATCTTCTGCATTTCTTTCCAGAGATTATTTTTATTTAAACCTGATCACGTTTCTGGTTTTGGCAAGAAACACCACAATAATACTAATGTTCCAGTGGATTCCCATTCTCCTTTCTTGTTTTCATAACTTCCCATTGTTTTTTGTCTTTGTTCATTATCATTTTCAAATTTGGTTTTCTATTCCGAGTTTACTTTTCACTTTATCTTGGACAAACTTCACAAAAATCCAAGTGGATTCTGTGATTCTGTTTTGGAATAAGACCAAACAGTTGTTTTCTGTGTCTGATGGGAGAATTTTAACTTTGAAACCACCTCCTACTCCTGGTAGAGCGTCAGAAAATAGTCTTAATAGTGCACTTTGACTTCAGTATTCACCATCTTGGTGTCTGGCAATAAAAGATACAGGCACTGGTTGACCACTTTGGGATGATTTGAATGTGGGGCAGAGATTTTTAGACTTCCACTTAACCGAAATAGTTGTAAACATCTGCAAACCTTCTGTAGTTTTGCTGTTCTTATATTCTTCCTCTTGATTGGGAAATGTCTATTGTGCAACTCCTTTATTTCCCAGTAATACAGAGTAGTTGTGGTTAGGTCTGACTGTGGGACTCCCAGAAGGTAATGCATTGGTTTTCTGCTTTCAGTAAGTGTCCCTAAACTGACTCCTCCTTCCAACCTGTATGTTCTTTGCCATTTGTATCAATGTTTTTCCTTAATGTTTCAAAATCAGTGATGGACCAATTCATGAACGATTACTTGGAGGAAGCCAACAGGGAGATAGAGAAGTACAACAGAGAACTAGAAGAACAAGAGTATCATGATCTCTTTGAGCAGAAGACATAAGCATGTGTGTTGGGTGCATTTTCTGAATCACCTACTGTCAGTAACCAAAAATGCTGTTGTCCTTGCTAGAAAATTAAGTGTAATGACAGTTTTCAGCACTCCTTTTAAAACTTAAAGAGATCATTCCTGTAAGGTTGGCATTTTAATATGGTAACTGCTTAGCTGTTTCTACTGTCAGGTTTGCTTCCACTTCACCTTAATTCCAGACTGTAAAAAGCATCACTTGGAATCTCTGGCTAGTAGTGGAAACTTATGTAAAAGAAGAAGAAGAAGAAGAAAAGAAGCAAAACTGTATTTCCTAATAGGTCAGAATGTAATAATGGAATTGGTCTGTCATGCAGGTAATCAAACCACTTTAATCTCTGGGTGTCCCTTGAAGCTTGTTGCACAGGAGCAGTGGGATCAGTATGTGGAATTGGGGGATGTTCCTAAAGCGAGAAATGGGGGAACGTTTAAAACACTCGGAAGAGTACCCAATCCCACAGCTGTTACGGTGTTCCCTAAGCAAGAAATGGGGGAATGCTTCAAAAACTTGGAATAGTGTTAATCCCACTGCTGTTACAGTGTTCCCAAAGCGCGAAATGGGGGAATGCGTCAGAAACTTGGAATAGTGCTGATTCCACAGCTGTTAGGTTGTTCCCAAAGCAAGAAATGGGGGAACATGTAAAAAACTCAGAAAAGTACATAATCCCACTGGTGTCAGGGTGTTCCCAAAGCGAGAAATGGGGGAATGCTTCAAAAACTTGGAATAGTGCTGATTCCACAGCTTTTAGGGTGTTCCCAAAGCGAGAAATGGGGGAACAGTTAACAAATTTGGAATAGTGCTAATCCCACTGTTGTCAGGGTGTTCCCAAAGCGAGAAATGGGGGAATGCTTCAAAAACTTGGAATGGTGCTAATCCCACTGCTTTCAGGGTGTTCCCAAATTGAGAAATGGGGGAACAGTTTAAAGACTTGGAATAGTGCTAATCCCACTGCTGTCAGGGTGTTCCCAAAGCGAGAAATGGGGGAACACTTAAGAAACTCAGAAGAATCCCTTAATCCCACTGCTGTCACAGTGTTCCCAAAGCGAGAAATGGGGGAACCTGTAAAAAAACTCAGAGGAGTGCTAATCCCACAGCTGTGAGGCTGTTCCCAATGCGAGAAATGGGGGAAACAGTTAACAAACTCGGAAGAGTACCTAATCCCACAGTTATCACAGTGTTCCCAAAGTGACAAATGGGGGAATACTTCACAAACTGGGAAGAGTGCCTAATCCCACTGCTGTCAGGGTGTTCCCAAAGCAAAAACTGGGGGAACACTCAGGGATCTGCATTTTTCTGAGGCCCTCGTGTGTCTCAGCACCTCTGCACAGTTTGAACCTGCAGTTGAAATTATGGCTTGTCTAAAGCAAAGATGTTCATAGATTTCAGGGTGAAACGAGGTAAGTGGAGAGATACCTTGTTTTCTACCCAGTTATTGGTGTGCTAGAAAATACATGGCATGAGTGCTGGTAATCTGCAACTTGCTGTTGCTTAGAAGCTTATCTCTGAAGGCTTATTTCAGCACAAGAAGACTTGAGCAGAGCAAGAGACAAGGGAGATTCCGAAGCTGAAGATTTCCTTGTTGTGAAAATGACTTATTTCCAAAGGTAAAAAATATCCGAAGATACACTTGAAGTATGGAAAGAACTTGCTTGTGAAGCTTTCAAAAGAATTTGCAGGTCGTAGCATTTCACTAAACTGATGCACCAGGTTTTAAGGACTTTACAAGAGAACCTTAATAGCTTACTAAATAATATAATAGGAATTCTGGCAACTTGTCCTTTAACCTAATTTGCTACAAATTTCAGTGAGATTTCATAGCTCACCACTGAAGGATTATAAGGTAACCCAGCAGCTACTTAAAGGTAATTATTGAAGCCTATTTGAATAACCAGATTATTGTAGCATGCTGTGTGTTCAGAATGTAGTCCAACAGTCCAGGAGGAACTCTTTATTTTCATGTTCCTTTGCCTTAGGAACAGCTCAATCTGTTAATGCAACTGCAACTTTTTAGTCAGATGTATGCAATGCAGTAAGAAGTGGGTTGAGTAATACCTTACAGTACACTTAAAATACTTGTAACATGTCCATGCAGTCTCTTTCTGTGGCAGGAAAGTGGGATTTAACTCCTGCCATCAAACCTAAGGCTAGATATAGTTTTATGCCTTCCTTAAGAGATGTATTTTTTACCTTTGGAATATGAAATGGCTGAAATTTCAATAACTGAAACACCTTTTAGGTAGACTTTCAGTCCACGTTGCTACTAGCTGCCTCGGTGCCTGCGCTGTGGTAGTTGCACAGCACAGAGGTGGAATTCCAGGTGCTGCAGGTTGGGATCTAGCTGTTGGTAAGGTTTCGTTCCTAGCTTTCCTTCTAGATTTAAGAAGCTGTCTGAATTTAAGAGTTAATTTTCATTTTGATTTTGCACACCACGAGACTTTATAAACTACTTGTATCCTGTTGAAGTACAATTAAAAGCCAGCGATTAGTTTGTGTTCCTAGGTTTTGTGGGGTAGCCCATGTTACAGGTATAGAGCATCATGATAAGGCTCGTGAGTTTATCTATGCATGGCTATACTTTAGTCTTAAGATACTGTAGTGCCTGGTAGATAAGTGTAGCTAGCAGTGAATTGGGGGGGCTAGCAAGTGGTTTACAAACTAAGTACAATTGGTTGCATGTAACTGTTGATCAAACCAGGATTATTAGAATAGAAAATCCTGGTCGTAACACTGCAATAAAAAGGGGCATTAGAAAATTCTTCACAAATTCTAGTTCTTTACCAGTAAACTTAGTGTAAACCCAGTGTGCTCCTTTCCAGTCCAAGTTATCTAATCCGCAAAGCCATATTTCTAGACTAGTGGTATGACTATGTAACGCTGGAAGAAACACCAGTGGTTGGGACCATGGGCATGTTGTTGATGCTTCGTCTCAACTCCTAAGTCAATATCAGAGTAGATTTAAGTGCAATTGACCAATAGATGAAGATACTGTAGCTTATTTTGCTCTGCTGAACTCTTTTTAAGAACTCCTATTTGTGCAGCTCTCAAAATGAAATGTTGAATGGGGCTGATGCATCCGGGGCTGGTGGAACAAGTCCTGTTAAATTAGGAGATGCCCTATGAACAAAAAAGAAATGAGTATTCCAAAATTGGCTGCTACTGTGCAAATGGAGCTGTTCCTTAAAAACTGAAGCAGCCGAGCTCGGAACAAAGGCCTAGTATACTTCTATACTGTACTGCATGCTATATGGTAATAGCTGTGTATTAAGAAGACCTTTCACCATACTGGTACTATTTCAATTCATATATTTTGGTATGGAAAGAAATTGATTACCTCAATTACTGGTGGGTTTTTTTTTTCCTTAGTTTTTAACTGTGACTTTAAAACAGGGAAAAAAAGAGATACCGAAAGAGTGAAACTGTGACAATGATATCCTTTAAACGTAGTAGTGCCTTGCAGGTGACCCCATTTATTCCTGAAGCATACAATAAATGGGCGTCATGGGTTGTATTGCTTGCACCCACTTTTTGGTTTTTAAAGGAAAAACGGTTTTGGTGAAAGGACTTAAAAATTAACCTAGTGAAAGAATATTAGCACAAATGGTTAAACTGTATTAAAGAAAACTCTTTGAGGACTACAATGTGTAAATGCCTGATGCTGCTGATAGTTTAAGAGCAGTTGCTGATTATCTCGGAGTTCCTTCTAACAATCAGCAGCACTTTGTTTTTGTAGAAGAGGGTAACTTTTGTACTCTGGTGGGAGAGTTTATACTGTACCAAACCCCATCTATAGGGTAATCTGGTTTCCTCAGTCTTAAGGTGAGGATCGAGATACTTCTAGTTTTGAAACTCTTTTTAGCTACTGTAAAACTATTAAAACCAACTAAAAGCACCATTTCTACGCCACAAATGTTTGGATACAGAAGAAGTGCCATTACACTGTTCCTTTCTGTTCACTGTATTCTGGAAATTGGTGACAGTATCGTTGTGTCCAGGCATTTCTGATCTGGTGAAGAAATGCTGAGAGTCCTCAAGGGGTTTACGTGCTTTGCTGACCTTCATGTTAGCAGCTTGTGGTGGTGGTTTTGTTATTTTCCTCACCAAGAATGAGTGTGATCAGGAGTTACTGAAGTTATAGGGAGAACAAAATGTGATAAACTTAAGAGAGGAACGTGTGCAACTGGATTCACGCTGCAATCTCGGAGTCTTTTATCTTTAAGCTGTGCAATTTGGTAGTAGTCTGACTTTACACTTTGCAATTAACAGAAGGGATTGCAGGGAGGAGTTAAGTTGCACCTAAAAGTTCCCTAATAAGTTTTCTTTTTTTATTATTATTATTTTTAATTGAAACTTTTCTGAATTTGCACAGATTTAAGCTCTGGAATACGTTGGTATTCTTAAAAGGGAAAAAAAAAAACAACCCAATTGCAACTAGTAGAGTGAATTGTAAACTGTGAGTTGGTAGAACCGCGTTGTTGATCTCATTTTAGATTGTTTAAAGATGTACCTCAGAAAGCTAGTGAGAAACTGCTTCGTTTTGACACAAGGGTCAGATACTCGTGTAACACTTCTCACTTTACAATGTGCCAAAATTCACTTTTATACTAGTTCTCGATGCTTTAATATTTGCAACTTTAAGTTAAGAACTTGTCTTTACAAACACTACTGTAACTTCAGTTAAACTGAACGGTGTGATTGAAGCTTTTTGCCTATCGTATTTATTACACGACTTGATCCAGTAAATATAAAATTACCTTTCCATTTATTTTTGTATTGTTTTACATGTTTATACCTGCAGTTTTGTGTGACTTTTACACCTGTAACTCAGATGTGATGGAAGGAACCAATAAACAGTGTCCATCTGCCGTCGGTCTTTGACTCCTTTAATCAACTATTTCCTAAACTTGAACTTTTAAGCTTTTAAAGCAGTTTTCTTCTCAAATTTGACACTTTTCTAAGCTGGTGGAAAGGTGACTGGTTTATATTCAAATTATATTGTGAAGAATTAAGGATTTAAGGTTGATTTTTGTTTTTTGAGCGGAGGGTTTATTAAGCTGCAGTTTTAAGTTTAGACCTTATTTTTCTGTGTTTCTGATTGAGTAAAATGGAAAACTCGGGACAAGGAAGAGGATGCTCCCACTTTGGGGAGACCCCCCCTGCAGTCCTTATCCAGCTCTGGGGCAGCAGCACAAGAGGGCCGTGGAGCTGTTGGAGCGAGGCCAGAGGAGGCTGGAACTGGATGTGCTTTAAGGTCCCTTCAACTCAAATCAGGCTGGGATTCTACAAGTCAGGAAGAGCAAAACCCTCAACTGATACAAAGATTAAAATGCTTTTCAAGGCAATTGGTGATGGGGATGCCTGCTCCTCGAGTTTCATTCCCAAAGAGAGATCAGTTAGATTTTTCTGGATAAATCTTATCCCTCGAGTCAGGGATTCAAGTCCTGTTCCTTGGTCTCAGTTGTCTAAACTTGTTGAGTCTGGTACTATCTGCGGAGGTTTCCATTCTGCTTCATTTTACGCAAGCTCCGCTACCTTCCAGTGTAAATGCCTCTGGAATGTCTTAGCCTACATGTCCATAGCTTCATAAATTAAACTCACTTCATTAGAGTAATGAATTCACAACAGGAATTGCACATAAATGGAGCACTTGCCAATTGAATAGCTCTGGGTTTGGCTCCCATTGTACATTTTCAACAAGGTGCTTGTGTGATCTCTCCTATTGAATTCGCTTAAAATAAACCTTCGGGGTAGTTTGATGTCTTGGTAGGAAAGAAAACACCCAATGGGCAAGGCCTGGAGGATTTCAATAGCTTTATTGCTCCAGGACAGGCAAAAAAAAAGCATGGAAAGTAAAATCTGGGTGAGCCATTCACGGCTAGGAAATCACTGAGCACACAATGTATTGTATAGATCACTGTAAACCCGCCCGACACGAGTAAAACAGGAAACTTCTAATAGTGAAAATTGAGCCTTCAGTTAACCCCACCAAAACTCTTCTATTTTCTCTGTGTTATCAAAGTTAGTTCAATATTTGCTTTATATACATCCTGTTCCGGACTTTGACTCCTCTATATAGCGTACCTTCCTGCCTTCTAATATCTGATTTATTATATACCCGTTTCTCTTCTAAAGCTTGAGCTTTGCCTGCTTTAACTCTTTATCTTGTCTGCAGAGCTGGTTTTGCCCACAGTCTTTTCCTTGCACCTCTGCTTTGTGAAGCACTGGAGAAAGAGTAACTGAGGAGCTGGAGAAGCAGGGAGGCGATAGGGATGGTGAGGATGGGTTGCAGGATCTTGTGGAGAGAGATGCACAGTATCGAGGGTGGCTTGTGTGTGTTAAATCAGGAGCTGGGTGGGTTTGCTGGGTTGCCTCTGAAGTCAAAGGGGTGCAAACGTGCATTATGTGCTCAGTGTCCTGCTGCTGGAGCTTGGACTGTAGGAGCACAGGCGAAAGCAGGTCCTAGCCCCATGTGTCCACCTTCTACCTCAGTCTCCTCTTCCCCAACACCCAGCGCTGGACGTGGAGGCTTCATACACCATCCCAGCAGTGGTGTTTGGATGGGGATCACTGCCTTCCCAGTGCTCTGGGGCTATTGGATGTCTGATTCTATTCACAGGCTTCACCTCATCGCAGGGACATGTGGAGGAAGCGCTTTGCTCGAGGTCAGGAGGGATGTCAGCAGCAGACAGGGAAGGTCCCAGAGGCTGGTTTGATGCCGAAGACTGTTGAAAGATGTGCTTCCTGTGCAACAATAGAGAGTTCTGTTGTATTTCCCCATGGAACCTCTCGAGATAAGGGCTGAAGTTCATCCTGTACCAGCAGACACATCCCTTCTCCCTTTGTTGGCACAAAGAGCACAAAGACAGAATTAGCCTCTTCTATGCCTGGTGCTGTCAGAGGTGACCTGCCCCTTTCTGGTGTGGTCCATCCTTGAACGGACCACCAGGATGCTGTGCATCTACTGAACGCATGTCTTCATGTGCACTGGTGACCGCAGATGCTGTTAGAAGTTGCAATGGATAAATGACTTCTGCTTTAGGATACAGTGAGAGACTTTAAATTTCAGGAGAGAAGTTAAGAAATGGCTTGCTGATCCTGGCCTTGGTTGGCCCTGTGTGCAGAGAAAGAAGGCAGCAGCAAACATGCTCGCAGGGAAGCAACCTCACATCCTACCAGGTCTTTCAGGTAGTGGTGCAGGCTGGGGCAGGCTTGCAAGAGTGGCTGCTCTTGGCTTTCTTCTGGTGAGCAATGGTTAGCACCCTAATGGTGGATGGCTCGGATCTCTTTCCTCTGCTAAAGTAGCCCAGTTATGTGAGCTCTTGAGACCTTCCTTCAGACCCAGCTGAGGTTGGCGAGGGGCTCAGAGGTGTTATGGAGAATGGCAAAGCTACAAACCATTCCTTAAGGCAGAAGCTCTTCCCTGTGAGGGTGCTGAGGCGCTGGCACAGGGTGCCCAGAGAAGCTGTGGCTGCCCCATCCCTGGCAGTGCTCAAGGCCAGGTTGGACACAGGGGCTTGGAGCAAGCTGCTCCAGTGGAAGGGGTCCCTGCCCGTGGCAGGGGTTGGAGCTGGATGAGCTTTAAGGTCCGTTCCAACCCAAACCATGCTGGGGTTCTATGAATGTGAGATATGGGGGACCAGTAATTTCATGGTCGTACCTGATTTGGGTTGGAAGGGACCAATGGAGATAATTCTCTACATAGCTACTTATACAGCTTCTTACTTACTTACTACTTACATAACTATTTCTTTATGGCTGACTTTGTTTAAACCACGACAACCTTGTACAGAGAATATAGAGAATATAACTACCCAGCACCTTGTAATGATGTTAGCATGAGGCCAAGCCCAGATCAATTCACCCAAGCAAGGAAAGACTCTGCCTTGATTTCCCTTGCAGGAAAACCCAATGGTGCTGCTTTGCTGGGTTTGGGAAGGAAAAATGTTGGGATTCGTTGCTAGAATTGAGGTAGGAGCCTGCCTTGGTGGTGCCTTTTTGGGATAGACATAGAGTCACAGAGTGGTTTGGGTTGGAAAGGATCCTAAGAGTTCCAGGCGGTTCCAACCCCCCTGCCATGGGCAGGGACACCTCACACTAAACCATCCCACCCAAGGCTCTGTCCAACCTGGCCTTGAACGCCACCAGAGACGGAGCATTCACAGCTTCCCTGGGCAACCCATTCCAGTGCCTCAGCACCCTCACAGTAAAGAATTTCCTCCTTATATCCAATCTAAACTTCCCCTGTTTTAGTTTAAGCCATCACCCCTTGGCATGACATGACAACCCAGAGCAGCAGTGAAGGGCAGAGCTCACCTCCAGCTGGAGGAAAGGAAACCAGAAATGTTGCAAGCCCAGGGTGTTGCTATCTAGGGCAGGATTATGTCATTGGGATGCAGAGGCAATGTCTTTCCTATAGGGCTGGAGCCATTCTCCTTCCTTCAACCGCACTCTAACTGCAGGTTGCATCCCTCTCAGTCCTAGATGGAACCCTCTACCTGATGCCATGGGGCACAGTGACAGAAGATGGACACATCAGCACCATCCAGGCTATGCTAAGCCCTGTCCTGAGCTCGCCGGTCCCTCTGGGACGCATGGAGTTGTTCAGTGCTTGCACTGCTTCTGGTTGCTCTGGCTCACTGACAGCGCTGAGCTCGCCCGTCTGCCGCTTTCTTGGCAGCCGCTGAGGGTGGGGAAAGAAACAATCGTTTTCAATCAAAGCTTAATGCGTGCAAAGAGCAGCCCGGAGCATCCCTTTGGCAGCTCCTGCCGTGGGGAAGGCAGCTGCTGCGCTGCACCAGGACGGCTCTTTGCCCCCTGCCCTGGGTCAACCTCGTGTTGTGAGTGAAGGGCTCTGATTGATTGTCCGCAGCAAGTCTGCCGTGGCCAAGCGGCTCCTGCTCGCCACAGAGGTGCTCTCACCCCCTTTGTGCCTCCAGCGGTCCTGACGTTTCAGGCACAATGTGGGCGCTGTTGCAGGCAGCCTTCAAAGGGTGAGATGTGAAGATGCTGAGTTTGGGGCTTATGGTCTTCAGCTTTCCCTTTGCTGTCCAGGCCAGCAATCTCACGCAAACCCTACTACAGGATGCTAAAACTTCGGTATTTTCTTTGTGATCTGGACATTTGAGAGGTTTCTAATTGTTTAATTCCCCGTTTTTCCGCTCTGGATGTGCAGCTGACCGTGCAGTGCTGCCCTTACCCATGTTCTCCTTCCTAACTGTTGTTCCCAGAGTCCCCCGCCACGGAGTACAGGGGTTGCCGGAAAATGCCAAGCATTGAAAGCAAGAGGGAAGCTCAGTAAACGTGACGGATGCTTTCAGCTTTACCCAAGGAAGACATTCCTTTTGCATTGCAGCAAGACTTGAGGCTGTCAGTCAGCCCTGGAAGAGTTCACCGATAACCTAAGCTTGCAGAAAGTTGGTCTCGACCTGTCAACCAAGGCATCCCACCACGGATTAATTTGGGTAACTTCCTCAAATTGGCTTTTTTCCCCTCTTTTTCCCCCCCTTTTTTGTCTGTAGATCAGAGTCTTCCAATTAATTACATATCACAGGCAGCCGGATTTCCTCTTTCGTTGCAATGGAAGAAGAGGGAGCTGGGGGACCCTGTTCAGAGCGAAGAGCTGCTGGGGTTTGGGGGCAATGGTGGTTGCTGGTTCAAAGTACAGCCCCGGTTTGAGCTGTTTGTGCCTTGGCTTCATCACTAGCTCTTCCCTGCTCTATCATGCCTGGTTTACTTGGCATGCCTGGTAGCACCAGGGTTGGTGAAGGCTGCCCTTGTCTTGCATGGCTTTGCCACCCTCTGGGTTCATCCTTCCCCATCGGAAGCACATTAAAGACTCCTCCTTCTCCCCATGGGTATATATATTCATATAGCAATGCCACACAGGGGTGGCTTTGATCTCTTCTGCTGTGTTAGAGACATGGGTTTAGCCTCAATGCTGTTGTAGATCCGCCTCCATGGGAGGAAGGCAGGAAAGAAAGCACAACAATGGGGAAATATATTGAGCATCTCTCCTCTCTGGCTTGGAGGGGAAATCTCAGCTAAAGAAGACTCCGAGCACCAAATCCCTTTTACCAGATCCAGCTTTCTAGTTACCCTACAAACGATGTAAGGAGGGGATCAGCCTTGATTCAGTGCGCTAAATCCAGGTCAAAGCCCTTGAGAGGCCCCAGCCTGTGTCTGAAGTTCATGTGGAGCTTCAGATCCCTGCATGGAGCCGTTCCCTCAGAGTATTGCAAGGCAAGGAGCAGAGGTTACCCTGTTCTCCCAAGTGAAGATGAAAAGGTAGGAGGAAGAAAGCACGGCTGCTTCCTTGCTTCTGTGTGGCCTCTTTGAGGGATCTGAGCTATGTTTTGTTCCCATTTTTAGATACCTGAAATGTTCAATGCAGGCTGGCTTTGGGGAGGCTCAGGGAAGAAGAAGAGAACGAACAGATTCAGCACCTTTCTAGTAAAGAGGTACTGGAACTAAAACTGACTTTATGTACTGCACAGGAGGTGGCACCGTGACAATAACGTGACCTGGAAATGGAACCCCAAACCTGCTGTCCCATCTTGGGATGCCCCCTTGACCACAGGGGACCAAGTTGTCCAAGGAAATGAGCATTTCTGGAGAAGAAAACGCTAATAACTATGATCAAAAGTCCTTTCTGCTGTGTTTATACACCCTTGGTGACCGAAAGGAGTCACTGGGAGTGGGTTTTCCCTCATGTCCTGTCTCAGCTCTTGGAAAGAAGAAACCCAACACATGTTTGGGTGTCCTTGGAGTCTAAGGTTCGAAAGGGTCCATCAGGGCTAAAGAGCCCAAAGAGGAGGTTTGCTCATCACTGGCTGCCTTGTTGCTGCTTCAGCTATGCTCTTCCCATGAGATTCGTGGGTGCTTGGTCCTTCTTGCTGGATCGTATTCGGCTGTGCATTACTGCCCAAGCTCATAGTCATGCCAAGTAGTGAGGGTGCAACGTATCCTCCTCCAGCCAGTCAGCATTGCTGCTAATCCACCATCACAGGATCAAGTCAGTTCTTACCGTTCCTTACTGTTTCACTATTTGCTGCCTCAAGGTCAGAAGACCCTGCTGCAGTTGACCTGCAGCAGCACCGCTGTATTTCCCAACAGGGATGGGTTTGGCTACCAGCATCCTCTCTGGGGTCTCTTTTGAGCCGTCTGTGGTTCAGCTCAGGAACTCCTTGCAAATGTTGCTGAAGAAATGCTCCATCAGGAGCCAGTAAGAATAACGTAGAGGCACACTGCGTGTCTGCCAGGGTGGACATTGCAGGTTGCTGAACACTAGGAGGATAAGGCAAGGTGACCATCACTGAACAGCTTTGGTCTTTTCACTGGCACTGGCTCTGACTTCCAGCAAGGCCTTGGTGGACCCGGGACATCGACTGCAACAAAACCCTCAAGACAAGAAGTTAATGAGACAAATCGATGTTCATAATGAGGGAGAATCAAGGGAGACCTGAGAGCAGCTCCAGTGCCTAAAGGGGCTGCAGGGAACCTGGAGAGGGGCTTGGGACAAGGGCCTGTAGGGCCAGGCCAAGGGGAATGGCTTTACCCTGCCCGAGGGGAGACTGAGATGAGCTCTTAGGCAGAAGCTCTTCCCTGGGAGGGTGCTGAGGCGCTGGCACAGGGTGCCCAGAGAAGCTGTGGCTGCCCCATCCCTGGCAGTGCTCAAGGCCAGGTTGGACACAGGGGCTTGGAGCAAGCTGCTCCAGTGGAAGGGGTCCCTGCCCGGGGCAGGGGTTGGAGCTGGATGAGCTTTAAGCTCCCTTCAACCCAAACCAGGCTGGGATGCTGTGATGTGTCTGCAACAGCTCAGGTGTCCGTCAGCAGACGCAGGTCCTTGGATCTTCCTAGAGCTGAGGCTCTGTTGCAGCAGGGTCTAGGGCAGAGCTGGGACAGCTTAACTTGTCCTGGAGGTAACTGCCCAGGAGGCAGCGGCTTCCTCATACACCAAGTGACGGTGGCCAACCACTGGAGCATCTTATCCCGGGGGATCTGGATGTTTCTTGGCTGCAAGGTCCCTTTGGAGGGACCCATCTTTCTGCACTCAGGGTTTGATGCAATGGAGCCCTGTTTCATCCGAGGAGCTGCTGTCAGCGCACCACCAGAAGAAGGAGGGGGAATATTGCTTTCTCTGGGAAATCACAGGAGCAAAACGCAAGTAACCTTGGTTACTGTGCTTTTATTCGTGGTGCACGCAGCAGCTGGCAGCAGAATCCCTTTTTTTCATGGACGTTTTGAGCACGCCATGTACCCGCGGATGGAGACCAGCACAGCCAGGGCAAGGAAGGCTTTGGTAAGACAAGTAAATGTGATGTAATGGTTCTCTCATCGCTCCAGCGCTCTTGGCCAGTCTCTCCTAAGGAGGTCAGCTCCAACACAGTGGGAAGTCGTTGTTACTTCTGTTCTTGCCCAACTTAAGTCCCGCGGTGGTTTGTTTTTGTAGCTCCTGGAGATGAACCATCTTTGGCTGCAGTCACGAACATGCTAACGAGGTGTCCATGGTCGGATGGCTTTGTAAGAGGGTTTGCAGCTTACATCCTTAATAATGTGGGATTTGGGAGATATGTTTGCCCAGTGCTTAGCCTAATCTCTTGGTTCTGTCGTTATAGAAATGCCCTTTGTTGCTTTCCCATCAGCCTTTGGCTCTGGAAGGTCTCTCTCCTACTGTGTACAAAGCGCTTGCTCATCATTTCCATCCTTACAGGGGGATTTCCACAATGAGAGCCACTTGTGCTACATCCTCATACTCTTTTAGGGATTTTCCAGGTTCATCTTCCCCACTCTGCTCCGAGTTATCAATACCGTGTCCCTGGTCTGCAAGGCGGACGGAGCCTCCATAGGAGTCTATCTCCAGCTGCTCTTCCATGCCAGCCTGCAGGAAGCCACAGCCAAGCTTCCTCTGAAAACTATCTTTAACCCCTCATCCTTCCCACTCGTTTTCCCTGGCAGATCCTCAGGGACTTGCTGAACAAGATTGTTCTCACTTACACGTCTCCTGTGACTGCATGCAAGAGCTTAGCTCTGCTTTGAGAAGCACACTTCTTACATATATTCTTGTCTGTACCCGTCTTTTCCTCGCGTCTTTGCCATGAAATCCCTGTTGTGAAGCCAAAGAGGAAAAGTTTGAAATCTACTTGATTTTTTACTTTGTCTTCCTGTAATCTAAAGACATTTGGGCAATAAGGACTGGTTTTCCTGGCATATTCTCTGGCCTGGTTGATCGAAGTTCAGCAGTTTTTGTGCTGTTCTGATACTCGTTGTGGGACTCACATGGCCATGCATAGGGATTTAACGTGATTTGGTCTTTCAAAGATGTGAATCCTACCCCATATCCAAGGTATCCCCACAGCTGGATCCTGCCCTCAATACAGAACCTGTAAGAGCAGTACAGGATGCAAGGATACCCATGCTGGAGGTGAACCGATGTGGCTCATGACACGCATGAACATGGAGTACGCATGTAGGCATATGTGTACAGCCAGGACTTGCTCCAAGGGTGGAAGATGCATCATTGTATTGGCATGATGACTTACGGTATGATGGCATGACCTGATGGAGAAAACCCATGCACATGTATGAATTTGGGATACAATCCATCCCAACTGTAGCATACAAATGGGAAAGCTTTAACTCATCCCTGGCAGTGCTCAAGGCTGGGTTGGACAGAGCCTTGGGTGAGATGGTTTAGCGTGAGGTGTCCCTGCCCATGGCAGGGGGTTGGAACTGGATCTTCTTAAGGTCCTTTCCAACCCAAACCATTCTATGATATGATCCTATGTCCTGCTGTTCATTTGCTGCAGTCTGACACCCAACCACACATCTCCATTTGTTTCTGCTAACTCCAACACCCTCACTCCCCACCCAACACACTCATTGGAGTCCAGATACAGACTGGAAGGGATGTTCATCTCGGGTTTTAATATCACTGAAGTGAAGAAGCACAAGAAGAAGCCAAAGAAAACACAATTTGCACGGACACCTCAACAGTACAGCTTCATTGGATAAATTCAACCTGAACAAGTGTTAACGTAAGTGACACTAACAACAATCAAAACACAGGTAAAGCCAAAGAGTCTGGGCACAGCGCTTGGTGGACATTGGTCCATAGAGGAAGACGAAAGCTCAGTCCAGCTGGTGACTTCTGTCTTACCATACCCAGGAAGGACATGCATTTTTAGGATGCAGGTTTCTGGTTCAGTCCTTCCTGATCTTCCCTGCTCTGGCATTGGTTGTAAGGGAGTCTGTCAGCCAAGAAGGCTCTTAGAGTTGGGTTCAGCCTCCTTTTGGGTTTGTGTGGCAATGGTTTGTATCAGGGGGCTACAGGGGTGGCTTCGGTGGGAAGGTGCTGGAAGCTTCCCCCAGTGCAGCCGGATCGAAGACGGACCCACCACTGGCCAAGGCTGAGCCCATCGGTGATGACGGCAGCACCTCTGGGATACAGGAGTTAAGAAAGGAGAAAAAACCTGCAATTGAAGCCCGAGAGAGCAGTGAGAACACGCGAGAGGAGCAGCCCTGCAGACCGCAGGGTCACTGCAGGGGGAGGCAGGAGGTGCTCCAGGCACCAGAGCAGAGGTTCCCCTGCAGCCCGTGGTGCAGCCCATGGCAAGGCTGCTGTGCGCTGCAACCCATGGAGCTCCATGGGGGAGCAGAGGATGCCTGATGGAAGCCGTGACCCCATAGGAAACCCATGCTGGAGCAAACTCCTGTGGACCCATGGAGAGAGGAACCTAGAGGGATCCCCAAGCCGGGTCTGTTTACCCACGATGGTAACTGGTGAGTGATCTCTGTCCTTATCTCAACCCATGAACCTTTCGTTTCCTCTCCCCATCCAGCTGAAGAGGGCAGTGGAGTAGCTTTGGTGGCCACCCATCATCCAGCCTGGGTCAGCCCATCACACTCCTGTTTGGTTTTTGGCCATCCACAGTTTGATGCATGCCTGGATGCCTCCTAATGACTTTTTGCACTAAGTTTCCTCAGAACTAGGTGTGTTTTATAACTGCAGGAATCTGTTGTAATCTGTCTCTACCTAATTTAATCCTGCTGGGCAAAGGGAGCAAGAGGAGAGGAGACCCAGGGCTTTGTTCTTCTGCTTCTCGTTGCTTTTTCATGAGTGACGCTTGCCCAAGGCTGTTATTTTTGGAGAGCTGGTGCTCCTGTTTATTGTGAAGGCTCCTGGAGCCCTGGGTGCAGGCTTTGAGCTATGCAAATCTAAATCAGAATGACATTTAGAACACTTCCGTGCTATACCCTAGTGTGCGTAGAGAGGAGATAGGAGATTGACTTCAGATCCTTCAAGTAAAAAGCCCCTTGTGGGAGTACCAGCGAAGTTCTCAGCTCCTCCAGGTAGTTATATTCTGACATAAACTGTTTGGATCCCAGTTGAATGTAACTCTAATCTGGACTTCGTTATGATGGATAAAGATGAATTAGCCACTGGAGCTGGAAGCTGGGCTGTCCTTGGAGGCTTGTGATCATGACCTGCCTGCTTCAGTTTGGGCAAAGATGGGACAGCTTCAGCTAACAACGTGTGTGTGAACACACAGGTACATAGAGGGGCTCAAGAGGGCCAGAGCTGATAGGTGTTAACAGCAAAACTGGAGAGGAAAAGGACAGGGAGAGGAGGGTGGCAATGGGACCTGGGAATCGTGTCACTTGCCAGATGGTTTTGCTCACCAAGGCAAAATGCTTCCATAAAACACGAGCAAAAATAAAGGCTTTGGGAGCCTGCTGGGTCCGAAGATGTGGTTTCACTACTGGTGCTGCCTGTGGAGAATGAAGTGGTTGGGATGCACTGAGGAGGTCCGGAGAGCTGCAGAGCAGCATCCGCTGGTTAAGGGAGCATGATGTGGTCAGAGGATCATTGGTCGTCTCATCATGGTACTGAGATGCACGGTACTGAGCTGCTGGGGGGAGTTTGGAGGGCAACACCACCCAGCAGCAGCTTTCCAGGCTCTGAGTTTTGGGGCTGTGCTCTGGATTATCTGTTCAGCCTTGCAGGGAGCAGATTTTCATTGTCATTTTTTCACTTATGTTTCATTGGTATAATTCCATTTATATAATTCATATATTTCATTTTTATCATTATTCATTTATGTCATATTTCATTTATAGAAGGCCACAGAAGAGAGCCAAGTCATGTACTTCTCTTTCACTTATCCATCCAAGTGGATGGCCGACATGTAGCAGCCAGAACGTTGGTCAAAAACGAAAGATCTAGGGATGTGCACTTCCTGAACTGTTGTTTAGCACCACAGGCAACAGTTCAGCCTACATTTACCACTGCAAGTGCTTCCCTTAGTTCGAAGTAGTCCTTATACTTTGTTCTTCAGAGGAATCTTCCAACATGTCAGTATGGTTCCAACAAGTCTGGTGTGACAAGTGGATCCTGATGTATTAGCTGCACTACCTAATTTCCAAGCCCATAAATGGTTCAACTCTGCTTGATTTTTTGCTACAAGGCAAATTTACATTGCCAAACCAGAAGAAAGCAGACCCTGTTGCCCCGCTATCTTTTGCATAGCATCCAAAAATAACCTAGAGTTCTGGTTCTTCTTTTTCAAAGCCCCAGATGAGGTTGGATGGAGTTTGGAGCAAGCTGCCCCAGTGGAAGATGTCCCTGCCCATGGCAGGGGGTTGGAGCTGGATGAGCTTTAAGGGCCCTTCCAACCCAAACCAGCCTGGGGTTCTATGAGTCATTATTGCAGCCAGAATCCCCATTTCAAGCATCAATCCACTGCAGGCATGTGGAAGTATTTCCATGTGTATCTTCAAGCTCATCAATGTATGAACATTGAGTTTGCTGTCAGTAGGTCGGTGCTTGTGATTTCTTGCAGCATGTGTCAGAGTTTCAGTGCTTTCTGCTCAGTGATTTGGCTCAGCTTTGGTTACAGAGCTGATTTCTTGCCTGTTCCTTGTCTTTGTTTCAAGCCCTTAATGCTCATAAGTCCATATATCTACATGTCCTCCATATGATGCAGGCCTGGAAGATGTTTTAAAGACAAAATACAGCACCTCTTTACCTCCTTTCCCTTTTCTTCCACCCAAGCACAGAGCCCATCTACAAAGAGCTCTCATTTCCTTTACTAGATATTTATGTTTTCCAAGTCTTGCTCCCATCTGAAGCTGTTGGCTCCAGTTTGGGCTCTTTTCTTTTGGTCTGGGTTGTTTCGGGGTTGTTGTGGTTGTTATCCTCTCAAGAGAAAGAAACTACGCGGCTTTCCAAGTTCTTGAATAAACGTCAAATACAACATTCCAAGCAATTATTCAAGCTGGTAATAGGCAGTGAGACATCCTTCCTGTAGAGAAGCTGAACAATGGTCTCCTCGGACAGAAGCAAACTATTAGGAGCCTTCCATATGTTGCGGCTGATTTATACGGCGGCAACAGCTCTGAGTGGGATAGGAGGCCCCAGTGAGTATCTGGATATCCTGCGGGAAGAAAAGCTCTGTGGGTTTCACCCTGACATGCCATAAAGTTCTGGGAGTTCTGCCCCCATCTCCTCAACATCCTCGCTTTGAGAGCGTTTGCTTCCTTCCCTGGGTTTTTTAGCCCTTTCCATTACTTCCCTGGCTTTTTTAGATGACTCCATCACTTCACCGGTTTACCCCGAACACCCAAGGGGAGCATTTGAGCCATCTCCCACCTCAAACAGCAGGAGGACCTCCAGGGAAGAGCAGTGCTGGTTGAACTTGGCTGCCAGTTTGACCTGTGTCCCCGCAGCCCCGGTGAGCACATCCCCTTCCCACACCATGTTCGTGGTCTGCTGCAGCACCGTCTTCTCTTGCCCAAAGACCACAGCTTGGTTGGCTTTTGGAACCTTGACCCTGAACCGGACCCAGCTCTGCTCTTGGAGCACCCCTGTGCGTGGCTCTAGCAACACGCATCCTGTCCTCCATAAGCTGTAGACCCTGGGGAAGGGAGGCCAGCTGGGATCGGAGAAGCAGCGTATAACATAGTCACAAATATGGACAAAGTCCTTGTGGTCCTTGCTTCTCCCATAAAGCCCCACTTTATAGACGCCTGACTCAGGGAGCACAACACACACGCTGACTTTAGTCCTTAGGTGGGTGACCAGGACGTATCTCTCCAAGGGGTACTTGGTGCTGATGACTTTGTCCTTACTCAAGCTGGCAGCGACCTCGACGTCAGTGGTCGTGTGGAAGGTGATGTTGCACTTCCCCACCTTGGTAGCGATGATGGGGGCTGAATGGCTGGGGTTGGAGAGGCCATGGCTGCTGGAGCTGATCCCGCTCCCGCAGTGCATGCTCAGCCCCAAGGGGAAGAGCTCGTTCTGGTTGATGGGCCTTGAACAGCGCATGAGGAAATTGGCCACGTTCCTGAATGCGATGCCTCCTGCATCCTTCACGAACACAGAGAGCCGGTAGTAACCCTGGAAAGGGCAGAGCACGTGGCAACTGAGTTTGTCCTCCTCAGCTTGAGCGGCCAGGCATTTCTTGCTCAAAGCAGTGTCTAAGTCTTTATTAACCAGCTCATACATAGCAAGCAAGGGTCGGGATGTCTGGAGAGTCAAGAGCAAAGTTCCCTCTGGTGCAACGAGCAGCTCCCCTTTGTGGCTGCTCTCCTTGATGCCAAAATCTCTCAGCTTTTGGTGAAGGCCCCAGAAATGAAAAGGGTTTTCGGGCAGTTTCTCTCCATTGTGTGGCTCCAAGCATTGGATCTGATAGGAGCACACCCAGTTGTAAGGGTCCTGAGAGTCAGCGTGACGAGCAAAGACCATGAGGTCAAACAGGCCCTCGGTTGGGGGAGTCACCTTGATGGTCACCCTGTTCTCGGACATCACCATCATCCCATGATCTGCGCTTACATCCCCTTCCGTTGTGGTGCCCTGGAGTTTGGAGAGCTGGTAGGTGAACTCTGTTGGGTGCGTGCTCCCCAGCATCACTGACACCTCCCCATGGGCTGTAAAGAGTGAGCAAAACACCTTTTACAACCCCTTCACCAGCAGTAACACATTCACTTTTACAGTCTTGAACCAGATCACCTACAGGGCGGACAGAGACCTGATTTTCCTTCTTTTTTTGCCTCTACCTTCTCCACCTTTTACCATTTTTCAACTCCTGCTGAAAGAAGGATGATGATACCACTGGATCTGAAAGGGACAGGCCCAGGTAAGTATTTGGACCTGAGACACCTATAACTATATGGAGCCTGAGACATCTGAAACTAAGCTAATTATGTTTCATACAGGGTAATCCTTGAATGGCTTCTTGAGCTGGAGTAACCCCTCTAAGCCGCAGGTCTTACACTGTGGCTTCAAACCAATAGAACAGCTGGGAGGATCAAACTAACCCAGCCTGGCTGGTAGGAGATCCCACATCACTGCCACAGTTTTAGGACTGAATTTAATTTTCCCCATTTATTATTATTATAATAGTTTTTCAGAGTGTTTTCCTCACCAAATCACAGAAATCCACAAACCTGGAGTGTGTGCTAACCAAGGAGAAGAGGAGAGCAGGGGGTCCAAAGGTACGTGCACTGGTACGGCTGCCTGGTGGTGGTACCATGGTTGGTAGATGAGCGCTGGGGCTCTTTCCCAGTGACTTTTGCTCTCCGAGTGGACATGATCTCCCTGCCCATGGCAGGGGGGGTTGGAACTGGGTGATCTTAAGGTCCTTTCCAACCCAAACTATTCTGTGATTCTATTCTATGATCTCCTGCTCCCTCAGGTTGAGCACCGCACGTGCCTTCAAACCCAGTCTGCGCCCACCTTCGCACCCACAAGTGAAGAGCCATGGGGGCCTTGGTTTCACCCCCACCCTCCATGTTTCACGTCTTGCTGCTTACAAACCCACAGTAAGAGAGGGCGATTCCCTGTGCAACGAGCACTCCCAAGGGATTTCCATCGGCTGCTGGGCAGAAGGGGGGCAGTTGGTTGCTTTTGCAGTGGAGACACGGCAAGGTTTTGCAAGCCCTGAAGAAGGGACTGTGTAACCAGCAGACAGCAGGCTGCTTTCAGCACGTGGTGAGCTACATCATCCCATGTGAAGCCACAGGTACTGGGGCATCCTGGCTAGAAAACCCTGGTTTAATGGTCCTTTATACCTTTTTTCCTCCAGGTTTAGATGAACGCATGAGAAAAGTGGCCACAGCAGAGCAAGGCTTTGAGTCTTTTTGCCCTGGAAGGATCCCAGAGCTCCTCACAGAGCCTGGCACTGGCATACAGATGCGTGCTTAAGCCTGCCATCCTGAAGGTCTGTGGAAATGGAGCCTGCACTTCATTACCCAAGGTCCCAAGTGCCCACGGATGGCTTGTCTCCCATCCAGAGTGTGGGGCTGCTCTGCATCCTCCCATCCTCACCATGGTTTTGCTGGAGAGAGGGTTGAATAGAGCAATGGCACGGCAGGAGCCCACGGCTGGTATCAGCACCCGTGCTGTGCACAATGCTCATTTGTTTTGGGTGCTAACACGGAATGACACAAAGACTCCAGCTTCATGCTGAAAAAATGGTCCCTCGCTAATTATTAGATTATGAAACGGGTTTCATAATCTAATGAATAATGGGGGGGGGGGGGGCACGACTCTTCTTTTTTTTTTTTTTAGTTAATTCTGTTTGAATCTGGATTTTTTCATTGTTTGCCCCACAGTTTTTGTTGGTAGGTTGGAAAAGAGATGTGAAAAGAATGGGGAGGCTGGCTTTTATTTGTGCCTCGCCTGTTAAAGCTGTGACTTGGCTCACACAGTAAGTGCAAACAATTCTCCCCTGGCAAGTGTTCAGTGGAGACATTACTGATGACAGACTTTATTAACTGCAGGTTTGCTTGTTATTAAATTCTCTCTATGTTAGTTTCCGAAGCTGCTGGCCTGGCCGGCTGCATCGTGTTAGGAGCTTTAGGAAGAAAGAAAAGAACAGAACATTGTATGCAGCGGAGCCAGCGGTGGGGAGATAGGGAAAGCCAGCGATGCGTTTTGCTTTGGGAAGGAGACCCGAGGAGATAATGGGTGGCTAGGTTTAAAACAAACATTTCGTTGTTTCATTGGGCGAATTGAAGCCATGCACTAGAGATTCCTGGTTTCCAGGTGAAGCTGGGGATGTGTTCCCACATCAGCACACTCAGTGCTGCAGGAGGTCAATGTATGTTGTGTTAATTGTTGGAGGGGGAAACCACCATTAAAGTACAGGCATGTTTCTAATTTCTCAAAGCCTTGTTTAAAAGGCTTCCCTTCCCCTCTCCCACCCTAGCTATTGTATCTACAGCATGCCACCAATGACTGCCTTCTATACAAAAACCTCTATCTTATATTGTCTTAATTCCATAGGGCTCAATGCCCTTCACCACTGCTCCAACCCCAACAGCGTGGACAATATTAGCAATTCAAAGGGCTGGGCTTTCAAAGGATGGGTGCCAAGTACGTCCCGAAAATCAGGTCCCTTCACAAAGTGTCCCACCTTCAGCTCGCGTCAGTCGTTTGTGGGAGGAATCTTGGCATTTTAATCAGATGGGAGCTGCTCAAATAGGAGAGAGCAGGAATTGATCCACAGTAGCCAAAGAGGAAATAGAGGCTGACTCTGTACCAAAGATCTAAAGCAGTTTTGAAGAGATTGCTTTAGATGTTTAAGTGTGCCCTGTAAGGTGATGGCTGAATTCCATCAACCTAGAACAATACAACCATGATTTGCATCAACAAAAGCAGATGTCTGGTTTGATTCGCAATCAGGGTTTTAAGCACACTTCTGATACGGGGCTGGTTGCTGAGGTGAATTGCAGAGGTTAAACTGTCCAGGTTAGGTCCAGGAATACGGTTCATTCCCTCCCTGTTCTAATGCAAGTATCTCCTTTCATCTCATATTTGGAGGTAAGAAGGAAAACAGCCTGTAGCCAACCCAGCTTTGTGAGTTTAGGGACAGGAGCTCCTCTAGAAAAGGGGTGTAAAAGGAGGGATGTACCTGGGATGTGCTGGGTAGGTTCTCTTCCATGACAAGACCAAGCTGGATGGAGTCAAGGCCAGGTTGGACACAGGGGCTTGAAGCAAGCTGCTCCAGTGGAAGGTGTCCCTGCCTATGGCAGGGATTGGAACTGGAGGAGCTTTAAGGTCCCTTCAACCCAAACCAGGCTGGGATTCTATGATCAATCCCCAGATCCATTTTGGCTCAAGGCAGCAAGTGGCCATCAAGGATCTAAAGCCCTGAGCTGCTTCAGGGCTTCACCCCTTTGACTTTTAGCTATCAAAAGCTGGGTCAGGGAGGGGAGGGAATGATGAAATGCTTATTTTCCCTTATTCTTCCCTTTGGGCTTTTGCACCGCCACTAATGATGTTTGGTGAGAGCCTATGTTTTGCAATTTACCGCTTTGGCACCCAGATGAAGGGGCTGGTTGCACTATTGATCTGTTTTTCCTCTCCGACCGCAGACACTGTGTTGTTTGGGTTTATTCCCTGGAGCCTCCCTGGTGACCTGGCCCTGAAAGGGCTTTCTCCAAGTCTCCATTCCTGCATTTGCCACGTAGTTGCTGTGTGACCTTGAGTAGAGGTAGACAAAATCCCCTCCACAGGATGCTCTGAGGCTCTGCACTGGGGATGCACTCCAAGAGCTTTGCATAAAAGGCAGCATCGACCTTTCAGCCATTCCCAAGTTAATTTGATTTCCACATACCATTTCCTGCTCCAGAAGTGCATGATAACCCATCTTAACAAAGCCCCAGCACCCGAGAAACACTGGAGGAGTTTGATTTCTGGGTAAGCAATAACCTCTCTTGGTCCAAAGCTTTACAGTGTGCTTGCTCTGTCATATTTTCTGTAAACCCAACAACTCCCCTCAACCTGACATTGCTTTATCTCTTGATAAAATACATTGCAGGAAAAATCGATGTAATCCCGGGGCTATCTGAGGGAATGGATGTGTAATGAATGTCCAGGTTAGAAGAAGATCATGTATTATCCAACCTAAAACTACAATCAAGGAAAACCAAGTCCACCCCCTCCCTTCGTTTCCACCCCCTCCCTTCATTTTCCAATTGGGACATGAACATTTGAGGCTATGCTTTATCCGCGAGTCTCCCTCCCCAGCTCCTGAACACGAGGAGGACTGTATCTCAGGTAACGTCAAAGCTATTCTGCTACTGTTGGTGAATTTTGATGGGAAAAGCCAGGCACAAAAGGGCTTAAGCGATTTGACTCAATTAACCATAATTTACGCAGCCTAATTCCCAGTTTACTAATGACAGCATCACACAATGGCCGTGATTTCAGAATTGGCTTAAATAAGTGCTTCTGCTCCATTAGATGTTAAACATGTGCATAAAAATAGACAGATGGGCCACTTCTGGAGGAGGAATGTTTTCCTGAACCCAAACTAACTTCTTAAAAGCAATTGAGCTTTTATATAACCTGAATTAATCCCTCGTTTTGTATTTACCTGTTTTGAGGAGGGAAGTGTCTGGAGAAAGGAGGGAGAGCTGGAGTCTGAAAAACTCTGATGTTTTAAACACTCTCTGCTCAAAGTCTTCCTGCAAGACGGGGGGCTGCAGAAGCTGCCATTGGGGGTCCTCTGGCCAGTGGGTCTCAATGAAGTGCTCAGGGTCAGTAAGGAAGAAAAAGTCATCATGCCTGCAAGGTGAGAGGAGAAGATGCTATGGAAGGAGCAAGAAGACCCTTGGCATCCCTAGTAGTCATGGTGCACCAGTATAAGGGAAGAGAGCTCCCTCCGTACCATCAGGGCTGCACCAACATCAGCAAGGGAGGAGCAAGCTCTCATTTGGTATTTCATTCTCTGCTGTCTTTATTTTCTCTCTATTTTCCCCATAGAGCTGAAACCGCAGCTCCCAGCCCTGTACCAGAACTCTTCCAGCAACCTGTCAAGATGACCATATAAGCTGCAGAGGGATGATTCCTCTACCAAGGCCTGTCACTTGAGGATATATTCCAATACGATGTTTGATCTTGCTTCAAAGCTTTTCTAACAACTTATATATGGTTTAAGAAACAAAATGCAGCTTGGTTCCAGTTTGAATGACCCTAACCTGATTTCCAAACATCACCCCTGCTAAGGTGCTGGCTTAGTGGATCAATGTACAGATTCCTCCTCAGCCTTGTATTGGGGTCATCCCATGCAGCCATTTTGCATCTGTTGACCTGAAGGTTTTGAGGACTCTGTGGTGGACCCACAACAAGCTATTATCTCTGCCAGTTGATCTAGGAGATGTTTCGTTCTCTCTCCTCTTTTCCCCATGCTCAGCTAAAACCGACCCACACTCACTGGTGTTTTAAGCTGTTCTCAGCAAGATAATTACCTATTAGAAATTGCGCAATTATTTCATTATGCATTATTAGAGGGGGAAAAAAAATACAATCCCATAATACAGTTAATGGGAATTATTAAATTGTACAAATAAATTTCATGAGAGTCATTATTTGCTTAGCATGGGCTGAGAAATCTCAAGTAATTACATATGGAGCCACATCAGAGCGAAGTTGCTGTGAAAAGGAGGATTTGTTACTTCATCAGTGATACTCATTGCAGATTAAAAACAAGTTGCAGGGGGGAAGTTATCATCTGAAATGTTACTGCCCCAGCTCAGGGAATAAGGCACTTAATGGAGGTGGATACATGCGGATGGTCCATGTTTACATGAGGTCCCTGAGCACCCATCATTGCTGAGGATGAGCAGAACAGCTCTCTGGTCCTTCTGCAAGCAGCACCTAGGAGGGTACTTGGAAAATAGGGGATCAAGGGATGGTGAACTCACACTTTAAGGAGTATTTGAAGGGTTGGGGTGACTTTTCTAGGGTGTATCCCAAGTCAGGGTGAGCCTTGTCTGTTTGTGCTGGGGACCATGTCTCATGCGATGCCAGAGGAAGAGGTGTCTTACCTGGGCATGAACAACCTGTTCTCTGCATCCATGGTCCCTGCGCCCCAGCAAGCATCCAAGAGGCACCACTGCCCTTCCAGCTCCACCGCGTTCCACATGTGGCTGCTCTTCTGCTGCTGGCACCACCGGCCTCCACGGGACCCCGGGATCCGGCCAAACCCTGGGACCTGCACGCAGCTCAAACCTGCTTCCCTGCCCAGGAAGCATCAGCATGGGAGGGAACTGCAGCCCAAACACTGCTTTGTGCTCGCTGCCCTGGAGAGCAGCCCAGCCTGCATGGTGACTGCAATCTCCTTCTTAAAGCCAGCGCCCTGCTTGTGTGAGCTGGTGGCCTAATGCAGCTTGGTTCTAGCCCCATGCTTTCCCCACAGCTACTCCCAACCCTTATCCCTCCTATCTCTGGACCTGGTTAATCTGTCAAAGAGACACCATAGAATGGTTTGTGTTGGAAGGGACCTTAAAGCTCCAACCCCTGCCATGGGCAGGGACCCCTTCCCCTGGAGCAGCTTGCTCCAAGCCCCTGTGTCCAACCTGGCCTTGAGCACTGCCAGGGATGGGGCAGCCACAGCTTCTCTGGGCACCCTGTGCCAGCGCCTCAGCACCCTCCCAGGGAAGAGCTTCTGCCTAAGAGCTCATCTCAGTCTCCCCTCGGGCAGGTTCAAGCCATTCCCCTTGGCCTGGCCCTACAGGCCCTTGTCCCAAGCCCCTCTCCAGCTTTCCTGCAGCCCCTTTAGGCACTGGAGCTGCTCTCAGGTCTCCCCTTCAGGAGCCTTCTCTTGTCCAGGCTGCCCCAGCCCAGCTCTCTCAGCCTGGCTCCATAGGACAGGTAGGCACTCCTCCATCCAAGCAGAGTCGGAGAGAGGCAGCTGCTGTGCCGGGGGATGTGGTACCTAAGCAATCCTGTTGTATGGCAAGCCCCATGCCAGATGTACGTCCACACCTCAGCTCTTCAACGGGGCAGGAAAAGAAAACCCAAGGTGAGTTTTACCTGCACATTTCCTGGCACAAATGGGCATAACCAGAACACACAGCTCTTCCTGTTTGCAGGACCTCCTCTGGCATGTGAATCTTCTGAGACAGTCCCAAGAATCCATCCACATCATATTCTAGGAAAGGCAGAATACCATGCAATTTCAGGCTTATTATTTCCAAAACAATCCCATTCCTTCTCCTGCCCAACCCTATTTCTCTGCTTACCCACCCTGGAAGCCATGACAGCTCTTCTATCCATTATTATTCGAGAGCCTGACAATTCCCTATACGAGCAAAGAATTGCCAAAGCCTTGGGGGAATTGGGTTCCCAGCTCATGTAAAAAGCCTTTGTGCCATTCAACTGAGGTACAGTGACAGTCACATTGTCTTGCACACATGGATGTAGTAGGGTCAAGCAGCACAAAGCGACTGCATTGTGCTGAGATTCCTGTGTCCCCAGATGACTGCTAACAGGCTTAGTTCAGCCTCATCAAATGCGCATTGTCAACAGCCTCTGATGGTGCACCGCAGGCAGGTAGGCTTTACTGGTGTCTCCAGGAGGCTGGACCTATGTGCCAAAGAAGCAAGGTGCCATTTCCAGGATGAAGGATGCCATAGTGGGAACCAGTTCCTACTCCAGGCACTTCCCTGAATTCAAAAGGGAATCATTCCAACTCATTCAACAACAACAGGAATATTGTGGAGTCTCTATTCCGCAGGGCATGAAGAGCCTAAATCCAGGCAGTGACAAGAAGAAAGGACTTGTCACCTCCCTTCAAAAGGAGAGGGACCAGACTTGACTTACCAATGTTGTGGCAGAGCCAGAACCATATTGCCCGCATTGCCTCCAGTTTGCTCTGGGACTTGGCAGTGATCAGTGGAACGATGGCCTGGACGGATAATGCGGAGTGCCCGGACTTCAACTGCAATGGAGAGGACGGGTGAGTTAGAGGGAATCTGGGTGGGTGACTGCTCTGTGGGTGGATGCTGCTCCACATGGTGCACTGGTAAGAGAATGTGCACCATGAAAACCCTAAAGCTGCATTTCCCACCCCAGAATTTAGAACTGAAAACTACCATTTGTGGTGGAACAGGGTGTTTTCTCATTTTCCTAGGCTTTATCAATACCTGAGGGCAGGAGGAAATGAAGATGGCATTTCCCATGCCTTTGGAGCAGCTGGTTGGGACGTACCGTGCCACTGCTCTGGTGCCCTCCCTGTCCAGATCAGCGTGTCCTAGAGGTGGGTCTCTCTCAGTGGTGCTACTTTGCAAGGCTTAACTAAGGACAACAGCTTTCCAGCCAGCACTGATTAACACTCAGTGTACTCTTACAGAAGAGTCACACTTGTGACCCAGTTGCTCTTCTTGAGGCTGTGCAACCCCACTGAAACCCATGCACCAAAATGGTTGGAAAGATTTTTGCTCTTACCACTATAATTTCACTTTTTAATCCATACCTGACCCCAAACAAAGCCTTTCTGCCCCTTTCCTCCCATTCATGCATTCGCATTTCTGGGCTCTTCCCTCCTTTGTAATAGCACATTTTTAGCAGCGGGCTTTTCTTTCAGTGAGTTAAATATAGTCCAGCTCGCTTCTCCAACGTCCTTCCCCTGCTGTTTCGTTCCTCAGTGATTTTCCTGCCCCAACCATCTGTGAGATAGCTTCACAGGGGTGGAAATGTCTTTCCTTTTTTGCTTGTGGGAAACGTTGCTTTTGTAGTGGCCAAAGATTTTCCTTGGTTTAAAAACATCAGTGCAGTCAGGAGAGCACCTAGGTCAAAATGATGGTGCTTACACGAGGTTGTTACCAGTGTGCATTTAGTAGACAAACAAATAAAGAGGCTTATTCCCAAAGGGATAAAAATGATACTCAGCCGTTAAATACCTAGTTACCTTCTTCCCTGTTTGCACATCTTGGTGCAAATCCAGCCCAAGCCAACGCTATTCTTTGTTTCAGTCAGAGATGGTAAAAGTAGGTCCTAGGCTGAGAGTTCCAATGTTCCCAAGTGATCCTGGTCCTGCCCATGCCTGCGGACCCTGGGTCAGAGCATCTGACGTTGCATTAGCTGCTGGCTGCACCAGTGCGTTTGGGGTTTAAGGATGGAGCTGTTTTCCCCAAACCCACCCAGGTAGTGATCCTGACAAGACTTTCTCATAGGGTTAAGAGGGATGCATGCAAGCAGTCTGCAGAATACTCCCAAATGGCCAGGGCACAGATTCAGCTCTGTGCCTGCACTGCCTGGGGCAATCCCAGCAACTGCCTTCTCCGAGGGGACAGGCAGCAGGGCTTGGTGTATGGGGAAAGGGGACAAAGTACCCCCATGGCACTGCTGGCCAAGCAGAGGTTCAATACGCTACTCATAGGTGGTCAGTAAACTGCTTTACCGCTGCTCTTGGCACCAAGTATTCATGGCTCAGCGGAAGAGCTGAAGAGCACCAGGTTTCAGTGCAGCCAGCACTCTGAATGAACAGGGAAACGAGTTGTTCCCATGGCTTCCCTCTGCCTTGGAGGTATTTTTGGTTGTTTATTATCCTCTTCCTATCTTCCAACTCCCTCCTCCTCTGTTCTCTTCAATAGACTAGGTAGACTCTGAAATCCTCAAGCATCCTTTTTCCCCAAAGGAGATTAGCCTCAGGCTAGGTACAAATTACAGTTTTCAACAATAATAGAGAGCACAATTACCCTTGTGCCTCTTCACTCTCACTAAAGAGCTGACCTATAAGCTGCAAACACTGCATGGGTTCAGCATTCCCTGCTTAGACAAATCCTGCTGGCCCTGGACTGCACGTGGTTCAGGTGACAGGAAGGAACTGAAGAATTCCTTCCGGGCTCCTGCGCATCCGCAAAGTGGGAGAGATGTGTAACTGCAAACAGCCTGAAAAGAGGACACACAGCTGATGCCTCCTGCTTGGGCTGCAGCGGATATGATGGGGTTGGTGGATGTGGCCCGACCATGTGGTTATTGCTGGCTCCATAAGCAAGAAGGATGCTGGCTTACAAGCTCCCATGCTAACTAAACATACCCTGGGGCATCCTGAGTCCCTTCTTCTCCCCCTTGCGCCCTTCCTATAAGGTTTTCCAGGATCCCCCTACCACACTGGGATCCTGTTTGGGATAAGATCCTGTCCCATGGTGTAACCAGCCTTTATTCCCAGTTTTGCATGGTGAGCTGCAGCAAGTGCTGCATATTGCAGCTATGCTGGAAGCAGGCAGCAGCGGGCCCTGGGTTGGCAGCAGATCTTTAGAGGTAGCACAGCAACCTTTGCCCATGGTTATGACCAATTCTCAGCCCTTGTGAGATAGCCTAGTTTTGCTGTAAGGCACCACCTTGTCACTGCTGTCATCGGAGCATACGGTGAAAGGCTGAATGTTCGAATGTGGATGTGCCGATGGCACTGTGTTCATGCTGAAGGACACCAGGACCTACCTGCTGGCTCACATGTAGGACGTGGGTGTCTATGTGGCTGAAAACCTTTGAGTCAGAGAAGAAATCTCTCCTGGCCTTTCTCTGGGGACTTTCAGCCTGCTTCTCTCCTCCCAGGATGCTAAGCCCTTCCTTGGGATGCAGGGTTGGAGAGCATCTTCTTGCAGTCACAGGTGACTTTTGGAAGGGAGGGTTTTTGCTGCTGTTGTTCACTTTGTTGGCCCAAAACGTGAAAACCGCTTTGGAAGGGGAATCCTTGGGCTCATCTCTTACTTTCTGTGTAGCTGAGCCTTTCTTCAGCACCCTCTCCTTGTTTGCATTGGTGACTCCATGAGGGAGTTGCTCTGAGGTCGTGCAGCTGATCTCATCAGAACCATGTCCCAGGGGAAAGTTGCCATTACAGACATCTGACATCCGAGCTTCCCTCCAGTCAGGCAGCACGTTTGCTGTCTGGGATGGCACCGTGATTCCTTCGTGGCTCTTGGGATGGCCCTGTCTCGATGTGCTTTGGGTTTGTTTTTCATGGTGGTTGCCATTCCTGGAGCGACAGGAGGGAATCGTCTCGTTTGCTTTGATAGTCTGTGATTTGGATGACTTGCCTCTGTCATAGCTGGTCTTCATCTGTGCAGTGGGTAAGCGGGTGATGAAACCATGGAGGCCTGCGGATGGAAAGACAGATGATGGTTTCAAAAGAAGAATGTGCCCTGCACTGATTGCTTCAGAGCCTGCCTGTCTATAAGGTTAATTACAGCAAATCAGGATTTGGCCAGCTGGGTTTACCCAAAAGCACTCGTTTTTCTCCTGATTCCAGAAGTAAGGTGGGATGGAAACGCCACAGAGAAGCTCTTGGCCTGTTTCGAAGTGCAAATACTCTTTTGGGGATGGGGGAAGAGGAATAGTAGGAGATACAAGGGTGGGCTATGAGCAGTTCATCTTTGCACTGTAAGGGAATGGGTAAATCAGGGTTATTCCTTTCACAAAGGAAAGCAAGGAGACATTTCGGTGTGTCAGAAAGGTCTGCAAGTGAGTGCAGAGAATGGGTGGGTGCCTCAGTTTCCCTACATGAATCTAGGACTAATCACATAGTATTCCTCCTTGCCTCCAGGGCCAGGAATCAAGGAGAGCAAAGAACTGATAGAATCAGGGTTTTGGTGCTTTAGAGGTGTACATCTTCCAGGAAATCTTTCCTTTAGGAGAACTCCTGCCTCCCACCCAGGATATTTTTGCTTTGCTCAGATCCTCTTCTGCCATTCAGGTTCTGCATGAAAATGTCATTCTTTGTATGACTGCTTTGCCTTGGAAATGCAGGTGTGTTGATCTTGTAGGAGGAAAACGTGAACAAGTAGAAGGAAAGGTGCAATCCAGGACTGATGAAGGCTTTGGGTTAAAGCCGTGGGGAGAGCCAGCCTCTTGCACACCCTCAACATCTGCGCGGCGCTCATTAGTTTTATCATGGTTTAGCTTCTATTTGGCTGTTGTTGTTTTTAATCATAAAATGACTATTTGTGCAATGCAAACAGCAGAGCCTGCTGTGAGCCACTTAGTGTAGCTCTGAAATGTCACTCTCTGCATTCAGCCAGCCTCTCCCATGAGGAGGCAGGCTGGGTTTTCAACACTGGGGCACTGGCCTCGCTCTTCCAGGAAAACGGGATGTCACTCATCCCTCTTTTTGTTACCTTGGTTTTCCCTGCTCATTCCTTGGGATGGAGGATTGCAAAGGTAGGACCCGAAGGGCTGAGATCATGACACTTATTCCTATTAGTACATGCATGCACATTCAAATGTTGAGATGATGCAAATAGCATCAACACAGTGCTGGATGCTCGGATGACCAGAGGATGCCCCAAAGAGAGGATATCCCCTATATAGGTGTAAGGGATGCTCTTTGTAGGACAGAGCCAAACCACACAAATGCACCCAGCCTGTGCATTCTCTATTCACTCCCAGACTACATCTGAGCCCAAAGAGACTTGCTCGTGCCCTGCTGTTGACACATTCAAGTTGTCTTTGAGCACATGAGCTGCGGCCGCTGCTGGGCTGCCCTCCCATCCCCAGACACCCGCTGTCACAGGCAGAGAGGGGATTTGCCTGCCACTTCCTAAGCGAGCAACAAGAGGCCACTTCTGAACCCTCCGTGGTGGTTACCTGACATGAACTGGGGCATGGTAACTCAACACAACATAAAGCCCAGCAGGTGCCAGAGGCCTTTCCCTGCTTTGGCAGAGCTTGCTCTGCAAAGTGAACCCCATGTTGGAGGGACTGGGGGGCCCTGAGCCAAGTTTTTCCATAGCTATGCTTTCTGTGCTGCTTTCCCATATGTCATTTGGGAAGGGAGTAAATAGCTTGGGACCCTGCCCATGGCAGGGGGTTGGAACTGGATAATATTAAGGTCCTTTCTAACCCTAACTATTCTGTGATTCTGTAACTGGGGTGTAAGATGCCCTGTCAGGTCTTAGAAATACTGGGAAAACCCAGTTTTCCCCAGATGACAGAAAATACAGAAATCCTCACTTCCCTGCTTTTATTTCTTAACCTGAGCGCTTTTCCTTGGGTTGAAACTGAATGTTTTATGTTAAATCCATGTCACTTCTGTATTTATGGCTTCAAATAAATTTAAGGAAAAGCACCACTTTGATATTAGCCTGAAGAGTTTCCTCTCCCCGTGACTTAATCACGATGCTTCACACACAGCCCCTACCTCAAAAATCACTGCTTGCCAATAATCAGAGAAGAAAACAGCAGGGGACTGCTGCCTCCTTACTTTCCCCACTGATTTAATCCATGGTTGTAGACAATGGTTCACTTATCTTAATGCAACCTCTACTTGCACCTACAGGTTGGCCAACCCCTTCCCCACATCCCGTAGTGCCCTGGAGATCATAACACATTAATCCATGAAATGCCAGCTCCATAGGGGATGTTTCACCCCACGGGTACCATTGCAGAGGGCTCAGGCACAGAAGGGAGAAGGGCTGGCTGCTGCCGGGGTTTGAATAGGAGAAGGACCTCTTGCTTTCCCAGGGATGGCTGTGCTATCAGCAGGCTCTTGACTCACATTCCTAGGCAGGCATTTAGCTCCAAGCAGATACATGCAATTTTTAAGTACCGCAGACAACATTAACGTTGGCAGCTCATGCAGCTTCAGAGTTGGGAGCACAGGAATTGCTTTGTCTTTATGAGCAGTAACAGCAGCTTACAGGTTGGGTGGGAAACCTCAACAACATAAAGAGAGAGACAATCTGACATCTCAGCAGCATCCCTCCCATGGTAACCAGCCTGGCAGGGTGTGGAGAGGGGAAGGGAAATGCCTTGGGGAGTGCTGAGCAGGCAAAATAGCTGTTGGGGTGCAGAGGGTTTGGGATGAGGAAGGTAGAGATGGTCAGAAGACAGCGGGAAGACCATAAGGAGGCCACCGAAGCAAAACCATGGCCATTCCACATGGGGATGTGTCACTTTGTCCTGCTATGCTACAGACAAGGAAGTAGATGGGAATAAATGCAAAAGGGTGATAAAACCTTGGGAAATTATCTCCATTGTGGTGTCAGGACCAGGAGAGACCCATAGCAGCGTTCAAGGGGGTTAAAGGCAAAGCAAGCAAAGCCTTTGCAAGATGGGGATGTTCCTACTCACCCTGCTCACACGCAGCCGTAGCTCCCGGAGGTTTGCAAAGGGCAGCCCCTTGTCCCTTTTATACACGTGCCGAATCAGGTCCATCTGTGTTCTTGTCACACCTTTCTAATGTCAGGAGGGCTAAAAATACTGCAAAGCGCCGCTGAACAAGGGGACATCACTGCTGCCAACCCAAGCCTCTGCAGGCCTGGCACTCCTGCAGAGCATCAGGGCCAGGCTGTATTTACAGGAGGGAGAGGGCAGAGATAAGAGGCTTTCTCTTATCGGCAGCCAGGCTTTGGCAAGGCAGCAGTGGCTGGCTTGTGTCCATCGCCCCTGCCTGGGGAGGGCAGGCGATGTGTTTGGGTGTTTCTATAGGGTTCCCTAAAGTGTTTCTGCCTTGGTTGTGTTTTTCTGGGCACCTTTCAGGGTGTTCTTGTAGTGCTTTGAATTTCACCATCCTGGCTTTGCCTTGGTAGGAATGTGAGGAAAGCCAAGAGCAGAGTTATCCGGTGAGTTTTGAGGCTGTCCTTTCTCTTCCGTTATAGCACCACTTGGACAGATCTTACTGCCTTATGAGATGCTCACAACACCTTTTCCATCATCTGCATCTGCTCTGAACTTATTGCACCCTTAATTTTCCCAATCTGCTGCAAAATTCCCTTTGCCATTGGGCTGCATCTGCAGGATTGGAAGGGGAACTCTGGATTCTGGCTTTGCACAGCACAGGCTGCTTTGCAGCCCTCGTTTTTCACTTAGTACACTTGGAAGTCCCCAGCTCTCATCAGGATTAAGAACATCATCATAGAGGTGACCAAGAACTTCAAACATGGCTGTTGGAATATTGTCCATTATTATTATTATCTATGTTCCACTAAGTGGCATCATCTCCCTTGTTTCTGTTCACTCCTTTTAACTCTCTCTCCAAATATTCCAAGCTTTCTTCATCAAAAAGACAGGAAATAATAAGGGAGGAAAAATATTTGCCAGCGGAATGGATTTTGGGATGGAAAAAGAAGGAGGAAAAGACTTTGGAAAAGAGGAGAAACATTTCATTTAAGCTCCCCCCCGGATCTTAGCTCTTTCCCTTTACCTGGGGTTTGGAAACCACAGCATTCGGATGCTGCAGGCTCTCGCTGGCTCCCTTCTCGGTGCAGGGCTGGCTCTGATTTGGATGCAGTGGCCACCACACCCGGCCGCTGGAGAGCACAACGTGTCATTTGGGTCCCAGCGATGAAACCTTTCTAACTGGCAGAAAACGGCTTCAAAATGAAGTCTTCACAGCAAGTGGGTTTTGGCAGCCCGGGGCTGGCAAAGGAAGCTCCTGGGTCTTGTGGAAGGAGCACGAGATGCCATAGCTCGAAGATGTTTCCAGTTATGTGTGGCTATTCCTGGGTCTGTTTTGCAGTTGGTGGCCTTGTGCTGGTCTCTACCCAATCCAGAGATCTGCTGAAACACTGCAAAAGGCTCTGTAAGGCAGAACACCCCATGGCTAAGGTAGTTTTGGAGCCAAGGTGTGAGTTCATGCCTCTAGGCAGACAATCTGGCCATGGTGGAGCCCACTGTCAATGAGACTCTGGTTCTTTAGTCTGGGAAACCAGTGACATCTCACCGAGGTGCTGCTCACCTCCTTCCACTGGCTACAGAAACAGATTTGGCTCATCCGTGTTCACCAGTGACACAACTAAGGTGAGGTTGAGCTTCGGTCTCTGATATACAGCAAGTTGTCACTGTCCTTGCTATGGGATTCTCTTGCTAGAAGACGTCCAAAGGGTGAATTAAAGCTTTTACAATTGAAATAGGAGGAAAAACCCCACACCGGACCAAACAGTGATGAACCAGTATGAGTTGCCATGGCTGGGCAGCTCTATTGACCACCAACCAGAGGCAGAGGGGTTTTGCAGGTGCTGTGTGAAAAGGCAAGATTGTGGGGAGGGTTGAAACAGAGGGATGAGGCCTTGCTGTGATTGCGTTCGGGGGCTTTTCTCAGAGAGACAGGGAAAAGAGGAGGCGTGATGGGCACAAGTTACTGCTGGGGAGATTCCAACTGGGCACAGGAGGGAAATGTTTCCCAGTGCGAACAGTCAGCCATTGGAATAATCTCGCCATGGAAGTAGTGGATTCACCAGCGTTGGACACTGCTAAGATTGGGCTGCACAGGGTGCTGGGACATCTAGTTTAGGTCATGGTTTGCCTGGAAAGGTTGGACCAGATGATTCTTGAAGTCCCTTCCAACCTGGGATTCTATGATTGAAAAGAACACAACATTGCTTGCTTGGAGATTCAGCAGATAATAGAGGATGAGCGAGGTGAGCCTGGGGATGGAGGTGGGATCAGAGATGAGACAGGAGAGGGCAGAGAGGCCCTAGATAACAAAGGCAAATCACTCATTCCCTCCTTACACAAGGGCAAACAGTGCAAACAGAATCAGGGTACAGGAAGAGTTAACTTGACCAAGGCAAGGAACTAAAAATACCCTTGCACAGAGGTATTTTGCATGGACAATGATGGCCAGTTTACATCAGAGAAGCCCAGTTGAGAAGCTGCGGCAGTAACCCAGTGCGGAGACAAGAGCCTTGATGAGCTGGTGGGCAGGGGAAGGCACTGCTTTGAAATGCCAGGTGGGGTGGTGCAGCTATGCAGGGAAAACTGCCCACACCAACTAAAAGTTCAATATATTTGCTCCTTGTTGTCAATGTATAGCAGGAAAGGCCAATTTCTACACCCATTTGTAGCTGTCAGTGGGTGTTTGCAGATAAGGCCAAGACAGATATAGAAAGGGATTGGAACCGGATGAGCTTTAAGGTCCCTTCCAACCCAAACCAGTCTGTGATTCTATGATTCGTGTCTAATAGTTGTGCTGTCCCCACCTTTGTGGAGAGGAGATAAAACTACCCCATTGGGTTGGATTGTATCCCCCAGGCCATACCCATTGCTAAGGCATGGCATTGCTAATACTGCAGAGCAAGGAGGAACTTCAGACAGACAAGTATCTACCTCTGAACCAGGGCTGAGCTCATGCTGTTTGCTTCATCTCTGCAGAGCAATATGGGACTTACAGGGCTGGAGCTGCATGCTGTGCCTCGGAGAGGCACTGGCCATGGGCTCCGGACCAAGGCGGATGGATCGTGGCAGCAGTTCTGCAGCCTCCTCATGCAGAGTATGGTTGAGAAAGTAATTTTCATTGTGATTTCTTATTTTACTTGCGAAGCCTTCCAGGCTCAGGGAGCCTCTTGGCTCGAAAGCCGGGAGCTGGTTTGGGGTTTGTTTTTTTGCCTGGTTTTTTTCCTTTTTTAAAGCACTCAGCAGGAATCCAGAATTTAAGAGACAAGAGAGAATTGCTCACTCTGCAGATATTGGCAGCGAGCGGCTTTTCCAGTTTATTTCCCTGGAAAGAGGGGATGAATACATGGAAATAAAACAACGGCTGGATTTGAGAATCCTCCAGACAAGCACCTTCCCCTACTGTAGGTGTGGGTTGGCTTTTCCTACCTTCCTAACCTAGCAGATCCTAAGCCCAGAGCAGGCAGGGAGATCCACAGCTGGTTTGGAAACCAGCAGTGAGCTGTGCTTGAATGACTTTCAGGAGGGAACCCCAACTCAAATCAAAGCATCCAGGAGGGGCTGAGTTCACCCCAGCCACTCAGAAGCTAACACGGGGTTGTTCCTGCAACAAAACCCACTGGTTTAATTTGACTCTGCAGTTTTCCAGTCCGCAATGGACACCTCTGGACACTGCTTACCCATCCTTTGATTTGAAAGTCATTGGCCAAAATGTGCGTTTTTTGTGGGTCAGGGCACTTTTTATACCTCACTCACTGAGCTGGGGTTAATGTCTGAGGGGTTCTATGCAAGCATGTAGGGCCAGGCCAAGGGGAATGGCTTGAACCTGCCCGAGGGGAGACTGAGCTGAGCTCTTAGGCAGAAGCTCTTCCCTGGGAGGGTGCTGAGGCGCTGGCACAGGGTGCCCAGAGAAGCTGTGGCTGCCCCATCCCTGGCAGTGCTCAAGGCCAGGTTGGACACAGGGGCTTGGAGCAAGCTGCTCCAGTGGAAGGGGTTCCTGCCCGTGGCAGGGGTTGGAGCTGGATGAGCTTTAAGCTCCCTTCCAACACAAACCATTCCGTGGTTCATGTCTAAGAAGCTCACAGCAACCCTGGCTAATGAAGGATTTGTGGTTTTGGGTGGCCTTTGAGAGCATAAAGAACTAACGAAAAATGAGACAAACAGGTGGCACTCCAGCGTGTTTTCTGATTTAGAGGTCTCTCTAACACTCTGTTTTAAAGCTGTTTTGTTACAGTGTTCATGAAGGTAAGAAATTAGGAGTCTAGAAAAAAGAAATTGAAAACTGGGATTCCTGCTTTCTTCTGTGAGGCTGTCAGATAAACCAGCGACGCTTGGTGTCTCTTAATCCAATGAGGAGTACAGGTAGAAATGCGCATGTCCCTCAGTTTCTCTCTCTGCATGCTCATCATAGAATCATGGTTTGGGTTGAAAGGACCTTAAGATCATCCAGTTCCGACCCCCTGCCATGGGCAGGGATGCCTCACCCTATACCACGTCACCCAAGGCTCTGTCCGACCTGCTTACAGGAGCTGAAGCTCACAACCTCAGCACATGGGACTCAGTCTCAGGTGGGACCTTTCCCCACTGCTGCAGCACAAGGAACACTTTTACAGTGCCACAAAAAGGCCTCTCGATGGGAGTGAGCTCCTCTCTGGTAGAGCTCATCCATCTGTGCCAGGGAGCTGGAGCTGCTGCGGTGCAAAGGTGCGCTTCGAGGAGCGATACAGGAAACAATGCATCAGGCACGTCTGTCACCAAGTTGCCTCACCTCGTGCATCATTGCCTTTGACGACCTTTTCCAACTGTTTCTGCTTAATGAATAGTTATTTTTTTGCAGACTGGGGAAGAACACAGGCCTTTTGACAGCTCCTTTCCATCAGTGTTTCCTTTCCTTTTCTCTGTTTGGTTCTGTTATTCTTTCAGGTGAATACTTGAACCAGAAATGAGTCAAATCTGGGTTTTTCCTATTTCGATCAAAAGCACAAACCATCCCGCAGAGACTGGGCACATTCTGCTTTCTGAACTCATGGTGCTGGCATCTCACAACAACAATGATGTCTGATGAGCCCCTAATAGGACTACAAAGAGCTGTCCCCTTTTGAAGCCTGCCGTCTGGCACCAATCTTACATGAAAATCTTTGAAGCTTGGACAAGCATTTAATTGACATCACTGAGCTGGCCCGGTGTCATCGTGCTGAAGCTGTCAGGCTGCTGCAGACAAAGCGAAGGAACAATGTGAGTGACCTTTTTCCTTAGAGGAGGCTGGAGTGATGGGGAAGCACAGCCAAGGATTAGAGCATACACCCTCCTTGGGGCATTGCCATGGTTTGCTACTCTATAGCATGTCTTACTATACAGAGCACATGATCGTAGAATCACAGAGTGGTTTGGGTTGAAGGGACCTTAAAGCTCACCCAGCTCCAACCGCTGCCACGGGCAGGGACCCCTTCCACTGGAGCAGCTTGCTCCAAGCCCCTGTGTCCAACCTGGCCTTGAGCACTGCCTGGGATGGGGCAGCCACAGCTTCTCTGGGCACCCTGTGCCAGCGCCTCAGCACCCTCCCAGGGAAGAGCTTCTTCCTTATATCTAACCTGAACGTGCCCTGTTTCACTTTAAACCCATCACCCCTTGTCCTATCACTACAATCCCTGATGAAGGGTCCCACTCAGGCATCCACGACGACCCATAAGATTTTCTGATGTTCTCATAATATACAGCAGAAGGGTTGGTTTTGGCTGTGGTTTGTTGGCTGGTGATGTAAAAAGTCCCCACAGCTCAGCTGATCCATAGGGACATGCTAAGATTGCATACAGTTCTGACAGGGAGAATGACTGTCCTTCATCTCCGGTTGCAAGTACCAGTAAGGAACTGGTGCACCATTAAACACTTCAAGATTACACAGTATCCCAAAAGATAAGAGATGTTCTGGTATCTAGGGAAAATTTTTAACATGAATCTTGGGGAAAAGGTGTGGAAAATGATGGACCAAACCTTTGAGTCCTTGAGGTCTGTTTCCTAAACCAAAGCAGAGAGTCCATGGGGTCCATACGAATGCCCACAGCAGGTTTGCAGACATGGTGCTGGGCTGTGACAGTCTGCAAAACAAAACTGCTCACACAGCCACCAGCAAATCATAGAATCACAGCCTGGCTTTGGTTGGAAGGGACCTTAAAGTTCACATAGTTCCAAAATCAGTCCCCAGAAGAGGCCACATGATGCCACCAGGTGTGAAATTACAGAATCACGGAATCACAGAATAGTTAGGGTTGGAAAGGACCTCAAGATCATCCAGTTCCAACCCCCCTGCCATGGGCAGGGACACCTCACACTAAACCATCTCACCCAAGACTTCATCCAACCTGGCCCTGAACACCGCCAGGGATGGAGCACTCACAACCTCCTTGGGCAACCCATTCCAGTGCCTCATCACCCTAACAGGAATGAACTTCTTCTTTAGATCCAATCTAAACTTCCCCTGTTTAAGTTTTAACCCATTACCCCTTGTCCTGTCACTACAGTCCCTGATGAAGAGTCCATCCCCAGCATCCCTATAGGCCCCCTTCAGGTACTGGAAGGCTGCTATGAGGTCCCCCCGCAGCCTTCTCTTCTCCAGGCTGAACAGCCCCAACTTCCTCAGCCTGTCTTCATACGGGAGGTGCTCCAGTCCCTGATCATCCTCGTGGCCTCCTCTGGACTTGTTCCAGCAGTTCCATGTCCTTTTTATGTCGAGGACACCAGAACTGCACCCAATGCTCCAGGTGAGGTCTCACAAGAGCAGAGTAGAGGGGCAGGATCACCTCCTTCGCCCTGCTGGTCACGCTCCTTTGGATGCAGCCCAGGATACGGTTGGTTTCTGGGCTGCGAGCGCACACTGCAGCCGGCTCATGTTCATTTTCTCATCGACCAGCACCCCCAAGTCCTTCTCTGCAGGGCCGCTCTGAATCTCTTCTCTGCCCAGTCTGTAGCTGTGCCTGGGATTGCTCTGACCCAGGTGCAGGACCTTGCACTTATCACAGAATCACAGAATCCCAGAATCCCAAGGGTTGGAAGGGACCTCAAAAGATCATCCAGTCCAACCCCCCCGCAAGAGCAGGGCAACCTACAGTACATCACACAGGAACTTGTCCAGGCGGACCTTGAATATCTCCAGTGTAGGAGACTCCACAACGCCCCTGGGCAACCTGTTCCAGTGCTCTGTCACTCTTACAGTAAAGAAGTTCTTCCTGATGTTAACGTGGAACTTCCTGTGCTCCAGTTTACACCCATTGCCCCTTGTCCTATCACTGGATATCACTGAAAACTTGATAAGGTTGGTATCAGCCCACCCCACAAGCGTGTCAAGGTCCCTCTGGATGGCATCCCTTCCCTCCAGCATATCAACCAGACCACACAGCTTGGTGTCATCGGCAAACTTGCTGAGGGTGCACTCAACCCCACTGTCCATGTCAGCGATGAAGATGTTAAACAAGACTGGTCCCAACACCGATACCTGAGGGACACCACTCGTTACTGGTCTCCAGCTGGACATCGAGCCATTGACCACAACTCTTTGCGTGCAGCCATCCAGCCAGTTCTTTGTCCACCGAGTGGTCCACCTATCAAACTGATGTCTCTCCAATTTAGAGACAAGGATGTAATGATAAATGCGCCTCCCAGCTTGCATTAGCAACGCTCACTGTGTTGTGTGTTTTGGTTTTGCACTGGTCTTTGTCTCCTTTCCATCCACTGTGGGTCATACCTGAGTCAGAGCAGACAGGGATGGCTGTTACACGAGATGCATTCCCAGGAATACGTCTTGTGTATTTTTACTCCTTCCTGCTTTGCAAGGATGGAGTGTGTGGGAAGAACAAGTGATCTATCCTTGCACATTGAAAGGGAGAACATAATCAATGCAAGATTATGCTTGTAAACCACCAAACCTGGATTTTAGGCCTTGAATTGGGTCCAGAGGTGACTTTGCAAGGAAAATGGACAGCTTCCAGTCCCCTGGAACAACCACCAGACAGGAGAAATCTTTGAGACAAGTAGCCAGCTCTTTTCCAAGAGCTAAGAGGAGGGATTCACCTTCCTCAGGAGCCTGGCCATCCACACAGCATGCATTGGCTGTGCTTGGGCTGTAATGTTGACTTACATTTTCCTTTGTGGCCTGGCTGTCCTAAAATAACAGAGAAGGGACCTTGGATGCCATCTATTGGAGAGGTGTAGGAAAGAAGACAAGCTGGCTTCATATCCATGGGTGATACTACATCACTGTAAACGGGCTGGATGTTTCTGCTCAAAAATCCACTTCCATCTGGAGTGGTGGGTAATAACTTGTCTCTGTTGTACAGGGATAGGCAAAGGTACAGGCTGTAGTATGGGTGTTCAACATCAACGTCAACTCAACCAAACCCCTTTGGGGAACAGAACAACAAAATAGAGTGACTTCTTAGCAGTCAGTGGTTTGCTGATGCTGTATCCGGGCAAAGGAGAAGAGCAAAGGCCATGGCTGGTTCTTCTTAGCACTTGTGGGGCTGTTGTTTGCTCTGAAACCAGAGACTTGCTCCTCTCCTGGTTTGGTGACTAAGGACAGTACATACGGTACTGACATTGTAGGACTGAGGTGCACTATTGAGGTGTGACCAAAGTAACGTTCTCCTGATGGTCCCATCGATGTACAAGAGATCTGGGAGAGAGAACTCCTGGCCAACAAGCTGAGCAGAGGGGTGCTCCTACTGTTCTTACATACAATAAGGTTCAGTTTATTGTAGTGCCTTGCTCCTTTCCTCTTGGGTCGTGCAGGTTTGCGGGAACCCATGAGTGCTGCTTAGGGTTTCCAGGGCTTTTTCCCCCTTTAGAAGGACTCTGTGTGTGTGGTGCTTGAAAGCAATAGCCTGATTCCAGCTGGCATCAGCTGGGATCCAATATTACACACCCCAGGACTATTTTCATTGGGCTAATTATTGTTGCTGGTGTAACAAGCAGCTCTGTAATCGTAACTCTTGTTCTTCACGGATCTCCATGGACACATTAAACCCTATTGTAATCTGCAGGATCCCTGGAGTACAATAAAATTAATAGCAGTGCCTATGCATTGCAATTATCACCAGGCAAAACTCAGGAAGTCCTTTTTGCTGGAAAGCCCAATTCTCTGGGAAACAGTGATTCGGAAAAGAGGAATCCTGAAGTCACAGTTCAGAAAGCCTCTTTCTCAGCTGTACCAAAACCTACATGTCGAGGTTCTCTGTGAGAGTTCAGCTTCTCTTTTCCTTTTCATTTACTCTGTGTTATGCTAAACCCCCCCAGACAACAGAACACCATAAACCAGCTGCTCCTTTAATTACTATTTAGTGAAACAACTTCTTTTACCACCTAACTCCAAATGTCAAACAATTCCCTTCCAGCAGCAAGGCACAGCTCAGACAAGCAGGTAAGATGTTGCATTAGAGCAATAGCTGCTTTCAGTATTGTGCAAAACTGATTGCAGGCAGAAATAAAAGCTGACTAATATGGAGCTGGACTGGCAGGCAGGAGAAATCCCGGATAAAGTCAGCACCCAGCTGATGTCCCGGAAGAGCCATTAGGTGCGATTTTTTCCCCTCCTTTTTTAGTTTTATTCTAATTTTTTCTGACAAATTGACTGATTTCCAAGAGAAATTTTCAGTCTTGCCAAAACTTCATTTTCCTGAGAAGCTGCAGTCCTGATAAACCTGTAGCCAACAGGGAAACTCTGTTTCAATGAAGTGCATACACGCACCTCGTCTGCAGAGGAGACAGATAGGACAAAACCTCACTTGCAGCACTGTGTGCAGTTCTGGTGTCCTCAACATAAAAAGGACATGGAACTGCTGGAACAAGTCCAGAGGAGGCCACGAGGATGATCAGGGACTGGAGCATCTCCTGTATGGAGACAGGCTGAGGAAGTTGGGGCTGTTCAGCCTGGAGAAGAGAAGGCTGCAGGGAGACCTCATAGCAGCTTCCAGTACCTGAAGGGGGCCTATAGGGATGCTGGGGATGGACTCTTCATCAGGGACTGTAGCGATAGGACAAGAGGTGATGGGTTCAAACTGAAACAGGAGAGATTTAGGTTAGACATAAGGCAGAAGCTCTTCCCTGTGAAGGTGCTGAGGCACAGGGTGCCCAAGGAAGTTGTGGATGCTTCATCCATGGCAGTATTCAAGGCCAGGCTGGATGGAGTCTTGGTGACATGGTCTAGTGTGTGGTGTCCCTGCCCATGGCAGGAGGGTCGAACTGAATGATCTTAAGGTCATTTCCAACCCAAAACATTCTATGACTCTATGATTCCATTTTCTACCCTTTTTATACACAAAGAAACAAGACAGGTATGGCTTAGTCTGAATGTGAGTTTAATCTGGCTGGTAGGAACTGCAGTTCCTGCTATGGCGTATTTCTAAACATTCAAAGAGGACAATCTCTACTTTAGATAAATCCCAGTATAAGTTTAAGCATAGTCAGGTGTTAAAACAAGAGTAAAGTATGTACAAAGCAGCATTATTCCCTATGGGCATGCTAATGGGTGGAGACTTCCCCTTAGGGTATTCCTCAGTTAGGCACTGCAGTGAATCTTCAAGCCTTGGATGCAGTCGCTAAGATGACAAGCAGGACTTCAACCTTATAGAGACACAGCTATAGAAAACATCTAAACCAGGATAATACAATATATGCTGTCTTAAAATAGCAATTTAGGTGTGTTAAGGTGAACCTGGACTTCTGTTCTGGAGATGGGGCCTGACCCTTGATGTCCAGTGACCGCTCCAGACACGGCCATGCGTTGAGTTAGGAAAGAGAGGGTGGATTTCTGGCATGGATCAGAAACACTCCCACCCACAGCCTGACAACCGTTTTATTCCATAGCAGTGTAAAAGAGCTTTCCCAGCTCTTTCATCTTTCTTTTTTTGACAAGTTGAGGTTTTCCGGCTGAAATGACTCGAGGGATTCCTGATCCCCTCCAAACCAGGATAGTTTCTACCTGCCTGTGCAGGGAATGTGGGCAGGAAAGGTCAGAGGGGTTTTGGCACCACAGATTGGGTGATAAAAGAGGTAGGACGAAGCAGCACAGACATGTTTTCCTTGCCTGGAAATTATGGGAGAAGCTGGGAAGCCAGCTGGAGAGCTTTCTCCTGTAGGCGGTGAGGAGTTTTCCTGCCTCCATTGAGTGGGGTGGCTTTTACAGCTCCTCAGGGTCTGACGGACGTAGGCAGGTTTGCTGTGGGATGCTCAGCCCACATGTGCGGGTGTCTGCAGGGTAGCTGTTATCACTGGAACCAGTCACAAGTCATCATGCAATCACTACAGTCATCTTCATCTCTGCTCCGTGTTATCCCCATGGGAGAGTCAGGGACCTGAGGACAAGCGGGGTGCACGGTGCACGTAAATAGAGGGCAGTTGTGCATCGCTGCTAGGAGTGAAACCAAGTCTCTTTATCTTGTTTGAGCAACAAACAGAGGAAATATCTGTAATCTCTCTTCCCCACCACTCCTAGGGAGCTATCTTGTTGCCTTTCCTGTGGAGTCCTCTGCTGTGGTTCTGCCTGTGGGAGCTGCCACCCAAATGGGTTGTTTAAGCTCTGACCAGTTCTTCTCAGGGGTTTTTAAAGGGTTCCCCTTTTGTCCCTCATGGCAGGAGGGAACACATGATCTCCATTTACTGTCTTGTGAATTGGGATGATGTGGCAGCTCCTCTCCTGCAAAAGCTCAGCTCGTGCAGTGTTAACCCTTCTCAATGGTCTGCCTTCTTGCTGCCCCTTAGTCAGATGTGATGTGCTTGGAGATGTCTTTCTCCACATCCTATTCAGGATCCTATTGACATCCGCTCCTGTGTTGGGAAACAAGCCCTGCCTGGGCCCTAAACAGCAGAATTTGGTGCTGCTTAACCTTTATTACCAGCACCTGGTTTGGGCACCGAGGCATGGGCTGCACTTCCATGTTGTTGGTGTGCAAGAGTCATACGTTTATGGGACAGAGGAAGAAGCCTTGTTGTGGTACAGACAGACACAGCAGCTAGAAACAGTGCTGTTTGTACAGGAATGAGGACAGATCCCTGCAACACGTCACTGCAGAGCCTTGCTATGGGAGATATCCCCACAAACCATCTGCAGAGTAGATGAAGCTGTTGCTGCCCCTAAGAGCTGTGGCCAAGGCAGGTAACAGAGACAATGCTGCAGCCACGATGCCAAAGCTACAGCTTTGCAGTTCAAAGCAGCAAGGAGCAATCCTAAATCTGCCCTGTCATGGGAAACACTGGATTAAATAAGGCTGGATGAGACCCTGCTGTCATAGTGCTGAACAAACCGAAAGGCACCGTGACATAGCTGAAAGCAGCTCAGGTCACACTGCAGTCCCTGGGCTTGGAGGGCAGCTAAGGATGCTCGCTCCTCTGGATGTAAGATCCCAATTATATTCCTGCCAATTAAACCTGGCTATAGTCTACCCTTGAGCAGATTCCCACCCTGCCAGCACACTGCGCTCCTGCCTGCTCCCTGCACTCCATAGAACTGCTTCCATGCACTGTTTGGGGGAAAAGAAACCCAAAACAGTCCTTTCTAAGTCTTTGTTTAGGAGGTTTGGGATGGATGTCCTGCAGCCTCTCCCAGCCAGTGCATTTCTCTTCCAGCAGCATGAATGCGGATGCCAGACACTCTGCAATGGAGGGATAACATGTTTTGGCTCCTCCAAGCCCCTTAGTTTTGCTGCAAACCTAGATTTTTTGCTTTCTTGCTCACTTTAGTACCACCGCAGCGTCTCTTTCCTCCAAGAATTACAGCTTGGGTTCAGCCTTTTAAAGTAAGCATAATCAGAACTATCAGGATGCTCCTGTTATGGTCTCACAAGTCTGATGCAACAGCATCAAAGTTGCCTTACCGGCACTGAAACTCCTTGCCTGGTACATCCTACAAGGACATTTCCACAGATGGCTCCATTACTCGCGTTATAAAGACCCCGTATCTCCACATTTTCTCTTCTCCCACTATTTCCAAACTGTAATTTTTGTCCCTTTGAGTCAAACTTTTTGTTTGATGCCATCCGTACGCACTCTCCAACCTTATTAAATTCCACCCTTTTTAGCTCTCAGGCTCAGGTATTTTGTCTTTTATGGTAATTTCCACCTCTTCTCTCTGCAGAGTCTTTGTCTCTGGACTCAGCCATCATCAGCTCCCTGCTCTTCCTTTAGTCAAAACTATTACTGGAAATCCATATATACTTGAAAAATGGACAGATTTCCCACCTTTCAACTCCATTTAGAAACTTTACTCCCACCGATAGGTTTCCCTTCCATCAAAGCCTGGTGCTGTCTCCATCCTGTCCTCAGCTTGGTGCTTACTCATCTTCACGTATTCCGAACTAATGCTCTTTTCCAGGAAGTTACTGAATAAACAAGATGCCAGGCATGATGTCAGCAAATAGATCAGTGAGGTGCTCAGAGAGAAGACCTCTTATATTTCTCTTTTCCATGAAAAACACTGTTTTATGGCAACTACGCTGAGAAGGTATAGGAGGAAAGCAACAGTGGCAGCTCCTGCTGTCAGGAAGCACATCCTTCTCTTGAGCAACAGCTGATTGCCTACCATGACAGTTGGGGTTCATCCTATCTGGTTTTCAAGGTGTATGGTGCAGGGGCATAATCCAATCATCCAATGATGCTTCCACAGCTGGATCAGCTCTGCTCTGGAGCCAGGCTGAGAGAGCTGGGCTGGGGCAGCCTGGACAAGAGAAGGCTCCTGAAGGGGAGACCTGAGAGCAGCTCCAGTGCCTAAAGGGGCTGCAGGGAACCTGGAGAGGGGCTTGGGACAAGGGCCTGTAGGGCCAGGCCAAGGGGAATGGCTTGAACCTGCCCGAGGGGAGACTGAGCTGAGCTCTTAGGCAGAAGCTCTTCCCTGGGAGGGTGCTGAGGCGCTGGCACAGGGTGCCCAGAGAAGCTGTGGCTGCCCCATCCCTGGCAGTGCTCAAGGCCAGGTTGGACACAGGGGCTTGGAGCAAGCTGCTCCAGTGGAAGGGGTCCCTGCCCGTGGCAGGGGTTGGAGCTGGAGCTGGAACTCCCTTCCAGCCCAAACCAGGCTGGGATTCTATGAATGTATCACTTTGAACCCCTTATGCTCAGGAGGGAGAGCAGGTACTGGTGGGCAGCAGTAGCTCTGATGAGCTGCATGCAAGGAAGAGATGTCGTGACAAACCTTAATCTTGTGATTAGCGTGTGAATCCCTCAGCCCAGTGTGGTAGTCACCTTCCTCCTCAGCAGACTTCTACCCAGGCATTGAGCAGCAGCCCGACAATGAGCTGCAGGATATCCATCTTTTCAGAGATCTTCCGGCATCAAAGTCTTTGAGGACCCAGTCCTGGACCCATTCTGTCACTGGTGGATTCCTATGGATGCGATGCCTGAGACTAATCTATCCCCTGCACCGTGAACACTGAAGCTGCAGCTGCAGGGAATAACTGCTCCAGGCTGAGCCTTGGCAAATACCTTGGCATGGGAACATTTAAAAGATGATTTAATAACTCCAAAAGATCCCAAACCAAGCAAGGACCAGGGAGTCATTACATATTGGCAGGACACAGATGGGAGGTGGCCAGCACAATGCATCTGCAGCTTATAAGGTATGTACAAGCCCATAGGGTTGGCTCTGTGGCCAGCTAGCCTTAACGAGGGGCTCAACAGATGCAAGGTAGATCAGAAACAGTCAAGGATGAGAATATTGTAAGGTTACAGGCAGAGAAATGTGTAACTTAGCTTACCCAATGTCACTGTCTTTATCTGAATTCAGCCTTCCCTGTGTCCTTGGTGTTGTTTCATATGAACCAATTCCCATTCTGTTGGTATAGGAGGATTAATTGAATCATCCAGCTCTTCAGATTTTTCACCCAGTCTCTCCTCTGAATGAGAGAGTTAAAAACCCTGAAGATTTTATTGATGCCCATTATAAAAGAACATACTACCTATAAAATGTGCACTGTAGTTTTATGTTCTTTCGCATCCCCGCAGCGTTTCAATGGGCTGTAGCCATGGGTTGCCTCTGTCTCTCTAGTGCAACTCCAGACTTACACTAAGGCTCCAGATAAGCTTTCCCACAAGGAACCATAGCCCCAGAAAGAGAAGAAAATATTGAATGTGTGTGTGTCAAATGCAAGTAAAATGTTTGCTGGGGAATGAACCAATTTATAGGGTCAGAAATCCCTTGCCAAAGGTAAGATGAGAGTTAGGGAAGACTTCCTGACTTTCTCAGAGCACTGAGTTGTCTTTAATTGGCACTTTTTCCATGGTGATGTGTTTGCAAGGGTCTCTTGTACTACCAAATCTCTCAGACGCAAGCTGAGGTGTATTTTGCTACCCCAGGTGGGAAAGATGCAGACACCACTATGAATTTCTCTCTCCTATTTCCTTGGATGCTTTCCTTCCGAGGTTGGCTTCTTCGCATGGCATTAACAAAGCCCACTCCTAGGCAGAATTGCCTCACCAGCCTCATTTGTGTGCTGGGAGATAAGGGTTGGTTATTTGGCTGGTTGTCAGTTAATTAACAGACCGCTGATGAATGTGTGCCACTATCAGCAGGGTGTTATTGCTCTCCTGGGCACCTGCCGTCAATGGGAGGGGGAGGACAGAGTGCTTCCGCAATATCCGTGCTACAGAGCAAGTGGCCCCTGGGGTCTGTACACCCCCCAAGAGCAAGCGCTGTTGTCACTGCCAGATACCACAAAGCAGTGGATATTTCTGAAGAAAAGAAAGAAAATCGAGGACAAGATCCCCCCGTGGCTTCCACCCAGGAAAGAAAGGCTTGTGCGTACACCTGAACTGTAACTACTCAGGTTGAACACTTGCAAGGAAATATCATCTTTTTTCTTTCCTCTTCCTTTTCTTTTCTTTTCTTTTCTTTTCTTTTCTTTTCTTTTCTTTTCTTTTCTTTTCTTTTCTTTTCTTTTCTTTTCTTTTCTTTTCTTTTCTTTTCTTTTCTTTTCTTTTCTTTTCTTTTCTTTTCTTTTCTTTTCTTTTCTTTTCTTTTCTTTTCTTTTCTTTTCTTTTCTCTTTTCTTTTCTTTTCTTTTCTTTTCTTCTCTTCTCTTCTCTTTTCTTTTCTTTTCTTTTCTTTTCTTTTCTTTTCTTTTCTTTTCTTTTCTTTTCTCTTCTCTTCTCTTCTCTTCTCTTCTCTTCTCTTCTCTTCTCTTCTCTTCTCTTCTCTTCTCTTCTCTTCTCTTCTCCTTTTCTTTCCTTTTCCTTTCCTTTCCTTTCCTTTCCTTTCCTTTCCTTTCCTTTCCTTTCCTTTCCTTTCCTTTCCTTTCCTTTCCTTTCCTTTCCTTTCCTTTCCTTTCCTTTCCTTTCCTTTCCTTTCCTTTCCTTTCCTTTCCTTTCCTTTCCTTTCCTTTCCTTTCCTTTCCTTTCCTTTCCTTTCCTTTCCTTTCCTTTCCTTTCCTTTCCTTTCCTTTCCTTTCCTCTTTTCTTTTCTTTTCCTTTCTCCTTTCCTTTCTCTTCTCTTTTCCTTTTCCTTTCTCTTCTCTTTTCCTTTTCCTTTCTCTTCTCTTCTCTTCTCTTCTCTTCTCTTCTCTTCTCTTCTCTTCTCTTCTCTTCTCTTCTCTTCTCTTCTCTTCTCTTCTCTTCTCTTTCCTTTTTCTTTTCTTCTCTTTTCTCTTTTCCTTTGTTCTTTCCTTTCCTTTCCCCTTTCCTTTAACCCTTCCTTTCCCTTTCCCTTTCCTTCCCTTTCCCCTTTCTTCTTTTGCTTTTCCTCTTCCTCTTTTCTTTCTATCTCTTCTCTCTCTTCTCCCATTACTCTTCTATCTCCTCTCCTCTCCTCTCCTCTCCTCTCCTCTCCTCTCCTCTCCTCTCCTCTCCTCTCCTCTCCTCTCCTCTCCTCTCCTCTCCTCTCCTCTCCTCTCCTCTCCTCTCCTCTCCTCTCCTTTCCTCATGATGAAGAATTCCAGCAAGTGGAACTTCAGCTTCTCATTTCCCTGTGAGCTCCTGCACCCCTGGTTGCCACAAGGGTTTGAATACTTCAGATGGAGGGATAAATGAATGGATTACCCCCCCTCAACATCCCTTGCTCAATCCTTTCACTCTTTTGAGGTATCAAAATGAGCTCAGCCCAAGGGTCAAGGTGGGTTTCATTGAAAATGGGCAGCATCTCCCAGGGTTTGGCAGCAGAAGGCCGATGTCAGCACGAGACACAGGGCTTTGCTGTGAATAGACGTGGCTTTGGGGAATTCTCTTTCTGGCTGCATGTTTTGGGGACTGAAAACCTTTTGCTGAGCAGGAGGTACATCTGCTAAGGGTTGGGCAATGAGAAAACACTTGGAAGTGGAAGGAAATAAGAGCACATGCTCTGTGCTCACCCTTTGCTCAGGACAGGGCTTGGGGCAGCCTGCTCTAGTAGAAGGTGTCCCTGCCCCTGGCAGGGGTTGGAACTGGATGAGCTTCAAGGTCCCTTCCAATCCAAATGAGCTGTGATTCTATGATATGATGTCTGTTGTTTAACCAACCCATAATGCTTCAGGTTCTTCCACTCAAAGAGCATATCTCTACCCAGCGCTAGAAGGTGCATGATACAAAGGGAGTGAAACAAGTTTCTTCAACAAAGAGTCTGGTGTCCTACAAAGCAGCAATTGATGCTGTGCAGAAGACCGGCCTCGGAGACCTCAGAAAAGCCACTGAAATACAAGTTAAAGGCCAAAACTTCTTTATTTTCATACTGTCAGTTATGATGTTTGAAATACAAGAAACATCAGGTAAGCCACATCTGTATGGTAGGAAATGCTGCTGGGAAGCAATAACTGAAAAGGATTTTTGCAAGGGCAGATAGTGACAGGATCAGGGGAATGGATTTAAACTGTCAGAGGGGAGATTTAGATGAGATCTTTGGAAGAAGAGCTGCCCCGCTTCACACATACAAAGCCTTGATCATCTTTGGTCATAGCATCGTATTGGGCACTGGGACTTAACAGGTCTATCCCCAGATCACAGGGTTACAGAATCACAGAGTGGTTTGGGCTGGAAGGGACCTTAAAGCTCATCCAGTTCCAACCCCTGCCACGGGCAGGGACCCCTTCCACTGGAGCAGCTTGCTCCAAGCCCCTGTGTCCAACCTGGCCTTGAGCACTGCCAGGGATGGGGCAGCCACAGCTTCTCTGGGCACCCTGTGCCAGCGCCTCAGCACCCTCCCAGGGAAGAGCTTCTGCCTAAGAGCTCATCTCAGTCTCCCCTCGGGCAGGTTCAAGCCATTCCCCTTGGCCTGGCCCTACAGGCCCTTGTCCCAAGCCCCTCTCCAGCTTTCCTGCAGCCCCTTTAGGCACTGGAGCTGCTCTCAGGTCTCCCCTTCAGGAGCCTTCTCTTGTCCAGGCTGCCCCAGCCCAGCTCTCTCAGCCTGAAGGAGCCACAGGGTGACTGACACAACCAAACTCCACACGATTTCACAAGTGGTAAGTGTCTTACTCTCACAGGAAATAGGTGACATTTCTCTGTAATCTGTTTTGGCCTCTAAGCAAGGCATAAGAAAGCATTACATCTTGCAGTGAGGGGAAACAGGTCTCTTTCTTCTCAGATGACAATGCACACCATTTCTGGTTCATTGTTTTCTTTCTTCTCTAACTGAAGCCCTGCTGTGAAGCATTAAACGCAAACTTCTCTGATGAAGGGATATGCTTGGTCATAAATAAATCTGTGCAAGCTTTGTCCATCCCTTTTGGAGCTGCTTGGAGGGAGCCTTGGGATTTACCAATGTGTGTCTTTCTGTAGTGAGTTGCTTTAATAGAAATTGGGTCTTTGCACCTCTGTTAAATGCATCTGCATCCCTCACGTCAGTGTGTTCTCTGCCAGGCTTGGAAATGCACCAGCTCTGATGAAGAACCTGCTGAAGAAAGAGTGAGGGATGGACAGCAGCATCCTTTGAGATACATCATGCTGGTGGTCTCACATCAGCTGAACATCTCCCTGTCAGCAGCCCTTGTCTCCTTGCTCCCCAGCCCTGCCTTGAAGCACAGGGCCAGATGCCAAGAATAAGTAGTGAAATGAAGCAGAGAGACTGGCAAAGAAGTAGAGGTGAGGAGCAAGGAGGATGCTCCCATGTGTGGATGGGAAGATCTAGGGTTCGACAGAGGAGGAGAGGCCAACAGAAAGGGAGCTCTCAGGAATCAGAGCTAGTCAGAAACTCCCTTTAGCCCAGGGTCGTTCTCAGTTCCAGTTCAGGTGAACATCTGATTGTGAAACCCCATTCTGCACTATCGCCCTCATGGGCAGATGGATGAGTTTTGGGAAGCCCATGTGTCCTGTACATCCAAGTGCAAGGGTAAATAAGGCTGCAGTGTGGGGATTTCAGGCCAAGTGCTGCAGGAAAGCGAAGAGGTCCTGGCCATGCTTGCAAGGCTAGCGTTTGTCTTAACATCCACTGTACTGTGGAAGGGTTCAGCCTTTTCCTCTCCAATATAGGACAGATCCTCCACCGACAGATATTGGGTGCCTCTGCTTGGTTCAGTTTCAGTTTAGATCTAATAAGGCCTTGCAGTGAATTTTTAACTGCACTGGGGAACCCAACACCGGGCACCAGAGAAAGCAGAAAAGGTCAATTTCTGCTGATGGAGGGAAGAGAAGAGGCCGTACAAGAAGAGGATCTACAATGGCAGCTTGGCAGCGGTTCCTCCCTGGTTCGTGTTGTTGGGGTATCAATAGCAAGGGTAATGGCCCTACAGTTCCAGATACAATGTGCAAGGCTGTTTATAGCCTCTGCTGAGAAGCAGTTACTTTTACTCTCGTTGGCAAATCATTGTTTATGTCTCGTGTTTCGAAATCAGCTGGGTTCCAGCCTTCCCTCACCAACTGCCGGAGCCGAGCAAATCCGTGCCCATGTGCTGCTCTTTAGCAACACAAACAGCACAGCCAGATTCCACTTAGCAGGGTTTGCTCACTCCCCAGACACGCAAGGCTTGGCTAGGAGCACTCCGGCTCATTCCCAGCTGCTCCTTCAGCACAGCGAGCAATGTGGGAGAGTCACAAGTGGGTTAAAGGGTAGTTGGGAACCTGTGAGTTACCCTGGGACAAGAATGGGCTTGATGCTTGTGTTGAGGTCAGGGGTGTGCTGTAGTTCATGTTCTTGGAGTGATCAGCTACCCTTTCCCAGTTCCACTCATGGTTTTGATAGTTTGTGTCTTTTGACTCACGCAGCCATCATTTCGTTTTGGCCTTCTCTTCATCTTCTCTAGGCCTTTTTGCCCAACCCAGATGTTGCAGAAAAGACCCTGAGAGCCCAAAAGACAGTTTCAGTCAGTGAAGGTGGAGATGAATGAAAGGCTTTAGCTCTGAGAAGATTTACATGGATACGTAGGGTCAACTTGGACGGATCACATTCATCCATTATGAACAGCTCATGCTGCCATTCCTTAATGTATGTTGGTGAGGCACTGGAACAGGCTGCTCAAGCAAGTTGTGAATATTCCATCCCTGGCAGTGTTCAAGGCCAGGTTGGATGAAGCTTGGAGCAAGCTGCTCTAGTGGAAGGTGTCCCTGCCCATGGCAGGGGGTTGGAAACCGATGATTTTAAAGTCCTTTCCAATCCAAACCATTCTATAGTTCTATGATTCTATGTTATTTATAGTGGTGCACTAATGCCACTGTTCCTGTGCTGTTTACTCCATCATCAGATCCATGGTTGGAAGCACTTTTGTTCCTCCTTGTGGGTTTATTATCAGTTATGGGAAGAAGGGACACAATATCCAGCCTGTAGGAGCTGTTATTGCTGCACTTCACCTGCCCATTGCCTAAGTAAGTCCCAGATGGCCTTTTAGACTGAGAAGTCTCCTGTGCAGAACCCTAACAGTGGTACAGTCAGCTACCAGCTGTACCAAGTACATTGGTGCTTATGACCCAACCAGCACGGCAGACATAATCTTTAAGATCTTCTATTCAGAGTTCACCTACAAGGCTTAGACACCAGTTAACTGAGAAGACCAAGCTGCAGATAGCACCCTGTTTATGGGTGGGTGCTGCAAATGGGAAGGTGGTGTACAAAAAGCTCAGGAATTGTAGCACAAGTGTCATAGTGATGGGTCAATGCTGTATTTTAGCCAAGAAGACATTATTCAGTGGGGAAACCTGAGAAACAAGGGCTGAAGCCTGTAACTTGAACATAGGAAAGCAGGGGGAAAAGGAGAATTTTAGAGGAAGCAAGGGCAGAGCACTAAGCCAGCCAAAAGCTTGTTGGTTCATCTTGCCAAGGGGGAGCATTTGAGGTCTGTTGGCTATTCTCAGATCCAACTCCCAGGTAGCTGTGTTTTGAGTTCTGAGAATGCCCAATGCATCATTTCTCCTCACTGGGAAGTGAACAGGGCTCAGAGGAGAGGGGAAGACCCAGGAGAAGCGACTGCTTTTTGTTTCTAGGACTGATCCCAGGTTCAGGCCTGACCCATGAAGCATTGTGCTGTTCTGGAGAGGCCATAGAGAGCTCCTGACACCCTCTGGCTTTGTGTTACATAAATGAGATAGATACACCCCAGTGCCAGATGTGCTATATCACATTCCCCTTTAGCAGAACCCTTCGGCTCTCCAAACCACGTCATGTTTATGTAGACTCCCCAGCACCAATTATGCAGTCTTTCCCCTTCTCTCTAGCCAACAACCATCCAACTAAAATGTGCAGTTACCATGGTTTCTTCCTCACCAACCTGGGTAGTTTAGATGTGAAGTTTGGGTTTGTGGGGAAAGAAAGAAATAAAAGAAGAAGTATTTTCTTGTTTGGAAATGTCCTCACTAGACTGATGGTCTTAAAATGTTCTCTTCAGCCCACTTTGTGTTTGGGGGTTTTGATGTTGTTATTCTGGGGTGGGTTCCACTCAAATACGTAGGAAGGGAAGAGCTTAGAAATGGTTTACCATGACAAATATACTGTTTTCAGAGCAAATTTAAGCAGCCAAAGATGAGGACTGGGGCTGGGGAATGTCTGCTGGAGTATACGAACGTGCTGTTGGAAATAGTTTGCTGTTGGTAAAAGCTGGGTTTAATTGTAGCCTCTTAAAATTCCCTGAATGTCATATAAAATAAAGAGCTTTGCAAGAAAACATGTCTTTTAGGGCAGAGCTGAAAATGAATGTAGAGCCTAGAAACAAACTGGTGTTGCTTAGACTGGGTTACAAAACCACGGCTTTTGTCATGCAGCATATCTCACTGTCTTCCTTTGCAGGATCCTCACACAGCAGAGGAAACTGGACTCAAAACCTTGGCTCCCTGCAATACATGAGGGATCAGGCAATGTAATCCAACTAATTTCTCCAGTTTTCCCTGCAGGGAGACCAAGAGGCCACTGCAGGCAGGTCACAGCAGCTGCAGAGAGGGAAAGCAGAATGTGTCAGTGATATCATGAAGTTAAGCTCGGTTGAATCCCATGGCGTGTTGAGACAGTGCAAAACTTAGCCTGGGCTGTGATAGAGACAAATAGCATCATTCACAGCTTTCTAAGCCATTGGCTCATAGTTTCTCCCTTTGGAAACTTAAGGGAAGACACAGGGGAAAAAATGTCAAGACTCATTAAAACACATGCAGGTCTGCAGAGAGTAGCAAGTCATCACAAATAATCATCATAATAATTCATAGTAAATAAACCATCACAAGTAAATTCATCATAGAACCATCAAATAAGTGGTTATAAGAGCTGAATAGGCCAGACCAGGTAGTAAGCAAGGCCCTGGAGACTTTTCACCTTGACAGATTGGTCAACTTTGGCTATCTCCTTTTCCTTCCGCCTCTCCATGTTCAAGGAAGGTGAAGTGAAATGGAAAGAGGCAGTAACAGGATGACATTAAAGGGAGCCTATTCTACCAGAAAACCCCAACAGCCTGAAAAACACAAGAAGAAAAAGGACAAGAATCCTTGCTGGCCAACAGAAAGCCATGAGAGACATCTCAGCAGCTGGCTGGTCTACAATGTGCTCTGTGCCACCAAGTAGATATAACGGCATAATAAATAGGATGAAGAATGAGCTAAATAAAGGTCAAATTATAACCTAAATATTTCATCTCCTCAGTAGGTTTTGGTCTCGTCTGTGCCAACTAATGCAGTCCCTAACAAAGTGTGAAGGCATTGCAGGGGACAGCAAGTCAGGAGGAAATAGGAAAATAGGTAGGAAATACAGCAAAAACCCTGTCCTATTTTGCAGTAAGGGGGGAAGACTGTGATAACAAGCCATGCTGGTCCACTTGTCCTCAGGGACAGAGAAGAGACCTTAGCCCTGTTTAATTTGCTAATCCACACTTTCCACTGCCTAATGCATTGTATTTATAGAGCTTGGTTGAGCTGAGAGGGTATGTTTGGGGTGAATAACAAGGAAGAAGAGTTGTGGAAGATACCAGGCTGCCTGCACAAACACTTGTGGTATAAACTGTGGAGTAATAAATTCTGGATGGGGTTTAGAAAGTGGCTTTTTCACACCCCAACCATGAGGTGGTGAACAGACTGCTGATCTGAGTGATGCCTAGAGAGAGCTTGAGTGGACACATTCATGTCAGCCCCACTACTGCTACTTTACAGTGCCATTCCTCATTCTACACTCTTCAGTTTGACTTTGAGCAGCAAGTCTTTGTTTAAGCTGGGAGATGAAGATTGGCTCCTGGTGCATCCTGAGTGTATTTCCTTTTCTTCTGTGCTGACTTTTGTAGAAGAGAAACCTGGAAACAGAAACACAAAACGAGCTGTTCTGGGCCATCAGAGACAGGAACTGGATGCCAAGCCCATTGTGAGCTTAATGGAGGCATAACCTGATGGGGACACAGTGCTGTCATGCTCAGGGGACCACTGTTATGGTAATGCACACAGCACTGAAGTGATACCTTGCAATGACACTGCTGGTGAACTGCAACCATCTGGGCAGAGTGGAAAGTGACTTTCATGACCTCCCAGGTTAGGATAAATCAGAAATCACAGCACCAAGTCTGCACCTTAGCAAATAAACCAGGACTAAGCAGGTTTCTCTAGAGGTCAAGGTATAGGGCAGACTACTTCCTCTAGCCTACTGGAAGGGGACTGGAGCTACCAGCTCTCCCATTTCCATAGGCGCCCTGGTAAGCATGGCCTGTGCAGTTTCAGCTCATGAGATCATCTGCTTCCCTAAGGTTAGGATGGAACAACATTTCACCACTGGTGGAAACCTCAAAGCAAAGCAACCCACTGAAGCCATAATTATGTCTTTATTGTCCAAGGCCAAGCTGTGTGCGGCCTGGCAACATGCCTTCCATTCTGCAGAGGCGATTACAGTTCTACATTAGACATTGTGGGCTGGGGTTTGTAGTGCCGTTGTAATTCAGCAAGGGGCATCTCCATTCACATCACTCGCTTGGCAGTGCTGCAAGGGCCATGTGTATGTAGATCCCATAAGGAAGGACTTTGTTGCCTTTCTCCCAAGCAAGTCCCTCCTGGCCACCACATGGAGGGATGTAAAAGGGCTTTGTGTTGCTTGTCAACAGGAATGCTCCAGCTGAGACTGAAAAGGGCATGGTTGAGGTGGGTACACAGTTGAGATGAGGCAGCAGAGAAGGAACAGTGCAAAGGAGCTTGATATTTAGGCTGGTGAAGAAGTGTGGGCTGGGGTGGGACTTGCCAGAAAGATGTTTTGGATGTGGAACTGTCTAGTGAGGATGGTGGAAGAGCTGGAGGAAGGAAGATGGATTTGCTGAGAAGAAAGCCACCCTGGTGGCAGGATTAAGGCCACATGGGTGGAATGATGTCAATAGCAGAGATGCATACAGGGTATGAGACAAGGCTGGTTGGGCAGATGATTGTGATGCTTGAGGGCATCAAGGGAGCTCAGGGATGAGGTGTGTGGAGAGGGAGAGGTCATGAATGTGCCCAGGTGTGACCAAGAGAGACTCTGATGGAGAGGGAGAGAGAATGAGCTCTTGGGTGAAATAGTAAAAGGCAGAGTTGAAGCAGGGCTGCTTGTTAAGTGAAGAGGAAGGAATGAGAAAAGCTGAGTCAAGATCCAGAGAGGATGAGGGGAGGGGCAAGAGGAGAAGGGTTTGAGAAAGGCTGTGTCATCAAAGCAATGTGTTACAGTGAAGAGAAGAGAGTCTGGTGAAGGGATTTGAGGCAAAAGGCCTCAGAGAAGAGGACATAGGCTGGATGAGAGATGAATGTGGAGACTGGAGGACAAGTTTGTTGCTGGAGACTAAGGTAAAGGACAGTGGGAAAAGGAGGGAGCTGGTAAAGGGTCTGTGTTTCACATGGCCAGCATGGGATGGGATATAGGAAGAAGGAACTGATTGAACGCTGTAAAAACACTGTGCCTCCACACTCTCCCTCCTGCAGAGCTGGAGAGAGGAGCCCTGCTCCCTTGGGGCAGAGATTCTCCTTTGTAGCTGGCCCTACAACACTTGCTCTCATCCACAGCAGGCTTTCCTACACCAACCCTATTTCTTCCCCTTCACCTTCCTGAAGATTTCATCGAAAACTAGGAGAATGCTAATGGACTCTTGAATTGTTTGGCACTTACTTGCCCAAACCCATCCCTCACCCCGTGTGTGCCTGCAGAACAAGTAAACTCCAGGGTCTTTTTTTCACATCTCAACATTTTTAGGCCACTGGGGAAGGAATAAGGTGTTTGGGTTAATGCTGGGTGACAGGTAATAGGGAATCAGCTGAATAACTCCTAGGAGTTTTATGCTGATGGACAAGAGGTGATGAGTTTCACAAGCGCATGTAAAGAGCCCTGGGTATTCACGACCACAAGGAGCTCCACTGACTTTGCAGGAGTGGCAAAGGACCACCTTGCAGTCAGGGATCTGTGGTTGGCCCTGGCTGAAGGGAACGTCCAAGATGTGATGAAGCTGATGTGATTTGACAGCTTCTGTGTGTCTTGTTTCTGGTCAGAAGGCTGCAAGATGGTGGTGGTGGTTGGACCACAGAGCAGATGATGTGGGCTGAACCATGAAGGGAGGGCTGAGAAATTGGCACAGGCTTTGTCAGAGGAATATGCAAGGTTCAGTGCCACGAACCATTGGGCTGTGTCTCTCTGCGTTGAATAAACAATGCAAATCCAAAGTAAATGTTGAACTAGCTAAGAATAACATGTCAGCCTAATCCTCAGACACCAGCAGCCAAGGGAAGGGGAACACCACACAAACCACACCAGATATTTAGAGTGGACAAGAGCTCTGCTAATAAGCAGATATTATCATACCGCTGCAGCAAAACTGTGTTTCTCTGCCACAGAACAGGCTGTCCTGACCCCCTTCCCTGGGAGGGGTGAACAGAAACTGAATTGGCTCTATGGGGCAGCAGTGGTTCATGGAAGTCCTCAGGCTCCTTAGTGCACCATGGCCATGCTTTGACTCCATGGCTTGAGGCAAGGCCTTGTCCGGTTGAGTTTCTAAGGAAGATCTGGGTATGCGGGTGTGGGATGAGATGTGATGCATCGCAGTGCATCCTCCAGTGGGGTTTATTAGGGGAAGGACTAGGGCATGCTCTAAAGGACACCTGGGACATGTCTAGCACATGCTCCTGCTCTCTAGACACAGACAGAATGAGTAGGGAAAAGCTCATTATGGGAAGAAGCTGATGATAACAAGACTGCTTAGGATGCAGAAGTAATGGGAAGCTTTGTTGGGTCCAAAACAGTGCCTGGGCCAATGGTAGGATGTATTTAGATACCACAAGGGTAGTTTATCCACCAGGCTGGGATTCAGAGGCTCTTCCAAAGTTCCCTCATGAACACTTGAATAAACTGTTTCACCCTGTGTCACCTCAGCGGAACAAGGACATCACTGCCTCCTTCAGAAAGATTGTCACCATTTCTATATGTACATGTCTTGCTGCGCACCCCAAATGATGACAGCAGTCATGGAGAGCAACAAACTGCTTGATGCAACTGAAAGGTGGCAGAGCTAAAGCAAACGAAGGGAAGTTTAGGCACTGGAGCATGTTGTTCCTGGATGTACTTGAGCTGAGGAGAGCTCATAAAAACATTGTGAGTATGGAAACACTCACTGCAAAATACTCAAAATGACCAAGTTTCAAGCAAAAGCCAGGGAGAGGTTCCCTACAGCAGTGACCCATGTTATTCTGCAGGAGATATCCAGATCCTTGTGGTCCAAATCCTCCTGGAGTCCTGTCTGCCCAGCCCTAGAGGGAAGATAATGGATGAAAGGGCCTGATTCCTCCAGGCAATCCTGTGTCATCTGTTGAGCAGACAAACACCTTTCCCATCCCCAGCTCTGCCTGTCCTGGCGTGACAGGGAGGCTTCTCTGATTAGGTAAAATGCTTTGCGCAGCACCAATGTCTTTTGTCACATTAAGGGTGTATTTCTGAGTGCCTTGGCTCTTCCACATTTAGGGAAAAGAAAAATGAGCATCCTGAGTTGCCATGGCAAATAAAATAGCAGCAGCCCTTCTTAATGCCACTCTGCAAATACTTCAATATTGAATGACTGTAATTTTGCTTCGGAGTCTGGAAAATAGATTCAGAGACCAACAGAACAGGAGCTGATGAAAGTAATTTTGCAACAGTCTCTTAAGCATCCCCTAACCCAGCCAGGAAGGCAGAAGCCAGAAAAACAAGAAACCTTATAGTTAGGGGGTTTTATAAGTATCTTAAAACATGAATTGGATTGTATATGTGCTATCAATGCATTTACTAGGGATGTGGGTTTGCTACTGATTAATGGCAGGAATGCCTACAGCGTACATCTCCATTATTTATGAAGTATTGACAGTGCACATGGCAGAGGAGAAGTCCCAGTTTTCAGCACAGTGATTTAAATACCTCTTTGAAGCGATGCTCCTTCAGGGGAAGCGTTGAATGTGGCGAATAGCTTTGGGAAAACAAAATCCTTCCGATTCCCTTCTTTTTCCTGATGCTTTCTGCCTATTTCTCCTTCATTCCCCTGTCTCAGCACCCTGAGCAGAAATGCTGTGGTGACTGGAGAGAATAAATTGTCCTCTCTGTGGCAGGGCAGAACTTCACTTCGTACCTCCATAACTTAGCCTTTGTTCGATGTGCGATCAGCCCATGCTTGCCTAAGCTTCTTCCCAGGGCAGATGCTTCATACCTCGAGTGCAATGGAGAAGAATGACTGCTCTGGCAGACTTTGCTGACAAAGAGTGAAGGGAAGCTGGACTCTGTCCTTTGCCACTGCTGTCCTGGTCATCCTGGGTCAATAATGCCTTTCTGTTTTGTCTTTTTGGACAAGGAAGCTACATATGGGTTCAGTATCCCACATCCAGAGATGCTGTTCCTCACCAGGTTGCCTACCTCCCACCATGGTCCGTGGGGTAATAACAGACTGAAGTGTCATTGCAGCTGCCCAACACTGGTTCTGCCAAGCTTCTCAACAGCACCTTTTATCAGTGGTAAATACGTTTTAAAGATAAAAGGCTTCAAAGTGTCTCACTAAAACTCAGTTCAGCTGAAACAGCATCTTCTCCCCCTGCCCAAGGTCAGGCTGTGGTGGATGAGAAGGTGTTAGGCACAGCAGAAAGACTCACAGACACCTAGCCTGAAGAAGGCCTGATGTGTGCTCCTCCAGCTATAACCAGCTCACAACATCAAAGTTGGAGGCAATGGCAGTAAAGGAGCAGAAGAGAGGACCACCTGCAAAATGCTGTTAATAGTTAGACTTGATAATCTTAAAGGTCTTTTCCAAAATAGTTGATTCTATGATTCTGTAGGGGAATGTACTAGAGGAAGAAGAGGAGAGAGCTGGAGAAAGGCAGAGATAAAGGGAGTCTGTCTCCTGTCAGACCCAGGAAACGTTAGGGAGCATCTTTGGACTCACAGCAGAGCTGGTCTGAAGTCCCCCTTTACACTCTGGATTAGAAGACCAGCATCAGTCAGATCCTTAGGCTACATCCTGGGCTAAGTGGGGGGGACTATAAATACACTATAGGAGGAATGTGCTTAGTCTTTACCTAAGGTACTGATCTTAGTGCTTAGTCTTTACCTAAGATACTGATCTTAGTGCTTAGTCTTTACTCAAGGTACTGATCTTAGTGCTTAGTCTTTACCCAAGATACTGATCAACCAACCAGCAGCCTGAAGTGGTGGATTCTGGATTATACACATATACACATATTCTGGATTATTACACATATACACTGAAGAGCATTAGCAAAGAACAAGAACTCCCCATAAAATCCTCTGGCTATCTACTGAGTAAGACTCCTCTAAGTGTTTAGTTTTGGGCACTGAAGAGGTATCTGCCCCAAAGCCCAATCAGTGCATTTAGAATTAATTAATGGCTCGTCCCATTGCTGAAATCAGCATCTTACAACAGGAGAAGGGAGAAAGAGGTGTTGGCTTTCTGTGTCCTGCCTCTGGGGGTCTCAGAAAGGTGGGAGTCTGTGGTGAGCAAGGGGTGCAGGAATATCTGATTTCCTGTTTTCCCAGTCTTTAAAACAGAAGCAACTGAATGAGTCATTAAAAACAAAAAATAGAAGAGTTGTGTACAGAAAATAGAAAGGTCCCTCCAGAACCGAGCTTTATCCGCTCCTGTATCCTGGTGTTGAGAAAAGATGACAGATTCTTTCCTTTGACAAAATACCAGTGGTAGGTCTCAGAACAGCATGTTGAGATGCCAGTTTCTCCGGGAGATTTCTCATTCATTCACAGGCCTGGAATACATAGCATGCTTCAACCACTGGGCAGGCTTGTACTGTCAAGTATTCATTCCTCCCTGTGGTTTTAGCGGCTGAAGAAGCTGGAAATCGGGATTACTCGATAGTCTTCTGCCCAGCTCCAAATTGTCCTGCTCTTTCCCTGCAGCAATCTCTTCCTTTAAAAAAGCACCACCAACAACCAGAGACAACAACCCCCTTAAGGACTTCAGAGCTGGTTGGAGACAAATCAGAGGTGAGGACCTCAATGTTGGATGGAGCACTTGTGTGCAGGAAAAGACCTCAACTCTAAAACCCAGGTGAAGACTTAGCAATAGGTGAATGAATTTCTATTTTCCAGGGCATTTTGATGGATTTCTATATAACACAGCCTGGTCCTATGAAGGATTCAGCACTCCTAAAAGGAACTGGCTTCTCTTGGCATGTCAATGGATTGGTCAAGCCTCAGTCTCTGCAGGTGGCTTGGATATACTCTCACGTTGCTAGGACTATTTTCTGTGATGTGAGTGCTCACAGTCCTTTAAAAGCATTAGAGCTGGTCAAGGCACCCTTCCCTCTGCGGAGTTACTAAAAGAAGGGCATAGAGGTAAAGCCAAACATTTGGGACAGGAAGGGAAGGCACAGAGGTTATAAAGAAAGCTTCCACCCATGCCTTCCCAAGGGCATGGCGTCTCCACAAGCACCCTATTGAGAAGGAGGCTGCTGCAAGCTCAATGTAGGTTGCAGGACTGCAGTTTTTCACCCCTTTCCTCCCAACACAGAGCACCCACGACTCCTTCCCCTCTGCAAATCACATCACTTTGGAGGGCTGTAACTTTATTGTTCCTTCTCTCTCCTCTCTCAGCCTCTGGTAATGCATTCATAGAATCATAGAATCATAGAATAGTTAGGGTTGGAAAGGACCTCAAGATCATCCAGTTCCAACCCCCCTGCCATGGGCAGGGACACCTCACACTAAACCATCCCACCCAAGGCTTCATCCAACCTGGCTTTGAACATTGCCAGGGATGGAGCACTCACAACCTCCCTGGGCAACCCATTCCAGCGCCTCACCACCCTCACAGGAAAGAATTTCCTCCTTCTATCCAATCTAAAATGATCATTCGATCACTTGGCATTCATTATGCCATTCATGTCCTACAGAGAGGGGGTTTTCTTCTTTAAAGGGCACTTGTAAGTTGGGGACAAACTTTTTAGTAGGTCCTGTAGCAGTAGGAAAAGGAATAATTGCTTAAAATGGTTTAAACCAGGGTAGATTCAGACTAGATATAAGGAAGATTTTTTTTTATGATGTGGAAACACTGGACCAGGTTACCCAGAGAGGTGGTAGATGCCCCATGCCTGGAAACACTTATGGTTAGGTTGGATGAGGCTATAAGCAATGAGATGTCCCTACTCATTGCATGAGGGTTGGACTAGATGGCCTTTAAACATTCCTTCCAACCCAAACCATTCTATGATTCCTCTCAGAGCAGCAAAGACTGTTCTCTGGCTTGTGGGCTGCACACAAAATACCCCTGAGAAGACTTCTCAAGTTGGCAAGACCTTCTCTCTTTCTCCTCGAGCCCTTGTCCCACTTACATGGCTTGCTTCAAAGCCACCCCTGCAAGACTAGATACGTCAACAAGAGAAGGATGTCAGGGCTGGTGATAGCCACCCCTGGTTCCTGCGGACATTCGCTGCAGAGATGGTTTTGAAGGCAGGTTTTCATTATGTGGGAAGTGTGTATCCAAGCTGTCCTGCAGGGTGGCGTGGTGCCTGTATTTACAGCGCTGGCAGCTTTCAATAGCAATCTATTTTTAATGAAACCAAGCTGGAATGTGGTGCCTAAACCCTTGATTTAAGGCAGATTTCTAAAGGGAAGATTTACGCAAATTTGCTCGATTGGAAATTAATTACTCCAACAGTCGAGTTCAGCTCAAATAATCTTGCAGAGACGGCCGCAGGAGTCAGATAATTCATGTCAGAGAGAAGACATCAATTTACATTCCTTACATCTCCAGTTGGAAGGCTTCCTAATTCTGGAGCAAGAAGGAGGCATCACAAGCAAAGCGAAGGGGGGTAGTAATACATTGAGTCATTCCCCAGACCCCTCCTGAGTTTCTGAAGTGAGGAGTCGTTATCAGGTTTACTCCTGAAGCGGAGGGGTGTTGTGGGCATGGGGAGGCTCTGTTGGGCTCTGGTCCTGTTTGCATTTCACAGCTTCTCCTCCATTTCCTGAGCCATTAACCAGATTTGGGGAATGGGAGAGGAACTGAGTCAGCTCCAGGGCTCTGCAGGTGATGGGGATATGCAGTGTTTAATGTCACCCAGCATCACAGCATTGGTTTAGTCACATAAGATGATTATTTCCCATTTAATGGCACTCCAGTCCTTAAAGTATAATAGGAAATCATCATTGCCGTAGGCACTTAAAAGATGTGAGTCCCTCAGCCTCCCAGGACATTCCAACCAGGTATTTCATGTCTTTATAGCAGGTTTAACACATGGGGTTATCACTCCTCTATCTGTGTGCATGATGAGCTTAATGCTGTGCTCCCATCTCCTCACCAAGACAAGGAGTCACTTTCTGGGTTGTGTACACCTATCCTCAGCTCTGGGACAGGTTTAATTGCCAGTGAGCATCCCCTAAAAGCTTGAAGGACGTATTATCTCGAGTCCCGACCAGGATAGCATCTAGTTTGGCTTTTTCTAAGGGTCAAAACCTGCCCCTGCTCACAAGGCCTGAATTTGGGCATCGTTGCCTCTGAACCCGAGGCAGGAGGGAGGCAGCAGGGACCGAAGAGTGGGGAGAATAGAGTCAGGTTGGGAAACCCAGCGATGCCTTGGCAAGGTGCCTGCCTTAGCCCGTCTCTCACAGTTGGAAGTGATTAAAGAGATGAAGTTCTCCTCCTTCCCCTGCTGTGTCCTGCTGGGCTGTCCAGGTTGGCAGAGGCTGTGGTCTGGGTTTCTCTTGTTCTCTGGGCTGAAATGCAGCTCCCGTGACAAAGAGGGAGGCTCTGGCTGGTTTATTTAAGCTGTTTTCAGCAGTGTCTGTGCCTCCTCAGCCTCTCCGCTGCCTCATGTGCTCCAAGTCCATTTTCCCTGCCATAGTCACTGTGCTGTACTTCAGGAAACAGACCCAGCATAGGAAGGATGCTCCAAATCTCTGGAACGCTGAAGGCTACACTTCTCTTTGAAGCTTGCTTGTTTATCCAGCCTTTTCCAGTTTGCTGTTGATCAGTGTGACATCTCTTCTCCCCCGCCAAATGCACTTCAGGAATTTCTCTGATCCTTTCCTTAGCTAGAGCGGAAAGCAGGACGAGTCATCCTTTCTCCTTCCAGAACTCAAAAATAGAGACTTCTAACCGAGCTGTTGCACTCTTGAACTAGAAATGACACCTCATGGATGGATATTGAGGTTCCCCCTGTTTGCCCACAGTTATCAAGAGCTTCACAATCATTGTGACTGCAGACCACAGGCTAAGAGCTGCTGAAAGACCTACCACCTCCTTGAAGGAGCTGCTGGCTTTGGTCCCAGATAGCCACCCTGCTGAAACATTGGCATCCAAATGGGGTCCAGCTCTAGCCTAGTGCAATGTTATTAATACATGCAAAAGGAACATAAAAATGGTCATTTGTCCTGGACTGAAACGTCACTTTGCCCATTTTCTTGCCAGTGTGCAACAGGAAAATATAGGAAAATATAGGAAATCTAGAAAGGTTGTAAGCAAGTCAGCCCAAACTTTGCCCACATATTCTTGCCTCCAGTGAACACAGCTTAGGATGCTGAGGTCTAGTCCACCACGGTGCTGTGCAGTCAAGAGGATGCAGACTTTTCTGGACTGTAATGTGGAATTTAATGACTGCTAGCTCTCCTCCAGTTTCTTAGAACTGACAAGTGGCTTTGAAACACATTGGGTGCAGATGAGCACACCATGGAGCACAAACTGCTTTTCCTAAGGAGAGCTGGGTAAGAAGAAATAATGGTAACATTAACAGTGGTGAATAGAAAAGTATCTTGTTTTCCTACCATAGGGTGCAACGCGTATAACAAATAACATAGAACATTAAATCTGCTTTGAGAAAGTGGCTGACAGCATCCTTTTAAGCTAATTAAAGTAATTCTGGGTAGCTTTTCCTTGCTTGAAATTAGACAGGGTAATTGCACTGAAATTTAGGTCACTCTCGGTGCACAGACTGTATTTAGCAATGCAGGCTCTTTGACTAATGTGACTGTCTTTGCCTGCATTCATTAATATCTACAGATTCCTCTTTGTAGATAAATTTATCCCTGAACTGAAGATGAAAGATGAAATCTGGAGGATTGCTGGTGGTTGTTCCAGCCAATGAATATACACCCTCCTTTGAGCTTGAGGAAGGAAAGGATGGCCTATATTCTGTACGGGAGATCATGAATAGTTTTACACAGATAGGAAGATTGTGTTTTCTCTTTTGTTGTTCACCATGGTCTAATTAGTTCAGCATTAATGGGAATTAAGTGTCCTATTTAGCTGGAGTAGGTGCCGATGCTAATGTTATTCCTGCAGTCAGCTGCATTTGATATTTCTGAGCGTGGGGTCTTAGGCAACAGAAGGCACCTTGGAGTGATTCCCTCCTTGTTGAGGAGTCCAAGATTTCGTGTCTAAGTGGACTTTCATGCAGGCACCACAGCCTTTCATGTGGCTTTGTCTCCTCATTCAAGGAGCAGCGCTAGCTCTGGAAAACTGAAAGGCAGTAGAGGAGGACAGGGGTTTCAGCAGGCTTATGACTCTTGGCTTTACATCAAGGTTTTGGGGAGAAGTGGAAGGAGTGACTCAGTGTCTGGTGGAGGTTGCAACAAGGACAAAAAGCAAACAGACCCCAGTCTGATGGGAAAAAAGCACTTCCTACACCTGAGAAATTCTTGGCCGACACCAAAGAAAAGGTCAGAGCGAAAGGATGTCAAACCTCGTTCATCCCAAAGTCCATCTAGCACCGTCCACAGAAGGCGAAGAGGGGATCATTAGATAAACAGTGAAAGAAGGATGAGAAGTGCAGTCCCTTTTCCTTGTGGCACCCACCAAGCTTGCAGCAATTAGCACGTTAGAGATGACAGCTAGAACATCAAGTTTTGTTGCTCGTGTTAGAGCCATCCTCCAGCAATTTGGTAATTCCCTCAGGAGCCTATTGATGTTTTTGTCCTTCTTGATAACCGAGACACTGTGTTCCATCAGGTTGCAGCACACTTCATATGAAGAGAGCACTCACTTGTACCTGCACCTTTGGCATCTTTGAATTAAATTGAGCAAGTATCTGCCCGTTTTGGCATACACTTACATCTTGGATTGATGGCTCTTGATGACAGCTTGTCATCTGAGGAGCCTTCCTGATCTCCTGTAACATTAAGGGTGACCTTAAGCTGCTTCTGGAAGGATCTTGGGACTTACTATTTCATTTCTGTCATTGTGGTCCCAGAACTGACTGCGTCTCCGTGTGTTTCCCTGTAAGGATTAGATGACATTGCTTCACGGTTAAGGACTGCAATTTTGTATGGATTCCTACATGTACGGCAACTGTGACAGTGAACATGCTGTGCTGCTCCTGATCTATGTTCTCACTTACATGGAAGTGAGAAAAAGATCAGTTCTGTGGGATGTAGGCTTGTGACAACTGGAATCAATAACTACAGCAGGCAGCTTTAGTCCATGTGTACATCAGTTTACAGAAACAGCTGAAGCAAGGGCAGTAGTATCTTGTTTGTAACTAGTGTGACGGTTTTTCCCCATGAAAAACTTGGAGGTTTTTTTTTTTTCCATTAAAAATAATATTTCAATATTTTAATTGAAAAAAAAATCCCGATTTTTGGAAATATCACTGAAAGCAGTCCCTTTGTGGGCCTTCTGCACCATTCAACTGCAATGGCTCATGGCTTTTCCCTTCGCATGCCAGCTCCCCTCAGGGTACATGATGAGTTTCTGTGGCTGTGGTACGTCAGGGAATCTTTTGTCCAACTGAAGTCCTTTCAATGAGAAGTAAAACATTAAAACACTGCTTCCAGGAAATGGAATTAAATAAAAAACTGGTTAATAGATTTTTGTCCAGTTTTATTATTCGTAGTATTTGAGAAACTCAAAAGTACCAGTTGTGGATACAGCTAAATCCATGCCAAGTACTGTGTAAAGGAGAGAAAGACAGTCCCCTTCCCAGACTGCTTTCAATTGGTGTGCAAGGCAGGAGACACTAAAATGGTTTTCCAGGAAGGTTCCCTACTGCTACCACTGATAATGAGGCTGGCACCTTTGTTGGTGGACAACATGGGTTCTTCTATCCAATTTATAAGGCTGTTATGGCCTGGAAAACACAAAGATCATTGCAGTTCCTTGTATTTATGGGTAAGAGCAACCTCTTCTCTCTGTTGTCAGATTACTCCCTTGGGTTAACATCCTCTTGAATTGCAATCACCACATCATTTGTCACCAAGGCAACCTCAGCATCCACTTTGGGAATCCGGGTGCACATTGCTTTAGCTTTGCCTGTTGGCTCTGAAACACTTCGTAAAACTGCCTCCAATACTTCCATAAGAGGGTCTGGTTTTCCAGGGATAAATAACACTTTGGAGAAGGCAGTTTTCTGCACCCAGATGGGAAGTCTTCAAACTATAATAGAATGGTTTAACTCTCTCCCAACCTGCTGAATTTCTCTGAGCTTTAATTACCCATCAGTGCAGGAACAGCCAGAGTGTGCCAGAACCAGTGGCCAGCTTTGCTCCCGATCTTTGCTTTTGACACGAATCATTTCCAGCTGTTTCAAAGGAAGATGTAAGAAACGCTCCACTTGATAAATTGTGCAATTTTCCCACAGGGGAAATTTCATCCTAATGGGCTGTTGGTAGCTTGTTTGTGCTCTGCAGTATGAGAATTGATATCCCTTTTCAAACCCATCTAACGCAGCTGAAGATGCTCCAATAACCAAACAAATGGCATTTTCTTTCCTTTTTAATTCTTTTTCTTTCCCTCCAATCTTTCTAACCTCTGAGCTTGCGTAACAGCTCTTGGTGATGTGTTCCACTGCTTAATGGCTCATTGAAATCACACAGTTTAAATTGATGAGGTGCTCTGTCTTTTAGCTGAGTTGGGTGGGTTGGGTTGCGGTTTTTTTGTCTAGATATGATGAAAACAGTAAAATAAGGGATTCCCAGCCTGCTTTCTCAGAAGCATCCATCATTTTGTGGCGTTCTTTCATGTCCCTTCTTCTCCCTCTCTGCTCAACGAGCTGTGAAGTCCCCAAGGCAGGGGAAAGCCTTGTTCTATTTTCTGATCTGAAATTCTTCTGAAACGTAGCAAAAAATATTCCACCTTTCTCAGTAGTGATGTGAACATGGGGAAGAGCCAGAGAAAGTATCCCCATCCCTGGCAGTGCTCAAGGCCAGGCTGGACACAGGGGCTTGGAGCAAGCTGCTCAGGTGGAAAGTGTCCCTGCCCATGGCAGGGGTTGGAACTGGGTGAGCTTTAAGATCCCTTCAGACTCAGACCATTCTATGATTCTATGAAACATCTGATGTGTGCAGAAGGGCTCGTGGTTCCAGGAGGAGTTTTGCAGGAGCAGAGTGGTTTCATAGAGGTACATTGGGTTCATCCTATTTGCCACAGAGAAAGACAAACCTTTTTCTTCCAAGTTTTTGCTTTGAAAGAAGGAGGAGAAAGAGGGAAGCTGCATTCAGGCTTCATCATCCTGTTTTATTTTGACTTACGGGCTTAAACCAAGTCAAAACAGGATGAAGCAAGATGCTGAGAAGTTGAATAAAATTCTTTCACTCCAAATAGTGATGAGATTAAAAAAAAAAAGAGAGAGAGATTTCAGACTTTCAGCTTGGAATTCATATTTTTTTGATAGGGATTTTAGATTTTTCGGAGGAACAACTATCCTTCTTGCCCGGAAAGGGCAGACTGAAACCTTCAAATGTCCCTATCTGGAGACAGAATGAATTATATTCTGGTTAAGAAAACTGACTGGGGCTTAGGGAATGTGGATTTATTTCCTGGCAGGGTTACACGTCAACTCTATAGCTTTGAACAAGCCGTTTGGAAATACGTCTTACCACGGATTTAACCATCATAGTTCTAAGTGCTTCATTACTCCTTTTTGAGGTGTTTGCTGCCTGCAATGGTACTGAAGTCCCCGAAGAGAAACGAATGGAAGCCAGGGAAAGCATCCATATGGGAACAGCAGATTTTTAGTCTACCAGATTTTCTTTTTCAATGTGTTTCATCTGTTTAAATCTGGCAGCCCTTTCCTGAGAAAAAGCCCATCCTCCCAGGGTCCTTACATCGCACAGGGATGAACAGAACTGTATCGTGTATAATCTGTGCACAGATAGCTGAAATGCTGGGGGAGATTGGTTTTGCCCTGCAGTCATAGAATCATAGAATCAGAGAATAGTTAGGGTTGGAAAGGACCTCAAGATCATCCAGTTCCAACCCCCATATCATGGGCAGGGACACCTCACACTAAACCATCCCACCCAAGGCTTCATCCAACCTGGCCTTGAACACTGCCAGGGATGGAGCACTCACAACCTCCCTGGGCAACCCATTCCAGTGCCTCACCACCCTAACAGGAAAGAATTTCCTCCTTAGATCCAATCTAAACTTCCCCTGTTTCAGTTTGAACCCGTTACCCCTTGTCCTGTCACTACAGTCCCTGATGAAGAGTCCCTCCCCAGCATCCCTATAGGCCCCCTTCAGATACTGGAAGGCTGCTCTGAGGTCCCCACGCAGCCTTCTCTTCTCCAGGCTGAACAGCCCCAACTTCCTCAGCCTGTCTTCATACGGGAGGTGCTCCAGTCATAACAGGGTCTGCAACATATTCCTCTTAGATATCTCTTTGCTTTAGATTAATGCTCTGTTCCTAGCAGTGTTCAAAGCCAGGTTGGACACAGGGGCTTGGAGCAAGCTGCTCCAGTGGAAGGGGTCCCTGCCCGTGGCAGGGGTTGGAGCTGGATGAGCTTTAAGGTCCCTTCCAACCCAAACCAGGCTGGGATTTTATGGTTCTATGTTAATAGGATTTTTAGGATTTTGGGACTTTGTTGACTTCCTTCTGTGATTCCTGCAGGTATTACAACTTCCACTTCCAAAATACATAAACAGTATTTTCCTCTGCAACTGCAGGATTTTCCCTGCATTAATGTCTCAGGAATATGGTTACCTACCTCTCCCCAGATGGTTGTCAAACCAAACGGGAGGATATACTTAGTTATAGGATGAGCATGCCCAAGGTCAGCCGTGAAGCTCACCCCGCAGAAATAATAGATGGGCTCTAAGAACTGCCACCATTTTTATGGTGATGGGTTTTTCATACCAGAAAAATGTTTTTGGGTGAAAGGTGTCCTGCAGAGAGATAGGAAAGGAAAATCTGATTGTTCTCCCACTGTTAGGTTAGCTTTTCCTCCTACCCATGGAGTGATGCCACTGCTGAGCCTGGGTACCGCATCTGGGAGAGCATCTTGATCCTGCTCCCACCTGCTGAAAACAAGCCTATAGGCAACTTTAAGACAAACTTTCTGAGGCTGCAGATTCCAGCTGCCAGGGCTGGAGATGTGAGACCTGACTTTGCAGTTGAGGCAGGACTTTTGAAACTGGCATATTTCTACTGAGGAAACATTGCCTTCTGCAGCCCTGATCCAGCTCTGGGGCAGCAGCACAAGAGGGATGTGGAGCTGCTGGAGCGAGGCCAGAGGAGGCCATGGAGATGCTGCGAGGGCTGGAGCAGCTCTGCTCTGGAGCCAGGCTGAGAGAGCTGGGCTGGGGCAGCCTGGACAAGAGAAGGCTCCTGAAGGGGAGACCTCAGAGCAGCTCCAGTGCCTAAAGGGGCTGCAGGAAAGCTGGAGAGGGGCTTGGGACAAGGGCCTGTAGGGCCAGGCCAAGGGGAATGGCTTGAACCTGCCCGAGGGGAGACTGAGCTGAGCTCTTAGGCAGAAGCTCTTCCCTGGGAGGGTGCTGAGGCGCTGGCACAGGGTGCCCAGAGGAGCTGTGGCTGCCCCATCCCTGGCAGTGCTCAAGGCCAGGTTGGACACAGGGGCTTGGTGCAAGCTGCTCCAATGGAAGGGGTCCCTGCCTGTGGCAGGGGTTGGAGCTGGAGGAGCTTTAAGGTTTTTTCAACACAAACCAGTCTGGGATTCCATGATTCTAAATGTTTAATACAAACCAAAGACAGGTCCACGCTCCAGCACGCCTTGAGCTCAGCAATGTATTTTCCTAGCAGAAAAGAGCTTCTGGGGACTGCTGTCTCTTGCTGAAGTTTTGAAGCCTGCTGCTCTATCAGAGTCTAGAGTCACCGGCCCCTTGGGAATAGTGGGACCCATCTGTTTACTGAGCTCTGCTTGTCCAGGGCATGACAAGGAGCTTGGCCGGGTTGGTCTGAGGAGGCTGTTTTGAATCTTGCCTCTTTCTTGTGGGATCGCATCAGGGCAGAAGTGAATCCAGAGCTGGTCTTTGATGCTGCCACTTGCTGGCAGCGTGCTGCAGATGTGGACGGGTGGTTCCTGCGCTGTGAATGTGCTGAAGGCATGGGCAGCGGGCACAGTGACACTAAAATAAATGATTTCTCAGGAATGGGGTGGGGACATCAACAAAACCTCTGCATTATGCAATTGCTGCCAGCATTACAACAGATTTAAAGCAGCTGCTGCTGGCTTTCCCTCTTTGTTTTCATAAACCGGTTGTTTGTCTCTTTGCTAGATCCTGGTGGATGAGGTGGTGGGGAAGGAAGAGGGGATGTGTCAATGGGGAGCACAGAGGTGGTCAAGTGAGGGGATGGAGCCCAAATCTGCTGTCTTTGGTAGAGGAGAGCTGGATAGCTTGAAGCTTGGATGACCTGACATAGACAACAGTGATCTTGTCATCCCTGGAAAGGAGCGTGAGCACAGAAGGTCCATAAAGAGGGAGTGGTAGGGTTGAGCCAAAAGGATGCTCCTGGAAACACCAGCTGGAGAAGAACAAGTTGTCGCCATCAAGGACAGACAACAGGCAACACTTAGAAGCTGAGGTACAGGACAAGGAGGGTTGAAGCAAGGTCTTTGCTTCCACAAGCAAACAGGAGGGGAAGTCTGATTTGGTTTTGAAGTGGTAAGATTTGGACAGAGGTGGAGTGAGTGGTTCAAAGGAGAGGACTGGGTCTATGGTGACACCATGGAGGTGACCTCATGTTGCGGAGTGGTGACTGATCCCACTGAGGCTGGGTTTGGCTGTGCTGGATCTGAGATGGTGGTTGAACTGCTCAGCAAGAAGAAAGGTAGAGGATGGGATGGTGCAAGATCCACTTGCAGGGAGTGAGGTTGCGATGCACTTGTGTATGAAGATGAAAGGAGCAAGCGATCATAGAATCATAGATTGGTTGGGGTTGGAAAGTACCTTAAAGACCATTTCCAACCACCCCGCCGTGGGCAGGGACACCTTCCACTAGACCAGGTTGCTCAATGGGGTGAGGGAAGGAAGAAAGAAAAAAGAAGGGAATCAGATAACATGAGAAAGTCTACAGCCGAGCAGTTGAGTGTCCTCTCTCCCTTCCGAGCAGGGTAATTTCCCAGTTTCAGATGCAGCGAGGCTTTAGTGTCACTGCTTTGAGCAGCCTGCTTGAAACTGCCATAGGATGAGAGAAACCCCCATGCCCAAACCATAGTCAGTACCTACACATGCAGAGCACCTGCCTGTGGATATGGCTTTGCCTATATACCCCAAAGGGAAGCTTGGCATCATTTTCCGTTTCACCCCAGAAACAACATCTCTGGCATACAGCACTGCAGCAGCACCATGGACTGTAGCTTCAAAACTCAACCGTTAAAAGAAATGACACAATATCGCTGACCCAGGCTCTTCCCCAGTCCAAATATCTTTGCCTTCAGCTGCATATTGCTGCCTTTATTCAGCCCAAGTATTCACCAGCTTCTTTCTATTCAAATAATACTAAAAAGATGCTCATGCAAGGGTCAGCATGTCTTAATGTATAACGAATGTTTCAGCAAAACCCCAGGAGCAATCAAATCATCACTCAAATAGAAAGAGTCGAGCCAGATATCCACAAAGAAGCCTTTTCCATCATTCCAGGAAATAGTCCCTCAGCTGTCTCCAGCAATCCTATTGTGAATAGATGTCTTTTGCCACTTTCCCAGAATATCCACAAATGCAGGGGGTCCAAATGCAGGCAGGACAGTGCAGGAAAACCAAGATTTAGAGTCTCATTGGAGGCAAAGAAATTGTCCTGCCACCCAGCCTTCTCTCTTCAACCTAGCTGGAATGAGCTCCAGCCCTTACCAATGATCCTCATAGTGTAAGACAGAGACAAAGTGGGTCTTTGGAGTTTCTTTTGACTTTGGGCAGTCATTAAATGCATAATTGGTGCAGTTTAGGTGCTGCACAAGGGATCTCAGAGTCCAGTCTGTGATGAGGCTGGAGTCAGGGTAGTAGTCAGATACTGCAAAGCGTTTTGAGCACTGATTTCCTTCCCATTTGTTGGATATAAGGAAGAAGTTCTTTCCTGTGAGGGTGCTGAGGCACTGGAATGGGTTGCCCAAGGATGTTGTGAATGCTCCATCCTTGGCGGTGTTCAAGGCCAGGTTGGACAGAGCCTTGGGTTGGATGGTTTAGTGTGCGGTGTCCCTGCCCATGGCAGGGGGGTTGGAACTGGATGATCTTAAGGTCCTTTCCAACCCAAACCATTCTATGATTCTAAGTCCAGCTTCTGTTTTACAATGAGTGTATAAAGCAATTGCCATAGAAAACACCTCTCCACACTTCAGCTCTCCATTTTCCAAGGCTGGATTTTATCTGCACGGTTTGTTTGCTCTGTGGGCTGGTAGCCACATGTGTGTAAGGTCTCTTGGTTTAGCATATTGCCCTAAGCAACCAGCTCATTGCTGAGCTTTGTGTTTCCAATCTCACTGTCTCTTTCATCTTCCATGCTAAAAAAGGGAGCAGACACCTGCAGAGCTGCTATTTCTTTTTAACTCCTGGAGCTTTTCCGGTGGGAAGGTCAGAAGAAGGAAGAGCTTGCTCCATACCCTGGGCTTCTTACCAGCCTGGTGTTCGTTTTCACATTAAAAAGGCTTTGTAGATAAAGTTTATGCCTGAATCCTCGCTCATCTGCCTGGGACAATCTTCATCCCACAATCCTATGACCGCTCCTTTTAGGAAAGGCAGGAAAATAAGCATAGGAGGATACTCCTCACCTTCACTATAGTCTCCCCATACCCACAAGGCATCCTCACCCTGGGTCAGGGTGTTATAAACTAGACAGAGAACCCAACACAGCAGCAGACGTGCTGGTTGCACGTACTCTTTGAAACCCTGAATCCTTCCCATGTTCTTTGATGGGCTTTTCTGCCCTGGCAAAGGGAGATCCAGATGTGGGTCTAGTTCAAGCAGAGGTGAACCCCACATGCTGAGGGTCAGTCTGGTCCATCAGGCAGCATCTCCCTGTGTCAAACCATGTATTTTGCGACCTGTCTCCATAGGCAAAGCAATATCTGCCCTTTGTGGAGATGCCCTCTCCATCTCCTCTCCTCCCTGCTGCCTGGCTGGCCTGCACACATTCAGCCAGCTCCCCACCAAGCACTCCCCTGGGATTTGCAGCAATAACAGTGCCAGCTGGTGGAAATCTTTTCCTTGACTTAACCACCTCGCAATGAGAAACGTTCCTGTCTGTTTGTCAGTCAGCTTCTCCCCATCAGCACGAGGTCCTGGCGGGGTGCCCCATCTCCATAACTCGCCCTGCAGCTTTTTCTGTGGGGTGAAAACAACTGGGCAAATTAAGAGAAGAAAAAGAATTCCATTGAAGACTTAAACACAAAGACCTCACTTTTGGCTTAGGAAGCCTCTGAGCTGTAATTGCAGACTGACAGAGTGTTGTGGGCAAGTGTTGCTACACACTGCCCCTTAGCTTATGCTCACCCTTAGGCATCAATTGCTATCGCCCTGGCCAGGAGACAGGACATGAGGTTACTTGGACCTTGGCTCAGCTGCTGTGGCTGCTTTTATATGTGGGGTTGGTTAGGTCTGTGTTTCTTCAAGTACGTTAGAAATAGCTTGCAAGGACCTAGAAAGAGGTGAGCTGAAGCCTTCCCTTCCACGTTTTCCCTTCTGCTTATGTAGTTTAAGATTAAAATAGTGCATTTTATGTTGTTTGGTGTTTGTACTGTATTAGTGCTGTGCTTGATGTTCTCTATTGGGTTTGTATCATGCCCCTCTTTTTCCTTGCTTGTTTTCAGCCTTAGAAACAGAAGCACTGTACATTTCTAGTCACATTACCCAGCTTTCAAGTGAACTAGAAGGTTTCCAGTCCCTAAGGTGAAAGGATAATTATGTTATCTTAACAAAACCCACTTCTTTTTCCTAAAGGAGACTTCTGAGCAAACGAACACTTTGATGAAACAAAGGTTTATAAATACTCTGAATAGAAATTGCTTCTCATTTCTTATTATCACAGTTTCACTCTGGTTTTAGTTCTGATTTCACAGCTGTCCTAGTTGGAAGAAACTATGGCAATAAACAAGGCTGAGAAGCCCTGTACTGTATGTTGTGATGTTACAGCAGCAAGTCTAACACGATGTAGAAGATCTCATGAAACCTTAAAATCCATCACATACATCCAAGTTAATGGGAAAAGGAATCACACATCGCTTGTCCCTTTTTAATTCAAACGCATAGGGTGGTTTTCTCACCCAGCTGAAGTTCACTGTGCACCAGTTAGCTTGGGAGCTGTAGGGAATATTTTAGTGGCTGCTTCAGCCAAGTGACCTCTCCAGAGCTCTTAGTGGGGTGAGTGACTTTGTCTTTGGCCATTGTTTTGTTCTTTTATTTAGCATCTCTTTCCTTTATGTTAGTAAAAGCACTGGCTGAGGGAGTGATGCTACAAGGGGAAGTTTTAGACTGTTTTAATGCAAGCCAGAGATGGGGATAGCAGGCTGAAGGGTTGTGCAAGAGGCAAAACAGCTCTACCCACGTTACCTGAGCATGAAAGGGCTCAGAAAAAGCCCACAAAGATGAAAAGGATTTGAAGCAAAAGCTTATAGTGCTTTTTCCCTTACAATACTACAGTGAGAGTTTTAAGGAGCTCTAATATAAATGAAGAATTGGGTTTTCCACATATTGCAGCACTTCGTTATTAGAGAAAAATAGAGATGGACTAGGTGCAGATATTCTATTTATTCACAGCCGTTCTTATTGGGGAACAGTGTCCACATATAAAAAAGATTTTTACTACAAATGCTTCCAAGGTTTTTGAAGCAAATTTGGTAGCTAGCTTGATCAAATATTACTTGAATACAAATAAACCCTTCTTCTTAACATCTCTGCTCTTACCTTGTTTGCTCATAGTGCACCTTCTTAAGGGCTGAACACTGAGTGTGAAGCAGCTCAATTATTTTCCAGTACAGCATTTGGATGTTTTTCCTGGTATATCCTTTTCCAAACTGGAATGTAAGGAAATAATCATTGGAGGATATGTACTCTGAACAGACACCCTGGGTCTGGGTGCACACCAGCTCCATGGAATTAGAGCAAGGCCAGTGCTCCAGTCCATAGCAGATGTTTGGGGAGCTGCATGCGTCAGATCAGGGCCACAATGGACCGGTTCTGCTCTCCTGCCTCTAGTGGTTTGCAACTGATGTCTTTATCCAAGGATGTTGCTTTGTATTTAATAACATGCAAGGAAGCTTCTCCCATGGAGCTGCCCAACTGCTTCTGCAGCTTGAATAAACTTTTCTGATCTTAGGATAAGAATGTGACATGGTGACATGTGGTGTAGTGTGAGGTGTCCTTGCCCATGGCAGGGGGCTGGAACTGGATGATCTTAAGGTCCTTTCCAACCCTAACTAATCTATGATTCCACTCTATGATTCTACATGCCCTCCCCACACCTGCCTTTTCCACTCTTAAGTAAGGATAGTCATTCTTGCCATCTCATGGGTGGCTTTGGAACTGTCTGTAAACCCCCTCATACTGATGGCATCATAGTTCCTCATGCAAGACAGTACATTTGCACTGCTGTTGGTGCAGAGGGCTGAGAACCAGAACCAAACCCATCAAGGTGCAGAGGTGAAAGGCTCAGGGCACAGCTGTGCGGGAGCAAATTGGCATCTCCTCTCTCATGGAGCCCAGCAGAGTCTCATGGTGGACCTGATGCCACTTACGTGTCTTGCACATCGGTCTTGTGGCTGGCAAAAGCAGGGAAAAATGGGGGAGCCCCATGGTCACAAAGAGAAAGGATGCAAGGAGAGATCTGTGGCCAGGAGGGCTGAGGACAATGGGGAGTCTTAAAATGCCATTAAAGGCAAAAGAAATATTCACAGTGGTATTGAGCCATTACCAAGCTGAAATGGAGCAAAAAAAGGGTTGGTAATGATGAAGGCAGAAAAGTTCCCTAAGTATTTCTGCTCTGTAGTTGGGAAGAGCCAGATAATGTAATCACAGCCTAGATGGTGAAATGCTTTCCATTCCAACAGTAACCCCTAAGGGTTGTTTGGGCAGCAGCTATTAATTCCTGACACGTCTGGATCTAGATAACTGCACCCAGGAGTTTTAAAAGAGCTGCCTGAGGAGGTCTGTGGAACATTAATGATGTTTGTTTTCACTTGGTTTAGGTGGTTCTGAACGATGAGGGTCCGGCCAATGTCATAACTATGTTTTCCAAAAGGTAAATGGGATATCCTCGAAAAGTGTAAATCCGTTAATCTGGCATTAATCCCAGGGAAAATAACACAGAATCTCACACAGGACGCAATAAATTAAGGGAAGATCATTAATAAGGGAAGGAAATTAAAGGAGGGTAACAAAATAAGAACAAGTAGTAATGCTGTTGAGTGAATTTGGTACCTTTTGTAAATAACATTATTAAATTTCATTGAATTCTAAGGCCTGATCTCATAGGCTTTGTCAGAAGTTACTTGGTGCTTCAAGTTAGACCTGGGTTTAGTTTGAATTAGAGTTACAATAGCGTGGAAGACATTAAATGGCTTCCAAACTAGCTAATGAATAGGATTCAAAGGGTAAGTGTAAAGGCAGCAATAAATGCAGTGGCCGTGTTTCCACTGGGGTTGGGCAGAAAGCATTTCCACACTATTTAACGTTTGAATTAATGACTTGAAGAAAACATACATTCACTGCTGATAAAACCTTCCAGGTGACCCAAAGAGCAGGGAAGTCATAAATGATGGAGGAAGGAATTGTGCAGTACAGAAAAATGTTGATCTTTTATTGCCACGCAATGAGGGTGCATTGGAGCATGGCCAAGTATGTGAGTAGACAGCAGTAATCCATGGGCATGGGCTTTGGGAATTTTGGGGGTGTGGTGGGAATCATTTCAACTCGGGCTCCCATTGCTGTTGGGTGACCAGAGGACTGAAGCGACCATGGCATGCAGAAGTAGTATGGAAACATGAAGTAGGAATGGGAGGATTGTGCTTACCATGGACTTAGTTCTTCTGAAAGTAGAACTAGAGAATGGTCTGAAGTTCAGAGAGCCCAGGATGAACGTTAAGATGCAACTCAATCCCAATCTATACAAGTCCCTATGGTGTAGCAAAGAAGGGTCTGACAGCAGAAGCCTCCTCAGTATAAACAAACCATTGCAAAACACAGTGGCTGGAGGGGGACGGACCAAGAATAAGGGATGGGAAGCAGGTTACTGAGACCTGAGTGAAGGATTATTATACCAAGCATTTGATCAGATGCTGCTGGACACAGATATCTTCTCATCAATGCTGTGCACTGAGACGATGGCAATGAACGACAGGGTGCCTGTTGCCCTCCATGGAGAGGACTTCCAGTAGACTTAGAGGTGCAACAAGGTTTTGTCCCTGATGACAAAACCAGTGTGGCTACAGCTCAGTTGCGTTTTTCTTTCACTGAGGCATTTCTTTTGGGCAAAAGCAGGAAGTCACACCAATTTCTGGCTGATCTCTGAACACAGGGCAGCAGATCAATGCTTGTCCCTCCCTGGATGGCCAAGGAGATGCTGCCCCTAAAAGCACGCAGCCAGCCCTGGCAGCATCAGTTGCATTAGCAAATCAAAGTGGCTCAACAGCAAGCACCATCAAAATGGGGCTCTTGTAACCCTGGTCCTCCGGTCTCTGTTCATTGTTGCGAAGGTTGCACAAGCTTTCCTGAAGACTGTTGTTCTGTGTCAAAGAAGTACTGCGTGAACAAGGGAAGTGGTGCATTTTCTCTGACAGATTGTGCTCGCACCTGGGATGTCCCTGGCCCTTTTGCTGTGAAATAGTCTGATTGCAGGAGTGTCTAAAACTCTCTTGAAGTGCTGCCCAGGCCCTACGAGTGCTGCCCATTATACATATATTTCCAACAACAACAAACCAAGCAGGGAACCTTTTTTCCTTTACATTTTCCTTTCTTTCCCTAATCTCCCCTCGGGCAGGTTCAAGCCATTCCCCTTGGCCTGGCCCTACAGGCCCTTGTCCCAAGCCCCTCTCCAGCTTTCCTGCAGCCCCTTTAGGCACTGGAGCTGCTCTCAGGTCTCCCCTTCAGGAGCCTTCTCTTGTCCAGGCTGCCCCAGCCCAGCTCTCTCAGCCTGGCTCCAGAGCAGAGCTGCTCCAGCCCTCGCAGCATCTCCATGGCCTCCTCTGGCCTCCCTCCAGCAGCTCCACATCCCTCTTGTGCTGCTGCCCCAGAGCTGGATCAGGGCTGCAGGGGGGGTCTCCCCATCACACAGCAGAGGGGCAGGATCCCCTCCCTGAGCTGCTGCTCACTCTGGGGGTGCAGCCCAGCACATGGCAGGGTTCTGAGCTCAAAGCGCTCACTGAAGCTGGGTCATGGGGAGCTTCTCCTCACCCAACACCCCTAATACTCCTCAAGGCTGCTTTCAGTCCATTCATTGCCCAATCTGTTTCCATGTTTGGGATTGCTCCAAGTGAGAAAGCTCTTGCAAACACCATTAGCACAAACAGCGTTGTTATGACTTAACATAGAAACCTTGCAAGGAAGCCCTCTCAGCTACCTCAGCTGGTGAAGCATCTCTTCTGGAGCTCTCACTTAACAAAGCTGGGAGTACCAGGCAACAGGATTCCAGAAACAGCATTAAATTCACCCTAATGATTGGGCTAATTAACAAGCAATGGAGCCTGCCTCTGCTGGGACGTTTCCTCAGCCCTGTGGTTATTCATTACGGTATTTGTGATTTTCTGTCTGAGATGGCCTCAGAATTAGGGGTGGAGATATTATTTCCTAGGCACAGAATGGTTCCTGCTGTGCTTCAGAGGCGGCGGGGTGGGAACTGCATCAGACACTGTGACCTCCAACTACAATGTGAGTCATGACAGACATTATCCTCTGTCTCGAGGGGAGAGCTTTGTCCTGAGCAAAAGATGGCCAAGTTCATGAGGGCCATGAAGTGGGTTGTGAAGGGGTGGAGAGGGACAAGAGGATGTTATTGTGGGTTAGTATTGAACAACGACCTGCCCTTGGCTCTTCTTGAATGCAAGAATGAGGAGATGCAAGTGCCTTACAAACAATAGGAAAGCCCGTTTTGAAGAGACAGTATGTGCTGCAAAGAAGTGTCCCTTCAACCGAAGTTGCCTATGGTCTTCTTAGGTCTTATTACTTGGGAGGCAAGGGAATCAGCTCTTTTCTCCTTGATGTTTCCTACCAGAGCTTGTAGAGATCAAGTGAAAGAAGGCAAAAACTATGCCAACAAAACATGCTCTCACATCAGCACAAAAGCGAACAACACGACAGTCCTGTTCATTGGCCAAGAAAAAGTCTTACAGAGAAAGCCACAGCTTCAAGGTGGAGTTCAACCCCATTCCGTCAAAAGGCTGATGGGCATCAAACTCCCCAAAATGACTTAATTCTGGGATAATCAGTGAGAAAGCTCTAGATGTACCCAAGATCAGAATATGGACACAAGGTCTGATTGCTCCAGCTTAGTCCAGATATGGTATTTAAAACCCAACCCAAACTGCATCACAGTATCTACTGCCACGTTGCTTGATTGTGTAAAGCAAAGACAAACTTGTGGTTTTCGCTTTCTCTCCTCTGACCCATTGCAGCTGAGAGATCTCGTATCACTGAGCAGTTATATTCCATTTTCTCCGGGGTAAGGCCTTACCCGAGATTCACCAAAGTTTATGAAAAGCCCTTGTGGAGGCCAGTCGATGTTAGACCTGATTGCACTAACCTGCTAGGACATCACTGGAGGACATGCTGGAGTCCATAGCATCATATAATCCTAGAATGATTGGTGTTGGAAGGAACCTTAAAGCTTGCCCAGTTCCAACCCCTGCCACGGGCAGGGACACCTTCCACTAGAGCAGCTTGCTCCAAGCCCCTGTGTCCAACCTGGCCTTGTTCACTTGTTCTTTCCATCACCACTGGGACAGCTCTGGCTTTTATTTGCTTATCAGATTGATATATGTGATCTCACAAATAAATAGGAAAGAGAAGGAGATCACAGTGAGAGTGTTAATACAGACAGAAAAGCAGCGGAGGGAAATGGAATGTGACTATTGTTTGCAGGCAGATTAATACAGCATCAAACAGAAATGCTGTCAGATGTCTAAACCTTATGTAACATGTTTTGTGGTCTCTGCTTTCTGGGCCATCACAAAGAGCTTTTGTCATCAACACCTGAAGGGTTTCTAGCTGCCTCTTCAAGCTTTTCTCAAGCAGGGACAGGAATGGCAGATCCAAATCTGCTTGACAAATTCTTTATTCTACTGCTTTTTTGCTTCTCTCTTCTTAGGGATAAGTGGTTTCTTTTAATAATGCTTAATCAACCCAACACACAATAACGTTCATTCAGCTTGAGAGAAGGATCAGGCACTCAGAGCCTGCAGCTGCAGAGTTCAGGTTGGATGTTCAGCTCCAGCTGTGTCCTCAGTTTACTCCAGCATGGGGCAAGCTCTCTGGGATGGGAGACTCACCTTAGCAGTGCCTTCTCCAGTACTGACATTTCAAACAAGCCCACTGAGCTCAGGGCAGAGATAACACAGGGCTATTCCCACCAGCACTTATGGACTGTTGTCTCCTTGTAAATGGTAGCGTCTTCTCTAAAATGTAATTGCATATTATAGAATCCAACCCAAACCATTCTGTGACTCTATGTCTATCCCAAAAAGGCACTACCAAGGCAGGCTCCTACCTCAATTCTAGCAATGAATCCCAACATTTTTCCTTCCCAAACCCAGCAAAGCAGCACCATTGGGTTTTCCTGCAAGGGAAATCAAGGCAGAGTCTTTCCTTGCTTGGATGAATTGATCTGGGCTTGGCCTCATGCTAACATCATTACAAGGTGCTGGGTAGTTATATTCTCTATATTCTCTGTACAAGGTGTAGTTATGTAGAGAATTATCTCCATTGGTCCCTTCCAACCCAAATCAGGTACGACCATGAAATCACTGGTCCCCCATATCTCACATTCATATAATCCCAGCATGGTTTGTGTTGGAAGGGACCTTTAAAGCTCATCCAGCTCCAACCCCTGCCACGGGCAGGGACTCCTTCCACTGGAGCAGCTTGCTCCAAGCCCCTGTGTCCAACCTGGCCTTGAGCACTGCCAGGGATGGGGCAGCCACAGCTTCTCTGGGCACCCTGTGCCAGCGCCTCAGCACCCTCACAGGGAATAATTGGTGGAACGAGGGGCTTAGTCCACATTGGGAAAAGGGGGAAGCTCTTAGAATACACAAGTAATTCATATAGTCAAAAGGAAACATGGCTAAATTCACTCAGTTTGGTCTACACTGCAAGGGCTTAGCAGCTGATGGCTGCAGCTACTTCTCTTTATCTCAGAAGCTAATCTCTTGGCTACTGAGAATATGCAGAATTTTTGGCTGAATTGAGAAAAAGAACCCCAAACGTTGTGCTGGAACCTTGATAGACAGTCTGCTGTCAGCCTTTGGGCACCCTTAATCTGCAAACTGCCACAGAGAGGGATTCATCCTTTGCTTCATGAGCTTCTGCAGGTGCCACTGGAGAGGGTTACACCCTCCCGTGTAACAGACATCTGCAAATGTTGGCAAGAACGTTTTCATTGTGACTTCCTCCTTTTATTTTTTTTCCTATTGGAAGCAGCCTTGGAATTACATTAAATCTAATAATGAAATTAAGATAACAGTGATCTCATTTGTTAACTCATTAAAAGTTGATGACAAATCTACATGCAACCTTATATGACATTCTTCCATTTTGCCAGTGAAGGCTGGCATCAGAAGATGTCCACACTGACACATTCAGTCAGCCTTGCTCCATGAGAGAACGTCTATTTGAGTTAATACAACAAAAGCAAGTTGGTTTTACTCTTGGGAGAAGGTATGAGTTTATATAAAGAGCTGAAAGCTGGGTGTCTTTATTCACAGCCTTGACTAGGCTGCTGACTGGGACAGATGTTGTCAAAATACAGTCTGAAAGGTGATAAAAGGAGGAGTTTGGGAGCCACAAATGTTTCTCTGCCATTCACTGTTTCTCTAAAGTGCCTGGTGAAATTGTTCCTTTACTCCAAAGTCAGAGTGTGCATCTTCTGTGCTCCTTGCCAGCCATTGGCCATGTAGCTTTTGCTTCCCTCCTGCTGTTTTTCCCAAGGGTGGATATTCAGCTGCTATCTATTTTGACAAATCCACCTGCACAGTCATATTCTTTCAGCATAAATGCCATCTTGGTCTCTTGATAGCATTGGCAAAGTTAATTCTATGATTCTACAATTCTGTTCTCAATGTTGTCCTATCAAGGGGCATGTGTTGCTCCCTTGCTGGGGAGATACAGTCAGCTGCTCCTCCAGGCTTTCTATTCTGCTTCCCAATTGCTTTTCTTTGGCTCTCACCCCACTGGACTTATAGCAATGTGCTTATAATACTATTGCTGTTATAGCAATGGAACAACCCACACACGGTGTGTCTGCTGGTGCAGTCCAGCTCAAGACAACCATGAATTCAGATGCGTCTCACTGTGAGCAGCATGAGGAAAAAGCTATCAGGCCTGTTTTGATTCAACTCAATGTCCATTTGCTGTTGTTGTTGTAGGCCATCCTGATTTTCAGCTTGCATTTCCACAGCAAACTGCCCTGTGAAATAACTCCCAGCAGCGTGAAGACATTGACAAATGCCAGCACTGCAACAGAGCAGCATCACTACAGCTGGAGATTCTCTGGGTGTTTTATGTGGTTCATGGAGAATGCACACTACAAAACTGCAAAGGCTTTCTAGGAAAATGAAAGAAATGTTTCATATGGCACAGGGTACTCAGCACATCCAGTTCTCATGGTCCAGATCGAGTCCAGTTTGTGTGCATCGTGCTCCTGTCTCACTTACAGCCTTGGTTCCATCTTGCCACCACATCAGCCAAGGTGAAATACCATGTAGGGCATCCCAAAAGCCACATCACCAACCTGTGTGGTGGGACATCCAAGTGGGGCTGGTCTACTTCTGATGGGTCCAGGATACAGTGCAGACACAGAGCAGGACATCAATATCAACCTGTGTTATGATGGTACCACTTCCTCTAAATCAATCACAGCAAGGGGGATGCAAATGATCTCTGTGCTTTAACCCACTGAAATCCCTCCATAGAGTTTGGATCCTGACTTAAAAGCCAAACTTCACCAAAACATCACACACAGACCTATTGTTCCCATTCACATCTTGCTCCTGCTTGCTGGCCAAGTAAGTATGTACAGTGAAAGAGCTGTAAGACTGTTTTATAGTATATAACTAACTTCTAGAGAGGCTGTAGCTCACAACTCTGTCTTTAAAAACATATTTTACAACCCAACACCCTTGATTTCCAGGAACTCATGAATAGAGAAGATATATTGTTCTTGGTAACTAAATAATATCATTAGAACCATTACGAATCCTGCAAAGATTATTCCTGTCTACCTAATTTAATCATGTAACAATGACTATTACTAACTTGCCTTGTGCTGTTGCCATTTGAGATTATGGCCCTGGATGCGTGGGTAGCTATTATATGATCCAGTTCTTGTAAATGTGCATTACTCTTAAGTGCTCAAGTGCCTGTCTTTCAGTTAGCTCCCTGAATTTATCCATTCCAGGGCAGTACGGTGAAACTGAAGAAGAAAATGAGGAGTTCAAGGAACAGCAGAGAGATTAACTTCTGTCCTTGGCATATGGATTAGCATCTCATGGCTGAGCTCTCACGTCTAGTCACACAAGAGATCCAGTTGAAGCTCTTCCTATGATCAACAATAACATCGCTCTGTGTGGCTTCTCAAGTGGCTATAAAAGGCTTGAACTCCTCAACAGCATGGCCACTCCTATTTGTCCTAAAGGAATGCTGTCGTTTTGAAACCCACAAGTTTCAGTTAATTTTGGCTCCATACTCTCAGGCTCTTGTAGCGCAAATTGTCACCTTCCGAGGAGAAAAAGCGAATCCCTGTCTGTCCTCATTGTCAGATCTTGACAGCGTGCTCCCAGCCTGCACCTCAGAAATGTGCTATATTGAGCGGACGGCACTCCCTTGTTGTGTGACTGTCTGACCTGCCCCTCCACACACAGCTTCATGTCGCAGGCCTCATTTCCTTAGGAAACTGGTTTCTAGGGGGGAAAAAAATCCTCTACCCATTTCTCGCCTTCCTTGGTAAGGAAAAACCAGTGTATTTTTTCCCTGATCACAGATTTGAGCTGGACCAGACAAATCCATTGGAGTCCCACAAATAAAAAAGAATAATAAATGTGAAGTCTGCTTTACTTTAAGGTGAAATCACTATCAAGACAATATCAGCCTCAGCAGAATATGTTTCATGCAGGCAAATTCCCTGCAGAGAGCAGAGCAAGGCTAGGGCTGGGGTTCACCTGGGTCTGTAAGGGTGACTGCTAAAGGAGCTTAATGTATTCCATCTCACTCTCATTTCTCTGCTGCAGTGGTGTTTGTCCTCTGCACTACAGGAGCAGATAACAGTAGTTTCTAGGCATCTCCAGCAGGAAACAACGGTGTTTCTGGTGTAAAGAACGGAAAATAGGAAACATTAGCAGCCTTCTTTACTAATGCAATGGGGTACATAGGAGCATCCTGTGCGAACGTACATGTTATTCCCACCCTACTCCTCCCTGGTGTAATATTTTACTCCTTGCCCTGATTCCAGCAGAACCATAAGACTACTGATTTTCTGCAGGTTCCATTAGAACAGCTGAGCAGAAGCGGGAGACCACAGAAATCTCCTATGCACTCCTGCTCCCGTAACATGCCCTTGCGAATAGCAGCACACATCTCTTCACCCCAAACCCATAGGAAAGCAGACATCTGTGTTCAGTTATTGCCACAGCTATTTGGCTTTCAGTCTGGTTTTAAGTGAGAAAGGTTGAGGATGCCAGATTCTGCTCTGGATGTAGGTGTTCACGTAAGAGCAGCTCAGGTACTCAGTTAACCAAGACGTGTGTGATGGCATCATCCTGCCTTCTTGAGCCACTACATGTCTTCATTAAAGAGTAAATCCTCCATCTTTCACACTGACAACAACTCTGTGAAGTTATTGCTTTTACTATCAAAAATAGCAAGACAGATCCCAATTAGGGATTGTAAATGAGACTAGCCAGAGGAAATCCCACTTGATGGGTGACCTGATCTCTGATTTGAGTCCTAACACGCTGCAGCAGAATGCTGGCACCAGTTGTGTTGTATAGTATAACCTAGCTGTCAGGGGCAACATGTTTGAGAGCTGAGGTAATTTCCATGCTGGGTGGAAACTATTTTCACAGTGGAATTCTTGCATCTCATTAATTATGAGTGATTTTACAAAGCAAATGGGTTGGAGGATATTCCCTCCCCATTCCTGGGCAGTGCGGCAGAGGTGCGCAGTCCTGGCTCTGTGCCTGCCAATGAGTCAGTCCCTGTAGAAACCTGCCACAAAATACAGTCACCTACGGAAAACAGGGGCTCCAGTTGAGCATCTGCCCCTAATCTCCCAGGCTCACTGCAGCAGTTATACAGAGGGAGTAATAACACTATCCCCATCATTTCAGAGCTCTTTGCAAGTCCATGTAAACTACCATATGCAAATCAACATGGATTTTGCCCTCCAAGAAGCTGTGCCATCTTCAGAGCCAAGATTGAATGGTGGTCTTTAAGTAAAACCAGCTCCACACTGAGTATGAAGGATATAAAGACATAGCAAATAGTTTTCTTTTTAGTGAAAGGCCCTGATGAGAGGAGGAAACCCTAATATCTGTAATTGAGCAAATCCAGATCACAGTGAACAGATGAGAAAATGCAGTTGGGTAAAGCTCAAAACTTTGCAACTTTAATGAAGTTTTTTTGATTATTTCTTTAGACCCAGTGTAAGACACAATATAATAATACAAGAGGGACATGGAGCTGTCAGGGCAAGTCTAGAGGAGGCCACAGAGACACTGCAGGGGCTGGAGCAGCTCTGCTCTGGAGCCAGGCTGAGAGAGCTGGGCTGGGGCAGCCTGGACAAGAGAAAGCTCCTGAAGGGGAGACCTGAGAGCAGCTCCAGTGCCTAAAGGGGCTGCAGGAAAGCTGGAGAGGGGCTTGGGACAAGGGCCTGTAGGGCCAGGCCAAGGGGAATGGCTTGAACCTGCCCGAGGGGAGACTGAGCTGAGCTCTTAGGCAGAAGCTCTTCCCTGGGAGGGTGCTGAGGCGCTGGCACAGGGTGCCCAGGGAAGCTGTGGCTGCCCCATCCCTGGCAGTGCTCAAGGCCAGGTTGGACACAGGGGCTTGGAGCAAGCTGCTCCAGTGGAAGGGGTCCCTGCCCGTGGCAGGGGTTGGAACTGGATGAGCTTCAAGGTCCCTTCCAACCCAAACCAGGCTGGGATTTTGTGAAGAAGCAAATAATGAACATTTGCACCTGGTAACAGGAGGACTGTGCGACACAGCCCTATGTAGAATAATACAAAAGAATGAGATAATATAATACAAAAGAATGAAATAATGAAATAGATGCCATATAATACAAAAGAGTGAGATTTACTGTCACTTGAGTAGGTACTTGGGTGTACGTTTTTTCTCCTCAGAAACCGGGATTAAGCCTTCTCCCTGAGATACAGAATCTGTAATGATACTGACCCGCTGATTTTCATTTCTTTTTGTATGGTTCCTTGACATTTTCTATCTTATCAATATCTTGTCACTACTGTGAGAGAAAGATAAAGAAACATGCTCTGATACCAGGACAAGAATCTTGTTGTGGAGAAGTATCAGGAGTGTGGGGTTGTACCAGAAACCCTAGTTACAATCCAGAAAAACATCACTTGGAATAACACTGAAAAAGCAGGGAAATGACAAAGAACTAAATGCAGACTTGGCTGTATGGTCTAAGCTTTCCTTGTGTATATATATATATATATATAATATATATATTTATATATATATTTCTTATATATGTATACCTTCAGGTAGTCCCCAGATATCCCAATTCTTTTGGGGATCTTTCCTTTTACTTATCACTCACTATGACCTCTCTAAACCTCTCCTTTCCCTAAACGATACTCCTGTAGAAGGGGCCTGGTTTGCTCCTGCCCCCAGGTGAACCAAGTTCCCCCATCAGGCTGCCCAGCATCACTTGTGTAGCCTCCATCCCACCCCAGTTCCCTGTCCCACCCCAGCATCTGTTGTGTTTTCAAACCCCAGGAGGATCCCATGGAGCAGCAGTTAACCCATCACCACTGCCTCATCAACAACCCACCAAGCTGAACATCTCCAGCTACTCCTCATTGACCCATCACCACTGCCTGGAGGAGAGATGCTGGCTGACACACTAAGCACTTGAGTTTAACCTCCCCAGGCAAGTCAAGCCTGGGCTGTTGGACCACTGAGTTTAACCCAGTGAGCTGTGGAGCTTCCCCCACGATAGAGTGAAAATCAGCTTATAGGAAACAGCTGAGCATAAAGATAACCTCCCCACCCTCATTAAAGGACCTGGCCACCTTACCCTGTGCCCTTTTTTCTTCTCTCGTGGTAGAGGGAAGCCCTTTCTCTAGGGCTTGTAGTGGGGTGATGAATGGGGTGACTCCTTTGGGAGCCAGCAGGAAAGGAGGAGAAGGAGGGGGCTGTATCCTCCACCTCCTGAGCCCTGGAAAGATGAAAACTGAGTCAATAGAGGTTCTGATTGATGAAAACGGGCTCTCTGCCCAGCAAGGTAAGTTGTGCCTTTTGTCTTTTGCTGTTTTCTTGTCTTTTTGTGGCTGGTTTAACTGAAGGGAGACAATGGAAGCAATGCAGTGAGCGCTTGGGTTTTGTGTGGGGCTGGTAGAGCAAGTGGAATGCTGCTGAACAGCCTGGTTAAAGGGCATCTGGTTTCTGATTTTTTTTGTATTTCCTTTTTCTTTTTAAGGATTTAGGGAGTTCTAGTGTGCTTTTGAGGAGCCCTGTTTGTCTGTTATGCCTTTTCTGAGAACAGCAATGCTCAGGGGTCATTGTAGAGGCCTCACTGTAAAGGGAGGAGAGGAGGCAAAGCTGTGAGATGATGTGAAACAATGAAAGGGACAGAGGTGAGAAATAAATTCTTTCCCTTGAATACAAAGGCTGGTGTAGGGGACTGCTTATTCAATTATTATTAATCTTCTAATATTAAGTTGCTATTAAAACCCCCCTGCCTATTACGCATCCCACAACTGACTTGTACTTTTAGCTTACAAAAAGCCATTGGCAGAGAGGCTACACCACAGCCTGGGCAGTGGGGAAGCCAAGGTGATGAAAGGCTGTGTCTCTTCTCCCTTAAGTGGTGGCATCTCTAACTGTGCTCTTCAAGAGAAAAGGCAGCTATTGCCAATAGCTCCTGGGAAGGAATTCCCTTGCTGTTCTTCAGAGGAACAGCCAGTGAAGCTCCTTGTGTCTCCTATGGTAGCTTAAGCTTGTGGACAGGGTGATGCATGAGCTGTTTGGGTTAATGCTAAGATTTTCCTCGCTGGGAGAAGCTAAGTGTATGGGTTGGAGACCAGGCAGTGGTGGTGCTTGGGGATTTCACACAATGCCCAATGAGAGCCTGGGCTGGAGGGGGATGAAATAAACTGAGTGTGAAAGGAGCTACAAGCACTTGGTCACCAGGGATGAGGCCACAACCTGTGTAATGCTGTGCTGGGGGACCTGGCACAGTTGCATTGAGAGACAGAAATGAAGCTATGGGAATGGACTCTGTGCAGTGATTATTCCTCCATCCACATATGAGAGCAGCCTTTGGGCTGTGCATGTTACCTCTGGCTAAAGAGCCACCTTTATATGAATACTGATGGTGGGGCAATGGGGAGACTCATTGTTCCAAGAGTGATTTCTTTTCCTTTATCTTGATGAGAAGAGACAATAAGTAGATCTTGATGGGTCAGGTTACTCCTGAAGAGAAAGAAGGAGGGATGTAGGTAACCATAAGGTGGGATCTTGTATGTAGGCGACATGAAGGGGGTTGAATGTCTGGTCCTTTGTTTGGTCTATACATCAGGTCTGGGATACAGGCAGCTGAGATGAGCTCAAGGGAAAATGTTCCCTAGCATGCAACTAGATGCCTAGGAAAATACCCTCAATCCCTGAGGTTGCTGTTGATGTGGGGTGCCCTCCTATCTAAAAGGTTGTGTTTGTAGCTGGTGGGCTGCTGTTTGTGAGAGGCTCAGATGTGTCTTAGCACATAGCAGTCACTTCAGTCACCTGCTGCACCAACCTGTGTGTCACTCGTGCTCTGGAGTTCAGATGTACTCTGCAACCCAGCCATCCAATGCTTGTTTCTGCTGCTTAGGACTTGATTACGGGGTCACTGCTGTGAAAGGAGGCACTTTGCCTCCTTCCCAGGGGATCTAGGTATGCCGCCGTGCCCTCTGCTATTGTAGAGGAAAAGCTACGGAGGAGCAAACTGTCCTCCTCCTGGGAGCTGGACAACTTCTCTCTGCGTGGCCCTGGGAGAAAATGTGAGACTGAACCTCCCTGCAGTTCAATCTTCAAAGCAATAATCTCATTTGCTGAGCTGAGATACGGAACTGACCCAGAATATGAAGCTGTCTCCTGTTCCTTGCAGCGAATAGGAGCTGCAGGTCAAAAGCTGAAGGCCCCTGTTATCTCCCTCCTGATGAATGTCTTCTGTGATGCCATAGGCTGTCCCTGCACATCAAGCTGTGGGGTGGGACTCGCATGGGAGCTCCATGGGAGACTCTGGGGAGCAGAGAAACATTTCCCTTTCATAAATCAATTGGTCGTGATAGAAGAGCTCCCTTTGGGGAAGCAGTGGTTGAGAATCTTCTAATGAAGCCAGGCTCCCCTTCCTGGGAAAGCCATGGTTCAGTGGGTGCCTTTCAACTCTGAACTTCACAGTTCTCTGGTATTTGAAGGAACATTAGCTGGAACTCTGTTCTACTGCAAGTGTTCCTCTAAAAAAGGATTGGAACTGAAACTCGCACCTTAAAATCGTCCTTTCTTTCTTGATGGGATGAGATGCATCATCTGCTTGGTCTGCAAGTTTCATTCCTGTTTCCCAGGTTGCCCTTTGTCACCCACCCTTAAAAAACCAAACCCTAAATCCTCTGTTCTTTAACCCACTGACCAATCTTAACTCTGTTTGGTGGGAGGAGACAGCCTGGAGGTTTTTTGGTTCCTTGTTCTGACCACTTCTGTAATTATTGTTTCTAGTAAAATGGGAATCTTCAATTCCCAAAACCTGCCAGCAAAGGAGAGGGGGGTGGAAACTGGAGATGGCTTTTTGACTACATTCTGGTTTGCAGACCTGGGGAAGAATTTCCCATGTCAGAACCCAGGGCAGATGCTGTAAACCTTGTCTGCGTTACCTTGAATTGATGTGGAGTATCTTGAGATTAGCTTGAGGGAGAAACAGAGACAGGATGCTTGTTTTGCCTTATAGGATAAGAGTGAGAAACACTTAATAGCCTCTGGATTGGGATACTGGTACCCTCTCTGGGTAAAAAATGGAGGATGGTGCTCTTGTGAGACCGCAGGTAGATGGTTTTGGGGGAAAAACTAGCCACGTTCTACTGTTTATCATTGAGAAGTGATAATTCAATCAATTGGGCTTTCGACCCTTCATCCCAGTGACCAACCTGAAGTGCAACTACTCAGTCAGTCAGTGTCTTAGAGGATTCTGTTAGGGTGGTGAGGCACTGGAATGGGTTGCCCAGGGAGGTTGTGAGTGCTCCATCCCTGGCAGTGTTCAAGGCCAGGTTGGATGAAGCCTTGTGTGGGATGGTTTAGTGTGAGGTGTCCCTGCCCATGGCAGGGGGGTTGGAACTGGGTGATCTTGAGGTCCTTTCCAACCCTAACCATTCTATGATTCTATGATTCTATGGTTCAGCAGCTACAGTTGCCTGTCAGAAGCTTCTACTTCACACAGGTATATGCACGTGGAGTGAGCTGCCCTTTGCCAAACCCTTGTTCAGTCCCATGATTTATTGGTATTGATGTAGAACTGACTGTTCAAGTTTTGCTCCCCCCATCAGAGTGCGGGGTCAGAATCAGGTGAAGCAGGATATAATGTTAATCATCCCATCTGCATGCTCCTGGCAGGAACTGAGGTAAGGGACATGCTCATATCCTCAACCATACAATATATATGCTAACATAGGAGTCTGAGGGATGACATGGAGTCCACCTTAGCCATAGGCTTCTACTGGTCTTGGTAGGGGACAGGCTTGCATAATACAGAGGACAGGAGGGGTTCCCATCATCAGAAACAGTGCCTACGCTTAGGTATTTCTTTGTGTCTGCTTGGTATCTCTGGTGCTGCACCTTGTACTGGTGTGTGGTATCAGAGATCAGCTTGGAGAGAAACAGACCTTTCATAAAGCAAAGCATCAACAGGATGGTTGATGTTCTGCTTTATAACATTAGAGTGAGAAACACTTAATAGCCTCTGGTCTGGGATATTGGTGGCCTCTGGGTAGAAGCAGAGGTTGGTATTCTTGTGAGACCTCAAATAGAAGATTCTTGAGGGGGAAAGCAAGCCACATTGTGCTGTTCATCATCGATAAGTGAGCTCATAGTTCTTTTTATTTCTTTATCTTTTAATTTTTATCTTTTTATTTTTTAAATAAAAAGATATCTTCATAATTTAATTTTTTAAAGGGGGGTATTCCCCAGGAGGAAGCCCTTTTGTGGAAGGAAGGTTGCTGAGTTCTAAGCTGTTGTAGCTAGCACCTACTGACCTCCATCAACCTTCAGAGAGGGCATGGAGGTACTCTATTAATGGCTCAGCAGTACTCAATGAGGAAGCTATGTGGGTGCAGCATCCTTCAGCCACACACCTGGTGTATAGACAAGATGATATGCTGTTGGGAATTGGATCTGCTGTGTAAATGCTGTGATAAAGCAGCTGGAATGGTCTGCTGGAGCTTGGAGAGACCATTTCACCCATTTCCCCTATAAGCCCTGGTAAAGGGCTGATTCATTCTCATATCTGGGGTTTACTGATCTCACTGTGGCTCTTTCTAGATGCTCTGGTGCAGTTGGAATTAATGGATGTAAGTTCCCAGAACAAAAACACTTACATCAGCTGTTCCCATTAAGTGGAATTAAGGCCAAAACCTCCAGATGTCATGCATTGGGGTTTTTTTATCTTCATTTGACTATAGGAACCCTTCCTTCACAATTCTCAGCTAATGAATAGAACAAAATGCAGAAATCTGCACTGGGTTATAAAGAAATGAATGTGTTTTTAAAAGCATAATGCATGTTGACATGGGTGTGTTAGGGCTTGTGGCTGTATCCATCTAGGCAAGGGGTGTATTAATAACACATGGAAGCTGTGAGTGGTGCCTGGATGACCAATCTAAAATAGCCTATAGGTATTCCATCTGAAGCATCCGTTCTCAGCATGTGCAGAACATCTTTGCTGATGGTAACTCTCCTCCTGCGGGTGGTACTTGTGCTGTTGTGCTCTTGCTCCCATGATGGCAATGTGATGTGTGTCTAAACCCGTTAGCTGGAAGACTGACTGGTCAGGACCCGCTGCTCCTGCTGTGAGAACATCTTGATTGCTGGCTTCCTCACGCTAATCGAATCAAGCTCTTTGCTTAATTCAATTGAAACAAAAAAAGGGATCTGATATGTGGCATCTGTCAGCAACTTCAGAAGGAGGTAGGGATGCAATTTGTGTGGTAGGCAAGAGCATTTGAAGTATTTCCTAGAATGCCATATTTCATGGGAAATGCCTTTAATTAGGTTTGGATATTTCCATGCTTCCTTACCAGACTGCAAGTGGGTTGCTCAGCTTGATGCCAGGATGGAATAGCTCCTTTGTCAAGTTAATAAAGAAATAAGCTTTTATAAAATGAAACTATTACCGGGCTAAGCTTTCTGTTTTCATAGTTGGTTCCATGGTGTCTTCTTTAAAATGTGTACATTGTACATTAAACATGGTTATTATGCAGGTATATAATTATACATATATAACTGGTAATGAAAGAGTCCCAAAGCTTTTGTAGCACGTAGCACAAGGCTACTGCAGATGTATAAAGAGGGGTTTAGAGGAGGAGAGGATGAGGGCTGATTTTCCTACCCAGAGTGTTGACTGAAATTGGAACCAGTGATATAAGGAGGATGAAGGCTGTGAAATGTTAATACCCTGGTTGGTGGATGCCATTGGAGGATCCAGCTTCCGCTGCTGAACACGGTGGTGGTGCAGAACTGAACTGCATAGCAACTGCCTCCAATTGCCTTCCTGGTTTTGTTGTGGGGCAGAAGGAAAACTGAGGCTTTAGCTTCCTACAGAAGGCTTTGAAAAGCCTCAATTAAATGGGTAGCATGAGAAATGCTGCTCATATACCCAAGTAACTTCTTGTTCTTAGATGAACGGAAGACTTGAGAGCTGAGGGGCTTGCAGCTCTCATGGCTGGTGAATGTGTTGCTGGTGGATGTGGTGTGTCTGTCCCACCAGCCTGACCTTGCATGGTCTGTGATGTGTGCCAACCTTCCTGAGTCATCGAGTATGAGCTGAAATTGAACTTGCGTGCATTGAACTTCGCTTGGAATGAAGTATGTGCAATGACACGTGCAAATGCCCAACTGAATGTAATTCTTCATAAAGCTGGTTCAAGTGTTGCTTCCTTAATGCTTCTGTACTTGATGGCTCCTGATGTAGGGCTGGGAGTTGCTGGTCCTTGGATGAGAATGGTAGAGTAGATACAAGAAATGCAGCTTTGTGGTGGGCAATCAACATGGGTAAGTTACAGGGCGGTGCTGGCAGCACAGCTCCTTGAAAGGATGGAGGGGTGAGAGGCTGGTGTGATCAGAGCTTGGGAGGCTGCAGATGGGCAGATCTGCAGGTGAACTCCTCAGTTAGCCTGCACCAGCAACTTTTTTCCCCTCCATGCACTCATTTTGTGATGTTCACATCTCTTTAAAACTGAAAATGCACAGGCTCTTTGTGTGTTTGTTATTGCAAGGAAAATGTCAGATAACTAGTTCATCTGGTTGAACTTCCCCTGCTGATTGCAGGGGGGTTGGACTAGATGACCTTTGAAGATCTCTTCCAACCCAAACCATTCTGTGATTCTAACTATACTTTAGTGGCAGAGTAGTGAGAACCCTGACTGGGATAGCTCCATTTGTCTTGCTACTTCCAGGAGTGCCTTGCGGCTTTATTAAGCTCTGGCTGCCCGGTGTTTGAGGTCACTTGCATGCTAGAACAATGAGAGAACTCGTATTTGTTTTAACCCAGGCTGGGTTGTTGGGAGCTCCTGTTTCTCCTCTTAACCATGCAAATGTTTTATGAAGTGAGTATAAAGTCAATAAACACTTCCTGTTTAACGTCTGCCTCGCTGCCTTATGAAAGATGCTTTATAAAAACATCGGATCTCTCGCCCGGCACACGGCTTATCTCCGGCTCCCTGCTAAGCATGATATCAAAACTCATCTAGTAGAAAGAAAATAGCCCAACTGAAAGAGAAAATAAACTTGCGTCTTCCTCTCGGTGACGCTGTATAGATGATGCACTAACGCAGCATATTGAAATGGCTCTGAAATTGGTTTTTGGAGCCAGCTGAGCTTCACATCCTGATGGAAAAGCTCATGGGGAAAGCTGGACTGCACCTAGTGAGGAAAGCGAGCACCCGGCTTATTTCTCTCTCACCGCTTTTCAGCATGACAAATGAAATCTGAATAATTACTATGTAAACTGAGAGCAGTTGTTGAATCTGAGAGGGCTGAAAAAATATGTGCTTTTCAGGCCTGTTTGCTCTGCTGCTGATGTCGATTCATGTTGATCGTGGTTGGCATCTTAATAGTGTGGAATATGGCAAGCATTTCTATTCAAAGAGGTAGGCAGGTTCCTGTTTTGCATGACTTTGCAAAGTTGCATTTGGCACAGTCAAATCTGGCACAGGCTCATGGCTGGCAACAATGATACCAACAAGAGCTTTGTGCTGCCAGCGTCTGCCTGCACTTGGCCAAGGCAACCCTAGGCCAAAGGTGGGTGCAGATCAGAACCTTGTCTTTGCTCTTCCTTTTGTGCGAGCTGTCGGCAGGTGCGTCTAATGGGTATTGGCTTTGAGTTTGCTCTGCTTGTGTGTGCGTATATATGTGTACATATATAATATATATGCATTATAAGAAAAGAAACCCTTGTTTTTAATTATTTACAGACCTCTTTAGTACTATTTTTAGTTGAGTGGAATGGCCCCTGTGGGAGATGCTATTCAAGCTTTTACTCTGCTCCATCAGGTGAAATATCACCTAATAAATGCCGCTAACACATAATCTATGAAGCAAGGAAGGTGACTTGGTGAAGGAAAACACTGATAATTTCTTTATCTTAGTGGCTGTGTGTATGTTTGTATCATATCTTAAGATGACAGTGATTCGTTTCAAACTGGCTGATCCTTAGGAAGGTATTTCCTGACAATAATAGGATAGTAGCTGCCTGCAGGTTGGATGGGGCTTGGAGCAACCTGGTCTAGTGAAGATGCCCCTGCCTGTGCCAGGGGTTGGAACTGGATGAGCTTTAAGGTCCCCTTCTACACAAACGACTCTGATCCTATCAGATTCTTTATTCTGTGCAACCTCAGTTCCGATTTGCAGGGCTCCTGCACCATTGTCTGTCTCTGCTCAGCAATTTTAACTTGACTTGTGTATTCAAATGAGGTTAAAAAGGACCCCAGCTTCACAACTGCCTGTAGCTGAGATACTAGTAACGGATGTGGTGAATTTGAAAGTCAGGTTTATTCTTCCTCCAGGTTCTTTTTCTATCTCCACCTAAAGCTTGGAATATATAACTCAACCTCTTGTGCTCCTATTGCAGCCTGGGTTGCTGAAGAAGTTATGCCTGCAAAGTTTAGTTAAGGCAAACCTGGTTTTCCCATCCTCTATGATACGTGACTCTTCCTGCAGTAGGCAAGTGCATTGGACGTGCCTTTTCCCTCTCAAGAGAGCCCCTGCCGTTCAGTTACAATGGTTGCTCTGATGAGACCTTACAGGTAGTGTCCTCTGCGTTCTGCCCTGCATGGGAGAGACTGAGTGGAGATGAGTTTAACAAGTAGCCTCTAGCACAAATGCTGTTTTATTGCTCCAAAGCTCCTTTGTGCCATTATAATTAAAAATAAAGGTCAGGCTTAAGATAATGCCTCCCACTCTGAATGTGTTGTATCTCATAAAGGTGGACAGGCTGTGAACAGGCAAGGCAGCAAAGCTGCTGGAGGTGGAGCTGTCAGGCTGATGTTGCTGCGCATGCATGACTGCTTGCTGGCTTATGCAAATCTAAGCTTGGGTTGGGCTGTCTGGGTTCAGAGCCTCTCAAATAGGTTAGAGATGGCTCCCTGCCTCTGAAGTGCACATGAGGAAGGCTGGTGATAGGTGCTGACAGCATCCCATCCTTTGCCAGGGTAGTTATGTGCAGCCGTGGTGAGTCTGGATAGAGAGAATCTGATTCCCCCTTTGGATGTGGTGAGGTCACATTCAACAGAGACACTGTGTTTCACAACTTCCATCTCATCAGCTCCCAGTCTGAAGGAACTGGCATGTGTGATAGCTGGAGCCTGAAGAGGATTGCTTCCTTTTGAATCGCTCCCGGTGCAGATACAATCTGCTTTTGAAATGGCTTGCATGACAGCAGAGAAATGTTTTGGTCCCTTTCCCACCTGGAGGGAGGGACTGAAGTGGATGTGCTTAATGCATCATCTGGCTGAGGCTCCTGTATTCCCTGACGCCTCTAGGTGATAAGATCTGGTAGGTAGGCTCCAGAAACCCTGCAGCAAGTCCTAGCTAGCTGCCCTTGCTGGCATCCAGTTTGCCAGCTGCAGTGCTACAAACCAATGGCCAAGAGACCAGTGGAGAGTGGCTTCAGGACAGAAAACAAGCCACAGTCTAGCCTTGGTTAACACTTTTCTGTTTCATGTCTGTGTTCGCAGCAGCCTGCAGTTAGGCTGCTGTTTGTGATCTTTGATCTGAGGCTGTGATGCTCCCAGTGTGACCATAAGCATCTCCAGGGACCGACTCTCCTCTTGCCTGAGACGGCTGCTGAAATCTCAGCTGAATACATTTGGTTTGTTGGGAGGGGGGGGCACAGTTACCTTGTCGCTGCTGCTGAACTCTGTGGTTGTGGGCTTTGAAATGCAGGTCATAAAGACAGCTGAAAGGAAAATACCAGCTTGGGTGTAGCTCTTTCTTTGAAAGACCTCTCTGTTTTTCATTAGTGTTCTGGGGCTCTACAAATCTCTGTTGTTAAAAGCCCTGAGGTAGGATGGTGGACTCCTGGTGGTAAAAGTATGGTCACGATGGCAGTAGGAAAGTACATGTTTTGCTACTGCGCCTTGGTTAAGGCATACAGTATGGCAAAGGAAAGCTGTTCAAATGCTTCTCAATCCTTTTCAATAAGCCACTGCTGTGTAGACAGTCTGTTTGCAGGGTCTGCCTTGGCTTGATGTACTTGGGTGGGCAAACACCACTAGTCCAGATCTGTGTTTCCTTACTGAGTGGTCCTCCCCTATCCCCAACATTCCTTCGCAGACTAACCAGTGTTGCATGTTGGAGACTTGTATCTTGTAAACAGAATTGTCATCCTAGAATGAAAAAGGGGGGGGGGGGGGGGGGGGGAAGCCAAAATACACATTAAAAACCCTCAAACAAACAAAAAAACCCACACCAAAACTAACAGCCCCTGCCAGCTTTGCCGTGTTCTCTGCAAAAAGACTGTATTTTCTTCCTCTTGCTCTCCTAGAGTATTGTGTGCTGTCTGCCTCTGATTGCTATCTCCTGGCAGGCAAGTCAGGGTTTCCTTTGAGTTGACTGCATTTGGGAACTGTAGTTCTGCAAGGAAAGCTTGTGACTGGCAGCTGTCAGAAATGCCACTTGCTTCACATTTGAGTGCTTGGAGGTGGAGGAGCTGGTATGGGAAGGTGTGTGTGTGTGCTGTATCTGTCTGCAGTCCTCATAAGAGAAAGGTTAGGAGGAGATGAATGAGACAAAACAGAGGGTGTTTGGTGGGGCTTTAATAGAAAACATGTATATTCCATTTCAGCCATGAATCCCAGAATGGTTTGTGCTGGAAGGGACCTTAAAGCTCATCCAGTTCCAACCCCCTGCCATGGGCAATATGCAGTTCAGTTATTCCAGTCTCGTCTCAAGAGTTACCCATGCAAAGGGAGCTATCTTGAAGCTGAAAGGCAAACCCCAACTGCAGCATCACTCTAGCCCTGTTCTGCATAGAAATATCTGTCTTGAAGCCACTCTGGGTAAACTTCCCAGCCTGTTCTAAGCTTCCTTCAGGAACTGTTGTTTGGTCTCATACTGTGACGTGACTCACTGGTGCTTTCAGCATCAACAGCGGCAGACTTAGGCAGTGTTTCTTATAATGCTTAGTCTTAATCTGTGCAGGTGTCCTGTTTGGGCTGTGATAGAGTTAATTTTCTTCCTAGTCACTGTACAGGGCTGTGATTTGGCTTCAGTCTGAGAACAATGCTGATAACACAGTGATGGTTTAGTTATTGCTCAGTAGCACTGACCCCGCTCAAGGACTTCTCAGTCTTTCATGCTGTGCCAGTGCGGAGGGGCACAAGAAGTCAGGAGGGAGCAAAGACAGGACACCTGACCCAAAGGTATGTTTCATAAGACTCCAAAAGGGATATTCCATATCATAGCATGTCATGGTCAGTATATAAGCTGGAGAGGTGGTTGCCCAGGAGGCACTGATTGCTGCTTGGGGACAGGCTAGGCATCAGTCAAGCAGGTTGTGAGCAGTAGTATTGTGCATCACTTGTCTGTCTTGGGGTTTATTCCTATCTCTATCTCCCTCTTCTTTAGTAGTGTTATTTTACTTATTAACCTGTTCTTATTTCAACCCATGGGATTTCTCTTCTTCCAGTTCTCCTCCCCATTCCACTAGGGTGGGAGGAGAGTGGGCAAATGGATACCTGGTACTTAGATGCTGGCTGGGGTTAAACCATGACAGCAGGATAGAGAAGTCTGGAGCGGAATTGTACTCCCCCTGTGTGGATGCTGTCCTGAGGGGAAAGTGCCTTTAATTTCTTGAGCAAAGATTGGCAGTCTTGGCAAAAACGTATGTTTTATGTATAAGTGAGGTTGGAAGGGAAGTCTGGGGGTCTCCAGTCCAACCCCTTGCTCCAAACCCAGTGGTTTTTAAAGCCAAGTTTCTAAGAGCTTGGTCCAGTCAAGCTGTAATTCCAAGGATGGAAGACTTTCCCACCTCCCTAACATGCTGATCCTGTCATTAAGGAAGAAATAAAGAACCCCACAATATTACTAAGTTGGCATTTCTGGTTTTTACAGCTAGCATTTGTTATTGCACATCTCTAAAGTCTGTCTTCTCTATTGCCTTATGCTAGGTAGCTGCATGCAGCAATGTGTTACCTTAAGCTGAACAGATCCACTTCTCCCACTCTTCTCACACACTGTTTGGTCCAGTCCCTGGTGGTTCTGGTATTTCCATGTTGGTTTCACTTCAATTGCCTCTAGTTCTGGAGAGCCCAGGACTAGATGTAGCACTCGGGATGTGGCCTTATCAGTCCTGACCAGGGGGGAAGAATTGACAGCAAGTTATAGAAGAGCTTCTACATCCATGGTACATGGCAGAAGATGCCAAGGCAAAGCCCACTGCTTCCTGAGGTCAGAACTAACATGCTCTCAAACAGAGGTTGTCTGGGATGTTGTCAAGTAGCAAACCTGAATTTGGCTCTGTGTTGACTCTTAGTCACTGTTAGAGCTGCTTGCTTTAAGACAGTGGTTAGAAGCCACGCAGCAGCTTTCCTGGTTGGTTATCTCTTCAAAAGAAGAAAGGCAAAACACAAAATAGCGTAAGATGAGACAACTAAGAGCTTAAATCTTACTATGAATCTACAAAGCAATGGTAGTAATGCTACTTTACCATGACCTAAACACCATGGGCTCTTGGTAGTCTGAAAGAAAAGTGTTCCTCTACTGCAACCTGGTTCACGTGTGCCTGCCAAAAGGAGAGGTCCCACTGAGTTACCCCTTATTCTTGATGAGCAAACACACAGCTTTAGCTGTTTCTTCGGATCTTGCTAGTTCAAGAATGAAGCTGATAGCATCCCCTAAGATATTTAGATTCATAGAATAGTTAGGGTTGGAAAGGACCTCAAGATCACCCAGTTCCAACCCCCCTGCCATGGGCAGGGACACCTCACACTAAACCATCTCACCCGAGGCTCTGTCCAACCTGGCCTTGAACACTGCCAGGGATGGAGCACTCACAACCTCCCTGGGCAACCCATTCCAGTGTCTCACCACCCTAACGGGAAAGAACTTCTTCCTTATATCCAATCTAAACTTCCCCTGTTTCAGTTTTAACCCGTTACCCCTTGTCCTATCACTCCAGTCCCTAGCGATGAGTCCCTCTCCAGCATCCTTGTAGACCCTTATTGTTATTTCACGAATAACAATAGCCACCCCACAGCTCTGGTGCAAGTACATTCTTTCAATAGTTCTAAACGTTGGCATTTCCCCAAATAACTCGCTTCCTCCTCTGTTCCTTTAGGAGAGATGACGCACTTGCTTGTGAGGGAGGCGACCTGATGCTCAGGCTCCTTCTTGTCTTGCATTAAGGTGATAAACAAAAGGTTTAAGGCTGCAGCAAACAGGCTGAAGCTTGGTATCAGCTCTCAGATGACTCATAATTGAAAGGTGTAAAACTTCATGCACCAGCTGCTGCTTTAGCACTAAAACAATGGGCTTCTCTAGGCAATTAGCCTGGTGACTTTGGAGTTGGGAGGCTTTCACCTGCACAGACAGTGAGACCAGAGGGCTCCTGGGGTGATTTCCTGGATTCCTTTGTATGTGGCCAGGCTTGTTCATGTGGTAACTCTGCCTTGGCACTGCCTTGTTGCCTAATCTGGTGGTAACTCTGTCATGACAAACGCTTCTTTCAAGTACAAGTGTCTGTATCTGACGTCTCAGTGGGATTTCAGCTGTGTTACGCAAATGTCTGGTCTGGTCTTGTCCTAACAAGAGGTCTGAAGCCATGGCTGCTAAAGTTTGCCTGTGCTTATTTCTTGTTAGGAAGTCAGGCTACATTATTGCTACTACTTGTTATAGGTCCAGCTCTGCTCTGGTGGGAGCAGTTCGGGCATTGATATATTTGCCTATGTTGTTTTGGTTCAAACTGAGTCTTTCTGGGATAACCAGTTTATTGCATGGGGAGGGCCATTCCCTAGATCAGAGCAGCTGGTCGGTGCTGTATGTCTGCTGAAGCTGTTCTCAAGACTGTTTGCTTTACAAGCTTGACAGCTAAGTCATCTTGCTAAATCAGCAGCAAAAGGTAAAATAAGTGAGTGCTGGGATTTTCCTGCTTTTCTATCACATGGAGCTTCTGCCAGTGTTTGTCCATAACACTGCTACAATCATAGAACCGTAGAATGGTTTGTGTTGGAAGGGACCTTAAAGACCGTTTAGTTGTGCCATGGGCAGGGACCCCTTCCACTGGAGCAGCTTGCTCCAAGCCCCTGTGTCCAACCTGGCCTTGAGCACTGCCAGGGATGGGGCAGCCACAGCTTCTCTGGGCACCCTGTGCCAGCGCCTCAGCACCCTCCCAGGGAAGAGCTTCTGCCTAAGAGCTCAGCTCAGTCTCCCCTCAGGCAGGTTCAAGCCATTCCTGTTGTCCTATCACTAATCCAGACCCCAAACTTCCTTTTCCTGCCCCTCACTGGTAGGTTCAGATGCGGTTTCTGCTCCTGGGAATGGGGCAGAACACTGCATCTGGTTGCTAGGGTGGACATGGTAGGAGATACCATTCTCCTCCATCAACCTGTCTGGTTCTGCTGGCAATGGCAATATCTATTTGCAGTAAGGTCTGGGTTTAGAGTCTAACAGCTGCATAGTCAGAGCCTCCATGTACCTGCATGTATGTTGCACATCTGTGTCTGCTTGTGCAAAATGATCCTTAGGCTGATCCTAGAGGCTGCTGGTTTACTGATCTCTGGGTTCCTGTGTTCTTGCAGTTACAGCTTCCCTTCAAATTAGCCATTCTTTTCTTGAAAAGCAGGAATGTATCTCCTATGAATAGGAGGGTTTGGCTCTCCAGGCCCTATCAGCCTGCTGGCATCTCCCCCCCAGGAGAAGGGAATTAAGGACTGGGTTTATAATAACAAAACAGCACAGCGATGCCTTGTGCAGCAGAGATGAAATGGCTGTTTTGTGTGCTGGAGGCTTGTAGCTGACAGCTTGCTCAGCCTAGGGGATGCCTTTTATTTCGAACCAAAGTAGAAATAAATGTCAAAGCCTTTGCAAGCTGTTGTTGTGACTGAATGAGGTACTTTGTCCTCAGAAATGTTCCCCTGGACTTGTGTGCGCCATGAGCTGTCACAGTCCCTGAAGAATCAAACTTGATTGAGCCCCCAGCACTGTCTGCATCCAGATCTTGTCACTCTGAGATCTATTGTAGTCTCTGCACTGGGTATTGGAAGTAGGCTAATAACTATGGAGGAGATGCTTTTAGCTGCTTTACCCCCTAAAGGAAGCAGGTTTTATGTAATGGTACCACGTGTGTCCCTCCTCTCACAACCAGCTACAGCCAGCCTTGACAGGTGATTTCAAAGCCTTTCACAAGACTTAAAGGGAAGGGGTGCAAAGAGGCAAAGAACTAACTAGCATCCTGCTAAAGGAGCTGCCTTGTGCTATGGTGGATACTGAGGAATCCACCTGTGATTCTGATTCCAGGGATAAATCTAAGTCACTGACTTTCGTTCTGCTTCTCAAGGAAAGACTTATTTATCCAGTGCTAGTCTCAAATACCAAAGTCCTGTCCAACTTGGATTATATAGCTACTTCTAACTAGCCCCCTCCTTTCTATTCCTTGATGTAGGAGAGGGTTGGAGGCTGCGCTTTGCAGAGCATTGCAGTCTCATTAATATTTTATCATTAAATAAAATGAAATAAAAGCATTATTAAAATAATGCTTTGCTGGATGGATAATGGTTGTATTAAACTTTTATTCTGACAAGCTCCTTAACTCTGTACAGTTGAACCTTTTTCCCTTGCCTGTCATTTTTTGATGACTGATGGTTCCTGACAACACAGCAAGACTGGCAGTGTAGCATAGCTGACATGAGGTGGGTGACAGTGATGCTGGCAGTGGGTGCAGTCCTCACCAAAATCCTATTCACTCTAATTTTGGAGCAGGAGCACAAAGCAGTTGTGCAATTGGGTTTAAGTTTATTCACTTGCAGGGAAAATGAGCTGTTTGGAAGAAGGATGTTTGTTGGACATACAGCCATGTTTCTGTTGCTTCAGGAAAACAGGATGCATCCTGGTTATTTAGGACCTGAGAGCAGATGTATGAGGCTGAGAGACTCAAGGTTTGAGAGGGCTCAAACCTGAAGCAAAGCCTGTGTGTACACACGAACCCCATAAACATCATGTGGCTGAGCTGAGAGTTGAACCTTCCTCAACGCTGGTGTTGACCAGTTTCTCAACTTAAGGCACTATCAGTTTGTGTAAGAAAAAGTGGATGTGGGTGAGGTTATTCTTAAGACTGAGATAACTTCCTGTGATTAGGATGCTAAAATGGGTAGCAGAGCACTTCTAAGAAACAAGAAAGCAAAGGAAGAGCTCTGCAGCTGCCTATCCTGCAGGACAATGTGCCTTCGGGCGTTCACTGCACAAGCACAGAGGAAGTGATAGTGTCACTTAGTGAGAGTGTCATTTGCTTCATCTATTCATAAACCTCTGCAGCTCAAACCTGGTTAATGAGGCAATGCTAAAGCATGGCTGGAGGGAAAGGACCTGCTGCTCAGTCCCTTTCCAGTAAGGAAAAGGTTGTGATGAGCTGCAGTGATTCATATTAGCATGAGAGGATGGATGTAGGATTGTTCTTTGTGTCAAGTATGAAGCTATTGAGTCTGGGCAGAGCTGCGCTTGATCTTTGTGGTTGAAATGGGAGAGGTGTGACATACATGGGGAGCTTATATTGGACTTCTTAAAGTTAGTTAGAAGGCTCTTACCTCTGTAGATAAAGAACTGAACCTTGAGGATGAGATTGGGAGTTTTAAGAAAGAAGCTGATATAAAGCTTCATGATCTCCTGAGGAAGCATCTTGTGGAAGAAGACTGTATAGATTGAGAGCGGTATCCCAACTACTCCCCGTGGCTCGAAAGCCAAGAGATCATCATCTTAATTGGGTGAGACCCATTCTCTAGCTTGGTATCATCAGGTTTGGATGCTAGTCTTGTTATCACCCTTCAACTTCCAAGAATTTAAAACAGTTTTGCTATGCCCAGCAGTTGTTACAAGGATGATCTTGCAGAGCAAGTCAAAGTTGTTTGACGTATTTGGGTCTTAGTTGAGATCATTAACAAGCACTTGCCTTGACAGAGGTTGGCAGAATGACTGCTTGTACTGTAAGCACAGCTGTCTAAAGCACAGGAGGATTACAGAACTGCTAATGAGGACTCTGCCTAGGTTGGGGATCCAAAAAACCTCATTTGTGAAAGCAATCCCATTGTAAACAACCTTTTTTTGTCTCAGTAAATAGACACTAAGTGCTGTGAAATTGCAAATGGTGAAACTGAACTGCAAGGGGTAACATTTAGGGGTAGACTCCTGTTTTGGACAGGCTTCATTACCATTCTGCAAAGCACTGATTCAATAAAGCAGTGTAACAGATCCATTTCTGCAGTGTTTTCAGATGCTATCATATGTTTACTGTACCCTGAATAAGTTATGGAAAACTTTGTGTGGATGAAAAGCTGGCAAGGGCTAGAAAAATGAAGTAAAAACATATAAAGTTGACCTTCTCAAGAGTGTAGGCTGATGGAAGGGGAAGAAAGAGCTGCTGGGGTCAGAACTGAAGGTTAAGTTTGCATAAGTTGTGTACCTCTAGTTGCTTACACTTCCAACATAAACCTCAAAACACTTGACAGGATTCTCCCTCTTCAGCTCAAAACCGACACTGTATATATTGGGGAAATCCAGTCTCTACAGAAAGAGGTGGTATGTTACTCTTGGTCACAGGCAGGGTTTCTGCCTTAAAGATGTCTGGTTAAAAGCGGGTATACTTGGCTTTCACCAGGAAATAGTGAAATGCTCAAATACTGCAGTTAACCCATTGCAGTTGCATTAGAGACTCATTTTAAGCATGAAAAATCATAATTAGGTGTTACCAGATTTTGAAGCTGCTTTGAAGGAGGAAAAGATCAGAGTTCCGACTTCTCACAAAGCCTCTACCACACAAGTAAGACTGCTTGAAACTTGTGTGTATGTTGTTGATGTGAGATTTGAACTGGAGATGTGTCCTTCATCTCCATGTTCTAGACATCAGATGGCCAGACACTTCGCTGAGTAGTTGTAATTATAACCTTTGCACCCTGCATGGGTAGTTTACCATGTACAACTGGTTTCTATCTTTGGGTATTGTGTAGATTCCACTCCACAGAGCTAGAAATCTCTGGAGCAATTTATGGTGCTAGAAACATAGAATGGTTTGGGTTGGAAAGGACCTTAAGATCATTCAGTTCTAACCCCCTGCCATGGGGAGAGACACTTCCCATTAGACCATGTCAACCTGGCTTTGAGCACTGCCAGGGATGGAGCGTTCACAGCTTCCTTGGGCAGTCATCTATTGTTGACTTCATGCAGGAAGAGGTGACCATAGCTCATCTCTGTTCCAAAACATAAAGGCAAACTGACTAATAATCATCTATAAGGTTCTACAAATGTGCAGTAAAGCTTAGTAAACAGTACTGCTTTGGATCTGTTTCCCTTAAGCATAATGCCCAACGCTCAACTTCATGCCAAACTGCTAAGAACGCGCAGGCCACAAAAGCATCGCTCGAAAGCACAGCATAATGGAACTAACGCTGTGTGTTTTATGGTTGGATAATTAAAGACTGACTTCCCCTCTTTCCCTCACAAAATAAGAAAAACTTGCAGAAGCTAATTCCTGCCTGCTTCTGTGAAAGTGTTTCTCAGTGTGCCTCTGGCGGCAGCCTTGTCCATCACTAGGTTTGCGTTTCCAGAGCTGCCGGGCAGGCTCTGCTCCTGGAAAGCAAAGGGCTTTCCAGTTGAGCAGCACTGGATATACACAATGTACTTTTGGCCAACAGCTCTCCTGACAAGGAAAGGGGTGAAATGAGTATCCCCCCATGATACAGAAGGCATGTCCTGTGATGGACCTAGCAGAGGACTTCTTGTTGCATCCGTCCAACACTATCTGTTACAGCTCTGGTCTTCCCAAGCTGCTACCTTGGCCTGCTGGCTTCAAACCCGGGTTTTCAACCTCCTTCAGTCACCAATTATCTTGTTAGATCTCCTGCTGCTGCGTATTTTCTCTTCTCTTTTTCACTGGCCCCTATTTTTCTGTGTGCCCCATACCTGCTTCCAATTTTACTCAGCAAAGCCAAAACCCTCGAGTCTTAAATTCTAATGTCTAAGGGTTGTTGAACATATGCAATTTAGTTGCTTTTCCTTCTCCCCTCAAAAGCCTTATAATTTGCCTAGGCTTTGGCGATGACAAAAATTAAATTGGACACACAAAGCCATCCCCTGCTCATTAAAATCCCAGTTCTAAATCATGGGTCTGAGGCTTTTTTTTTTTGGGGGGGGGGGGGGAAGTCACCAGAAATTGAACAAAACAATGTGTTTATTCCCATGCTGCTTTCTGAGAAGCAGTTGAATTCACATGTTCCAAAACAACTCTGCCCGAGGCAGACCCAGCTAGCATGCAAACTCCTATCGTGAACAGCCAGGACTTGGTGAATTTATAAGCAACTGAAAACAGTACTGGGAAGGGTTAGGCAGCATTAATAATATTGTCTAAAGATACGGTTTTGGGAGGAAGGTTATCTCTTTAAAATGTGTCCTTTTAGAAATGAGAAAATGAAGCCCAGCTGAATTCCCATAAGAACACGAAGGGTTTAATTCAACCCTGCCACGCTCTTGCGCAGACCTCCACAGACCCCACATCGTTCCTGTTTAAACAGCCCAGTATTCTTGAATCCACCACAATAGCACAAAAGACAAATGGAAACGTTTGTGTGCTTGCAAAGTCTCTTTTCCTTAATGGATGCATTTCAGGGGTCATGGGCCATGTGGCCCTCCCTTAGATATACAATCAGGCCCTGAAAGAACATTGTCTGCTGGAGGACTTCCTCTGCCACACCACCCTGCTGAAACAGCATGACAACAGAAGTGTTTCATTATTCAAAGAGCTGCATTCAGCCAACTTTGCAATTAGGACAATGAGGAATACGTATCTCTAAAGCAGAGTGTCTTTTAATAGTTGATTTATTTTTAAGAATGGGTGTGATTCAACAACTTCTTAAAAACTTCATCTCCTACTGTCTGTATCTTAAGGAATAAGCCTCGTGTTGATCTAGTGATTCTTTAAATGGGGAAGCTGGAGTTGGGTGACTTCACTGTTTTGAATGTGTTTTGTCAATGTTATCCCAGTGTCTGGGTTCTCAAGACTTGCTCCTTGGCCTCTCTATTACTGGCAGTCTCACAGTGTGTTCGTCTGACTTGTTCGAGCAATGGAGATGTTTCCTGTGAGAGGTCAGTGGCATTTGTGTCGCCTGACATCCGTGTGTGAGCTCTGTGATAGCCAGCATGAATACCTATGTGTTAGATGGGGCTGTGTTGTCCCAGTTTTGGGGACTGAAGGGGAAAAGAGCAGTGTTCTGTGTCTTTTTCTGCCTGGGTAGGGGGTTATGGTGTATTACTTGGTGCTTCACAGCGGGCTTCGAGAGAATGATTTTAAGTCTTTATTTCCATTGGTTTGGCCATCATGTGTGTAAGGGCTGTAGCATGTTGGCAACTTCTGCAGTTCAGACTCCCCACAGTGAAGGATCCTTGCCATCCCTCAGCCTGGATGTGAAAGAATGAAGAGATACTAGTTGTGATGCTCAACTAGGGCTCCTCTTCTGCCTTTGCTGTTCTTTTAATGCCACATCTGTAGTGCTGGACTATGAGGGACCTCTGCTTAGATCCTTTTCTATGCCAGGCCTTTCTTCCCTCCTCTTTCCTTACTCGGAAGTGCTGATGTGTGAGTAATCCTTTCATACAACACCTCTAGACTCTTTTTCTCAGGCCTGAATTATGGTGGCAAGCAAGGTATGGTGCTGCCAACAGGGCTGGGAATTGGGGTTTGCAGTAATGAAGATGAACTGCAGTGTGTGATCTGTCTCTGCTAAAATGGTCTTGAGTCTGATGTTAATTCAGTTGCTTTAGTCCCCACCAGAAGAACTATTCCTCAATGCTCCCTGAAGCTTTGGCTGCTTGGGTACAGTAGTCAGGCTGTCGATGTGTACAACTGCTGCTTGTAAAGCTGAAGCCCGACATCTCTTCCTAAGTGCATCAGTCTGTCTTTTCCCTTCCTCTGTGCTTTCCAAGCTTCTCATGCTCTGAGCCTTAAAAGTGTTTAGCATTCAACCTGGGATGAACATAGGTGCCAAGCTTTGAGATGAACAAAGTCTACCACCTCTTTCTTCACCCCACTCACTGGTCACTTTGAATTCAAGCTACACTTGTTGACGGAAACTTACATTGCTCATGGCATTTTGGGTGGGCTGAGTATCTCCCTGACCAGCTCTTGAAGCATCTTGATTGGAATAATGTTCCTCAGTGCTTGGCGTGGGCGAACAGCACTGAACTCCCAACAGAGCTCCATGGTAACAAGCAAAGGGATTAACAAGGAAAATAGCCACTTCTGCTCAATAGCTCTTATAAAATAGCCTTGCAGCTGGAGGAGCAGATGCCTGGCTCAGGTGTGACCTGGGTTCAAACTGAAGTAGCCACTAATGCTACTTCATGAACCTACAACCCAAGTCTTGTTCTTCTAATAGGCCCTTGGTCTGCTCTGCAGGGCTCTGCTGGAGCTGGAGTAAGTTCAGGGAAGGGACCAAGAAGCAGCAGGCAGTGAGCATAGTGCTAGGCATCCACTTCACATGCCCTCCAGCTATTGTGGGCTCCTTTGCACCAGAGTAGCTAGAAAACTCTTTGGATTTCAGCATGACCATCTTAAGGGTCTTGCCATTAGGCTGTGGGTTGGAGAGCAAAGGACAAAGGTTAATGGAACTGGATTTTCCCAAAGCCACGGGATTTCCATTTCTCATCAGAGGGTGGTGATAGCTGGCAAGTGTTGGTGAGGATTTGTTTCATGTCCTCTAAAGTGTTTCTAACAGTACATCTTGTACTCTTGAAGCTCGTTGGCTTCTCAGGAGTTCCAATTTGTGCGTGTGAGTGCCGCCTTGAAAGGCTTCAACTTCTGTGCTGAAAGAGTTGAGGACCTCCTTATGTATAGAGAGACCTCTACCTGAAGGTGAACACAAGCACGTTGGAGGAGACCAGTTCATGTCTACTGGAAATGCTGTTCAGTGCCTAGAAATTGGCCAGGACTTGAGCTGACCAGGCAACATGAGCTATCACAGGCTTTGGAGCCTTGGAAATGTGTTGCTTCAGCCTTTAACACTCCCAAATGGAGAAGTCCTTGTGCTCATCTTTTACCTACTGCATATGAGAGCTGTATGAATATAATCTAATAGAAACACAATAGGGCCACAAGGCACAGCAGCCAATGAGTTTGGGTACTGAAACTGCAGCCTGGGCTCGAGGTGGATGATGTAGGATCAATTTGAGAAGGGTTTGGGCATTGGTTTCCATCACTCTTGGGCATTAAACTTGGAAATCTGCACTCCTGAAAGTAACAGCCCCCGTAACTGCTCAGTCATTGAGCAATGCTTTAGCTCAAACTTGAGAGCGTGCCCCATATGTAAGCGTGTGGATGCTGGCTTGCAAAGGAAACTGTTGGAAGTCACTCTCCCTCTTGGTGGGCCTGGCATGTAGGGAGTTAGTGTGGTACATCTGGCCATGTCCCCATGTTGTGTGGTAGTATGGAGCAGGTGAAGAATAAGCGTGGGCAAGGAAAGGATTGTTTGTGTCCCCTGTGCAGAGGTGGGGAATGATTTTGAACATTGAATTTCTTATGAACATTGAATTTCTATTGGCAACAGCAGAATCCAGCCACCAATTTTATTTCTTGATCCATTGTTTTGTTCATTCAGAGAAACAGTTAAACCTGAGTGATGGGAGCGTTGCTGCTGAAGCATTAATCACCTCTTTCTGACAAGTTAGGCTTTTCCTGTTCTTTGTTGTTTCTGGTAATGAAGTTCTCCAAGGCTGACTGAAGAGCTGTAACAAGCCAGGGTACTGCTCCCCACTGCATTTTGGTTTAATGTATGTATGACTCCCATCTTGCTGATTAGGGGAGGAAAACTCTACGGATAAGATACTGCTGATGGAAAAACACTTGGAAGAGAGACCCTTTCTTTATGAGAAACGCAAATGATTTTTCCCTGCTGAATTATCTTAGCTTTTCTTAAAATGCCTTTTTTTTAATACTTCATGATAGCACTTAAATAACACTTTATATCTCAAAAGTACTGAGTGTGCATTAAATTCTACTGTAGCTATTAGGAAATAAAGCTTCTGGCTACTGGCAGAAAATGAATGGGATGCTCCTATATTGGAGTCATTTACTACCTAAAACAGTAAAAGATGGAGGTCTGGCAGACAGTTATGTAGCCCAAGTGTGACGCAGATAGCTAGTAAGGAGACCAATACAGATGGGTATGCGAAGATTGAAATGATCAGCACTAATTCTCTGAGGCAGGTTGCTATTAACATGACTATTTCTTGAATAATTTTTGGCTGTAGCTCTTGTCTCACTCTTCTACATGGATATATCAAATGGTACATGGTGTACCAGGGACCAAGAAATGTGCTACAGGGAAGGGATATATCCACACTGTGATTGTGGATTCTTCCCCTAGCAGGTATGGTTTATAACCAGGATTGCCAAAATACAAAGATAGAGGCTGGCTGTGTGAGGATGTTATCGGGTTTGCTCGAGTTGCTTTTAAATAAGCAAAAAGGGGTTTTTATTAAGGAAACCTTCTTTGATGGGGGAAGAAAAGATGTCTTAAAATAACAAGGTTCTCGGCTTAACTGGCGTCCTCAGCAGTTCATCAGCGCTGTTTATTTGTGGTGACAGCTCCTTTCTCCTGGAGGAAGGAAGGAAGGTATGGGTAGTGATTGCACATCTTGGTTTTGTGTTTTCTTCGTTGCCGTTAATCTACCCTCTTGCTCAGCTCATACTGATGCCATGTCAACATGGTTTTCCTTTTCCCTTTTGGAAAACACTCTCTTAAGTTCTTCTAGCAAGCTGCAAAGCAGATTCATCATGAATTCTTACTGTATATTTGTGTTGTTTACTTGCATACATCAAGTGTACCTTGTTCCTATTGCTGATTTCTGTGGGGGCACTATAGCTCTGTATGTCCCTCTGCTTTTCCTCTACCTGCTATTAGTTGCAAGCAGGAATTCAGCTCTCTTCATGCTGACATACATCAGTAAGTTGTCATTTTCCTGCAGAACTAAAGATCTCTCGGATGTGTGAAGCTGGGTATCAACCTGAGCTCAGTGTAGCTTAACCTTCATATGTGGTACCCTCTTCATCACCAAATACCCCAACCCTCCTGTTTGACTGATCCAGGGTGTCCTCTGTGCCATGGGTCTCCTGTATCTTGTTCACTGTCTAAGAGACAGCTTTTGTCCAATTTCTGCCTCCTAGAAGGTGGATTTTTTTCACTGATCTAAATGTGGTTTTATACACCAGCATCTGCTTATGGTGTTTCAATCTTGCTCTACCTGAGAGGAGGGTTAATTATGACATCCCTGATGTAAGCAGTTCCTTCAGAAGCTGGGCTAGTGCTCATCAGGAGTGGTACTTGACTCTGAAAACAAAGCAGCTGGAAGCTGAGTTTCTTAAGAAAACCTAATTGCATAGGAATAAGAGTAGCTTTGCTTTCACCTTCCAAAGGCAACAGGTGACAGCTCTAGCTCAGATTAATCAGAGTCTGCATAGATCATCAAGAAAGTGTATTTCAAGTTCAACAGAAGCTCTTTAGAAGATTGGGGTCTCTACAACATAAGTATTTCCTCACAAGGCAGAGGAAATGGTGTCTGTTAGCAAAATACATCCGTAAAAGTTCTACTGGAAATGCTAAAGCTTGGTCTGGGAGATGAGTGACTTTGTAGAATCATAGAATAGTTAGAGTTGGAAAGGACCTCAAGATCATCCAGTTCCAACCCCACCCACCATGGGCCAACCACACCTCACACTAAACCATCCCACACAAGGCTTCATCCAACCTGGCCTTGAACACTGCCAGGGATGGAGCACTCACAACCTCCCTGGGCAACCCATTCCAGTGCCTCACCACCCTCACAGGAAAGAATTTCCTCCTTAGATCCAATCTAAACTTCCCCTGTTTCAGTTTTAACCCGTTACCCCTTGTCCTGTCACTGCAGTCCCTGATGAAGAGTCCCTCCCCAGCATCCCTATAGGCCCCCTTCAGATACTGGAAGGCTGCTCTGAGGTCCCCACGCAGCCTTCTCTTCTCCAGGCTGAACAGCCCCAACTTCCTCAGCCTGTCTTCATACGGGAGGTGCTCCAGCCCCTGATCATCCTCGTGGCCTCCTCTGGACTTGTTCCAGCAGTTCCATGTCCTTTTTATGTTGAGGACACCAGAACTGCACACAATGCTCCAGGTGAGGTCTCACAAGAGCAGAGCAGAGGGGCAGGATCACCTCCTTCGCCCTGCTGGTCACGCTCCTTTGGATGCAGCCCAGGATACGGTTGGTTTCTGGGCTGCGAGCGCACACTGCAGCCGGCTCATGTTCATTTTCTCATCGACCAGCACCCCCAAGTCCTTCTCTGCAGGGCCGCTCTGAATTTCTTCTTTGCCCAGACTTCATCCATGCTCAAATTCCAGCTGTGGGGGCTCTGTTGCCATCCTATGCCATATGAATAGTTAGATGGATCCTGATGTGTTGATGCTGGACTGTTGCCTTCTCCCAAAACTGTCGGAAGGCATGATGCAGGTGCTGTATGCAGTAGTGCAGAGACTCTTGGAGAAGAATAGGTCTGGGCATGTATGTCTTAAGCTGACTCAGTTCTTTTACCTGCGTGTCAACTTTGAGTGGAGAGCATTCACATGCCATGAAGGCACCGTGGTCACTTGGTGACCCCAGCTTTGCAGATGAAAGAATCTGAGAACAACATCTTTTTAGTCTTAAAGGATACGCTGATAGAGCATATGAATATTCATCTGTGGAGGCAGGCTGTGTGTCTTGGAGAACACAAGTTTATTTGCTTGCTTGGATGATTGCCTGACCACCACTTGCAATGGGAAATATGAATTTGGAGAGCAACTAACAGAGCGGCTCCAGTGACTGAATGAGATGTGGTGTGGGGCAGGCTCTCCCCAATGCTTGTTTGATGATTCTGTTTTAAAGGTTGAATGCAGGAACACAGCTATGCATGCGCATCCTCTGTAACCCTTGCAAGGCCTTTGACTGTTGGATTCTCAGTTAATTGTAAGTTTTAGTTATACCAAATGGGCTTGTGTGAGAGAACTGGGGGGGAATGTGGAAAACAGCATCCTGGGAAGTCCTGGAGGGGACAGCACTGCAAATTTGATCTCACTTTTCACTTCTGATGGGTTTTGGAGGCTTTTGAAGCCTTTGCTTAAGTGTCTAAAAGCAAAGAGTACTGCTCTTTGCCTCCATGGAGTGAGGAGTGACCTTGACCCCCATTGTAATAAGCCATCCATCAGCTCTTCACAGTTATTGCTGAGATGGGGTGATGGGGTCTGCTCTACCTGACTGATCATATGGAAGGGCAGCGTTAAATACATCTGTAATCCAACTTCAGATAAAACAGGTCGTGTGAATGTGGGTTTAGCTGCATTTATAGTTGAATTGAGAGCCAGCCTGGCACTGACAGCTTAAAAATGAATCTATGGTAGGAGCTTTTTGTATGCTGTCTTACTATTAATAAATATAAAATTGGTTTTCTCTATCCAAGCAGTAGCAAAAGCAGAGCAGGAGATTAAAAGAAGTTAATACCCACCTCGCTTTGCCTGAAAACCTCTTAGAAAATACAGTTCTGCATGATGGACTGCATTATTTGCAAGTCTTTCATTGCTGCTTGGATGGGAAGAATAAAGCATCTAAACTCTTTGACTTCTGCACAAACTGTGGATAATCCAGAGCACTCGGCTGTAGGTCCCTGAATGCCCTTAACATGAAAAGGACAATAATGTCCATGAGCCTGCCCAAAACAAGTTCTGCGACAGTGGCTACCCCATCCCTGGCAGTGCTCAAGGCCAGGTTAGACAGGGCTTGGAGCAAGCTGCTCCAGTGGAAGGTGTCCCTGCCCGTGGCAGGGGTTGAAGTTTCAAGGTCCCTTCCAACGCCATTCTATGAGTGCCTGCAGGTCCCTCCATAAGGGTGGGTTTAGTAGTCTTAAGGTAAACCCATTCTGGTTGTCCTAATCACTTGTACCTGAGGTAACAGTGCTTTCAAGATCGGAAAGCAAGCTTTCTTGTGAGGTTTACCTATCAGGGTACTGTGATGTTAGTAAGGCTTGTGTTAAACGGCCACTAGTGATGATCTTAATGAGGGTGTTTGAAATTGCCACTGGAAAAGTATAAGGCAGCTAGTGTTTAAAACAACACTCTAATACCTGCTTGCATTACCAGTCATTATATTAATACAGAAATACTGGTATCATCTGAGCACTTGAAATTAAATTTGCCTTAAGGGTCCCCTCAGGGTAAGGCAGTATAGAATATATCTATTACATAGTACTCAAAATATCCTGTCTAAGGTATCTGAAATTCCCTGTGGGTTAGCCAAGCCTTTGGCTCATTCCATGTGTTATTGCAGCAAGAATCTGCTAACCCAAACCAGCCTGATCCACTTACATCAGCTCTTCCCTCAATGCCATTAGCCATTTTGGCCTCTCCTCTTGAACAACACACGTGGCCTTCTGGCCCCTCATCTTCTGGGGAAGCTGTGGGAGAAGGGATCATCACTGTGGCTTGCGTTGCAGAGCAGAGGTGTTCCCTGTTCACCTCTCCTGTCAGTGCTTGGGAGGCTTTGGGATGCCCTACTCTGCCTATGAGCACTCCTCACTTGCAAAATGAGGGAGGATGGCTGCGTTAAGGAAGATTTACCTGTAACAGCACATCCCCTTCACAGAGTATAAGGCTGGTGAGCTGCCTGTGGTTGCACATCTTGCTAACTAATGCACCCAGATGTCTTAGCCTAACGCATTCCCCCCATCTCTGGCAGCCGTGTTTCTTTCAAACCAACTGAACTTTGAGATGAAATGCAAAACAACTCTTTGAAATTAAAGCTTCTTAAGCTTAAAGCACTGCTAAAGTCACGCTGGGTTGCAAGATAGGTCTGAGTTTGCAAACTTCCTAAGAAGTCTCCCATGTGAGTAATTTCTGCTTATTAAAAAGCTAAAGTTAACCCCTGGGATAACACCCCCATGTTACAAATGGAGAACAAATCTATCTCTTAAGGCACCGAGTGTTTAATTCCTACAGACTCTCCCTTGGGACGCTTGGCCATTTATAGCAGATCTGAGAGTCTTTTGAACTTGAGCTCCAGCAGCTCTTTCTGGCTCAATGTCCACTTTCACATCTGACTGACTTCTAACTTGGAGTGTGTGAAAGCAAATCCAGAGCTTATCCAGCCACAATCCAAAAGAGCCAGGAGTTCAGGCCCACTTCAGAGGGCTTTTAGTCGAGCAGTCCTGCTTTATGGGTTGGATGGCCAGATCGTACTACAAGCCTGTAGGCTAAGGTGGTGTCATAGAGGAGCATGAGAAGTGGCTGTGGTAATGATGTGCGAGGTTGGCAAGGTTGCAAGGGCTGAATCCTGTGAGATTACACACATGAAACTTTGCTATGAAGGAACAGATGTCACAGCAATGCCAACAGGAATGCTGGCCAGAACTGAGCAGAGCACACCATACGTACCTATTCTGGACTTTGTTTTGTTGGCCTACAAAAGCATGGTTGTTGTATGGTGGTTGGGGTTCCTCTTCAAGCTGTCCTTGGCTCTTCTGGCTGTACAAACATGCCGTCCCCAGAAAAGCCTCTGACACTCAAAGGCACTCATGCTGGGAGATGCCAGCTCTTGAAAATGCTCTTCTGGGGGGAAGAAAAGCAGAACTCTGCAATTAAATTCAGTCCGATTCAAGATGTGCAGAACAGGAATCCTATGGTGCAGGACAAAGCAGGACATGCTGTGCTGTATATTCTGCTGGGGTTTCCTTTCTTATTAAACAACTTAACAGAAGGAAGTCATAACCCCACTCTGTGTTCCCTCTTTGTCTGGAAGAGTTAACTTTGCAGCACAAAACCAATCCAGCACGACAGAATGACTGCATGGAGTGCAGCATAGCAATCCTTTTGCTAAATGGTGGGGTTGCAGAGTGCCTCTCTAAAAAGAAACTCTTACGTTACTGCGGGGGTCTTTTAGATGTAGCAAAGTCCATTTTGACTAATTCAAGATGTTTCGTAATGTGTGACCCTGCTACAGACTGCACTAAAAGTGCAGCTAGCTATTGAAATGGCTTTAGTCATCAGCTTGGCTTTGGCCACCCCAGGAGCAAGGGTCTGTGTGGCAGGATGGAGCGGGCAGAGGGAGCTGGATGTGAAACACTTGTCACCAACAAAGTGAGGGAGCAAAACAGGCTGCATTGTGGTTCCTGCCTCTGAAAAAAACACCTTCAGGTTGTTGACGTGCCTTTAGGTTTTCCTTGGAGACATTACCAAGAGGGAAATAACCAGAGAGATTATTCGGCTCCAGCTAGAGAAGTGAAACTGGAGATGGATGAGGGACCCATTCAGAGGCAAGGGTATAAACAGGGGTCAAGAAAGGTGTTGGCAGAACTGGTGTCCCATGCTCTTGAGGAGATGAGGAAAAGCTTTGTATTGGGTTTAAATGGCAAGGTTTTGGTAGGCAGGGCTACAGGGGTGCCAGAAGCTTCCCCTTTGCTCAGTCAAGCCAATGCCAGCCAGCTTGAAGAAAGACTCACCCCTAGCCAAGGCTGAGCCCATCAGTGACAGTGGTAGAGCCTCTGGGATAACGAATTTAAGAGGGGGAAAGGGAGAACTGTGCAATGAGAGCTACAGCTAGAGAAGAGAGGAGTGAGAATATGTGAGAGGAGCAGCCCTGTAGACCCCAAGGGCAGTGCAGAATGGGGCAGGAGGTGCTCTCATGCTGGAGCAGAGGTCCTTCTGCATCCCTTGGTGTACACCACAGTAAGGCAGGCTGTGCCCCTGCCTTCAGGTCACATGAAGGTGTGTTAAGATTTGGGTTTATTTCTCGTAGTCCTGCTCTGATTTTATTAGTAATAAATTAACCTGATTTCCCCAAGCCCACCCTGTTTTGCCCGTGATGGTAACTGATGAGGGATCTCTCCCTTATCTCAACCCATAAGCCTTTCAGTGCATTTTTTTAATCTCCTCATCCAGCTGAGGAGGACAGTGACAGAGTGGCTTTGGGCACTTGGCATCCAGCCTTGGTCAATACACCACACAGCCCAAATGACTTTGGGTTCAAATTAAACAGGGGAAGTTCAGGTTAGATACAAGGCAGAAGCTGTTCCCTGTGAGGGTGCTGAGGCACTGGTCCAAAGAAGCTGTGGCTGCCCCATCCCTGGCAGTGCTCAAGGCCAGGTTGGACACAGGGGCTTGGAGCAAGCTGCTCCAGTGGAAGGGGTCCCTGCCCGTGGCAGGGGGCTGGAATTGGATGAGCTTTCAGGTCTCTTCCAAACCCAAACCAATCTGGGATGCTGTGATTTCTCCAAGGTCAGTTTTAGTACCGTGATGTTGGGGTAAAGTCTAGAGAAACTGGGGGAAATCTGGAGAACAATTTCAACTGAAGATGAACTGATCTGCAGAAGCTTTTCTGAAGAGTATTTGCTTCTGTCTGCACCTGGTTAGATCCCTCTGGACATTTCTGGATTGCTTTTGTTGAGCACCTTAAAGTCCATTACAGATATTCTGCTGCGTTTAAGCATGTTGCGTTCACTCCATGTGCATCTGGATAGCTGAAAACCTCAAGAGCAGGCTTTGCCGGCCTGCTCCTTTAATACTTCTAAGAACTGAATGCTGTGAGCAGAGTGTGCTTGTGCCGGGAATGCTGTGACTCTCAGAAGTGACAGCCTTAACTGGGCTCTGCCTCACAAACTTGCTCAGTTACAGAACACAGCTTTGCTTGCACACAATTCTAACCTTTTTAAACATTTTATGATAATTATTATTATTCTCCCATATCCCCTTGAGCCAGGAAGCTTGAAGTGCATGTGCTGTTCTCAGCTGTACTTTTTCCTCCCTGCTGTTCCCGGTAGGAGTAGCTTTTCTCCAAGAAATAGCCCCTCCGAGGGCAATAAAGGAACAGGGATGAGGGTGCCAGGCTTATCAAAGCAGGAAATGAGCCACAGGGCATTGAGAAGAGGAAGGATCACCCAGATGCATGGCTGGGACCGGAGAGACCTCAGTTTTGCTCCTATTGCTCTATTCCCCTCTTGAGTTCGGGCTTCTGCCTTTATCTCTGCTTCAGTCTCCTCCAAACCTTTCTTCTTTGAAAGGGAGTAAAGAGAAGCCCATGCAGGAGTTGGGGCACCTCAGGAGATCCTGAAAGGATGAGCTGCTTTGGGATGCTATTATCTGCTCTTGTGGCTTTGTTCCCAGTGCCCAAGCAAGGCCCCTGGGGGCTTTCCCTGGATGTGGGTAATTGTTGAAGCAGAGACAAAACATGGCCAGCGCAAACAGCTTCCCTGGCCAGCCCAGCCAGGAAGCCACTGAGTGAGCGCTTCCCCTTGGAGCTCCTTCCGGAGGCAGGGGGTCTTCCTGCATGGGGATGCCAGCCCTTTCCTGGCTATATTTGGAGGATCCGTGCAGCACAGCCCCGTGCAACTCTCACTGCGTTGGTCCAGCCTTGGACTGCCGTAGTGAAGAGGAGAAAACCCCACTCATGGGTTAGGATGAAGCAGCAGGAGGCAAGGTGGTGGAATAGTCCATGGCCATGGTGTGGCTTCCCCCAGCAAAGGTGGTGATGGCAGGGCCGATGTCTTCATCCCTCTCTATTGGTCCCTGAATACCTATATCCCAAGGAGGTGAGAAAAGGTTTGGGGATTGCATTACTGAGCAAATATGACTGCCACTGATTCTGAGTTATTCCCATGGCATTGCTTCAGCGTACAGTGAAGTATTGGGGCTGTGACAGTTCGGGTAGCAAACTAGCACTGATTTTGGATGGAGAGGCTGGAGGCAGGGCTATCAGTAGGAAATCTGCTCAGCTTATGTCTTTCTGCCTCCCCCTTGGAATAAAAGGTCCTGAGGGGGTTGTAAAGCAGATGGTGAGAGCTTGTCCTACTGCAAGTTGGTTCTTACTGCTTTCAGACACACTATTAGTGTGATGAAGTGACATGGGTTAGTGGTGGCCTTGGCAGTCCTGGGGTAAAGGCTGGACTTTGTGGTCTAAAAGGTCCTTTCCATCCTACTTGAATCTATGATGGTAAAATAGAAAACAAGATGTATTTAAGTGGATGAGCATCCTGTGGGTCAGATGGGACACAATGTGGTGCAGAATGCAGCTGGGGATGAGGTCTCTGCCCTGTAGAGCTGCAAGGTGGGTGAAGGAGGACATGGAGGGCTTTGGTATACCCTGGAGAGCTCCAGTGCTTGCTGGTCTTGCAGCTTCATTCTTGCTCCTAGAGCAGGTACAGAGGCAGCAGCTCAAGTTCGCCAAGACTGGGATTCCCAGGCCTCTCCAGCCCTCAGGAGTATGGGTTGGCTGGGAGCTGTTCATGAAAACTACCTGGAACCCACCCAAAAATTGCTGGTCTTAAACTTATGGAGAGCTTCCAGCTCTAAGGAGCTGGCTCCAAAGCAGTGCAGGTAGAAAAGGGTTGCTGTCAAGTTTTCCTGTGCCAAGGAACCGTGTTCCAAGCCTGTAATTGTGTTAAAGGCAGTTTTTGGCAGCCTTGGAATCTCTTGGATATTGGAGGATGCTCTGGTCATCTCCGACAGATGTGGTGTCCCCAGACACTTACCAGGACTCCAGTACCCCTCTGCCACCAGCATGATAGTCTGGCAATGGGAATACCACCCTGAGGGCACTGTCTGCTCAAAGAATATGAAAGCTCCTGCTGTAAACTGCAGGAATTCTACTTTACAGGTAAACTTGTTGCTTCTCCTGATCTCATCCTGCTCCCTAATCACCCTGTCCTCAGGGATGGTTGATTGGAAGTACATCTGTGTGTATCTCCCTCTAATAGGGAAGCCTTTACCTGCAGGAAGCCTGCTTCAGAGCATCTTGGTTCCTTCCCCCATAGAGCTAACTGTTCTGTTGTTCTGGGCTGCCATGCTTTGTGCCTTCCAACAACCTCTTCCAGATGGCTGTAATCACTGTGCAAATCACCTCGCTCTGGAGCAGAGGTGCTATTGCTTCATCAGGCACCAAGTTTTTGGAAGTCTTTTGTGTTAGCAGCAAGTATTCTGTTGGGATAATAAGCGGACAATCTAACTCCCAGCTTTAGCTCTGTGGTGCTCTCTGTTAATCCATGCTATCTTCATTAAGCTGTGCTCCAGTGTCATTACTGGGGCATGATTTACAGAGCAGACTGGAACAACAACTTGTGTTATTGAGCTAAATTTGCTTAACCTACCTAAAATAGTCTGTTGAAGTTGTGTTCCTCCAGGCCACCACTAATTCTGTTTGTGTGGCTGAAGATCTGAATGACTCTGTGTGATCTAATCTCCCTTTGATTTAGGGTCTCTTGGTTACTGGAAGTGCAGTGAGAAGCTTCTGGCTTATGCAGACAATAATGGAGGAAAACCACTGTGACCTCTGGTAGGCAAGGAGAGGCATCTTCATGCCTTTGCTTCCCTTGTTCCTTTAAACATGGGTTGTACTCCTATTAAATGCCATGCTTCAAAATGCAGAGGTGCCTGTACTGTCCCTTGGCATCACTGGAGTCAGAAAGGTAACAGGGATGGACAAGGTCAGAAACAGCTTCTGTACAAGGAATAATGCAAAGTTAGATTATCTCCAACTTGAAAAAGGTCACAAGGGAAGAGGTTGAAAAGCGCAGACCCAAGTGGGAAATGAAGGTACATTAAAGATCTAGCAAAAGGAAACTCTTCTTGTGCACTGCACTAAGCTGTGGAGCTCCCTGCTGCAGGGTTTTGGAGATGCTGAAATGCAGATGACCTCAAAGAATGAGTGAACCCTTCAGTGTAAGGGTTACCATGCCCATCATCAGCAGTTCCCATTGTGTTCAAAGGTAACGTACTGATAGCAGCAGTGCTCCAGGCCTTGGTTTTCTCTGCAGAACCAAAACCTTAATGGGATGTTTGTGTGGGAAGCATGGCCCACAGCTCATGGATGTTGTAAGGAACATGGGCTGAGTCTTTACCTTTGTCCCCTAGCTCTTACTAAGCTGTTCTTTGTTTTTCATAGGACTTGCTAAACCCTTTCCTCATAGTTTCTGTTGTTTGATGATGATCGTAACCCTTCTTATGGAGGAAAGGTACCAGGTGAACCTCTTAATCTACCAGAAAGTCAGATAATAACCTTGAATCTGGTTAGGACGGTGCTCTCAGCACTTCAGTATGCTCTGTGGGACTAGCTAGTGATTTCCACCTTTTTAATGAGTGAGGCTTGAAAACGGTCTCAACCCACACCAGATGTAGCCAGCGATAAGCTTGACATAGTTTGAAATGAACTGCTAATTGTGCTAAACTGTTCAGAGCTGGAGCATGCACCTTGGGCAATAAGGGACGGGATTTTAGCAAGGCTATGAACTGCTCTAGAGCTGTCAGATCTTTTACCTTGCTTGGGGAAGAGCTTAAAACCTTGGTGGGTTTTGGTACTGGGACAGAACCAGCCTGTTTCTGGTGAGGACAAGAATTCCTTCTCCAGTCTGCTGCTGGGGGACCAAAACCAGGGACGTGATGTCTAAGCAGGCTGTCTAGGGAGAATAGCTCATGGTGAAGATAGATAACACAAAGCTGGGTAGCAAACTCAGGTCAAATCTTCAATGAGGATTTCTTAATAGGAGTGATTTATAAGAGCCTAATTTATATGTGTGAACCAAGATGGAATATGTTCATCCCTATCTATTGGGCACTGAATGCCTGTATGCCAAGGAGGTGAGAAAAGGCTTGGGGAGGTTGTATTACTCAGCAAATATGACTACCATTGGTTCTTAGTACTTTGTAATCCCCGTGGCATTGCTTCAGAGTACAATAAAGTATTCAGACTGTGATAATTCAGGTAGCAATCATCAAAATAGCCTGACTAAGCAAGATTGGAGTCTTGGAGCACATGCTGACAGAAGATGGCTGGCGGTTAACTGCTGCGGCGTTCTTAGTGTATAATCAATAAAATACTCGTAATGGCACACAAGCCCTCTATTCAAATGCTCTGTGGGTATCTGCTTTGTATCTCCAGGCTGAAAACAGCCTGCCTGAGTTGCTCCCTTGATTTGCTCCCCTCCTTCACCAGCTGACAGCATTACAGCCTGCTGGTAGCTTAGTCTGATGGTGAGAGAAAGATTTGAAGGAATAAAGTTCATGTCAACCATGACTCGGGTAAGGGAAGATGGACAAACATCTTGAAACGGCTTCATGGCCAAGAAGATGAAGTAGATGTAATGCAGCTTCTTACCTAAATCATTGTTTTGGGGATGAGCACTGCTTGATGTGCAATATGTGTTTGATGTGGTTGTATATAAAGGCAAATACACTTGCAGGCATTTTTGACAAGGTATCTTCTATGGATCAGCAGATTGGGTGCCTGGAAGGGGATGGAAGCTCAACCTCTTCCTGCCCTGCAGGCAGGTTGATCCAGGAAAGGCATCATTGAACCTTTCCTTCCCTAAAGCTTAGAGCAGTGTGGAGTTACAGTAAACATGATCACTTAAGGACATCCTCCACGGCGTCGTGCATTAGTTGGCTTAATAACATCAACTCTGTGACCCCAATTCTCGCTACTTCTCTCATTCCCAGCAGGTCTCAAGTTCACGATGTCAGTGTTCAGAAGCAAAACAATCTGAGGCTGGCGCTGTCTTGGGGAAAGAAAATGCTGTGAATAGCAGAGTTGTTCCTAGCTCTGAACCAAAATGTTCTTAAAATCAAAGTGCTGTCTGCCTTACCAGGGTGCACAGATACTCTCTTGTGGGAATAGCAGTTCTGCAGGCCGGTCTGATCAGCTGAGTGTAGCTGCCTCTCTTCATAGCAGCAGTTACCCAGACATCAGAGATTTTCAGATCTGAGATGCATCTAAATCTTGTGTTTTTACCAGGCAAAGGAGCAACCCCCTTAAACTACCAAGGGTCTTTGGCTTTATTTAGAGGCCACATGGCTTTTCTGTAGTGGGTGTTAAACCAGTCCAAGGGAGTATTCCCTCCCTATAATGGGATAATGGGTTTAAACTTAAACAGGGGGAGATAAGGTTGGATATAAAGAAGAATTTCCTTACTGTGTGAATGGTGAGGCTCTGGAACAGGCTGCCAAAGGAAGCTGTGAATGCTCTGCTCCTGGCAGTGTTCAAGGATAGGTTGGATGGGGCTTGGAGCAAGCTGCTCTAGTGGAAGGTGTCCCTGCCTGTGGCAGGGGGGTTGGAACTGGATCATCTTAATGCCCTTTCCAATCCAAACTATTCTATGATTTTAAGTGAAACCTACCCTTGTTTTAGTGGTTTGGTGCTGAGAAATCAGGAATTAAGGTGAGGCTCCTTCCTTGTGGATGCTTCAAAAGAAAGGGAGGGCATGGTGTTGTGATGGAGTTGCTCTCCTGACATGCTTCAGTCTGTCGTCTTGTGTGTATCAGTTGCTGCATCCTAGGACTTCAGGACCGTTCCTCCTCACTGTGAGGCTGGCAAAAGGGCAGGGCACAGCATATGGGAGCTCCTGAGAAGGGAATTACTGTCAAGTTACACTCTGCTTTAATTTGAGTCTTTTCTACCTACTTCCTCAGGATTCCTAGCCAGGAGCCAGTCTGTCTGTGAGAGGAAACCATCTGAATAGATGACAGCATGCCAGCGCTTCTGTAGGTGGCTCTTTGAAGTCTACTTGTTATCTTCAGCTAGAGCACCCAAAAAATATCTAGCAGTGAAGGACAAGGGGTAGGTGTTGTAGGTGTTGCAATTGCAGCCGTCTGCGGAACAGGACCTGCAGCTTGGCATACGCAAGTCTGCCATGGTGAACGGTTCTGAATGCAGCTCTCAAACCAGCAAATAAAGGTTGGGATTTGTCAGGTTGGTGTGTAAGTCTTGTTTCTGCTCATTGTCAGGGGAAGAGCTCTACTTTAAGCCCTGTCACATAGTTGTGTAATCTCAAGTGGAGAAGGAGGAAAGGGGAATATGGATATGCTATCTAAAAAATAGATTAAAAAATGAAGTGGTGGAGTCTTGGAGACATTAGCTTGAAGCCTTCAAGCTTGGCTGGACACTGCGGGTTTGCTGTTGTGCACCAAGACTGAGCGTCCTCATTCACATCCGTATGAGCTGAAATTACCTGGATGTATTATGAGCTCTTACACAGATAAGAAAAGCTTTCTGTTGCCTTGCGGTGTCCGTGCATCTGAACATGGCTGAATCGTTGTGTGCAGTTGCAAGGTTTAAGAAATGGGTTCTACATTGAACATCTTGCATCCCTTTACATGCAGGGATTTTTCAGGGACAAGGAAGTAATTTTACATTCTTTTGGCACGGGGTTAAAGGTAAGACACTGAATGCAGAGATAAGAGCCACTTGTTTCTCTTGCAAATCTCTGCTATTAAAAAAACATGACCACACCAAACACCCTTGTTTGCTATATGGCAACCTGTAGGTTTTTCCAGTGTGTGTGTAGGAATGATACTCTCCTAGGAGAGGATGACTGAGCCGCGGTCTGAGTGGCGTAATAGTTGAAATCCTTCTTGTTTGTGAGCCAGAATCACCTTGCTTGGTTTTGCTCTGTTCCTTCCCAGTTCCTCTGTCTCAAAGCTTGTCCTCAATTGTTTTCAGGTCAGTTTGCTTAGAAACCATAATAATTTTATTGCTTGCTCTCAGTATCCTCTTTCTCTGCCAACAGTGCTGGAATGAGTGATTCCAGCTGCAGGCTCTATATCTACCTGCCCAATGTTTCATGCCAAGCAATGGAGCTGAATTATTAAAATGCCAACAATTAACGTAGAGCTGCTTGATTATGGATATGAATGGGGCAAATGTGAGGCACAAAATAGGCACAGAATCTTGCTGTCTACCTGGAATTTTTCACCCAACAGCTTCTCCTTGAAGCTTTTATAGAGTGGCAAGCGATTTCAAGCATCCTCGATTGGGTATCAAATGCTTAAGAGTTTCCCCTTTGTGTCTTGCAAAGACTAAGAAAGCTACAGGCCTCCAAACCACTCTAGAAGCAGTTTACCCCTTTTACAAAGGGTTGTAGAAAGCAGGCTTCATCACCTTTCAGTTGGACTTGATGATCATTGTAGGTGCCTTCCAACTGCAAACACTCTATCTCAAGAATGGCTTGTCCAGCTGTTTATTCCCTCTCATAAGAAAATGAAGTGTGTGGATGGTGTTAAAGAGGGAAAAAACCCCAAAACCAACCAGTGAGGTGGTGTTTGGAGAAGGTGCAGATGGTTATCACCATCTACCAGCCTCAGCCAGGTAGATGTGTTTCTCTGCAGACCCTTTGAGTTCCTGCAGAAGGTTTCTTCTGAAAGCAAACTTGGTCTTGCTTCAGTTAGAAAAGCCTTGGGTTGAGTGAGAAGGTTGGTTCAACACATGCCATGGGCAGCTCACTGTGGAATGGTGAACTGAAATGCAAGGTCAAGAAGGAAAGCCCTGAGCATCGAGTCAACTTCACCTACATTTAAAACACAGCTTCAGAGCCTGACTACTTGCATTAACCAACAAAGTGCAAGTATATGCTTGAATAAGAAGGCTATTTGCAATGCTTCCAGACTTTTTCATGCTTGGCCTTATACATTGTCACTGTTCACAGGGGGAGTAGCAAAGTCCCTGATGGCATCAACAGTCTATGGCGTTTCATGCAAAAATACAACTATACAGGTACTGAGCTCCTTCATAACAGCATCAAGGGCTTCATTTATCCAGTTCTTCGGGTGCTGGAAATGCTACTGATCCAAACTAGTTTTAAGAACAAGTCCTAATAGCTTGCATATTTGAGTTGAGCTTTTAACATCAGGAGAGGTTGATTTTTGTTTAATACGGCATTAGGGAAAACAACTTTTGTATGGGAGGTGGATTACAAAATGCTGACCTTGCTGTTGAGGGGTGCTGCTAGTGTTGATGCTGGAGTGATGGTGTAAGGTTTGTGTGTGCCAGCATCCTAAACCATGCTGGGTGATGGTCCCCCTGCACCCACATCACCTAACTGTGTGTGGAAATAGGTAAAACTCTGGCTTCATCTTCAGGCAGTGGCTCCTGCAGTCTATTTTGCCACTAATCATCAAGCAGTTGATTAAGTTTTTGATTGAGAGCACTATTTTAATAGCGTGTGCTTCAGTACGTGCATACCCAGCTACTGCTTTCATGCTCTAATTAGCTCTGAAAGGCTGACTTGTAAATGGGAATATTTCTACCCTGTATCTCTAAGGCTGGAATAGGATGGAAATCTTTTATAATTATAAAACTTGAGCTATTTTATTGGCTTTTTCTTATATGTATAAATGCTGCCTGGCTGCTCTATGCTAGAACATTTCCTACCAAGGAAAGTGGTGGAGGCAGCTAACATCTTAGTTCTGTGAATGACCAAAGTGTCATTCATTCCTTAGTGGAGATATGGGACTGCAAGCGAGGCAGCTTTAAGCTCATCCCTTAGTGCCCCAAATCAGACTGAAGCTGCTATTAAAAGCGTTTTGTCCTGTCTATATCGTTGGAGCGCACTGGTATCTATTAGCTTCCACTTAACAGTAGGAAAACTGTTCCCCTTGCTGTTTTCTTACAGGAGCCTGGAAGTTGTGTTTGTGCCAATGGTGGGGTGGTGAAGCCATGATCTGTTCTGACCAGAGCTGAGATTAAGTTTGGCTTAATCTGAGCATCTATTACTAAATTCAGTTCTAACACAGCTTTATTGCTGGTGGGGCCTTCTGCTCACCATAAACCTCTCTATCTAGGTAGTCCAAGAGGTAATCCAGTAGGAACAAGGTATTGGCATTTGCATTCACTTCCTCATCTGTTAAGATGAGCTGAGTCCCAAAGCGTTGCTTCATTGTTGGCTGGTGCTGTTGCATTAGCTTTTACCATTCCTTTACTTGTTTTGGAGGCTGTCTACTCAAAACCGGTGCTGTTTTGAAGTGATGTGATCTCAAACCTGAGCAGATGTGATAACCCATGGGTATGGGAACACCCTCTGCCCCTGGTGAATTCACAGAGGATACAATGCCCATTCTCTAAGGACCTGGACAGGGATGACGCCTTTCTCACACTCGGTTCCAAACCTTTGGTTACTTGGACTTGACATGTTTACTGAAATGCCTCTTCTGCCGCATCCTCTTTCCCAAATATCCAGTTCTGGTCCCAGTCTGCAGTGTCAAAGCTGGACGTGTCAAGTTGTAATCACTTAGAAAAAACAGTGCACCCCTGCTACTTGTACCCTACTGTCCCATCACTGGAGAGGGTGGCCATCGAAGAAGAGAAAAGAGAGGGGCATTTCGCGCACCTTCATTCCAGCTAAACAAGCATAGCAAACTGAATCTAGTTCAGCAGCGAGTAAAACACTGGGCTTTGAAGCTTGGTGTGGGACTTGGGCTTTTTCCAGTTCTTGTGTGTTTGCTGCTAGCAATTGTATCTGTTCAGTGAGATGAAAGGCGTCATCCCAAAGAGTGAAGAATCTTCAAAACGGCATCCCAGATAATGATCCCTTTTTGTGCTAAAAGAGGGGATTTTAGCTTGTGTGGAAGCTGTTAGAGCAGCTCCCAATTACCAGTTCCTCTGTGCTGCAAGTCCTTGTGAACCTGCTGCCGAGTCTTTGCCTGGGTAATGCTGGTCTTTGTTAGGCTTTTGCCTTTGTTGTTTCCATCTCTGCTGCTTTCAGTGTTGTTTTGCTTGGCACGAAGCTGTGCTCCTGCTTGGTGCCCTCCTCTTCTTGGTCATGAAGGTTTCAGGTAAATAGTTACATCCCTTTCTATGGTGTGATCTAAGTGGATGTGTTAGGCAAGGGGCTTTGCAAGTGTGCATAGCTAAGACCGAAGGTTATTCCTTATTGCATCTTCAGACGTTGCTGAGTGTTCCTGTTTTTTATCTGTTGCCCTCAGTTGTGTAATTCCTTATTGCTCTATTACATGACATCATCTGGATCTGCTGCTCTAGTCTGTTCTTTGAGCTTCATAACACGTTCAGCTGAGTCTTGGGTAAGGGCCGTAATTTATGTCTAAATCCATTAGAGTTCTGCAAATAAATAAACGCCGTGCTAAAGCCCTCAGTGCCAGCACGCTGCCTCCAGCAGCAGTGAAAACATTCACATTGTCTGAGTGGCGGCACACTGCAGAAGACAGGCTGGGTTCCCAGTGCCTGCTCTAGTAACTGAGGGGGTTTTGGGTTTAGATTGTACTCTTGCACAAATAAACGCCTGGCAAGTGTGTTCTGTACTGGAATCAACAACCTCTTCATGCTCGGAGGCTGAAGTCAGCTATTGAGTGGTGGCTCTGTGCAAATCTATTGTGTTTAGTTCTGATTGAGACCTGCTCGCTGTGCTTGTAGGACTCTTCGCGTAGTTGTAATGTCATTTAAGGGTAGGCTTTTCCCATGATCTTACCAATGTAGAAACCAAAGCAATTGAAAATCATCCTCTGAATGTCACCTCTCAAGTGGCACGGCCAGGTTTGCTAATCCTGTTGTACAAGTATATTGTGTCCTGTAAAGATTATGCGCTGCTTCTCAGGCATGTTCTAGCAGGAGGGAGATGGAGCTTGGGTGCTCTGATCCTTGGTTGACTTGGGTCCAGGGAGCAATGACACAGGCAGAGGCACTTTGCCCTCTTGTCAATGAAATAGAGACAATGCTCCATGGAGACATCCTCTGTTTAACTGCAACAGAAAGGTAAACTGACACTCAAGTGCTGAAGTGGCAGGCTGGAGCTTAAGCTGCTGGTTGGAGGACAGATTCCAACCGCACGTTTCCTTAGAATAACCCTTTCATTTAGACCAAAATAACCATGACCAATGTTCCTCCAATCTCTGGTTCAAATCTTGCCCTTGGGTGGAACATGCTCAGGGGCCCAAGGACAGACCGAAGCTGTAAGATCAATGAAGTCTGTGTTCTATTCTCTCTTGTGCTGCTCTTTCTGCATCATCCCCCGTAGCTCCCTTCAGCTTTCCTACCTTATTTAGGTGTGATCAATCTCTCCTTTCCTGTAAGAGGTGGAAAGACTTGAGATGGTGCTGGTGTGTTGTAGAACTCCAAGGTCTGGATTAGATTTAGATAAGGCTTTGTGTTGGCACTTCCATGAGGAAATAGCTCTTTATCAGACCTCCAAATGTCTCTCTTGCTCCCTTTGGGTCCAAGTTAAGCCCAGCTAGTGGGGACCTAAGTCTGACAAAGTCTTGTCTTAGTGTTGTGCCCTTATCTTGCTAGTAAGGTGTGAGTTTGGCTGGTCTCAGGCTGCCTGATCTCAACCGTGGCTTGTGAAAATAGGTGGCTGGATGAGGAGCATCTCTGTATGTCCCTACTGAGGGGAAGGCTTGAGCATCCCTGGTTTCTGCACGCATGCTGAGAGGGTGGTTTTCTTACTGTGTGCATGCAGCTTCCAGGGATGACCCAAGTAGTCTCTAGTTAACGTTTTGGCCCTTAGGGCACCAGATAAGGAGAACAGGGCTCATTCAGTCCCTGCTAATCAAGAGACAAAAGCCCAGGCTGTGTTGGTGTCTATCACATGGACCACAACTTAGTATTGCAGACCTTCCAGCTGGGATGCTTAGGTTTTCTTAGGGAATCCATATTCCTGATGCTGCTATTGATGTGAGACATACTTGGAAGCTCCTCCAAAGAGGAAAAGACTTATTCCTCCTGCTATCCCTTCCCCACATTCGTGTCCCTTAGGAGAGCTGGAGCAGGGGCTTTGCAGTCAGATCCTCTCCAAGCAGTTCCCTCCTGTGGCATTCAGCTCCTTCCCATGAAGACAATGGTTGTGTGAGAGCTGCTCCCTTTATGTGCTTACAAGAGACCTTAAATACCTCCTGGAGGTGACAGCATCTTTTTCCCAAGAAGAATGAATCCTGTTTTGGGGCATGAGGATGGGGGGCTTGGTGTTTGAGGATGGGGGCTTGGTGTTTGAGGATGGGGGCTTGTATTTAGGGTAAGGACTGTGCAGCAAACACAATTAAGTGTTTGAGCACTCAGTCCTGTTCATATCTCCCTGTTCTAGCTGGTGGCAACAGGAGTTGGCTGTGCAGTCCTGGCCTAATAAAACCTGTATGCTGGCATAACTCTTGCCAGGGAGTTTCTGCCTCTAGCTCTGGCAGCGCACACTGGAGGGACTGGCTGCCTTCCCAGCTCCTACTAGTGCCAGGAGGAAATCACCATCTGGGTGCAATCTGCATCTAAAGGAGCCTGACCTTCCCAGCAGCCCGGGGTTGGAGCACCAGCTCTGGTCCCTGCTGGACCTGCGTAGCTCTGAGCATCTGAGGATGAGAGCCAGCAGTGATTTGAGGGGCTGTGGGAAGGTGTAGGAGAAGAAACTACAGGAGGGAGACAAAGGAATGAGTATTTGTTACATACATTATATGTATTTACAAATGTATTTGTACCTCTTATATATAACTAACTTCTTTTGTCAGACATGACTGGCTGTTCAACTTTGTTGTGAACATGAGCAAGGAGAAGCAAAGTGTTGCATCTTTGCCTTAAAGCGTTAGACTTATGGGTCAGCTCCTTGTGCTGCTCCTTAAACTCCCCTGATTTCCTTCCTTGTGCTAAAGAGACTGTTGTCCCTTTCCTTGGAGTTGTTTTGTGACTGTTCCTGTGCTCCTTTCTCCTATTTGGATGAGTTTCTCAGGCAGGGGGCAACCCTAAAAGATGTGACTCTTTCATGATGTCCTGAGATGTGCTCCCTTGCATCTGGATGGACCAACACTGTTCTGTCTGGTATTGATTTGTGGCCTTGTGAGTTAGAGGACAGGCACCAAAGAGCAAGGCAATAGCTGCGATGCTCACCCCAATGTCTTGATTTGCAAGCTGCAACTGCTTGAATGACAAGGTCATAATAGCAGCCTTAGTCTCTAGTATTGAATTTTCTTGACTCTAAAAGCAAATCCGGTGCCACAAACTAGCCTGGGTCTCTGCAGAGCAACTGGAAATGCATGTCCTGAAGTGGGATACTTAATGCTGTGGTTGAGACCTGTGGGATTCAGCTCCAGGCTTGCGACCCAAGAGCGCTCCAGCAAAATAGTGTTATGATAAACACTTAAACCCCTTCCAAATGGTAAGAGCTCAAAGGGATGCTCTTACCTGGTGGTTTCCCCCTCAGGAAGGGGGTTCCCAGCAGGACACTGCTCCCTCTGCTGTGCTGCAGCATTTATTGCACTGTCCTGCAGGCAGAGCTGGTGGCACAAAGCAGGGGCTCCACTTGGGAAGCAAGCCGAGGTTTCACTTCAGATGCAGTCAAAGCAGCAGGAGGTAGGGAGGGGATTTATAGGGTGGCAATAGGGATGCTGGGGAGGGACTCTTCATCGGGGACTGTAGTGACAGGACAAGGGGTAACGGGTTCAAACTGAAACAGGGGAAGTTTAGATTGGATCTAAAGAGGAAATTCTTTCCTGTGAGGGTGGTGAGGCACTGGAATGGGTTGCCCAGGGAGGCTGTGAGTGCTCCATCCCTGGCAGTGTTCAAGGCCAGGTTGGACAGAGCCTTGGGTGACATGGATTAGTGTGAGGTGTCCCTGCCCATGGCAGGGGGTTGGAACTGGATGATCTTGAGGTCCTTTCCAACCCTGACTATTCAATGATTTAAGGAGTTCAGGGCATATTTAAAACGGAATGAACCATCTCTGACTGCAGGTATGGTGCCTTTTGATCCCATGATCCCTTTGCTATTGTTTAGTCTTGGCTGTGTCACAGGTATGGGGATCCCAGTGCTGCTTCATGCATGAGTGTTGGATAAGGGTTTCTCTGCAATGCTTGGGTCCACCTAGTGTTTCTTTGCTCCAGACTCCTGCAGTCCCCAGTGCCAGCCCACCAGGAACATCAGTCTTGGCAAAAGCCTCCTATTAGAAAACAAATATACCTGGGGTTTGTCCCTGGCTTGGGGGAAACCTGAGTGCCTTCTGCTCAGATACATGGCTGGTCCTGCTGGACCAGGCAGTCGGGTCCTGTATGATCTGGTTGTGAACACAAGCACAAATCCACTTCCTACTGGTTCCTAGCCACAAACCAGCCTTGGTACAAAGAGCTGCTTAATGCCAATGAGACAGTCAATAAGGAACAAGTTGCTAGGAGAGTATAATGAACATCTGCCTTGAAGGGAGGTGCATAAAGTTAGTAACTGGCTGGAGGAGAATATTCAGTGAGGCTCCTCAGAAGCTGAAGGGCTCGTGGTAGGGTGTAATTCCTGCTTCCTGGATCCAGCTCCCTCTGGGTAACTCTGCTTAGCTGGGCCAGCAGAGGCTGCTTGTAAAGAGCAGGTCTGGAGACACAGGGGTAGACCAGTGAGTGCCAGGCAGAAGGTGTCTCTGGTGCCTGGCACCATAGCAGATAAGCTGATACCTTGCAGAAAGCTATACTGGCATGGGGGTAGTATTACTAGCAAAGGGCACCTACTGCTGTAATGATTCTTCATCTTCATAGAGGAACATGGCTTGGTTTGACATATAAAAGGGAATTACTATAGATCCCACTTCCCACCATTGGCTGTGTGCCCATAGGATGTAGGTCTTGAAGGAATCCTGCAGCATCCTGCAGACCTGGGTGAAATGCAGCCCTGCAAAGCCATCCTTGCATGCTCTCGCATGTATTCCCATAGCCGTCTCCTTCCTGGTTGTCTTCTTCCTGGTCGTCCTCTTCCAGGAGGAGCTGGCAAGGTGTTAAGTGTGTACTTAACAATGTGTTGTCCTAAATGTACACAGTCTAAACCACTAAACCAAGCACGGACTTCTGCACTGCATGCATTTTCCAGCCCACCATAATTGAATTTGAATCAGATCTCCTCACTCTTCTTCCTATGATAATTTTTGGGTGGGAATGCGTTTCTCTTGCGAGCTCAAAGGTGGAACATAGCATTTGAAACTGGGAAATAAGCTCTTGAAATGAATCTAGGTGCTAAATAGGCATGGATGCTCTTTTTGTTTTCCAGTATCTGCTTGATCTATACAATAGCTTAAGCCTCCAAAGCTTGAAGGGGGGTTCCCACCTCTACCTGCAATGATGTCAGATGGTTTTCTAGGTGCATGTTTCTGGATGTGGTTTGCTGGTTTAGGGGATGGGGGTGGTTTGCTGTGGATATGCAAATACACAGATATGAGACAAAGATCTGCAGCAATCACATGTCAAGGTGTTCTTAAGATTTCTTTAAAAATCCCCTTCACTCCTAACTTCCAAATGGCTTCTTGGAGCTGGATCAGCTCAGACCCTTCTGGAGGAAGGAAAGATGGAGAAACAAGATGGTCCAAGTCCAGTCTTTGTGGTAGTAGAGCTATTGATCCTAATATGATACAGTGTACAGACCGGAGGTGATGCATATGTCCTCTTGCTGCTCTCTTATTGCTGCCTTGCTTTTATTTCAGTGTTAAGCTTCATTCACCACTTCCCCAACTGCTTCATGTCCAGTGCTGCTGGTGTTGTCATCTACCTCCTGGGGAGAGTGATTTGAGCAGAGAGGCAAAAAACCCCTCACCATGTCTTGCCTGGGTTGTGAGCAAACAAGGCAGCAGCTGGGGAAAACATCCAAAAAGAGCAGTGAAGTGTAAGACTCTAAGAAATGTGCTTGTTTTATTCTTGAAGGCTGGAGGTTGGGGGCAGCGTTCTGTGCCCACTTTTAAATATGGTGGTGGTGATGTTGCTTGGTGTTGTAAAGGAACTTGAGTTGCATCCCAGTGCTGAGCTCCACGGGGTGATTTTTAAATCCCAGTTGGCTGTTTGGGGCTCCAATGTGCCTGTGCCGGTTCTAACGGGGCAGAGAGGAGCCTGTGGTGTACATCAGCACACTTCATGGGAGAAGCAAGATCTGTCAGCTCAATGCTTTTCCCCAGCTCCAAAGCTATTGGCAGCATTTCACCTGATAAAGCTTCTGATATCATAGAATAGCTTGGGTTGAAGGGACCTTAAAGCTCCTCCAGCTCCAACCCCTGCTCACGGGCAGGGACCCCTTCCACTGGAGCAGCTTGCTCCAAGCCCCTGTGTCCAACCTGGCCTTGAGCACTGCCAGGGATGGGGCAGGCACATCTTCCCTGGGCAACCTGTTATAATGTTTCCCAAAGCATCTCTCGAGAAGTGAAAACTGATTTGTTCCTTTTGTCTGAAGTGAGCAGCCTCAGCATAGGAGATGTGTGAGGGGAGAACTGATTTCGCATCATCTCCTTCGGGGCGCACCAGGAGCCGGACGCGGCGCGATGCGCTCCGAAGGCGGGGCGGGCGCTAGGACCCGGTCGGGGGTGTGACCCCGCTCCGTCCCCTCCCACTCCACGGGTAGCTCATTTAATTCATTAATTAATTTGGGGGGCTGTGCTGCCTCCCTTTAATTTGCCTTTATGAGGTTTGGAGGGGAAATAAATAACTGACCCCCCCCCCCACCCCCATCTGAAACCACAAGAAAGCCTGAAAAGCGTCGTGAGGATGATGATGAGAACGGGATGAGCGGAGGAACCGAGGCAGCCATGGCAGTGAGACGGCTGTTCCACCTCCAGCCATGCGGTGAGAGGCAGAGCTGTCCCCCCTCCGCGGGCAGGGGGGCACAAGTGTGATGAGTTTTGGCCGGCAGCCTGCGGGGTTTTCCCTTCCCACCCCCTTCTTTCACTCCAGCTTTGCCTCATGCAGCAGCGGAGGGGATAGGATGTGATGGGGAGGATGTAGCCTGCTTTTCCTTCTTGGAAGGGAGGGGGACATGTGGGAAGTGTTCGGTTTGGATCTTTGCTTCAAGGCTTTTTGGTTGAGGAGCCTGTTGCTGGCTGCAGGGACGGGGGTACCCCTCTGAATCTGGGCTGTAGCGGGATGTGTCAGCCCACATACAGCATAAAAGTGCCACCAAAGAGTGAAAGAGCGATGGCAACTTCAGAGCTGTTTGTTCTGGGTGTGTTTTTTCCCCCTTTTATATACTTATACATAATGATGGGAGGAGGACACGGTGAGGGGCTCAGCTCCCCTCCGGCACTTGCGGATGCGGTTGCCTGACTTCGTGTTGTAAAGGCTGCAATAAAAAGGGGGAAGAGCTAAAAAGGTGACACTGTGGCTCAAGCTGAACTAACGTAAAGGGCTTTGGGCAGTCGTGTGCATTGGCCAAAGGCTCAGTGATCCCTCCTTTTCGTTGGAAGGAGGGAAGAGGGTGGGTTGAAACGCATCCTGTGAATTACACCGAACTTTACAAGTTGTTTTCTGAGTGCCTCCCCCCTCGCCTTAGCAAAGGAAGCACTTCCTTAATCAGCATGGCTGCGTGAGCACGGCTTTGACACGAAGCGAAGTGACAGGGACTTGGGTTTGTGCAGGAAAGCCGGGGTTTGTTCTGGAGTAAAAGCAACTGTAGGTGGCACAACAGCTTTGCTGCCCGCCGAGCAGCGAGCGGGAGGCCGCTCCTCCAGCTTCTTCTGAGGATCTTTTCTGCCGGAGGATTCTGTCCTTGGGGCTTTTCCCCCCCTCCCAGTTTAATGGAAAAGTTCTGCTTTGGATCTGATGTTCTTCCTTAAAGCTTTCTTCTGTGCGGCTTTGTCACAGAATCCCAGACTGGTTTGGGCTGGAAGGGACCTTAAAGCTCATCCAGTTCCAACCCCCAACACCTTTCACTTAGACCAGGTTGCTCCAAGCCCTGTCCAAACCTGGTGTTGTCATGGCCATGTCTGTCCGTCTCCCTCGTAGACCAGTGCAGGCTGGCTGTCCAGCAGCAATGCACATGGGAACAACGTGGGAATATACACCTTCGTTCCCAGATTACTGCACCTTGTGATGCTTGCAGGACTTCTCAGGTGGGTTTTCTGTAGGTCTGAACCTATCCTTGTCCCTCCTCTGCAAAGTTATTCCCCCTCAAATGCTGTAGCTAAAGTATGGGGTAAACTGCCTGACCCAGGACTGGATAAATCCAGCGTGATTCACCCTTCTTACCAGCATTGCTGCTGTTGGATTTTTGGCTGGTTATTTGGAGGCTGGAAGGAAACTTCGATGCAAAGCTTCAGTCCTGTCTGCAGTCACCCAGAGAAGCTGTGGCTGCCCCATCCCTGGCAGTGTTCAAGGCCAGGTTGGACACAGGGGCTTGGAGCAAGCTGCTCCAGTGGAAGGGGTCCCTGCCAGTGGCAGGGATTGGAACTGGATCAGCTTTAAGGTCCTTCCAACACAAACCACTCTATGATTCCTACCACCCTATGAACCATGCGTCACCGTTTCCCTGCTCTAAAGATGTATTGGCTAATCCATACCAGCCAGAGCCCTTAACTTCCAAAATATCAGTGGCTTTTATACAGTTGCTGCTCTGTAAGAATCAAGTACCACAGAGAAAGTTCCTCTCCAGCTTTTGTGCTGTTCCTTGGTGATTTGAACACTTCAGCTTGTTTAAAGGAGTGCTAGAGATGTGCTGGGCTTTTAAACGGAGCACTTGTTTGACTCCCTTGGTGGCATAAGATAGCTGTATGTAAACTCTCAGCGCCTTGACTTCCAGTGAAGCTGTAGTAAATCATTTGAGGATGTAAACAGTTGTAAAAGCAAGCTTTACTTTTATGTGGAGTGGATGTGAGAACAAAGATGCCTTGGTTTTGAAAGCAAAAGGATCTGAAATGGAAGCTTTCTTTATTGGCTTAGAAGTGCCTGTGAAAAGTTGGTTGTTTCTTGCAGAACGGCGCTTGAGGCAAGCTGTGAAGTTGGGTTTTAGTCCAGAGTTTTATCAGACTTAACCTGGCGTTGTTTTATTTGCCTGTATGCGACCCAAACCTCAAGCCTTGTTCTTGCAGAGCTGTGGTGATGCTCTGTGTGTGTACTTCATGCCTAAACACAGGTGCTAAATCATGTTACCTTTGGGAAAGCTTTTCTTAGTGAGTAATTACAATACTGTGCTGTGATTTAGGCTTCTCTGTGGGGCCCCAGTGCTTATTATAGAATCATAGAACGGTTTGGGTTGGAAAAGTCCTTAAGATCATCCAGTTCCAACCGCCCTGCCATGGGCAGGGACACCTCGCCCTAAACCATGTCACCCAAGCTTTCTCCTGCTGTAGTTTGGGTGGCCCTTGACTTACCTCTTCCCAATGCAAACCCACTAAGCTGCATCTCCCTAATGCAAAACAGCTTCCAGAAAGGTCCCGTTTCCTTATGTAGGATTTCTCTGGGAGTAAACAACTCTGGGACATTTTAATGACTCATCATCATGAAACTGTCATCTCCCCTCTAAATATGCAAATAGCTGCCAAGCACACCAGCAGATACCCAGCATACGTTAAATCCAAGCTACCTTTGCTGCTAGCAGCAGCTGGGGCACAGCATGGTGCTGTCGCTGCTGGTAGGGAGCCTGCTGGGAGGGAGGCAGTACAGAAAGGTTAAAAGCTGGGAATGCTGAGGTAGTTCCTTCAAGTTCATCCTCATGGGTCTAAGCAGTGTTTTGTGGGCAGGAAATCTGCAAGGAGGCTCCTATGGGAGTTTGTGCTGGGATTTGGTGAAACAGCATCTTTTTCTCCTTATTTTTATTATTGCAATATAACTTACTAAATATGATTTAGGATAAGCGCCTCATAAAGCCTGTCTGCAGAGCATGGTGACATGCTGGCCCGGAACAGAGCACTGTGGGCTTCTGCATCTGTCATTGCTGGCTTTGATATCAAAGCACTTAGCTATCACTTGTAACTCCGTGGCTTTTCTATTCCCTCTTTCTAAATTCATCCCTGGCTCTGACTTGCAATTAAAAACCAAGGCAGTACTAAGGGCTTCAATCTAACTCTGTGGCTGAAGAGTCTAACTCTGTTGCTGCCCCGTCCTTAGCAGTGTTCAAGGCCAGGTTGGACGGGGCTTGGAGCAACCTGCCCTAGTGGAAGGGCTCCCTGTCTGTGGTAAGGGGTTGGAACTGAATGAGCTTTAAGGTCCCTTCCAGCCCAAACCGCTCTGGGATTCTATGAGCAAGGATCTGCAAGCTGTGATGAACCAGTGGGAGCTGTGATTTGGGTAGGATACAGAATAGAGTCCAGTTTCAATCCTCATGGATGCCTTGCTGAAAAACTGTATGAAGATGGGGAGCAAAGCATGAAAACCTGATACAAGCTACTGGAGTGGGTAATACTGACGTTATACTTGTGTTGGGTAGGAACCTTTTCCTCCCTGTGCTCTTGGCTTCCACAGGTTTGAAGAAGCTGATGCAAATGGCAGCAGAAGCGCTCGTGGGGCTGTGGGTGCCCTGGGGGCATCTTTGCAGCCATACCCCAGTGGGGCAGATGGAGACTAGTGATAATGTGGGCTTTAGCAGGGTGGGAAAAGTTAGATTTGAAGGTGGTGGACACAAGATCTCAGCTGGCCAGTGCTTGGAGCTGGGCAACCTTCGTGTCAGTGTGCTGCGGGTGGGTTTTGAACAGTGAAGGTGATGGAATGACTTATTGCTTACTCATGGGGGCAGATAATAAGCGGAAAGTTAGGAGGATGGGGCAATCTGGGCGGAAGATGGGGCAATCTGGGCTGAGGATGAGGCGGCCTTCCTCCCCCTTTGGAGCTGGCACCCTGCAGCGGTAGGAGCCGCCACGTGGGCTCACCCCCGGGGGGAAGAAGCATCCCACAGGGCACAGTGTCAGGCATCAGCTTTATTCTCCTTTTCCTCTTGCCCGCTGCTATCTCCTTCTGCTGGAGTTAAACGCCTCTTCCCTGCTCCGAGCCTAATTGCATCCCCAGGGTTTAACACGCGTGTGTTTGTTTTATTCCACCGTGTTGGCTGTTCCCACCGGAACAGGCTGATTTCTTTTTTTTTTTTTTTTTTAGGGATTGAGTTTTCCTTTTTTTTTTTTCCTCTGCTTATTGTGCACAAGAAGCTCCTGCACAAGACATTCGCTTGGGGGGGGAGGAGGAACTGTAGTAATGCCAATACTTCTTGAATATTATAAACCTGGCTTATCAGCCCGACGCAGAGCTGGAATTTGTCTCTTCCTGTGCTGCATCTCTGCTTTCTGAGAGGGGCGTTTAAATACAGGCTGGAGACGCAGCCTTTCCAGTGTGCTCTGCTGGGCTGTGACAGCAGCAGCGGGGCTGCTCGAGTGGCTTTTATTCTCCTTCTTTTTGCACTAATTCCTCTCTAAAAAGGAACTTTTTGGGGGAGAAGGCTGTGAGACTGCATGTCCCAACAGTACCCGCTGAGGGAGGTGAAGGGAGACGCGGTTTGCTTTGTACCTGGCTCTCCTCTCTTCTCCGTCCTGATGGAGCCGGCTTCTTTTTGCTACCCCCGGCTCACCTTTCTCCGCTCGCCCTATGGCCAGTTTGGGGCAAGTGCTGGCTCTTCCCAGGATCTGGCTCCATGGCCACAACGTTTGGTGACGCAGAGATGGACCAGGCCAGTGGACGGTGCGTTAATGGGGGTGGAAGGGTTGGGGTGGCAGAGAAGCCCGCTGAGATTGAGGGGAGGCTCTGGATGCAGTGGTTAAGGAGGGAAGCAAGGCAGGTAGGAGTTGGTGGGTGCATTGGTATGGGTGTATTGATGCGCTCTCCTCTTGGACCTCTCCCGATGGTGCTTGGCTGCTGTCATCTCCACTAAGGGGCAGCTCCGGTCCCTGCTACACCCTCGTGCCCGGGCAGGATGGCCAGGGAGAGGTGATAAACAACTTCAGCATGGGTAAAATAAAAATAGAAGCTGATCTTAGCCAGTCCTTTGTTACATAAGCTGGTGCTCTTGCTGAAATGAATCCGGGGTTGGGAACCTGAAATACCTGCTGGAGGCTCGTTTCACCTTCAGGGTTGCGATGCTGTCAACTCTGTCCTTTAAACTGTTGTTGAAGGTATCAAGTGTGGGTATAGGGGAAGGTATTAAGATCCTCTATAGCAGATTTGTCTTGCTAAAAGGAGAAGTACCTTACAAGCGTCAGCTTCACTTGGAATTTTACATGTTGCTTTACTGCAAAGCATCTATATAGGGAGACTTCGTAAATCCTCCTGGTTTAGGAGCTGAGCGTGGCTGTAAGTGCTGATGCCAAGGATGGGAGCTTGTGAAACTTCTTTGGGAAGGTATGAGGCTTGATGAGGTCCTGAGCAGCTTGATTTAGCTTTGAAGGTGGTCCTGCCTTGAGCAAGGAGCGGGATGGAGACCTCCAAAGGTCTCTCCCGCTCTAAGACGCTCCATGAGCCACAACGTACCTCCTTTACGTCTTGTTAACAGCCTGAATAGGATGCGCTTACCTGGCAAAGCTCGTCAGGTGGCATGCAAAAAGAATATGGAGGAGGCTGGATGAGCAGTCTCAGCAGAGAAAACGTGTAGGAGGTGTTTAAAAACATGCATTGCCTGTGGTTTCATGCAGCGGAAACAAGTCTGAGGCAGGGACTGAAAACGGGGCGATGTGGCTCTGCCTGAATCCCGCTGCTACAATCGATGCTGCTTCCCGAGCCGTGCTTTGTGCTGGGAAACCTTTGCTGCCTCCTGGTAAATAGGATGAAACCTTTACTCAACTGACCCATTCTTGCCAGCATGAGGATAACTCGCTGTTTGTTTCTGTTTCATTTCTTTTTAGGATTCTGCCTTTTCTAAGGCTGACTTGATGTTGCTTTGGGGAGTTGGGGGGGGGGGGGGGGGCTGTTTCCTTTATTTCTGGCCAGGGTAGACCATTCCTCTGGGCTTTAAATACCCAGCTGGGGGAGACTTGGCTTATTGTTATGAAAATCTTGAATTGTAAGGAAAGTGAAGCAGCAGAATAGGCTGGAGGAGGAGGGGGGAGAGGATGAGGCATCTTCCCTCCAAAGCTTTTTAGGCATTGGGCAGACAGGCTTGGATAGAAGTCTCTGACGAGGTGAGGTCTTTTCAGTTCTTATTCTGTGACTTGCTGTTAGAACACAGACTTACTGCCCTGCTTCTCATTCCCTTAGGCAGGCTTCTCACTGAATGCATGCATTAACCCTCGCATTGCTGCTGCCAGCGAACTGTCATGCTGAGCAGCATGGAGAAAACACCAGAGCCCCGGTACTGGCCAGGCACCACATTCGGAAAGTACAGCAGCTATAGCTTTAAGAAATCTGTTCTATCTACCTCTTAGCAGCAGGTTTTTGTTTCTCCTCCTCTTTCTCCTCTTCCTGCATCTTCCCATCCTCTCGTTTTCCCTGTACTTCTGTTTGTAATGTACATTATCCTCTCACTTCAGTTCAGCCTAGCTGCCACAAAGCTTCTTTCCTTCCTTAAGGAGGCACACGGGCTTTCTCCGTAGAGCATCCAGCAAAACCCTCCGGCTCCGAAGCGCAGGGGCACTTTAACTGTTCTATCATTCCTCCTCACTACCAGAGGCGGATAGCTCCAATAGGGAGTGGGATCTGGGTGGCTGGAGGAGAAAACCCAAACGCCACAGCCCGTGGTGGCATGTCGAGCAGTGCTTTGCCAGTGTGAAGTTAGCGGCTCGCCGGCACCGCTGCTCCGGTTGGGAGAGCCGGGTTGGAGGTGTCCATCTGGGAGCTAATGGGTTGTGCTCTCACTCCACCCATCCGCCGCTCACCAATTGGAAGTGAGGGAGAAAGATGCTCTGGATGGATTAATATTGGAGCCATTGAAAAAGCAAGAGCCATTGCCACCGTGGCCACCTGAGCAAGTGGTGTTGGGCGACAAAGTGTGGTGGCTCCGGGGGGGAGAGCAGCCAGGAGGGGAGCGGAGGCTGTTGGAACAGCATCTCTATCAAAAGTAGTGCAGGTAAGTTGTAGTCTTAAGGGGGAAAAGCCCCAAACGGGAGCACTACTGTTGCTGGGTGATGCATTTGGACAGGAAATGTAGAAACCCAGCTCTGCCAGCTCTTGAATTATTTAATTCACTAAAATAAGGCAGTACTTGATGCGTTTCCAGTGGGCTTTGCTGCTTAGTGATAACATCTATTGCCTGTGCTGGATGTCTCTGTGCTGTTGTGTTTAAGGCTGGAGAATACCTTTTGAATTCAATTTACATTAAGCAGAGTGCTGTCTGTCAGGCTTTGAATTTAGTTTCAAGATATGCAATGGGGGGAGAGATGAGCACAAGAGATCCTTACCTGGTTCTGTTTTTTGTCTAATTAATGCTAAAACATCCTCACAGCCTGGCTGCGAGGCTTTACATGCTCATGTTTCACGTGGGGAGAGTGCAGTGCTGAGTGAAAACAAAATGCATGTATGTAATCTAAAATGCTAGCAAACATCAGCCCTGGTGCTGTAGCCATGGAAGCCGTGTAGACGAACCATAAACAAGGTCCTAATGAATAACACTTCATCGTTCATTGTCAGACTGCAATTATTTCACCACTGGATAAGGGGCATCTTTATTTTAGGTTGATGATGGACAGCAAAATCAGCTCTGGTGCTGCTGGTTCTGCTCCCTCCTATGTTGTTGTTGTCACTGCTGCTGTTCTGTGGCTCCTAGACATAAAGACTGGATGGGGTGATGTGTGTTATCCTGTCAAGCCTGTTGAGATCCAAAATCCCTGCTTCTGAGGGGATGGTTGAGGTTGCAGAGCATCCTTTGGACTGTTCTTACTCTTAGTAGCAGGAGGAGGCTTTTTCTTTCTGTGTCTTGCCTGGGACCACAGCTGAAAATCTGTTTGGTGATCCAGGTGGCTGAGTTCACTGCTTTACTTCTGTCTTTCTGTGTTTCCAGTATGGAGCTTGAGTTTTGCTATCACTTCTGGTTTTGTGTGAATTGGAGCTGGTCTCCTGTTTCATCCAGATGCCTTTTGCAGGGTGGTGATGGGAAGGGGTGCAGGAATTACTCTGTGAAAGCTTGGCCTGGCCACTGCTGCTGTTCTCGTTTCTGGTCGTAATAAGACCATAAAATGTTTGAGTTGGAAGAGGCCTTAATTAATAGCTCATCCAGTTCCAACCCCTTGGGCAGGGATGCCTTCCACTAGAGCAGGTTGCTCCAAGCCCTGTCCAACAAAGATTCTGCTTCATACAAATGCACTTTGTTCCAAAATGTGACCCTGGTACCCTGGGGAGATGCTGGAGTGTGAACCTGCTGCTGTTGGAGCATCTCTTCCAACTAACCCCTAACTAATCTTATAGCTGCTAGGTTACACCTTGCTCTAGTTTAAGACACTTGGACCACTGCAGGGAACAGCTCCCTTCCTCTGAATAGCCCCAAGCAAGTGAAACATTGAGACTGTCTCATAGCCATTCTTGCGTGTTTTACACAGTACCCCTACTGATAAGTGGCAGGTGGTGGCCTCTGGAAGACCTGCCCTGTCCAAGGGAAGCATTTCAACAACGACACATCTCAGGCACCTTTTTGAATCCATGTTCAACCGTGACCACGATTTGGGACCTTTGTGGTATTTCATTTTATTAAGAGTTATGAGGGTTTGGACAGGGCCCTGCAAGCAAAAGAGCTGTCTGAAAAGCTGTCAGGAAGAGTTAATGCTTTCTAAATTATTTAAATGCTTCAGGAAAAGTCTAGGGAAAAGCCTCAACCGGTCTGTTCTTGAGCCTTTGCCAGCCTGTGGGATCTCTGGAGGTATTTGCTTTCATTTCCCTTCCGTGTAGCACTTATGCAAGAAATCCTCGCAAGTCTCAAATCACTTTTTCTTTAGCAAGACAAATGCAACCTCCCCCTTCAACCTGGACAAGAAGAAAGGCAGATAGGGCAAATTCTCTGTCCTCCAGCCAAATCCCAAAGTGTGGTTGTGCCCCTGCTGCCCAGCTTGTCCCGCTCACCTGAAAAACACCAAGAAACCCAGCTGAGGAGGAGAAGAAGCTATATCCCATTAGCAGAGAGCACGGCTTTCCATTTCCAGGGTCATTTCCTCTTGCAGCTCACCTCTGGGAGGCACCCTTGGATATTGATTGCTTGGGTGGGCTATATTGCGATGACTCAAGCTGGACAGGCTGTTGCTGCTGGTACATCCAAGCATCACTGATACCAACCCTTACTGTGTGTGAGATGGGAAGTCTCTGATAGCTGTCGCTGCTGCAGCCAGTGATCTTTTATTAGCTGGATTTATTGCAATGGGCGTTCTGGAGGAAGGTGCGGAAGGGATGAAGAGGGGAATTGTTGAGTGCAGTGAGGGAAATGCTTTGAAAGCAGACATGTCTGATCCCTGAGCCTGTGTGTGGGTGTGTGTTCGCCTGGAGTGAGCAGGCAGGAGGATGCTTCCTGCTTCATCCTTTCAATAAGATGCTTTTGATTTTCACAGCCAGTAGCTGTGAAAATTAGTTCTGGGATTTCATTTACTGTGGCGTGATTGAAGACCTCCTCGCACCTTTTGCTTTCATCAGAAGAATATCCAGCCCCTTGCATTATAATCCCTGATTTGATGTTTTATGATTCCTGAGCCTTAGAATCACAGAGTAGTTAGGATTGGAAGGGACCTTAAAGCTCCTTTAGTTCCAACCCCTTGTCATGGCCAGGGACACCTTCCATTGGGCCAACCCTCTCCAACCTGGCCTTGAACACTGCCAGGGATGGGGCAGCCACAGCTTCTCTCACAAAGCTGTAAAGGTGATTTTCTGCCTGGCTCGGGACTGGCAGGCCAGGGTGGTCACATTGTGGTGGAGGATACTGTTTGCATAGATCCATGGGGCAATGCTTTATTGTCCAAGTGACTAGCGCACTATGGCAGAGCACCATGGAAATATCAGAGGGTTGGAGTCATGCCTTTCAAAAGCCCTAGAAATGGGATGCTACCCAGGTGTGCTAGAGATGTTTCATTTTTGTAATCCAAGCCTCTCAGTCCTAAAAGTGTTTTGGGGAAATGAAACCATGGTAGGAAGCAAAAAGGTGGTAAAGATCCTTTAGGGATATTTATAGCAAGGGGGCAGGGGACACAAGTGATGCATGTATGCAATTCCATGGAAGAAGAGTGTGTTCAATGCACATAACTTATCAAGAGTGCTCTTTACTAACAGCAACACCCGCTCTTGTAAGCTTTGCCAGAGGACTTGGCCGTGCCTACACATAAAGAGAGCAAAGCTTGTGTCTCTGCAGGGCTGAGTGCTCTGGCTAAGCAGCAATATGCCATTGGATTTTGGGTTACTTTAAAAGCACCTTCCTTCTTTGTGCTTGCTTTGGCCAACTACTTTATCATCTCCTGAAAGCCTACCAAGGTGAAGGGGTTTGGAGTATAGACTTAAATCTTCCTGGGTCATGGATGTCCTGTAGACTGTTTTCAAGACCTCAAAAGATGATTTCTTATAGGTGCTTGCATGCAGGCGATGTTTTAATCAACCCATTTAGGTAAAGATCTCCAACAAAAATCCCTGCTTTATTACAATGTGGTGCCAATACCTGCTGGTACTGCTGCCTCCATTAAACCTCTAGGCATGCCATGCGAGGATGTGTCCCTCACCCATCCTTCAGCATCTGGCTGTGTTTTCCAAAGGCCTGACAGGAAGATATTTAGACATGTGTGATGGGCATGTGGATATAATCAGGGGGAGGAGGAACACAGCTGGTTCTTTGTGGAGCTGGGTAGCTTGTCATGGGGCTGTGCAGCTATGCCACTGAGATAAAGAAAGGGGAAGCTGAGGAGGGATAGAGCTTTGGTGTGCCTTGTGTGAAAGGGTTTATTCCTGTCAGCCTCTGCTGGGATGAACTATGGATGGAAGTGGAACTTACATGATGTTAAGGTTCTTTCTAACCCTAACTTTCCTATGATTCTATGTATGTATGCACTGAGAAAGCAGGTGTGGTGCTTGCAGGGGGAGTTAGCCTGTGAAGCTGCGATGACAAGTCCTTTAGTTGATCATGACTCTTACTCCTTCAAGTTAAAACTCCCTGTGATGTAGTGGTGCTGATATTTCTCATTTAATGACTTACAAAAGGTCTTTTTACCCCCCTGAGTTGCTTTCTATTATGTTTTCCTTTACTTTCTATTACATTTTCCTTTACTTTCTCTTACTTTTTCCTTTCTATTATGTTTTCCTTTATCAATACGAAGTGTTGGTCTGGGGGGAAAGGTCTAAAACTGGGCTTGCCACATGCAGCAGTTATGTACCTGGGCATTCTCCTGCCCAAGTATTAACAAGCACATCTTACTCATCTTACACTTCCTTGAGTTACAGTGACTGGTTTTGAATCCTGACTTGTGAGGTTTGGTTTTTTCCCTTTCTTTTGTCATGCCTCTCTAGGTGTAAAGAAAATGCAGTAAAATGTCAAGATCCTGTCCTGTCAGTTGTTACTGCCCAGAGCAGCAGCAGAGGCACATGTTTCACATCTCTGACTGTGTCAGGATGAGCTGTGCTTTCACCAGTGTTTTCCAGTTCAAGTATGCTGTGGGAAAGGGATCAGTTACTGAGGCGTAGACAGAAATGAGAAGTGGTGACTTCAGGCAAAATGGCTTTCTGCATGCTGCTCTCCATTCATTCTTGATGACTTGGATGGTCCAAGTTCCACTCTGCAGCAAATGTCTCCACCAGGAGACCTCGCTGCTTGGTTCTTCCCTGAAAACTGCCAAAATCTCATATTTTAAAAGCACAAGTGATGCTCTGAATGATAATCCCGCAATATTGCTGCATTTGGAATTGATCAGATTTGCTGCCTGGTTTTTGCCTCTTTCCCTGTTCTTCCGCAGTGATGTGGTTGTATTACAAAAGGAGTTTGAGGCTTCCTCATCCTCCTGCTGCTGAGCTCTTGCTGCATACAGAAAACACTAAACTCTCAATTGTGGATTCCTTTCAGATGATGCTCCACATAATTTGTTTTTAAAAAGTCCTCTCCTGCAGATTTCCCTTGGGATATTCCTTGTGCGTGTGGCTTTTTCTGCTAAGTCTGTCTGCTTTTCTGCTGACTTTGGGTGGAGGGAGGAAGAAGCATCGTGTGGTTAGTAGGTATCTGAAGCACATAAGTTGTGGCTCTCCTCCTGCCCCAAACTGCACAATCCTGGGTGCAGCTCCCAGGTTACTTACGTAGCTCTGGGCTTGCTTGTCCTGTGATGTTAATTCATGGTAGGGGGGAGAGAATTAAGTGTAAGAAGTGAGCTCGGACTTTAGTATTGAACACCAGGTCTTGTGATGCCTTGGATGGGGTGGTTCTGTCATCTTCCCTTGGATGTAAGCCTTGGATGAGACAATATATTTGGTTAAGCTGGACTTGGCGCTGGGTCTGTTTGATGTAGTGACACTAACAGCAATGTTCCCAACCATGCAGGGAAACTGATGCCCAACTATTTAATGGTAGTGATGGACACTTTTGGCACTGACTAACAAACTCCTGGAAGTCAGCTTGAAGTGGCCAAAACCTCGCTTCAAAGCTGAAGCCTGAAGTGTCTTCTGGGAAGTAGAGTTCTTTCCAGATAACTGGGCAGTTCAGTCTGTCGTGCTAAGAACTGGTAATTCCTCCTGGAAGGAAACTGGGAAAGTCTGAAGTCTTTTTCTGCTGAGCAAGTGATTTTTGTTTAGCTTCTTGTTCAGAGGCTCAAGTGGTTTGCTTTATCAAATTTAAGGCAAGGCACCGCACGAGCTGATGAGCTTCAGAAATGTCCTCAAAGGGCGAGCAAAACAGTGTTGAGGAAGGCAGTGGAAACTGGGATACTGGAGCACACACAGAGTAAAAGATTATGGAGGTACATAATGTTTTCTCATTACTTATAGGGTAACTACATGTTCAGAGACAACCCAAGAAACAGCCGATATTAAAGGGCTTGTAAATGCAAAAACCTTTCCAGTAATTCCTTTAAAAGTGGTTTTGTTTCAAAGTGAACTCCAATTAAACATCAGGACACTAGGACTTGGAGAGATGTACTGGAGGGAAATCATAAAAGCCGAAGTCTGTACTGCCACTTGTAGAAAGCTTGTTCCAGAGCTACGTTTGCTTCAATATAAGGCTTGTGCTGCAGAGGACTGTTTACTTGGAAGATGCCAGCAGCAGAACATTGTAATTGAGTTACTGGAGTATCCAGAGAATGTGTTTTTGTTTGTAATCCACTAATATTGCAAGGCTCAAGAGAACTTATTGCTAACCTTAAAACAAGAGAGTTAAACTGGGTTATTAGCTCTGAGACACATTTCCCACAGGAATTTAATAACGGAGGATGGTATGGTGGGCTTTTACCTCGTTTTGTTGTTAAATGTAAATGTAAAAATGATAAGAATGTAAGAAATCAGGAAGTGTGCCCACTTTCTGTGTCCCGCTAGAGATCATCTGATTCATCCTAGTCCTCAGACCAAGAACCTTAAACTACAGCAAATGTAGTTACCAGTTAAGTAAACTTCATGTACCTCCCCCTTGGTGGCTCTTGGAGTCACTGCAATTGCTTCAAAGGGCAGTGGCTTATTTCTGAAGTCTTAAGCTGCATCTTGAGTCTAGAGAAATAGGCTTTGTTTTCCACTTTGCAGTACTTCAGTGCTCCAGCTCTTCCACCTTTTAATTCGGTGCTCATGAAGGGATGAGAAGCTAGTCAGAAGCTTGCATTTGAAAAAGCAGTTAAGTGGTGACACTTTCACTTTAGTCTCATCTAATAGATATCCCTGTAGGGAATAAGGGGGGGGGGTGGGAGTCAAAACTTATTTGCTGCAGTAAATTCACTCATAAAAACTAAGAGCACTGCTTAAACTGTTAAAAGAACTATACCACATGGGTTTTGGTGTGTAATGGAAGATGGCTTCTTGTTCTGCCTTTTGAGAGGGAGAGAAATAGGGAAATCTGGTTGTCCTTGTAGGTGTTAGATGAGAAAGCAGAGTCTGGAGGGTGAAGACATGGACCTGGGGAGATACCAGAGGCATGAATGTGGAGTGCTGTGCTGTGTATCTTAGCTTCTTGGGGTAATGCTTTCCAGTTTTGTCTCTAGAAGCCTGACCTTCTGTCTTGCTGAAATTGCTTTGTTTGCATTCTTTTAAGTGATGAAGTCTTAGGAAAAAAAACCTGGGGGAAAAGGAACTGATGGATCGAGGGAAGTGGTGTGCCAGTGTGGAGAGGGGGAACTCCTACACCATGGTAATAAAGTGCTCCCGGGACCGTAGGTCTCTTCCTCCTGCCTGCAAAGGCTAGTGCTGGGGTTGATTCATACTTCATGGAATCCCTTCTGCAACTTCAGGCAAACCCTGGAGCACTGTAATGTTGATCTCTTATGCGTCTGGAGACTTGTATTCCTGCCCAGGCTTCCCCGAGCTAAACACTTGCATCGGTTATTGCAATGTTTTATAACTGCCCCTTGGTTGAGCTCTTTTAATTTCAAGAGTGGAGCTGAGATGGGGAGAGGAAATGTGGGTTTGTGTGTGTGCATCAGGCTGTGAGTCTGTACCATATTGCTAGAGAAAAGAGGATGCTGCCTTGCTCTGTTCTGCATAACTCGAACCCATTGCTCCTCTCTCTCCAGCAAAACATGACTAAGGAGCCAAGACCTTGGATATTAAAATCCCGTAAGCCTTGTGAAAGGAGAGGCACGTGGAGCCTGCTGATATGTTTGCCTTGCTGGCTGCTACTGAGCATGCACTTGAGCACGGTCTGGCTGGCCTTGTCCTTAGCTAGCACCCCATAAACACAAGCTATGCTTGCTTGTGCTAAACTGATTGGGGAAATATGAAGAGCAGGAGGAAGGATTAATCACGCTCTCCAAATCTGTCTCCTTTTACTCTGCTCAGTTAAATAGTTGGATGCCACTCTCTCTAGATTCTCAGATGCAGATGATGTAGCCCACAATTTACCCTTCCTGCCATCACTTCCGTTAACGTGATGACCTTTAAGCTAGTCCCATAGTTCCATGCTTGTGTCTGCACTTGTGTATACACCCCACCACCTTTTACCTCCTGGGCATGTTACACACCATTCCTGATGTTAATGTGCGTGGCCCCTTCCGTGGGGGTTGTAACAACTTCTCAAAAGGCTCCAACAAGCCTGTTTTGAAGTCTGAATCCCGTTGTTGCAATGGGACAGGATTATGTAGGGAGAAGACAAATTACCAGGGATGGACTTTAGCCAGGACATGGTAAGGTGAACGCCTGACTCTTTCCCAAACGTGCCATTGCATCTTTTAATTACAAGGTTAAGACCTCTGGTTTATGACTCATCTGAAAAAACAGCACCTCCAACATAATTGCCTGAGCATGTTGCCTAGGGGACTATTGCTCATTAGTGACTCAAAGCAACGAGTGCCACCTAATGAAATGGCACTGCCTGCTGCAATACCCCAGCCTTGCCCTTTTCATGCCTAGTCCATGCAGCGACCAAACCAGAGTCTCCCATAAAGGCGTGAAGTCAACCCAGGCAATACTGCAGTTAGAAGATGTTTCTAATGAAGAAACCAATCAGCCAACCCTGAATTCCTGCTCCTTGGGTGTTATCAACCCATAGAAATAAGGGTGTCTGGTTAAAGAAAAAGCAAAGAGCGTCTCATTTTGCCTAGTCAAGGATGAATGTGTTGCTTCAGGCTCTCTCAGAAGCCATAGTAGGGATGAGAAATGGATATGCCATCCTGATGGGAATGTCACTTCCTTGGGTAATCTGTCCGCTTAGGCGTATTTTGTTTGTTTCTCTGAAATACGTAAATGCAACCATTACACAATAAGAGTGTCTTTCTTTAAAGAACTTTCCTTTGATCACTACCATACTAATCAGCCTGGATGGATCTTCTCCTTCCCTTCCAGGTGGAGGGAAACTATTGTAATGGGTGCCCCTTGGCCACTGCGCATTTGTTCCTCCAACCCATTGTTCTGGGATGAACTTGGAACATCGTGTTTCTCTCTTGGACCAGACACTTGAATTGTCCTCGGGTTTGTGTGGTTGGTTTGTTGGCATTGAAGTGGTCATCAGGGTGTCCCTCCAGGAGCCTGTGCAGTTAAATGCTGTCTGCACTGAAAGGTCTGAGCCATGCTGGGCTGTGACAAGTGTTAGGGCTGGAAGGTGCTGTCGTCAGTGGTGTGACTTGTATCCGCCTGACAAACAAAGGCTCCCGGTGGACCTGGATGAATTATGATGCTTGAAAATGTGGTGCACTGTAAAAGCAAGGGGGGGGAACCCACCCATGTAACCTGTAAGCCAAAAGTTATGGGGTAGAGAAAGTGTCTTTGGGAAACAGTCTCGTACCTCAAACGAAAAGCAGGAAGCCTAATCTGTAGAACAATAAAGCAGGCAAAACCTCTTTCCTTGTTGGCCCAAATTCATCCCAGGCTTGTGTAGGTAATGTTTGATTAGCCTAATGAAGTGGGGAAAGACAGAGTAAATCTATTCCTCTTTCTGATTGCATTTTGGCTGGGGAGAAGCATGTCAAGAGGCAGCATCTAGGAGCAGATTTTGAAGGGACTGCTTGGGTGACTCTTCCTCAGGGCTTGATATGAAGAGTTCTTCTGATCTGATTCTATGGTTATCTCACCATAAAATAGGGCATGCACCTGTACTGGAAAGCTGGTGTTTCTAGTCCACACAGTCTGAACTGTCAAATACTGTTAGTATTAAAAACAGCCAGGCTGGGTCTGGGTACCAGACTGATCACACCTGCAAGCAGGTGCTCCTCTGTTGCTGGATCATCTCTTTGCATAATAAATACGCCATTTACCAGCAGTTATTTGCAGAAATGACTCACCAGCAAATAAAGTGTGTTCCATGGGGATTCAGTCCTGGTGCTGCTGTGTTTGTGGGTTCACTCTTGGTCAGCGTCATTTCCTGTTTGTGGCTTCCTTGTGAGGACCCTATTGGTGCAGATGGTGTTTGCTGCAGGACTCCAGCTCAGGAAGTGGGCCAAGGAAAGCGGCAGCATTCTGGTGCTTATCTTCAAGTGCCAAGCACTGTTTGGGGGTATCCTAATGATTAGGGAGCAGCAAAATAGGATGTGAAATCCCATTCCCAGCTAAATTGAGTTGTGTTTTCTAAATTAAACTGGTTCTTTTTATCTGTAGCACAAGCTACAGCTTAGACTTCATTATGGCATATAAAAGCCATGTAGATATTTAGCTTCTATTAATGTTTGGATGCACTTGTTCAGGTTTGATATGTCAGCGAGATGATCAAGCCTTGTCCTGATCTTTAGTCTTGCAGCGTTGTGGTCCCAGCCCAGGATGCCTGAGACCGCTTAGCTTATAGTCAAGCAGTGACTGTGACTGTAAGGGATAGTCTGGTAAATGTTCAAGTCAATAATCAAAAGGTTAAAGTTTCCACATTCAGGAAAACCTAATGACCGCAGTATTTTGTGACTGGCTTTCTGTTGTAATCCAGGCTTACAGTGGGTTTAGCAGTAAGGTGAAGACATTCAGCGTCTTGATGATTCTTATGTTTCCTTTCTTTCCTGTCTTTTTAGAGTCCCCACCAGCAGCGATGTCAAGAAATGGATACTTCTTTGAAGAAAGTGGCAAGTATTATTTGTCTTCTTTGTGCCTACTATATCACGTTAGTGGAGGGAGAACTTGGAAGAGGTGATACGACATCTATTTAGCTTAAGCAGCAAGCAAAGACAGTCTTGCATGGAGGTTGTGTAATCTTGTACTGGAAGCAGACTCTGCATTTTTAAATCCTGTAGATGTTGTAGATATTCAAAGCAGTAAATAATCATCTTCATGTTGTCATCAGTGACTGTTCTGGGTGGCTCCTTGATTTTCAAGTTCTTTCATTATGTTTTTCCTGTAATACAGGCTGGCAGGTGTATTTGTCTCTGTTTCTGGAGCGGAGAACAGATGTAGGTGTCAGATCCCTTTGGAGACATCCTGCCAAGAGCATCAGGCAGATGTCAGATGGCTCTGGTAAACGCATATTTATTGCAAAGTGCTCGCTAAGATTTGTTTTCTTTGAAGCAAGATTAAGTTTTGGCATTTAGAAACCTGCGTATCCTCTGCCCTAACAAAAGTGTATGAGTTCTTGGAGATATTGTACTGATCAAGGGGGGGAAGTATCATACAACCAAACGGGAAGTGAAGTCCCAGCTTCTTTACTGGATTTGGAGGAATAATACGTGTGAGGGTTGTTAGCGAGAGATCATCTTTAGTGTTTAACTCAAGAACAGCCTCTAAGGGTTTGGGCTTCTTGCCCTTGAGAAGGTGCAGTGCTTGGGAGTGTTCAGGGTCTTCCAAAGGGTGAGAGCAGAAGGCTAAAATGCTCCAGTTAAGTCTCCAGATGCTTGCAAGCTGTCACAAGGCTATTCCTTCTTGTTCCAGGGGTCCAAGACTTAGGTTAACCTTTGGGAAGGGGAAGCTGAATGTCTGCCACATCAGCTGTAGTAAATCCATCATCGCTGTTGACAGTGCTTCCTTTGGCACTGCTTGCTCTGAAAGCATTATATGGAGCCAATTTCTAGGAGTAAAAGGATGAAACTGGAAGCAAATACTCTTATCTCTAGTAAGAGGTCTTTTCTGAAGGCTGGGTTGAGCTGCAGAAGGGCAGAAACTAATGCCTGCTCTTAGGGAGGCTTTCTGTGGGCATGTGGAGCATGGGTAGCCCTGCTCCTACCTTCTGTAGCGTACTTGTGGCCCCTTGGGATGTTGTTGGTGCTTTCTTGAGGACTGAGAATGTAAGAGTGATCCAGGTTGGACTAAGCCTCCAGCCTCTAAGGGCTTGGGTAGAAATGCTGCTGTGTTTAAAGAAAGGACAAACGTGGTGATCTTCTAAAGTCACCTACTTCATCCCAAGCCCTCCTGCCACCCAGAACACAAGCACAGCTACTTGTCATAGCATCTTATGTGGAAGGTCTCTTACTCTCTTACATCAGCCTTGTCTTCCTCAGACTAGCCAAACAAATAAATCCAAACCCAAACCTCTGAATGTTTTTAGAGCACACGTTTGTGGTTGTGCAAAACTCCCCTATGAGATATGCTTTTCTTTGTCAACCTAGTGCCATGGCAGTGAGCATTTATTTCTGCCCTATTTGTGTTATTACTCAGCTTCCTCTGTTATCTTAAGGAGTTACTACCTTCAAGCTGCTATTAATGATTTAATGAAACTCTGTATACTTCTTTCCTGTTTCTGCATGGTTTAGGGGAAGGAGGAAAGGTTGCTTGAAAGTTCCTCTTCAGCCTGCATGTGGTATTGAATGTTGTATTAATTGACATTGAAAATACAGCGCATTTCTTGGTTATTTCATGCTCAAATCCGCTGTCATTCTTGTTTCTCATTATAAACTGACCTTTTTTGATAGCTGAGTTGCTGGTGAGTGATGAGTCACCTTCTACTGCCTGATTTCACTCAGGGCTTGTTTTTTTCCTGCACAGAATACGTGGACAGCACATCTCAGGGGCTGCCGGTGTGAATATTCACATCCCCCTGCAAGGCAGTGCTTGGGTGCTTTTTGTACAGAAGGTTCATGCACTCAGGTTCTTAAAGACTTACCCAGAAGCTTAATCAGGGTGAGAGGAAACAGAGAAAGAAGCCACCTTTTCACATAGTTTCAAAACCGTGTGGTTTTGAAACTGAGTTATGGAATCATTAAGTGTTTGTTGGCACCACTTGATCAGATCTGCCAGTTGGTTATGGAGGACAAGAGATGCACTTGTCCCACCTGTAAAATAAAAACCAATCCCCTAAGCTGTGTGTTGGGGGAAGGCAAAGAAAAAACAATAAACCTCTTTGATTCCCTTGGTGCTTAGATTCTCAGCAGAGAAACACCTTTTAGTGCTATTGCTCTTTGCACAGTCAAGCTTTTCCCTTATCTCCTCCTAAGATCTTGCATATACATATGGTTTTCTGTATCCTTAGTAATTAGGATGTTTTTGTTTCTGACCGTATCTGAGGCTCTGTTCAGACACTGTGTCTGTCTGCCAGCTCGCTCCTTTTTTCATGCTCTTGTTGTGTTCTCAATAGCAGCTGCAGCAATGCTTACAACTTAAAAGCTGAGGCTCCAGTTTGAGTTTAAGCTGTTGTAGTGAGGGTCATCTTGGCTGGGGCACCAAAGCAGTGCTTTGTATGAATCTGTTGCCTATTTACTGTTCATAAAAACTTACTGAAGGATCTAATAATCTGTAGCTCTGCTGATTACTGACGAGCTGAGGAAAGCCCAGGAAGGATTTTCTAGCGAACATATGCTAATATATGGTTCTTCTTGAAGGTCAGAGGATTGTTATGGTCCCAAATATGTAAAAACCTATTAGATAACTTCTTAAATGGCTGAAAGTCTGGAAAGCTAATCAGAGTCCCTGTTGTAAGCTGCAAGTTCCACTTTCCAGCATATGCTGCTTTTCCCCTATCGCTAGGAAGAACTTGACTGAAAGCCAGTTTTGTAGCCTTTAGTGCATTGCAGAAGGTAAATGCATGCAGTATGACTGGGGAAAAAAATAAGCTCTTTAGTACCTTGCTGTGTAGAGGCAACATTAAGAGGAAAAATAAGGAAAGAAGTTTGTGCCTGTGCAGTTAGAAGTTCCTGATTGGGGAGTGTGGTGGCAGAAGGTATGATGGCAGTTGTTGGCTGTGTTCTATATTCAACCCATGTACAGTGTCAGTTATAATAGCTGTCCTCTGACACGTGTTGCTGATGAAAATCCAGGCCTTTACTCTTACTTCTGAGTCTGGAACAAGCCTGTTGCACACACAAATGAACAAAATCTGGCATGGCTCAGTAATAGTTGGTGTCCCCTTCCCACCCCAGGAGCAGGCTGTGTGCTTTTCACTTGAATCTTCAGCAAGGTTGATTTGTCAAATGAGTTTTCAAATGAGTTGGCAAATTTAAGTGACTAATGAGATGATTGTGTAGACCCAATCCAGACCTGAAGATAATTGGAGTCCTGATGAAATGCAGCTTGGCAATCAATGTGTAGAATAACTACTCATCAAGCCCCACATTGTCTCTTGGCTGTTAGCCTCCTGCACCCTCTTTGGTGGTGATGGGGGAGTATTCAGTGCCTGCTACAAGTGGATTAGCTCTGAAGGCACTGGTATTAGCTGCAAGTGATTAAACTGTCAGTATATGATGGGGTCTTTAATTGACCCAAGAACTTTCCCTGATAAGATGCAAAACCAGAGGCTTTCTAGTTCCTCTTGGAAAATCCAAAGGAAAGGAGTCCCACTATAGTGCTGGGGATGTCTGAATTGCTGCATTGTTTTAAAACTGGCTCAAGAGATGTTGCAGCATAGATTTTTGTCTTCCAGAGAAAATCCCTCATTGCTTGGTCTCCTCTGACTTTTTAATTGGTGTTGCTGGCACAATAAATTGTAGTTGTGTCGAAGGTCCCCAAGGCCTCAGTCTGGCTTGGGATGCTTGGCTGTATTTTGTCTGCTTGGTTTTGTTGTTCAGTTTGGTATGCTGTGCTATGGGGTGTTCTTTTTCTTCTTCAAATTTGTCTTTATCTGCCTTGGAATTCTTTCCTTAACTAGGAGATTAATCTAAATGTCTTGGAAGCAAATCCTTTTGTGATGGGTTTTCCTCGATGAGATGCTCCTTTTACCAGCAGGAGATGCACTGCTGCTGCCTATAAACAGCCCAAGGCTTGCAGGTCTCTTGCAGGCTTTTATTGCTGAGAACTATCAGGAGGCCTATAAGAAAATGAACACTCTTGGTTTCCGTGGGTTCTGGTATAGAACTGCAATTCCACGTGCTGCTGTGTTTTGTGAAAACAAGGCAAAGAAATAAAAACAGAGCCCCACTGAATTACTTGGATTATTCACAACATTTCCTAGAAATCTGGCTGCAAAATACAATACTGGAATTAATTCAAAAGTGCCTGGGTGTTGTTTTTTTGTGTAGCAGATCAGTTCTTCCAGTTCTGGTATGAGTTATTACTGAAGTGGCAGGGGAAACTTTATGGTTCCATCTGGCTCTTCCTGATGAAAGTGTGACTTGAAGTAGAGTTGGAAACGTGCATCTGAAGTTATGGCCAATGGTAGTGGGAGTTGTTATTTCAAGGATGCAGGTCTGGTTTTGGTGACTCACCTGCTAGCCTCTTTCTATCTCTCTTTGTTGACAAGAGAAGCTTAATGTGTTGTTTTAAAGCACTCTGAAAGCTTAGGTAATGGACTGACATCTCCATAGCAGGTGGCTACTACTCCAGAAGGGTGCAAACCAATATGTGCTCCTCAGGACTGCTCAAGAGCCAAGAAGCATCACCCAAAAGTTCCCCACATCTACCCATTAAGCTACCTGTGGAGGGGCTGGGATTGGGGATACTTCTCTAAATCCCATCTAGATGGTCCACAGAAGTCACTAGCTTACCTGTGCCAATGCGTAATATCTGGTTTAATAAAGGAGGTCCTCTAACAAAAGCATGGGAGGTAGGTTCAGGACCCCTTTTGCCAATAAGCTGTCAGCAGCAAACCCTCAGTCCAAGAACAGAGTGTGTGGGTGACCCCTACCTTCCCTAGTTGTCTTCTCCTGAGCAGGCATAAACCCTGTCCATGCGGCTGCCTGCTGCATGACAGGTATAAAGCTCCTTAGGACAAAAATAGTGAGCTTTGCCAGGGAATCTCTTGACTGTGAACCAAAGAAAAAGCTTAACATTCTAGTGAGCACCCGGCTGTATGCGGAGAACTCCTTCATTTAATCAGCAGCGCTTACATCTTTAATTCTGTGGGAGACAGCTTTGCAAGATGTGAGTTGATGGCAGCCTTTGGAGGGTATCGCGCTGTGGGTACAGCCCTGCAATTGTTCTTGTCTGTGAAATGGAGTAAACTGTTAGGAAGGAATCTTAAACGACTGCTTTTCAGACTCTTGTGAGTCAAAACAATAAGTAAACTCAACAGAAGCACGTAAGAGTATTTACCAAAAAGATGCTGTTCCATCAATGCACTTGGTCTCTTTTTTTGTCTGAAATATATGTTTTGATAAGTGAGGTGCATTGACACATGAGATGTGATCAGAAGCTTGTCTTGCTTAGTGTGCGAGTGGGATGCTGTTTAAACCTTCCTCTCTAGAACACTGTGCAGACTGGAGGACTGCTAACACTTGTACAAAGTTCTCCCCGGTCTCTCTTGAATCCTTTGGTTGCTTGATCCCTGCTAATTTTAACTAACTGTAAGGTTATCTAACCTTTGGAGGCAACACAAGTCCCTGTTTTTGTGCAGAGTGTAAAGGTCAAAATGGAGGTGGAGGCTCCACTATTAATTGAGTTTCCTTTTGCACCCAGTGTTGGGGATTTGGGTATTTTCCGAGTGACGCAGTGAAGCTGCAAGCCTGCAGCACTTGGGGAACAAAGCACGAGCTGAAAGCTCAGACTGATCACTTCAGGTTAATTAAAACTTCATGCTTTTCTTGAAAATGAGTGTCTATTGTTGGATAGAGCAAGTTGAAAATCCACGAGTGGAAAAATCAGCTGAAGCTGACTTCTTTCTAACTTAATGCCAGTCTCATGACTAGGGTTTGGGTTGATACAAGGCTTAATTCTCTCTGAGTTCCTTTACAGCTGAGCACTGCGTTGCTCAAAGGACCAGACCTGATTTTAGGGTGATGCCCTGTTACCTTTACAAGCTATTGAATATATTATTGCTTCAGTTGCCCTTTTGTACTTGACGTGTAATTCTTCTGAGAAAGTTGATGTAAATTGCTCTTGGGCTCTTCTAAAGCAAGAACTTGCCAATTCACTTGACTGGCTGTTTATGTAGCAGTGTGAGGTTTACAGCTGGAAATGCTGAGTGGGGCCAACCGCTGGATTTCAGGTCTGAATGGATCAGGATGAGTGACAAAAATAGCAGAAACAGTGATGTTAGAAGGAAAGCCTTTTCTTTTCCCAGGGTGAAATGCCTGAGGCTGCTGAATCCAGCCAGAGCACAGCGTGTACTGATGCTCCTATGTTCTGGCAAGGTGACCACAAATGCTGTTTCACATAGTCAATAAAAAGGGCTGTCCTGCAATTAGCTGCCTTCTCTGCCTAAAATCTCAGCTGAGAAACCTGAAACTGCTAGTTGATAAAGCTGGATTGCCAACCATAAGAGCTCAGAAGGGATTTTTTAATGTAACTTCAGCTTTCTGGCTTATTGAAGACACTTTTTGTGGGAGGAAGAAACTACCACCTCTGAAGAGGAGGCAATGTCATTCTGGAAGCAGGGACTTGCTTTTGGCTGAGGGCATAGGTGTTGCTCTGCAAACAGGTGCTATAAATGAGAATGCTTTTCCAGATTTAGTGTAGACTACCTTGGAAGAGGAGGGTAAAGATCAGCGGTTTCCACAAAACTGCTTTGGGTATTCAGAGTGTTAGCGCAGCATATGTGGTCCTACAGAAATCAAGGCAGCCGTTCTTGCAGAGACTTGGCAGAAGTCGATAGCTTTTGACAAGCTTTGATTTTTCAGCTTTCCTATTTTGCCCTGCTAATCTCGTTACAGGCGTATGTACCTTAATGTTGCCTGTGTAAGTTTTTGCTGTTAAAACAATAGCAGCACTATATCTGCCTAAATAAAACGTGTAGCATGCAAATGCCCCAAACTATGCTAATGCTAAAAGGAAAAATGCCTCATCTCCACCCCCAAACGTCCTTCTTAGTTATTTTGTCTGGCTTAGAGTGTTAAACTGAGTCTGCAGAAAATAGGGGTAGATGCATTTGCACTCCCAGCCTCCTGGTGCATGCTTGCAGATGTTGATTAGAATACCATGATTTGCTTTGTCCTCTCTGAGGCTCACTGAGAGGTTATGCTGGGGCTGTTTCTGGCAGAACCCTCATAACCTGGGATGCAAGATGATGTTGTTGGTAATAGAGCTGCTTCTCTCCCAGGAAATTGAGTTTAAGATTTGGCTTTCTTGAAGAAGTCTGCAGGCCCTGAGCTGCAAGTGCTGCTCCCGCAGAGCACTTAAACCTTTCTAGGGAGCATACATGATGTGGCTGAAGTTGTGCTTCCTGCTAATTACTACTGTGCTGAGTTTTATCACTCCAGGTGCAGCTGCCAGTGTCACCAAAGCAGTGGTGGGAGAGGCAATGCCACCTCCCATTGCTGCTGTTCTATTCACTGCCTTTCCTGACAAAGCCCTGAGCTCTTAAAGCTCAGCTCAAAAGCAAAACAGCTGCAGGGCAGGTGCCTTGTCAAAGCTGTGAGAGGGTTTATAGCAGCAGGACCAGGGAGATGGAGTGGATCTGAGGAGGTGATGGAAGGAGAGCAGGCTAGTGATGGGTGTTTTGATACCAGGGCAAGACAGGCCTGGGCCAGCCATGAACTGCAGGGGAAGAGGTGATGCTTTGGTGGGGGGGGAATGGTTGGAGAAATGGCGTTTTCTAGCTTTATTTTTTTAAATAAAAAAAATTCTTAAAAATCTTAAAAAATATTTTTAAATAAAAAAATAAAATCTGCATAAAATGAGAGATGGTTTAATATTGCATAGGGTGGGCTTAAGGTGTTAGAAGACTTAGGGCCAAGGCATGAGCTACTCGTGGCTGTATGGAGTGAGGAGTGGATTTAGTTCCTGCAGCACTGAAGGGTGGTGCCTTGCTGTCTTTGCCCTCATGTACTTTTCTGTGGTTTTCGTTTCTCTTTGCTATAAATTGTCTGGCAGGGTGGAGTGAGGGGGATTGTCATGACCATGGTGTTCTTAAAGGAGGGCAGCACCTATTCTCAACCGCCCTTAACTTGGTTCCTAACTCAGTTAAATCTCTTGTCTGTAGTGCTTTTAGACCGTATTTCAGGCTGAAGCTGTACATCCTGTGCTCAGAGGTCTGACTTGCCTATAATGTATCTCATGGAGCTTCAACAAATGTTGCCCTCATATATGAAGGTAGTAATCTGCAGTGATAGGGATGAAGGGAGCACTACTTTGGAGGTCTTAAACTCTTCCCCAGCTGATCTGAGTCAGTATGCAAGGGTGTCTGAGTCCTCCACCTCACTGAAGCAACTGCTCATAACACAGGCTATAAAGTATTACTAAGACAGTCCTTCCGTATGGAAACCTGACTGATATTTAGACAAATGACGCACTGGCCTCATCAGATCCCACTCTGAACTTCTGCAGAACACCAATCAGACACTGAGAGGAGCTGAACAGCTTCTGCTGTCGCTTGTGGCATCTGCTGCCCTTCAAACAGCAGGGGTGGCACTCGGTGATCATCAGGCCATGGGGAAGAAAACAGCTGCAAGGCTTGGAGGCAGCCATTGAGCTGTGCTTAGAGGGAAGGGAAGGTGCATCTGCCGTGCACACAGCTTATCTCCTCACCTCGAGGTGACCCTGCGTTTGACAGGCAGAAGTTGGCTCATGTTTTAAAACAGCCTGGCGGACTGATAGGCTGAAGGATTCAACCCAGGAGTGGTTTGAAGCCTTGAGGTGGTTTAGTGACAAAGCAGACACCTGCCCGGGAGTGCAGTTCCTGTGCAGCCCAGGTTTGGGATTATTTGCTAGCTGAGTGTTTTGTCCGTTCCCTTGCCCAAGGGACATGAGGCTCGGCTGCCTTTTGTTCTGCTCTTTCCTCCCCTAAAGAGGGAGGAACAGAGGATGCTTCCCTTGCCAGAGTCCTCGCTGACCTCTGCCCAGCCCTCTGATCCTACTCCACCCTTGCCCTTCTTCCAGCTCCTGTGTTGCTTCTCGCCTGTCTCCAGCTCTCTCTGCTTTCGGGGCCCACCACTGCTGCTGTGCTTATACCAAGCCAGTTTCAGTGGCCCTGGGAAGTGAAGAAACACTCTTCACTGCTTGGCTTTTACCCACTTACCCATCTGTGCCTTAACTGCATTAGGACAGCAGGGGAAAAACTCAACCATGTTCTGAGCTGTGTGCTCAAACCAGCTTGCCCCATGTGCCTCCCATCTGACCCCAAAGAGGGAAGGATGGAGAAGCACAAATCTATTGTGACAACTGCCCCGGGGCTGCAATCATGGATAAGGTTGAGATGGAAAAGCCCGGATCATGGATTTGAGCCTACCCCAAGCTGATCTTTTGCTTTGTAGGGCTGCCCAAGCTCTTCTGGCACGAGGGAGACTGTCAGCATTGCTTTGGTGAGGAAGGGTTATGATGTCTATGATGTGCTTCAGAGGAAACAAACCCCAAATTTGGTGCTTTGTTTGGGAGATACTTGCACGGGGCTTTGTAATACTTCTGATGCCAGCAAGCACCCTGTGTAGGTGTCCTCCATTCCTCCAGGACACATTGCCCCTCAGTCCTGGCACATCTGCCAGCACGTGTGCCGGTTCATCCTCGGTGGTGCCTGCAGTGCCATGGTACTTCAGGTGCTGTGTTCAAGGCTTCCCTGTCATTCCCTCGCCTCACTTCTTTCTGTCTTTGGACAAGTTGGAAAGTTGGGGCTGTACAGCCTGGAGAAGAGAAGGCTGCGTGGGGACCTCATAGCAGCTTCCAGTACCTGAAGGGGGCCTATAGGGATGCTGGGGAGGGACTCTTCATCAGGGACTGTAGTGACAGGACAAGGGGTAACGGGTTCAAACTGAAACAGGGGAAGTTTAGATTGGATCTAAGGAGGAAATTCTTTCCTGTGAGGGTGGTGAGGCACTGGAATGGGTTGCCCAGGGAGGTTGCACCCTCAGCAAGTTTGCTGATGACACAAAACTGGGAGGAGTGGCTGACACACCAGAGGACTGTGCTGCCATTCAGCGAGACCTGGACAGGCTGGAGAGTTGGGCGGGGAGAAACTTGATGAAATTTAACAAGGGCAAGTGTAGAGTCTTGCATCTGGGGAAGAACAACCCCATGTACCAGTACAGGTTGGGGGTTGACCTGCTGGAAAGTAGTGAAGGGGAAAGGGACCTGGGGGTCCTGGTGGATAGGAGGATGACCATGAGCCAGCAATGTGCTCTTGTGGCCAAGAAGGCAAATGGCATCTTAGGGTGCATTAGAAAGGGAGTGGTTAGTAGGTCAAGAGAGGTTCTCCTCCCCCTCTACTCAGCCTTGGTGAGGCCGCATCTGGAATATTGCGTCCAGTTCTGGGCCCCTCTGTTCAAGAAGGACAGGGAATTGCTGGAAGGAGTCCAGCGCAGAGCCACAAAGATGATTAAGGGAGTGGAACATCTCCCTTATGAGGAGAGGCTGAGGGAGCTGGGTCTCTTTAGCTTGGAGAAGAGGAGACTGAGGGGTGACCTCATCAATGTTTACAAATATGTAAAGGGTAGGTGTCAGGATGATGGAGCTAGGCTTTTTTCAGTGATATCCAGTGATAGGACAAGGGGCAATGGGTGTAAACTGGAGCATAGGAAGTTCCACGTTAACATCAGGAAGAACTTCTTTACTGTAAGAGTGACAGAGCACTGGAACAGGTTGCCCAGGGGGGTTGTGGAGTCTCCTACACTGGAGATATTCAAGGCCCGCCTGGACAAGTTCCTGTGTGATGTACTGTAGGTTACCCTGCTCTTGCAGGGGGGTTGGACTAGATGATCTTTTTAGGTCCCTTCCAACCCTTGGGATTCTGTGATTCTGTTGTGAGTGCTCCATCCCTGCCAGTGCTCAAGGCCAGGTTGGACAGAGCTTTGGGTGCCATGGTTTAGTGTGAGGTGTCCCTGCCCATGGCAGGGGGTTGGAACTGGATGATCTTGAGGTCCTTTCCAACCCTGACTATGATTCTATGATTCTAAGTTTCCATCGTGCAGGGATGGCAACGGCTGCCTAAGCTCCACCACCAGCAGAGGATGGCACCCTTGGTGCATTTTGCTGGCTGGCTGGCTGGGTGGGGATTGCAGCACCTTGGATGCTTTTTGAAGCCTTCAGAGCGGTTCTGCTAGGGACGATTCCTGTTTATTCCTTTCAAGCAGACAAATGAAGGAGGCCAAAATTAGGAGAGGGAATATTCTATGAATTGAGGGTTTTGCTGTGTTTTCCACACCTTGAATAAGCAGCTCAGAAGCCACCTGAAGGCTTGAATCCCCTTTGCAAGCTCTGAGCCCTCCCGGGCACACTGCAAGTGCCTGTCATCTCTCTGCTCGCAGCAGGAAGTGCTGCAGCCCCTGTCCTGTGTTGCTGAGTTCCTGTTTGTGGCCTCCCTGCTCCGGGCTTGTTTTTGCGGTGGCGAGCTGTGGTCTCAGGATCCCTCCGAGGCTCTGCCTGCTGCTTTCAGCTGCTGCCGCCTCCACGTTTGCTTATACGAGCCTTTAAAAGCCATCAATATTTCAGTTCCCATTCAAGCCTCGAAGCTCGCCCTTTTCATTGCGCTGCTCGTGAAATGGGTCCCTCCTGCTTCAAATTAGGCATGAAAAGACTTTGTGAGAAGCTGGTGAATAATCCCGGTAATGTAAAAATTGACATTCTATGATGTTCCTAATTCTCCTAATTAAACACGATACATGAGCACGCCACAAGAGTCCTCCAGCTGCCTCGTAAGACAGCGTTGCAGTGAGCCAGCTTCGCTGTCGAGTGAAGCTAGGTTAAACTCTCATTAGAAGCCTTGCAAAAGGCTAAGGAGTTGTCTGCTGTAATTAAGAGTCTTGTCTCGCTTTCTCGGCGCTGCCATCTCCAGTGACTGCTCCTCTGCCCCATGGGGAGCTCCGGGTCTGTCCATCCCTATCAGGTGTCTCCTTGGAAACTTTTTATTCCCTTTCTTTTTCCTTCCCTCCTCCTTCGGTTTCAAACTGCCCAGCGACAGCCGAGGGGATGGAGATGTTGGGTTTGGGGTGGGCTGAGGCTGCGGTGCCTGCTTGGTGATCTTTATGGCTTCATGTTGGGAGTTTTCATTATGGATTTGGAGCTGAGAGGGGCAAGGTGTTGACTCTCGGCTTGGCTACACACACCGGGGGGGGTGAAGCCTGTAGTCTCACCTCCATAAGCAGCCCTTCAGAGCCACACCTGAGCTGATTGCTTCTCCCTCCACCAGACAAGGGGACAAAGAAGCCCGTCACGAGGCGCTGGGTGCTGCTGAGGCCTCTGCGCGGCCATGACCAGTGGGTACCGCCGCAGCGCAACCAGCGCCAGGACACCGGCGCCGCCGCCTTGTCCCTAACCACCCTCCCCGTCTTGTCACTGTCACCAGGGTACCTCAAATGCGACATGGACGATGGCTGCGAGGCCAAGGAGGAGACGGGGGGCGAGGAGCTCTTCGACGCCGTGAACAACACCGTCGTCTCGGGGGACAGCATCCGCTTCTTTGTCAACGTTAACCTCGAGGTGCCGCCGAACGCCGCCGGTGAGTGCCACCGCCACCACCCCAAAAGTGTTCTGTGGAGCATGGTTGCTCTTCCCTGAGCAACTTGGGAATGATAGCATGGAAAACGTGAGGAAACCATCTCCTGAGCAGCAGCATGAAGTGTCCTGACTCCTTTTCCCCCTTCCCTGTGGTAACAAGGTGTCGGGTTTGGGGCCTGACACCCTGCCACTGCTCTTGCTGCTGTTGCCTGCTTGCTGCAGAGCCATTTCTAGCTCTCCAGAGCCATTTCTAGCTGGGAAATAGGGATTTTTGTGGTGCATGTGATCTCTATAGATCGTTCAGGCACTGCTTTGGGGCTTCCCAAGGATTTTGGAGGTGTTTTGGTTGTGTTTGAGTTGGAAATGGTGGAGGTGAGTGGGAGGCATGGATGGCCTGGGGCAGTCACTGCTTTCCACAGCAAATAGAAAGGGAAGGAAGAAGGTGTCTTGGGGCTTATGGCACTTGCCTTTTGGGGTTAATCACCCTGGATTGGAGGCAAGTAATCCCTATACTTGCTGTGTGCAGGCAGATAGCAAATATGAGGAGATTGACTGTCTTGTTAGACAGCTTTGATGGAGGCCAGGCAGTTGTGTCTGCAGTCTGGGCATTGCTGTTGGGCACCATGCTCTACAAATACAAACTGCCTGGTCCAGGTGAGTTCTTCCCCCAAATATGCTTTAGCAGGATCTGTACCTGCTGCAAGCTTCATGCAGGGGAGGAGGACAGGGTTTGTTTGTGGTGGGGGGGCCTGCAATGCTCTTTGGTGCTGGGTGTGAATCCAGCAGAGAAACGCATCCCTAAGGCTTCCATCCTCATGAAGCTGCAGTGTGGTGGCTTTGCCCCTATGTGCCAAGTGATTTGGGAGAGGGTGAAGGAATGCTGATCAGAAAGCAAGCGGCAGGGAGTGCTTCATCTACCAGGGGCTTTAAGGCTCTTACTGCTGGCAGTGGGAGTGTGCTGCTCCTTGACTGGGAATAGACAGGTAACTGTGCAGACAGACATATCTGCCCCAGACTGTGCTCTTTGTGTGCTCCCTGCCAAGCCAGCACCCTTTAGAAGCTTTGCCCAAGGTGAAGGGCAAAGCCTGATTAACGCAAAATGTGTGGAAACCTAAACTGCTTTCTATCAAAGGATAAAATCCCTGGTCTGCTCTAAAGGTTGCTTTTGCCTCTAGCACACCGTTTACCATCCTCTGTAATGCATGTGCTAAATGGTGCAGCTGCTGGAAAATGCAGCTCTGGGACATGGCAGCAGCCTGGGTTTCATCCCAGCATCTGGTGGCGTCCTGGAGCCTGTGTGGGCACTGTTTTGGATGGTAAATGAAAGGGCTCTGGATTATCTCTGGAGTCACAGTGTTGGAGGGTCCTTTAAGTTATTTTTAGGTTACAGTTGACCTATAGTGAGTGATTATTGGAAATGGTGATGCAGAATAGGCATGGCCCAGACGTCTGCTTTGGCCATCTTGAAGTCTGCTTTCTGAACCAGAGCAGTGACTTTCACCGAGGAATAATATCTAGCAATTTTCAAGCCTCCAATTTTACAAATGCCATCTTAATGGAAAGGTTTAAACGGAGCTGTGCTCTGCTATGGCAAGTCCGGGCTTAATGCCGTGGGGTGCATTGTTCTGGGATGAGGAATGCAAGTGCTGTGGATTCTTCAGTGTCTGAAGAAGCTGACTTTCCTTGTGTATCTTCCTGGGCTTTTGATAATTGTTTTCCCTTCCATTCAAAACAGGACAAAAAAAGGTTTCCTTATTTCCCTGCAGCACTGATGTTTGTGATGGTGGTATTAGTTGTGTTGTTCAGCTGAGATGTTTAGCATTTTTAGGGCAAAATGGACTTCTGATGTGCTGGAATTCCTTTACAAATGTGAGGATGCAGGTTTTTAAAAGTGGACTTCAGGCAGAACAAAAGTCCAGACTTTCAGTAAGAGCAGGTATGAAGTGAGATTTATTTTTCCTGCTTTTCCACGACATTAAAGCAGTCCAGGTAGCCAAAACTCAGGTTCTTCTCTATCAGGCATAGGATTCCTCAGACCCCAGGTGTTTGAGTCTTCTATGCTGTCAGCTCTTCCTCAGAGGTAGTTTTAGTGAAGCATCTTCCAGAGTGGATTATATACACACAAAGCCAGTCTCTGGCTGCAGAGAGTTAAGTTGATCCTCCTGGAAAGCTGACTTCTGAGGTGGTTGAAAGTGGCCGAGATGAGCCCCTTAAGCTCTTCTAATGAAAGTAGCGTGACCTGCTGAAAAAAAGACCCTCTTCACAAGTTTCTTAAGCCCCTTCTAGAAATGAAGTTTAACTATGCCATGACCAAGGTATGCGTGTTGTTCCTTACTGAGCTCTGCAAGGGGATGCTTTCCACAAGTGCCCTTGCATTGCTGCTGCTCTCTGGGAGTTTTGTTTTATACTCAACCTTTTGCATTCCTGGAACAGAACTGTGGAGCTGAGCACTTGCAGTGCTTGTCTCCAACAAGAGAGCAGGTTTTGTCCTGGCAATGCAGCATCCCCTAAACACCTCATTTCCAACCCGTAAGAGACCTAGTGCACCAGGATCCTACAAGATCCTCTGGTGCACTTTAAACACAGAGGAAAAGCAAAACTAGGAATGACATCTTTCCATCACCATCTCATTTTCTTGCTTTCTCCAAGCTGGGTGAAATCTGTATTGAGCTGAAAGGCTTCCTTGTGCCAGAAAGCTTGATATTGTGCTGTTGTCATTCATCACCTCCTGGGGCTTGGGCAAAGATGGACTGAGCATGGGCCCTCTTGTACAAAGAGGCCTCTCCAGTGCTGCTTTTGTTGATTAGCTCCCTAGTGTCACATGTACTTGCTGCATGAAATACATTTGCTCAGTCTCCAGCAGGAAAAACCTCTAGAGTGACTTGAAACAAGACAAATGTGGTATCTGTGAGTCTCTGCATGTTCCAGGCATCACTGTTGGGTTTCTTGGCTGAAGGTGGTATCCAGATTCTCTCCTGATAGAGACCTTTTCCGGCAAGCTGCTGTGAGGCTGCTGCTCACCTTAGTTTAGGGCTGAAAGATCCAAAAAGTCCCATCTGGGGAGAGGATAAGTTGGTACCCCAGGGTCCGGGTGCTGGCAGGCAACCTAAGTGGAATTACAGATGCGGTGACAGCTCTGCCATCATCCTGTCAAGCTGTTAGTCTCTGTATGATGTATGTACAGCTTGCTTATGAACATAATTGGATGCACTTTACTATAATTCTGTTTTAAAGAGATCACTGCGTGGGATTAAACGTTGAGCCAACAAAACATAGCACGGCCCATAAAACTGTGACAATGAACCATTGTCATAAAATGCTGGGCTCTGCGCACAGCTGGGTATAAAACAGGAGAGTTTGAAGAAATCTAGGTTTTGAGGCATGGCCTATTGCATTTTTCATGAATACTGGCTGTAGTTGCATAGAATACTGGGCCAAAATCGGTGCAGATGCCCAGGCACTAATGCTTCTTAATCTTGACACTTGGGTCCCTTCTCCTGGGTGTTTTGTTGTTCCCTTGCAGTAGCTGGTGAAAAGCACTTTTTGTTCTCTTTGGTCTCTCATCTTTCTGGCTTAGGTTTTGGTGATAATACTTGTGTTTTCAGCAAATGTTAGCAGCTTCAACATGAAGGTGAGTCTTCATGTGAAGCTGGATGCTTTTTGACCTGGGATCTGCATTTGTAGGGGAAGATCAGGATGGCTTTACAACTGCTTTCCCATTATCTCATTTAGCTAGAAGTGTATTAACCCTTCTGTCCTACTGCTATCTGGATGTCAATTTGACTGTCTCTCTTTGTATTTTATACATAGGCTTTTCCTTAAATCCCTCTGAAGGCTGGGCTGCAGGTATATGTACCTGCATCCCTTCAGCTTGTCACAGAAACACCAAACTAGTGATTTCAACCACTTGCTGCTTTACCTGTAGCATGCTTGTATTCATTCACAGGGATTTATATCCAGCATTTTGGTTTAGGTTAAGCCTTGAAGTTTGTGGACAAGGAATGCAAGCCTCTTTTTGTTGCAGTAGGTCTGTGAAGTGTGTAGAGCCACAGCCTTGCTGTCAGTCACAGTGTTCTTGTCTGCTTCACAGCCCCCTTAAATCAGCCAGGCAAATATTCTCATCATTTGGACCTTATTCTTGCGGTTTGGGGGTTAAAAACAATTCTTTAGACCTCATTCTTGCAATTGGGGCCTTAAAAACAATGCATCACCTCCTTTTACCAGATTGCAGTAGAGGTGTTTGCCCAGGGGTTTCCTAAATGTGGGCACAGCTTAGTAGGGATTTGTGGGGCTGTAGCTGCTCAACTTTTGGCATTATGTGTTGTCACTTGTAGCTGATGCTTGTACCGGTGGGTTTAGCTGCAGAGAGGTGCCTGAAGCAGTTTCTTTTGTGGGGAGAAAGCAAAGTCCTGATGGCAGTGAAAAGCCAATTGGAAAGCAGGATGTGGCTTTGTCAGGGTGTAGGGGGGGGAAATAACGGAACACGATTTACGCTTCATGAGAAATTAAAGCCTGTTCCACCCTCTGGACAATTGATCATTCCTAGATACGGAGAATCAACAGTTTCCTGTAATCCACTCCAGAGGCACACACGTGCACGCCCGACGCTGCTGCTCCGAGCAAAACACTGTGCTCTAAGTCCTGGCCCAGCCCCTGCTGAGATGACTTTATTCTTTAAGGGGATGAGGAGAAATGCTAGATGCTGGCGCCAAGGATATTCCAGAGAGAGTAGCGTCCAGAGACAAGTGGTCTGGGCCTGAATGGGTATCATTCTGCACACAATAGTCACATTTCCTCACATTAATACCAAGGTCCTTTTTATGTCTTGAGGCACAATGCTGACCCACGCGTTCCATCTGATAACTCCTGTTTTAGCAGTTTGATGTCAGCGTGGGATGTTGGGCTCCTGAAGCTTCCTATACTCTAATGGAAAGTGGATACGCTGGTTGTGTTGTGGGGGGGGAGATGACCTCCCTCCGAATTTCCTGATGAGGGTGTTTTCAAAGCGGTGTTCACAAAGCCAAGGGAGGTGTATGTGTGTGAGGGGGGGTTGGGTAGCAGGAATGGCTCTGCACAAAGGCAATGTTCTTCCTTTTAGGTGCTTCACCTTGAGTTTGCTTTGGGGCAGCTTCTCCTGGGTTTTTAAGTACCCTGTCCTTGCAGTTGGAGGCAAATTGTATCCTGGGGCGTATCAGGAGAAGTGTGGCAGCAGCTCGAGGGAGGTGATCCTCCCCTTTTACTTGATTCTGATGAGTCCACATCTGGAGTGCTGTGTCCAGGTCTGGCCTCCTCAGTTCAAGAAAGACAAGGACCTACTGGAGAGGGTCCAGTGGAAGCCACAAGGATGGACAAGGGGGATCTCTCCATGGAGGGTCTCTACTGGGAGGAGAGATTGCTGAAGCTGGGGCTCTTCAGTCTGGAGAAGAGCAGACTGGGCAGGGATCTCATCAGTGCAGCTCAGCATCTCAAAGGTGGGTGCCAGGAGGATGGTGCCAGACTCTTTTTCAGTGGTGCCCAGCAGCAGGACGAAGAGCAGGGGCCATAAACTAAAGCACAAGAAGTTTCACCTCAGCATGAGGAAGAGCTTCTTTCCCTTCAAGGGTGGCAGAGCATTGGAACAGGCTGGCCAGGGGGGTTGTGGGGTCTCCCTCTCTGGAGACATTCAAACCCCACCATGGACACATTCCTGTATAACCTGCTTTAGGTGGCCTTGCCTTGGCAGGGAGGTTGGAGCAGATGATCTCCAGAGGTTCCTTCCAACCCTAATGATGCTGTGAAACCTATCGCAGCTTTTCTTTTAAAAAGCACAAAGCAAATAAGATGTCTTTGCAGTGCTTGCGTGTCTGAGGAGTTGCGTGTGACAAGTGACACAGCGCTCAGCACTCTTATCTGGTCCTGGCTCTGTACAGGAGCCCCGGTCAGTCTGTCTGCACTGTCATCTTCTAACTCCTACACGATGTCCATAGTGCAGTGCAAGGCGACAGTCTTTAATACCCCCAGCCATTGTGATGTCTGTGCTGAGCATTACTCAGGTGAGGTTTTCCTTCTCACCCTGCTTGCTCCTTCCCAGCCTGCTCCAGAAACTTGCAGCTTGTTGCTTATTCCCACCTGCCTTTAACCTGGGTTTTGGTTTAAGAGGGATGAACCCAGCTGATTTTAGGCTTTCTGCTGCAGCTCAGCTCACTGTGCTATTGTGGGATAGTTGGGGCACTGTTATTTATCTAACAATATTTGACCTAAATTACTCGGGTCTGATGGGGATTAGTCCGCACTCAGTACAGCCATGGCAGGACAGCGAAACAGAGGATCCCCTTGAGATCCTGTTTGTGATGAGTTAGAGGTATCTTCACTGCTCATAACAAGCTCTCATCACACTATGTGATGATGTTCTTATTCTTTAAGGTGACAGATTCTAAAAGCAGACTCGTTTTCTGCTTACAACATAGTCCAATACAAGTGGTTGAGCTTAGATTTGCTCAACCCTCTGAAGAAAGCCCAGATAAAATAGCTTTTTTTTTCATACTAAAACTCCCCATACGTTAAATATTTACACTTAACACCAGATGCTTGATATTTTTCTGAGAGAACCATGGAAGTGTTAATGTATTCTGCGCTGATTTATTAGCCTGTTTACCATGCAGATGCACTAGGAAGTGAATATAGATCTAAAGTAATGTCCACTGAGACCTGCACAGGCAAAATTTCTGCTTTCTAATTTACACTCCTTTATCCCAAGGAAAGACATGGTCTTAAGGTGCTGCAAGCCTCCGGTGGTGGCTTCACTCCAAAGACTTTTGGATCTTCTCAGGTGTTAAGGGCAGCACTGGGAACCTGTGGCAGGGAAAGGGGATCTTAAGTGAAAGGAGATCTCTTAAGGCAAGGTGAAAAGCCTTCAACTTTAGCGTATGACTTTCATGGGTTTGTTTTCAGGGTTGCCTTTGCATAGAAGATGGCATTGTCCAAACAGGGGGTGACAGGGATGCAAGTAGGGGATTTAATTTCTTTGGGCTGCTATCAGGGGTGTTATTTGTAGGGCATTGGAATACAGCAAGTTTCCTGCTCCATTTCTTGCTTCCAAGTATTAAATCTCCTTGTTCATCTTAAAGCTGGATGGGTCCTGTTCTTCTGCAAATGGTGGGAAATAAACAATGGAGACGTGCCACAGTGCCTTGGCAGGGCTCTCAATGTGCTGACACGAGGCCACAAGTGTAAGTCTAACATTGGCAGTTCCTCAGCTTCACTAAAACTGAAGTGAACTCCCAGCGAGTCACTGTGAGTAGAGCTGCGTGCCTGTGTGCACGCGTCCTAGGAATTCGGGATATGAGTGTCCCCTTGATGTGCCTGCCAGGGGATGCTGGAGATGCATTGCTGGCCTTTTGGTTTTCCCTTGGGCAGAACCTGGAACATAGCCCAACAGATAAGGTTGGCCACCCCTGGCAGCTCTCCTTTAACTGTGTGTGAGGACACAGACAATAATGCCCGTAGCTAGCTAGCTTGCCTAAAATAGAGTTTTGCAGTGTACTTTGTCCAGCAAGGAGGGCCATAAAAATAGATGTGAAAAGTTTTCATGGCTCTGACCTCTTCTTTCTGTTTAAGTACACTTAATCCTGACATTCAGGTGTGAATTCTAGTTGTTACTCCTTGTAGTGAGATGTAGCTGGTGATTAATGGATGGTTTCTTCTTTGTCATAGAGGATGGATTCATGGCTTTCTCTATTTTGGCCTCATGAAGGGCTGGCTCCTTCTCAGAGGGACAAGGCTCTAGGGTGTTGCATCTTTCCAACTCCTCCATAACTGGAAGGAAGCAATAATAGTGCTTTGAAGGAGGAGAAAATGGGTGAAAGGCTAATGGTGGTTGGTCTTGGGCTTTAGCCAAGCTATCTCCTGGTTCATGTGTCATGGATGTGTCATAGAATCATAGAATGGTTTGGGTTGGGATGGACCTTAACATCATCCAGTTCTAACCCCACTGCCATAGGCAGGGACATCTTCCACTAGAGCAGGTTGCTCCAAACCCCATCCAACCTGGCCTTGAATGCTGCTAAGGTTTTATCCCACATTGCCTAGTGGCTTCCCCCACAGTAAGTAAATGGGTGGTTTTTAACTGAGGTAGGAGAGCACTTAGCAAGTCTGTGTGTGTTTTCCCCCTATTTTTCATGTTCTGATGGACTTGCTACTGTCCCTGAGTAATGCTGTAGCTGCGCGATAAAAGGACAGCATGAATTTCTGTTGTGTTTGCAGGCATCTGTAAGGACAGAGTGCAGATATGCAGATATCTCTTTAGCACGTGCTTGCCGTTGTTCAGGGTTGGGGGTATTTTTTTTTGTCTCTATAAAACTATTTCTCGCAAGAGCTGAAAACCAAAACATGTTTTCTCCTCACTGAATATTTATGGCTTCCAAATTTTCCAGCATACTTTTGCATGTGTAATTAGGCTGTAAGTTGAGTGAGTGAGCCATGGAGAACTACAGATATAAGAGCCTAGGGAAAATGCTTGATGTTTCTGGTTTATTTGGGTGCTTGCTTTTTAATAATAAATAGCATTCTTTAGATGAAACAGCTTGTGTTTTCCAAAAGTTGCATCAAAAGTGCAGTAATAGTTGGGACTGTTGCACCAGCAGACTTGTCTAGTAAAGTGATGTTTTTAATCACATGTACAGCATCCAACTTCACCCAACTTCTTCCAAAGTTGGGTGATGTAACCAAAGCCTCTGAACTGGCTTCTTTTGTTTAGAGGGAGATAAGGGAAATGAACCCTCTTCCCTACTGCAGTCAAATCTGCTCCGAGTTTGAGTTGTAGCCTTTTAACCCTACCATGGGCATGACTTGAATTCCTGTTTGATCAGCAATGGTGTTGGTTAAAGCAGCTTTCTCTGTGCAAAAAGTAATTGGGTTGGTTTTGAGTTCTGGTGTTGTCATGTGCAGTGCATCCTCAATCAGCTTATGTTTTGGAGAGTACAAGGGCTGGGCTCGAAGGTGCCTCTGTGTGTGTGCTCAGCCTGTGAAAAGGGATTGCAGCAGTTCTTATAGGCTAGGATTTGGAAGCCCGAATCTGGAAAGGAAGCAAAACCGTCATCTGAGTAGCTGTAACCCTGTGTTAAATCTCTGTACTTTTCCACAGCTTGGCCTCTGGAAAAGTTTTTGGTCTTCAGTGGGTTTTTTCCATGCTCATTTGAACGACAACTGTTCACGTGTTTCAGCTATTACTTTGGTAGCAGCTCAGTCTTGTGGGTGTTTTGGAGGGTGAAGATGAGGACTTAAGGAGAAGGATGCACAGACAGTACTTGTGTTACTAAGGATGCTACAGAGAAGCTGCCTTCGATGCAAGCAGTATGGAATGGGCTTGTGGCAAAACCAACGGATTTTTCTTTGTCTTTTAGCTTATACCCCAAAAGTTGCTTCATAAATACCCCAACAAAATGTTAACATTGGTGCTTGGAAGTTTGAACTGGGAACTTCCTTGTACCCCTGCCTCTGTATCTCGGCCACATGTTAAGTGATGCTTAATAGTCACTAAACAGCAGTTTTCTTTCCCAAGAGCGCAGTTGCTTTACGCTGAGATTTATAGAGGCAGCGTGGTGAGTTGACAGGACATTAATTTGCTCATCTTGGAGTCACTGCGTGTGATCTCTCGCAGCCTGCTCCCTTGGAAGTGCCTGGGTGTTATTGTTGACTCTTTAAGGAGGACAAGAATGGTTTCCAACTGAGCGTGACTCATGCAATCTTAGCCTCAATCTATCAAACAACGATGCATTGGATTAAATGATTACCTACAGGATTAGGAGTTAGTTGGTTTTGGGAGGCGGGGGTTAGGGAAGAGAAGAGTAAAAATATAGAGAGAATCTGAAAATAAAACCCCCCAAAGTTGCAAGAGACAACCCCCTACTAATCAGATAATGCTAAATGCTGCTTCTGCAATTGGTTTACACTTCCAAAATGGGAAATGTTGTAAAAATTGAATCTCTGCTTTGCTCTAGAGATCACCCTCTGCCAAAAGAGTGGTACTTCACCTCATTCTGAGCCTTCTGCTTGGTTCCTGCTGCCTGTCAGGTACCTGCGATAGCAACACTGTTCTGATTGGATTTTATTTTTCCCTTTCCTAGATGAAAATGAAAGTGCTGGCTGCGTGTTACTGCACACATCAAGGAAGGTAAGTAGGGATGCTGCATGGTCAGTTTGTTCTTACATCATCTAGAAGCAGAGAAAAGGACCTTAAAACGCTTTGTGGGAGTGGAGAGATGTTTGTTACTGGCCTAGACAGAAGGCATGTTAGTGCCTTTTTCCTTGAATTCCTCTTTCTCTAAACCTAACAAGCCATGTGCTGCCCATTCTCCTGTTTCTCTGTAATTCTGATTGTTCCACTGCTTTTTGTCTGAGACAATTCCTTGACGTGTTAATTCATCACTTTCTTTTCTGCAGCTGCCTGCGAAGGGATCCAAGCATACACCATAGAGATTCAGGCTGCTGAGCTCCTCTCGAGCCGAAAGCAGAAACACCCAATAGACATTGCTGTGCTTTTGGTTTCCTGTTTATTCCATCTAATCAGGTCTGCCTTCATGAGGTTCAGCAGGAGTGAATTCCCTGGAAACACACAGTCTAGGAGGACAATTAGGAAACAATGCTTAGTTTACACTTGCTCTCGAGACTGTAACTCAATAACAATAAGGTGAAAGTGCAAAAAACAACCCCTCATATAAACTCTCTGTTCTTACAAACCTCCGACTATGAAAGCACACAAAGTGTGCAGGGAGGAAATGGGTTGATATTTAATACCACATGAAGTCTTTGGGGTTGTGAAGCTTTGAGTTGTCTTGAGTCTTGCCTCATCTGCTGGTTGGAGGGGCTGCCTGCCTGCCTGCCTTGGGAGCTTGGAGCATCACTGATCCTGGTAAATCATATTGCAAGCCTTGTTGAAGGTTGTTACCTCGGGTTCTGAAATCTATGTACCAAAGCCTTGGGGGCTTTTTAGGGAATCACAGAGAGCTCTTTAGCTCTGCTTTGCTTTTAGGCCTCTAAGCTGAAATCCTGAAAAGGTATTTGAGTGGGCTGAAGAAATACGGGGAGGAAAATGTGTGATGTAGGTGAAACCTTCTTCCCCTTAAGTTGAAACAAGAAAACCCAAACAAATCCTCAACAAAACAAACCCACCACCATCAAAAAGACATTAAACCTTGTTTGCTATTAAGCCATAGAAGTTAAAATTAGTTATTCTGTGCTCCAGAATGGAAACGTCTTTGTCAGTAATTTGTTTTGTCTAATACTAGTGCTGCGGTTCTGAGCTGTATACACTTGACTGAAAGTAACCTAAGAACCTAATCGCTTAAAGTGCAAATTCTAACCTCCAATGCAGGATCTGCCTCCCATACTTTAAAACTGCTAACATGGAAGTGTCTCTTCTGTTTTAATTTTCCTTTTCAGAGCTGTAGGATTCCTGCTTTTTCTGGCCTACAGTTCGTGCTTGAGCATTGTAGTGAGCTGTTGAACAGCAAATACCAGAGAGCTAGCATGCTTTAGCAGGGCTTGAGAGAAGATGCTATTACCAGATTTTGCCTCCAGGCAGGATGAGTGGAAATTTTGTGCTTTAAATGCAAAGGAAACTGGGACCTGAGATGGCTTCAAGTGTCTGTGAAGAGCAAACTGTTAGCAGAAAAGTGGTTAAGTCAGAAGCTTTGTCTAGAGATGTTTTCCTCCTAGGTTGTCCCTGTGTCTGATGATAGCCTGTGGTGCTTGTGTCCCTTCCGGAGTACTGGAAGGGCCATCTGTGCCTCAGGCAAGTTGCTGTCCAGCATGGCACTTGGTAGGCATAAATAAGGAGTAGCTTGTTGATGTGATTTGAACTATTTAATTACCATCATGGTGTGTTTCTGAGCAAATTTGCCCAAGTGACCACAGCAGTAGCACAGGTAGAGCTCTGCCAGGGACAATATGGTTTTTGGATACCCCTTTTTGTAAGGTTCTTGCAGTGTCTGTAAGTGGAGGTGGTCTTCAGAACAGCCAACCAGCAGATAACTTGCATTTCAGACCTTCTTGGTGAGCATCGAGAGCTCTTTTTTGCACAGACAGTGTGTGACTTTGGCCAAGAGACATGCCTGAAGTTGGTGGTGGCTGTTTCAACATGTTCCTCTTTGAGCCAACAGCCTCTGTTCTTGTTGCCGTGCAATGTGCAGCTTTGCAATCAAGGATACTCAGTGCTATTAAAATGGCTTTGGAGTAGCTGTCTTGGGTTTCTTGCTAAGCAGTTTCCAGCATCAAGTTTCCAGCATCAGGTATCCTGGTGTGACTTAACTATCTACCTAAAAAGTATTTGTGAAGGAGCAATCATTAATCTCCCCTGAAACCACCAGTGTCCTGACTGGAACAGTTCCTTCTGTTCTGAGCTATCTCTGAGGTGTTGCTGTACCAATGCTCCCACCAATATGATTTTGGGTTGTGTTGGGGGGGGGTGGTGTATTTGTATCCTTCCATGGTAGTTGCCTTGTAATGTTAAATGAACATATCTTCCCTGATGTTATGGGAGTGATAACAGGGATGGATATTGCCCCTATTTCCTGTAAAGAAGCAAGGGAATAAAACAGGAAGATAGAAGGTTGTAGCATGGAAAATCACGTACCCAAGGCATTGCCTGAAACCTGTGGCAGAGCTGGAGCCTCATCCTTGTGACTTGCAGTAAGCTGCTGACAGGGCTGTCCTGCCACGACAAGCAAACGATGCTGTCATGCACAGCTTGCTGGAGGATCAGAAATGATTGAGATGATGCGGGCAGATAATAGCCCTCTTCTGAATGCCTTTGATTCATTTCTGTTCTCCCTCAGCTATCGCTCAACTTTCTCCTTCCAGTGTTCTGCTTCTGGTGGCTTCTCTCATGCATGGGAGCAGTTGGTGACGTGAAGCCACTCTTTCCCCCGGCACTCCTAATGCTCTTACCCATGGAGGTATGAGGAAGGCTATCTCCTCTGCCATCCGCCTTGTTAAATCCTGTCTAGGTCATTTGGCCTCTTTGCTGTTTGAGCCTACAGCCTAGTTTGGACTCTGCATGCCAAACAAACCAAAATGAGTTGCCTTTGGGAGGTGGTTGCTGGTCATGTGGTGACCCTATGAACACCAATGTTACAGATGGTGATAGGTGTTTTAATCTGCTCTCATGCTGTGATAATTTGAGATTGACTCAGCTGCTTGCAGTTATATGGTCTCTTTTAGGTGGAATTTAATGAAGCTGTGTCACTGTCTCCCCTCCTAAGAGCAGATGGTAACAAAGCCTTGGGGGTGGGAGCTGAAATACTTCAGAGAATCCTCCCTCTCGAGAATGCTGTGTAAGAAGTGATTGATGCAAAGTAAAACAGTGCTAATTGCAATGGATGTGTACTGACAACTTGATAGTTGCTGTGATAATTACAGTAATTAGTGAGATGTTAGCATTTTTTTTCCCTGTGTCTAGGCTATAAATGGAAAAGGTAGAGAGGGTACGTGTGAGAGGAGGGGATCCATGAGTCAGGCTTAGGGGTGGCCCTTTAACTTGGGGGAGAATGTGCCAAGGTCCAGGTTGTGAAGGCAACTTGGTGACAGATTTGTGAAAGCAATTCAGAGCTTGTTACTGAGCTTAAGGGGAGCTGAGGTTTAAATGTATCTTGACAATCTGGTCCTCAACATCATGAATTCAAGCTTGGCTCCTTTCCCATCAGAAGGAAGATCCATATAACAAAGTGCGGTTCCCATTTCCTCACTCAATCTTGAGCTGTTGAAGGAAAGGACAGAACTGTCAGTCCTTCCTGACCAGCACTGTGAGTGCTAATTTCATGTGTGGATTTCCAAGGACTGTGCAATGGGAACCATGCATTTGCATTTTGATCACTCAATTAACAAACTTCACAGCTGACACATACAGAAAGGAGTTGAGATTCTGTAATACAGCATGGGTGTTTCTTCCATCTCAAGGCCAATGAGCCTGGTACAATAGAGGGAACCAGCAGAGAGTTGAGACAGTTTCAGCCTCTGTCTGCTGCCCTTCTTTATTTGATTCAAAGCATAAATGTTATGCACAAAAGAAGAAAACATCTCCCATTTCAGGCTCCCTAACTTGGGGCACTGGGGAGAGATGGTTCTGGATTAGATTGCATTGAGATGCGTACTGGTGATTTTTCATGCTACTGAGCTCAGTTTCCTTCCAAATAACTTCTCTACATTTCTGTGAACTTCCTGAATTATTTAAACCTGAAGAGGATTTTAAATGCTACCTTTAGGCATTTTTCTTTTAGGCTAACTTATGTGCTTTATCCTAGGCAAAAAAACCCTTCTGTTTTTTATACCCTGACATAGAAAGCAGAATTAATGGTGTCTAGGCATTTGCCTATGGGTACTGTGTCAGAATAAGCCTTGAAAATGCAAGCCTTCAGTGTATGAATGCACAATGCATCAATGTATAAACCGCCTTTTTTCTTCTATAATGTGATCTGAATGGTCAAGTTGATTCCAGAATCACTGGTTGGGTGGCAGTAACATCAGCAAAAACTGCTTGTGAACTGCACAGATCCTAGGCCTTTGCTGTTAGGTGTTGTATGTACCTGTCTAATGCTCTGACCTCTTCTTAACACAGTATCTGAAATTAAAGAACTTTGAGGAGGAAGTCAGAGCCCACAGAGACCTGGATGGCTTCTTGGCCAGAGCCAGCATCATCCTCGATGAAACGGCCACCTCCTTAGACGATGTTCTTCGAGAGATGCTGAAGCACTTTGCTGAAGATCCTGAGAACATGGAGCCAAGCTGCAACTTTGAAAAAATCATGAGCACTTTATTCACAGATTCAGGGACCCCACGAGAAGGGAATGGTAACCAACTCTTGACTTGCTTTTTTGCCTATGGGTTACTGTTAAGTTGTCGTCCTTTCCATTGGTGGTGTGTTGAACACTCAGTACTGCGTGGTCCCCAGCCTTGCATGTTGCACGTGTCACTGGGGGCTTATTTTTCCACGTCAGTTGGAGTGAAGGGTCTCATGTCTCCAGAGCTTTTATGTTTTGGTGGATTCCCTATTTCATTAAGATAACGTGTAGTGGTGTTCTCTGGGGTGAGAAGTTTACCCACTGAATTGTCTTGTCTGTTTGGACCCATTAGGTGTGCTTGTCCTCAGACAAGTTTGTAGTGCTCTTCAGCACAGAGACACTTGATGGTGTCTCTTCAGAAATGGCTCCTTTGCCTTGTGATTGTTTTTCCATTTGAATTCACACAGGCTGGGGAATTTTGCCTGCTTTGGATGAGTGATTGGTTGGGGAAGGCTGAGCCTTCATGTTGCTACCCACTGGAAGGGACAAGAAGAACTTTTTTTTTCCTCCAGAAACTCAAGTGGGGCAGCTGTAGCCAACGTTGTGAAATATGTTACCTTAAGCTATCAGCAAATGTCATAGCATAATCTAAATCACTACCTTTTAGCCCAAGATGTAAAGAAGCTTAACCAAGCATTATTTCTCTGTAGGCACCCATGATGTTTCAGACTCAACAGGAGCGAATATACAAACATGTACATCGCACCTCAAATGTAACTGTCACAGCCTGAGTGAATTTGTTTAACAGATATGTCAAGTCCTGAGCATGTAGTAAGCATGTTCATGCTTTGGTTACTTCTTGCTACCTGTCTTAAAGCTTTGCATTTATGATCTCTTTAATTTAGGCTTTCTGCCAGTAAGGAAAAACCTAAGCAGTGCCATAAAAACAGTAAATGGGAAGAGGGGGTGAGAGGGCAGGGGATTCACAAGATGCCTCTTCCAGTCCTGTCTCTGTGTTGTGTGTGTTGAATAATGCTAAACTAATAGCCTAATATTGCAGTAGGTTGATGTTGGGAGGAGCAAACTGCTGCCTTTCCAAGCTGTGAATAGCTTAAGGGCAGAATCCAAAAGCATCAGGACAAACGTTTCCACCTTTGTCACCCCCTGCCCTTGCATCAATCCACTGTGCAGATAAGTGTGCTTTGTATTAGTACTCAGCTTCCATTTGAGAGAAAATGTTATTTCCAGTGACAAACCAAACAGTCTGTAATGTTTCCCTCTCTTCTCCTCCTAGTTCACCTCTTATCAGATACAATTCAAGGGGTCACAGCGACAGTCACAGGGGTGCAGTATCAGCAGTCCTGGCTCTGTATCATGTAAGTAATTGGGTTAGATTAACAGAATCCTCTGGCTGCTCAAAACTTGACACTTTTGCTACTGCTGGGAAGAATAATGCTTCAGAATGCATTCTTGTAGGTCAGGATGGTGATGCCCTCTTCATCCACCCTGTGGGATCTCAGTGTCAGCATTGGGATGCTCCTCTTGGACAAGCAGTAGCCTAGGCAGAGGTGACCACAGTCTCTACAGGCCATTAAACTCTTGGATGCTATAGAAATCTGGTGTTAACAAGCTAAGAATGCTGAAAATAAATTCAAGCCAGAAAATCCTAATTACTGAGAAATGTTAATGAGAGGAACTTCTGAAAGGGACAAGCAGACTGGTTGATGGACTACTTTGCCTGCCAAAGTCTGGGAACTCATACCAAAAGATTTCATAGATCCTTTGATGAGAACATCTAAATTTTGTAACTGAAAATTGAAGTCAGAAATTCTGACACTATTTAGACAGTGATTACTTTGTCTGGCAATTAATTCAGGCGCTGATTAATTGTCAGCGCTGCTAAACATTGGAGCAGACACTCAAGACAGTAAGGACTCTGTCACCTGGGATTTATGAGACACGGTGGCTTCACCCCAGCTTCCACTTGACCAAAAGTGGGTTTTGAAACTATTGTCTCCAAGTCAAGCATGTTGGGCAAGCCAAACTGTCCCTTCACAATTTGGCTTGCCCATTCTTCCCTGCCAGAACCTGAGTCACTGAGCCAACCAAAGCATTGCAGTTTGACTTCTGTCTGTTGCTTTATGCATATGCAGTCTCTAAGCTGAATTGTCAAGAAGGATGTTAATTCCTAGAGAAATTACTAGGATATGTTGGATAGGGGCCTAAAGGCTTGGGGAGTGCATGCACATATTTTAGCCTTCACAGCCAGTTTGCTAGGACAACTGTCACAATAGTTTTCCTTGTACTATCAGCTCTTCTCCAGCCCTTTGCTTATGGCTGGGAAAAAATGTGGAGTATTCTGCCTTGGGAACAGATGATTAAAAAGATAAAAAGAATAAAAAATGACCAAGAAGCAACAAAAAAATCCACCCTTGTTTCTAACTCCTTAGAGACAAGGAAATCATCTCTACATAAAAAGGGGACTTGCATATCAGGGCTCTGCTCTTTGTGAGTGAACTGGATAATGGCTATGTTACCTGTACTACTCTTATGCCTGGTATGTACAGAGCAGCTTGCACAAACTAGGAAGAGTTTATACAGGAAAACAGTCTTTCCATACTGATCAATAAAGAGGCTTTTGAGCAGTTTTGTCCACCTCAGGTACCATAGGTAACAGAGTGGCAACAAGGTTACGTACATCCTACTCTAGGAAGGGTGGAAGTTTCTACCGTGGCATGTGACACGGCTCTATGGAGGGCTTTGGAGAGCGTTGACTTAATAACAAAGCATTTCTAGAGATCATGATACAAATGCTGTGATTATATACATAAAACTGAAAAGGGTAGGTTCAGCCTCTCCGTAGAAAGTGTGCCAAAGCTTTAAATGCATCCATGTGAGTAATACTAGCTTCCATGACAAGACATGATTTGAAAACTAAGCTTACAGCCTGAAGGTGTCTTGTGCAAAACTTTCCTTGTTTCTCCCTTTTGTTACTCTGGAGAGGGAGAAGAAAGTGGTGGGAAAGCAGTGATGAGTTATTAACTATAATTATCTAATTATTGCGCTGTATTACTGCTGTAGCGATTGTGCAACAGATTGTGAACCATATTTTTAGATCTCACATTTTTCTTGAAGTCAGATTGCAAAACGATTTCCAAAGCTCTGAAGTAAAAGGAATTTGTTGACGAAAAGAGCGGGGAGAAGCTTGAAGATACGTTGTTCTTCATTCTTGCATTTAGTCTATACTCTTGGCTGTATTTTAAACCACTACTGCTGGGTTTTGTGCACCTTCACCAACTTGTTATTCCTAGTGGATGAGACAGGCTTGAGTATTGTTCTGGGATTATATTAATGAGGAAGAGCAGCTCAGAGATATGGTTTTGGCAGTGTTGCTTCTGCACTGATTTCAAGGGGAAAAAGGAAGACAAGACTTGTGTAGGATCTTCAGAATTGTGCAGAGCCCGGCTGCTGAAGACCATTCCTAAAGGACATGATACTTTGGTTTCCTCTCTCTTCTGTGCTGGAGAAAGGGCTGCCCTTTAACTAGTTGTCCTCAGTGAGAAGAGTGATGGGGAAAACCAAGGGTGAAATAGCTGTTCTGCTTCTGTTGGAATTGGTTCCTTCCTGATGGTTTCAGGTCTATTGAACCACCAGCAAGGTCAGATGTGCTATATGGATCTGGGCTATAGCCACATGACAGAACAAATGAGGAGTTGAGGATCTCAAGGTTTGAATGTTCTACTGAAGTCCAGGGAAACAACTGGCTTCTGATCCACAACAGGGTTTTTTGTCAGGCATGACCAAAACCTGCTCTTGCTGAAGCTATACCAGGGAACATAAGCTAATGGAAACCTTGAGACTCCTTCAGTGGAATTCCATGTAGCTGAGATTGTAGCACAGTCCTGCACAGCCTGCTAGCCAGCAGTGTTCAGCTTGGGAAGAATTGTGTATGTCATGCTTTCCTAACTGGAAAGCAAACTTCAGAGTTACAAATTAGTAACAAACTTCAGAGTACAAGTTAGCCCAAGGACATGATCTCTTACCTTGGAAACTATGGACACAATTCTTTCTTCCTCCTACTCACGATATTTGCCGGAACAGCAAGACGCAAGCTGGCATAGAGATCTCTTGCTGTTCCAACTCTGTGAAGTTGCTGGTTGATTGTTTCATTAGAGAAGCTGGGATGAGGGATAACCGAACCTGTCCCAGAATGGGAAGTGCTGAACTCCTATCCTCGGACTTATTCAGTTATTTAACATGAGGAAGCTCTGCCATTAGCAGGAGCCTAGGGGTGTACTTTGGTACCCCTCCAGCATGCAGTGACTGCTGGACATAGGTGTGCTGGTAAGAGGGTGCTCAGAGCTCCCTATGAACCACCCAGACCTCCCATGATCTGGAGTCTGGAGCAGTTAAACTGGATGCTTTGCATGCCTGGATCATGAAAGGTGGGGACGAAACCCTTGTGAAAGCTATTGGGTTTGGTGTTGCACAGTTTTGTAGCCCAAAAAGCTCAGTGAAGGCCTCTACCCTTATCCAATGGAGAGTATATGGGAAAGTAGCTCTCATCACAAGCTAAGCCCTATCACACCTAATTGTTTTTTTCACTCTCTGACATATAAAGATGCAAATGCCTATTTTAAACTATTTTTTCACTTCTAATGAATGAAACCTAATGGTAAGAATGTTAAAGGAGCTTTTAACTGACTGCTGGTGGATGTCTCCTTGAAGTCCTCTAGGAGAAACACCAGCTGTATGGGTTATTGAACAAATGCTCCCTGAGCTGAGTGGAATTCCCCAGGCATCACAACTTGCAGGCTATATTCTTCTCACCAGGAGATACATATAATTGCTTTCTTCCAAAGCTGAATCCTTAGAAAAACAAGAAAGCAAGCTGCTTCATAGTCTGGATTGAGCAGTTGAAGAGCAGTATCCTTTAGCTGCATTGCTGAGGCACATGGATTGGTGAAGGACATATTTGCAGTGCATTAAACTGATTTGCTAAAGTTGTTTTAACAGGCAAAGCAGAGGAAAAAAGCCTTTCTGCAAGCAAAGAGTGGTTTAGTGGTTTGTGTGCTCTGTGTTGCTATAAAAATTGCTTACTCTCGTATAGCATGTCATTGCAATGATTCATATGGAGAAGTTTAACTCAAAAAAACTCAGGTAGCTTTTCAAAAACAGGTATTGTGAGGCTATGTTGAATATCAAGCAACACTGCTGGCCAAATAGAGTAACGTTTGGGTAGTGACTTTAATGCATGATGGTTGTGTGAAACTTGTGGAGAGATCCATTGGTAACATAAGTAATGCAAAGGCTGTTTCAGGTTTTAAGGATTAGTGTAGACCCAGAGGTTTGTGGGTAAAGCCATGTTCCTTCTGATTCAGATGTTGAATAGATTTCAAGTAGAGTCCTTCAGTTACTGTGTATTCCTCAGAATAATGCCCCCTCTTTCAAAGAGCTAAATCGGGTGCTATGGGAAATTAAACAGTTCAGCTGCTTAAAACAAATACTGCCCTTCAGATTTATGATTACAAAATATGGAGTCTTCTTTACAAGAGCCTCTTCTCCAAAATTTATCACCGTCATCTATCTGAAGTGTTCCTTGGGTTCAAAGAACAGATTAATTTCCTTTTAAGTGCCTGGCCACCCTTATTGGGCTCTCACAGGTTATGCAGGAGAGCTGAAGCTCTTGCAGGTGCTGCATTAGGAAAAGGTGTTCTCAAATTCCATATGGAATATGGGTCCCTGAGAGGATCTGTTGGAGAGAAGGATGACTCGTTTCAGTGCCTGCAGCATCTGTACAGAGAGGATGAGGTGTCTCTTTCTGCATTGACCCATAGGAAACACATTCCCCTAGAGAGATTAACTGCTAGAGAGGATGGGTCTTTCTGGAGCCCAGCAAAGTGCATTTACCAGTCCAAAATGATCCAGCTTGGAGCGACTTTGTTGCTGTACCAGCTCTGTGCCAAGCTGCGGGTGAGCTGGCTTGCTGGTCACAGCTTCATTCCTCACTTGCAAATTCTGGTTTCTGAAAGCTTGTGCCTGGAGCTGCTCCATGGAGGAAGATTTATGTGCAGTGGATGAGAACAAGAAGTGTCATTGTTATTCTGCATCAGGACAGGAAAAGGCTGGCTAGCTGATTACCTCTGCTGGGCACTTTTTCTTACTGCAGGGGATCATTTGTTTCTGAATTAACTTCCTTTCTTGCCCTGTTTAAAGAGGGTTTCTGTTTCTCTTGGGTCTCCATAGTCTGACCCTTTTGATGATTTGGTTGAGAAATGTGTTATTACTCTGATAACATCTTGGGTGTGGGGCAGACCTGCAGCTGTGTGTGACTCGGTGTATCAGTGATTTTGGTGGAGCATTGCCAGTTCTCACCATCAGAGTGCCACACTCAATGCTGCTAGATACACAGCCTGGAACGAGAGGAGCACAGCGAAGCAGAATGAATGCTGTAACTTAAATGCCCTTTTTATGAGCTCAGTTATTGGAGGATCAAGATAAAATTGCTGAGAACACAACCTGGCATCTCATTAAATCATAGCCCAGCTTTGTCTTGTGTGACTAATACTTGGTGAAAATAGATTTTTTTTTTTTTTCAGCTTTCAGGCCAAACCAAAAGGGAATCAAATTTAGCTCAAACCAAACCAAATTGGAACTTGGAGACTTTGGCCAAACCAGACTTGATTTAGAGTCAACTGAAAACATCTTGCTAGTCCTTAAGCTTTTGGGAGCTTTGGCTATTTATCCTTCAGATTATTGCTGCTTTTTTTCCTAGTAGGAATTTACTTAAGTGCTACTTGAAATAAGTTGCTTCACTTTGAAAGTGACTCTCTTCCTGGCCTGAGCTGTGCTGAGTTTTACCTGCGCTCTTGCATAACGTGGGATTTCGCGGTGTGAACTGAATAACTTTATTTCTTTTTGTGCTTTACAAATATTTGCAGAAGTCTAGTAGGGACTGCAGTTTGGGTTGTATTATATTTGATTCTGGAATAGAAAGAAAAGTGGGAGCTGTAAGTGCTACACCAGAGAATGTGATTTGAGTCAGGTAAATAATGGCTCAGATTTGAAGGAAGGCTTGAGATGCTGAATGGTGCTTGTGCAAAAGCGACTTGTCCTTGCACCAAAATCACTGAGACACCTTTTTTCCCCTAGATAAATGGAAATAACAGAGGGAGACCAGGCTCAGTGAAGATGAGGCTGGATTCTGTACACAGGCACTGCTGCTGCTCCTCTTCCTGCAGCAGTGCTTAAGTGCATCAGACCTCTGTGTCACCTGTTTAAGTCTGGTTTTACTCTGGTTTAGCCTCACTAAGCCAACTCAGCCTGGTTTATAAAGGTATTATTGACTTGTGTCCATACATAGACCTGAACTAGGCTGCTGCTCTACCAGCTTTACTGGTGTAAGTGATGCTGGCATTCATATGCATGTGTTGGTGTCAATAGAGCTCCTCACATAAGAGTTGGAAGGAACTGCCTCATAGGTGTGAGAAGTTTCAAACTCCAGTACTGTAGATAAAACTACTTCAGATAAAAATGAGTAATGATGACAGTGGGTTTCTTGGAGTCTTATAAACCTGCTCAGTGTTGCTAAATCTTCCAGTACTGCTTAAGTGCTGCAAGATCCTCGTGTTGCACACTTTCCCAGTCCCTCCAGTTAAGGAAAAAGTGGAGTCCTGATTCATTGAAACACAAGGTTTTGGCTTAGCTGCCAGGAAAATTTGGTTGTATGTGAAAGCGATCCAATAGAGCAGCCTTTTAGAGTCAAGTTTTCCCTTCCATACCCAAGAAGTTATTGAACTGAACTGTGGTGTAGCTCTGTGGACTGGCACTGTTGGCAGGACTGTCATTTCTGGAGAGCACAGCCTTAGGGACTAGTTACCAGTGCTGGAACATAACCCTGTCACTTCAGGGAGAAAACTAGCTACAGAAGAGCATGTGGCTTGTTTAATTATTACACTATGTAATAGGTTTTTCCAAATAACTTGCTAAATTGCAGCATGACTTGATGTGTTGTGGCTTGAGGATCAGGGCTCTGGCACAGTGGCTTTTCTGCTCCAGGTAGGAGCAGTTGAATACTGGTTTTCGTGAGGTTTCTGTTATTAGATTTACTCAAATTGGGTGGGAGCAGGCACTGCTAAGAAGCACTGCCAAGAGACGGCTGCAATAACTTGTCCCTCCACAACACGTACGTAAACTTATCTTCATGTGCACAACTTGGTATCCTGCACCACTTCAGGTATCAGGGCATGTGCTGGTGTGATCAGCCCTTGCCCTTTAATAAGTCTTCTCTGGCCAGACTTTGCGTGTAGGTAGTTTCTTGCTAGGGGAAATACATAGTAGGAAACATGTAGTAGACATGGTAGGAAAGGGATGATATCTGGGAAGTGCAGTACAGCTAAGTGTAGTTAGTATGGCTGTGTGAGCAGTAGGTATCTGATATCTGCTTCTGGCCATCTCAGGAATAGAAATGATGCTCAGAATGCCCAGAAAGACTTCCTTTTCAAAACAAATAGATGAATTCAACAGCAGAGGTGTGAAAATGCTGAGAACAGAGTTCGAAATACAAGAATAATGTTTGCTCGTGTGCATTAACCATTCACTGTTGGTGACCAGGTGGCTGAAGGTGAGAGAACTTGAAGGTTCTTATCCGGTCTAAAGCCCAGAGTTCATGCACCTTCCCCATTGACTTGTTGAAATACAACACAAGGAGACTTGTATGCTGTCCAGCCACAGCAGGATTGCTACTAAGAGCTTTGATTTGCTTGTGAAATAGTGTTGTCTGTGCTCATTTGATCCCTTGGGAGGGAAGGACAAGGGTTGTTGCAGACCCAAACTGTGGGTTTAGTCAAGATGATAGCTTACACTCTGTTTCCAATTACTTTAGAAGAGATTTGCTTCTAACCTTAGGACCTACTTTAATCTTTCTCTCTTCCAAAGCTGATTCAAGTAGAAAAAGCACAAGGGACTGTGATGGAGGAGAGTTGAGAAATAAATGAAATACTGTCATCTTTACTCATGACCTATATTGTTCTAATTAAGCTGTTTGGTTGTTCTCTGACAAGTGCCTTTGTCAGATTAATTTGTGTAAGTAGGCTGCTTCCAATCTGTGATCAGGAAGTCAATAAGAAAACACTTGGTGGTGTGATTTTTGCATGCAAATTATTGAGAACTGAATAGAAAATACAACGTGCTCCTGATGAGTGTATCTCCAGCCAAAGAGATGGCTTTTTATCTCTTCAAGAGTCATTACTGCAGCTGCCTTCAGGGTACATGGGTGTGAGGATACATGTTGAAAGGAAAGAAATGAAACAGGCTAGGATTGCAGGAGAGAAGTTAAAGGAGAGATGAATCCTCGTGTCACAGAGGACTGAGATGGGTGCTTGCTAGGTGAATAAAGTGTAGCAAGCAGTCAAAGTGACTTTGAACCAGGAAAAAAAGGGGGAAACACACTCTGAGGTAGGAAAACACACTTCCATACTTCTTTCTTGTCAACAGGCAAACCCTATGTACGTGTTTTACCAGTGCTTTTCAGAGGAGTTGGGAAGTAGTAGGTAGCTTTAATGGGAACAGAGTAGCAGTCTAGGCTGGTGTCAGCTACCTACTGCAACTGCACCCAACCACTTTGCTGCTTAATCAGAGTTTCCCATCAGGAAAAAAGATGGCTATTCAGATCACAGCTCTGTTTAAATATCCCATTCTGCTCTTTCACAGCATCCAAAGATGCTTTGTGTTTATTTCGACTTGTTGCTAGTCTTTGTTATGGGAGTCAAACAGTCATCACAACCAGTAGGGCTGGCTGGATTGAAGCCAGGGATTTCCCTCTGAGCAGTAATCCTGCCTGCTACAGCCTCTGTAGATCCTGAGCAAGGAGGTCAGCTTGGTTTCTATAACTCACCTGTACCAGAACGGGAGAAAATAACAGCTGGGAGCAAAGAGGGAAAACCTTTCCAACAGAGAGAGCAGCCCAAGGCAAAAGTGGAAATATGTTGGTTTGGCACCTTGCCTTGATGTCTCCAAAAGCACTTTGGGAGATGAGGTGAAATGAAATGAAGTGTAAACTGCTTTCCAATAATGTTTAGGTGGTGGTTGTTTTGAAGAGGGCTTTTCTGTAGAAGCTTCCGTAGCACTGCAAGTACTAGGTATGTTGCACTCTCTACCTTTTGATTTCCTGGCTATTAAAAAGCAGATAGGGAAGAGGGAAGACTGAAATCTGTGAAGTTATTTCCCATAAAATATGGATGTAAATTTATACAAGAGTTAGAATTGGGCTGGTAGTAACTTAAAGGCACTGTTTAAGGGTTCAGAGGTAACCCTTTAACAACCAACATCTGGTGTTTCTTAAAGTTGAAATGTGTGTGTAAAAGTTGGAAAGAGCATGCCATGGTCTCTTCTCCCAAGTGACAAGTCATAGGACAAGAGGTAATAGTCTCAAGCTGTGCCAGGGGAGGCTTAGACTGGATGTTAGTAGATCAGGCACTGGAACAGGCTGCCCAGGGCAAGGCTGGAGTCACCATCTCTGGAAGTGTTCACAAACCGTGTAGATGAGGCCCTCAGTGCCATGGGTTAGTGGTGGCTTTGGCAGTGGTGGAGTAATGGTTGAACTTGATCATCTTAAAGGTCTCTTCCAACCTGGTTGATTCCGTGACTCTCTGTGTCATAGAGCCTAGTATAACATTGCCATCTTCCTTGACAGTTGCACTATAAAGTCCCTTCAGCGACGTCATGTTTGCATCAGCCGCCTGGAGAGGCCTCAGAATTGGGGTGAAAACTCCTGCGAAGTGAGATTTGTGATATTAGTCCTGGCTCCTCCAAAAATGGTGAGTATTGTGTTTGCTTTGGTGCTTCAGAGTGTTCTCCCAAGATTGCTTTTCCTTGGTCCCTTAGGGTTAATGACAACATATTATTCTTTTAAACACAAGGGGATGTGAAAAAGCCCGAGATCATCTCGGTAGCTGTCAAGATGATTTATACTGTGCTTGTGAGGGGTAGATTAGTCAGCTGCATCCTAGTCTCATCCCAAAGAATGGCCTCTAGCCTGACTGGGAGGAAAACATTACAGATCAAATGTGTCTTAGTCTCCATATACTTTTTGCTAGAGCTACAGTGATGCATGCTTTACTGCACAGATAATGCACTTTTTGCATGCTGTGATGCATGTTTAACTCCACAGATTTCCCCCCTCCAGCTTTACTGGTTTAGCTACTACTTTCAGAGGTAAGGAATGCCAGTCCTGGTTAAAGCCATGCCTGTGAGTCTGCAGCTGATACCCCATTGCAAAGATCGGGGTTGCTTCCCGGCAAGCTCTCTTGATGGAACACTGAGTCATCCTGCAGATGTGGTTGCAGCAGTTGCAGATGGACTGATGTAACCAAGAGGAAGATGTAATTTTGTGAGCTCTGTTACAGTACGGGCAAGACTACTTGGGGGCTGGGGTGCTTGTAAGCTCAGACTGTCCTGAGGCCCATTGGGATGTGCTTTCATAGCTTTTGGCGCTCAAAGCAGGAAGGCTAATACTTGACCAAATGTACTGGTTCTTTGGTGTAGACAAGTCCAACAAATAGCATGGTATTACATTTACTGTAATATCATGGGGGGCATCAAGGTTAATTGAGGATCACCATCCTGTCTTCCTAGAAAGCCCTGGCTTGATCAAGATGAAGTGTTCTTCTAGCTAATGGTTGAATGGTTCAAAGCTCAAGACCTTTTCACACTTAAGCTGGCTGTTTACCCCTTGGACTACTGGGTCTGTGCTTCTGGGAGGTGCTGGAGAGGTTGGAGACCTTGTCTGGAGCAGGACACATCCTGATTCAGTTTCCTGCTCTTCAATGCTGTCTGCGTGACCTTGGGACCTTCTAGTCTGGTCTGTCTGTCTCCTCTAGCCCTCCACCACCACCCTTGCTTAAATGGAAATACTGGTGTTTCCTTATTTCCCAGGATTTTTGGCAGATTTCTCACAACTGAGCAGTTCAATGCTTTTGGCATAGATCTCAAACCCAACAGGCTGAAAACATATTGATGTTCCTTATGAAAAGCAGCAGGGAAACAACTGAACCTGTGTGCAATTGCATTGATCTCTCTTTCATTGTATGGCAGCTTGCTTATCTCCGGCCAGCTACGTGCAAAGCACCCAGCAAACGGGTCTGCATCCGCTTGTAGCCTCAAAGTTTGCATTTCCGATGGACAGCATCAAATTAAGGGAAGGGAGTGGAGGCCAAGCAGAGCTGCAGTTGCCAATGTGCTTTTTATTTTAAATGAGTTTATCTAAGCCAGCTCTAAGTACGCATTTCTGGTACAGCAGTTAAAATAATTAACCTGCTGACAGTAACAGATGAAATGAGCCTTGCTTGGGGAGAGGAAAAAAAAAAAAAAGCCCAGAAAATGGGCATCTGTTGTGCTAAGGAATCCAGATCCTCGGCCTTCTCTAATGTAGAGAATGGAAAAAAACTTGTTCTTCTGCAAATCTCAGTGCTCCTTCTCTCTTGGAAAGCAAAGAAAGGAAGCAGCATTGGGAAGCTTGGGGTAACTGCTTGCAGCATCCAGCCCAAGGGCCACTGCTTAGAGGTGAAAGGAGAAGACTCTCCTGTGATGGGAAATCCAGGCTGAAAGAACCAAGCTTACAATTTCTGCTCCCAGAGCAGATTGTCTTAATCCAAACCCTGCCCTAAAAAGTGAAGTTGAACATGTCCTAGCAATCCCTGAAGGGATATTCTCTGTAACGAAGAAAGGGTGATGGAGGAGAGGGGGTGGCAGGGCAATGTGAGTGACGAGGAAGTATAGCGTTAGTGATGCCTCTGGGATTAGTGCAATGCCACCCACATGTCCATGCTGTTTCCATCAAGCAACAATGAATTATTTGGTTGTGTTCATGAAGAGTTTGTTCATCTGCTTTGTTATGAATCATGCAAACTAATTCAGATCAATCACACATGCTCGCTACTACTTTTCACAGTACTGCGAGGAGGTTGGAGGCTTTCCAAAGGAGGGTGGTTGTTTGGGTGTCTTTGGCAGTTGCTGCGTGGTGAGTGTTGAGCATAGCTAAGGCGGATGGGTTAAAACTTTGCATTGAAAGAAGCTCTTAATGAGCTATGGTTCTACATAACTTTGCCTTGGCAAGTATCTGTCCTGAACAAAGTGGTAAAAGCAGTTGAGCAGGTCAGGGATGTAGAGCTTTGGATTTGGTGGGTTTGTGCAGGGATGGGGAGCTCACTCTTCTTTCCTGTTCCTTTGTGTCTAATTGCTAATGTGCTTGGAGCACTAAGCAAGCAGGCTGGATACTGTTGAAGCTGGGTCCTCAAAGATCAGGTCTGTGGCTCACAGAAAGGTTAAAACCTGCACATAGCACTTGTTCCTCTTTTGTGTTTACATGTCTCCTGTCCCTTCCAAACATTTAATGAAGATAGTGAGATTGTGAGACCTCACCTGGAGCATTGTGTGCAGTTGTGGTGTCCTCAACATAAAAAGGACATGGAACTGCTGGAACAAGTCCAGAGGAGGCCACGAGGATGATCAGGGACTGGAGCACCTCCCGTATGAAGACAGGCTGAGGAAGTTGGGGCTGTTCAGCCTGGAGAAGAGAAGGCTGCGTGGGGACCTCATAGCAGCCTTCCAGTACCTGAAGGGGGCCTATAGGGATGCTGGGGAGGGACTCTTCATCAGGGACTGTAGTGACAGGACAAGGGGTAACGGGTTCAAACTGAAACAGGGGAAGTTTAGATTAGATCTAAGGAGGAAATTCTTTCCTGTGAGGGTGGTGAGGCACTGGAATGGGTTGCCCAGGGAGGTTGTGAGTGTTCCATCCCTGGCAGTGTTCAAGGCCAGGTTGGATGAAACCTTGGGTGGGATGGTTTAGTGTGAGGTGTCCCTGCCCATGGTATGGGGGTTGGAACTGGATGATCTTGAGGTCCTTTCCAACCCTAACTATTCTATGATTCTATGATTATATAGGGCAGCTCATCTGCATGCTCAGCTGCTTCTTTCTTATGCTTTCCTATGTGCGAGTAGTTATTTCAGCTGAGAGCTCTAAATCTCCACTTGTGCTGCCAGAATTGCCCCAGAGAGGCCAACTGAATTGGGTTTTAATCCCCCCAAAATGGGAAGCTTATGAAGCAGATACGCACAATAATCTCAGTCTTACAGAAAAGACATCAGGACACTTGTACCTGCAGGAACCTTGACTACAGCATCTTTCCACCTTAGCAGCAGTAATACTGAGATGCTGGAGGATAGTAAAGACTCTTTGTTTAGTCTTAGCAGCTTGGAAGGGAAACCAAGGGATAAAATGCATGTTTAGCACAATTCAGATTTGGATCAATCCTGGGAAGTTGATCAGGTAAGATGGATCAGTGCTTCTGTATGCTGATGAATTCACAGGATCCTTCTGTGGCTGGTGTGTTTGTTTGCAACAGCTGCCGCATGTGCCCTTTTCCATTGGGTGTCTCAGGTCCTGGAAGCCAAGCAGCTTGCTCTTCAGTGCTCAGTGGGGTAAATCAGTGGGTTTGCATTATAGAAGTGAAAGGAAATAGTTTTGTAAGTGTCTTTTTTCTGTCTTTTTTTTCTTTTTCCTGTTCAGAAAAGTACCAAAACAGCCACAGAAGTGGGCAGGACCTTTGCCACAATGTTTTCAGACATAACCTTTCGGCAGAAGCTCTTAGAAACCAAAACAGAAGAGGAGTTCAAGGAAGCCTTAGTCCACCAACGCCACTTATTGACGGTGGTGAATCAAAGACCTTCGATAAGCGATGGGCACAAGTCGCACGGCTCTAAGCCACTCAAGGTAAGGCCAGCCAACATCTGCCCTACCCCTGCTTCAGGGATGTCCAAGTGCATAAATGCAATGGGGGTGGGTAAGATGATGAAGCACTCGGGCTGCTTGCATCCACTGGGCTCCCTTAGCAAGCTGTCAGTGCTGAGCTTTCTACACACTGCTTCTGTGTCTAGGTCCACCTTCCTTAGCTCCTACTGTAAATCTACAAGAGAAAACCCACTTCAAAGAGGCAGGTGCTGAAGGGATGCAGAACAGCAGGGGGTTGAAATGGTTACAAGACTTTGATTCCAGATGCTTAGTCAAGGGTGGGATTAATGGATCACTGTGCATTGTCAGTCCAGGGTACTTAATCCTTAGAATCAGCAGTCTCTGAAGGAAACTGCTGCTTGTCTTTTCCACAGCCAAAAGACTTCTTGGCCATCTCTGCATAGTAATTTCACTTAAAAGTTGCCTGTCAGTATTTGGCCTGACTTCTCGCTGTTTGATCTGTAGCTCTGTAAAACATTACTTGCTCCGTACTTTAAAGTACGAGGGAAATGCTGTAACCCTGCTTTTTTTTTCCCCTGGAATTTCCTGTGTGTTGGTCATTGCTTTGTTTTTCCGCTCAGAAATTCATTCTTTAAGCAGACAGCATACCTGAAAAACAAACTGTGCTGTCTTTAGCCTGCTGCTCCTGTCCCTGAATTACAAATAACCTTAAAGCTTTGAGTTGCCTGCGGTGCAGAAGCTGGTTAACTTATCACTTCTTTTTTCTCCCCCCTGGGTTTTGATCTACACATCTGGAAATAAGCAAAGCTCATGTTTTTCCTGCACAATCCTCTTGCTTATAGGTAGCGCTTTGAACTTTCCTACACCCCATACGTGCTCTTAACGTTGCAGAACAAGTCCTGAAGCCCTCTTTAAACCTAGGTTGTGCAGAGTGGTAGTACTCAGAGTAGCTGCCAAGGTGTCATTTAGATAAAGCAGGTTTAACCCTTTACACTTGGTCTTTCAAAGGAGTTTTTGTTGTAGCAGTTGAAGTGTCTGGCTCTGTCTTCTGCTAAAACAATCCTGTAGAGGATTTTCTGGTTTGGTGAGCAGGAGGGCTAGATGCATTGCTGAGCTTGTCAATGTTGGCCCTGAGAAGTGGTGGTTCCTACCTGCCTTGCTGGGCAAGCAGCCTTGGCCAGGCAGGCTTCTGATGGTTCTGAGCTAGTGCTGTAGATAGCAATGCTTGCTTCTTTAGTGCTTGCCCTTGGCATTGATCTTTCTTGGTCTGGATTAGGTAAACCGTTGTTTTTGAAGCGGCCCTCAGGAGATGCAGCCTGTGTTAGTAGTAACTCTGCTTTCTCCTGTCTTTTGGAAGAAGCTGTCCCCCACTCCACCTTGCCAGCATAGACCTTAAGAGCTGGCTTGGGGATTTCTTTTCCTGGCAAGCAAAGATCTGCCTGGAGAAGTGAGGTTGATTGGAGATCATAGCCTGTGTTCCTCAGTTCCTATGAGAGCCATCTCCAGCATCTCTTCCCCCTCTCCCTGCCCTAGTGCAATAGTCTTCTAGAAGGAAGCATTTAATATGAGCACAAACTCATATGAGACCGGGGTGTAATTTCAACCTGTGAACCACCCCCAGTGAAATAAATACCCTAAGTCAGAGCCACTGTATTATTACAAGTGAGCCCTAAGGAGGGACCAGGAGGGTTAAGTCTCTTGGTAGCATAAAAATCTGCCTCCTGCAGATCTTTTCCACCATTGGCCCTGAAGTGACGGGGAAAAAATGGGCCTCAAGTTCTCTGATTGTGGGGCTTTTGCAAGTGCTTGTTTTTACCCCTGCTGAAATGCTGAAGGAGACATGACAGTTGCATACCATGCTGTGCTTCCAGCACAGTCAGTTTGCTTTGGCTCGTGTCTGAGGACTGTTTAGGGAAGTCTACAGACTCAGTCATAATTAAGTCAGCCTGAAATCCTCTTGTTTACTGAGGCATCTAATTGTGATTTTGCTCATGGAGGAGCCTCCGACAGTTGTGATGCTTTCTGGCTGTGATTTTTGTGTCTGTTTGATACCTGTGTGGGTTTGCTGAAATGGCTGGGTTATACTTGCTCAGCATTAGCAGGAGGGAGGATAGTGTGTGTCCCTGGTCTATGTAAAATAGTTCTGCAGCCCCCCAGTACTTTAGGGGAGGATTGAGAAAGAGTAGGTGGTATTGGAACAGGTATTTTCTGTTTGACCTTTTAACTGCTGTTAAGAGGTTCTAGAGGTCCAGAACGGGCAGTGGAGCTGGTGCAGGTCCTGGAGCCCAAGTGTGATGGGGAATGGCTGAGGGACCTGGGGGGTTCAGATGGAGAAGAGAAGGCTCAGGGGGGACCTGATGGCTCCCTACAAGTGCCTGCCAGGAGGATGGAGCCAGGAGGGGCTGGGCTCTGCTCCCAGGGAACAAGGGATGGGACAAGAGGAACCGGCCTCAAGCTGCCCCCGGGCAGGTTTAGATGGAGCTGAGGAACAATTCCTGCCCCAGAGGGTGCTCAGGCATTGGAACAGGCTGCCCAGGGCAGGGCTGCAGGCACCGGCCCTGCAAGGGTTCACACACCGTGGAGATGAGGCCTCAGTGCCATGGGGCAGTGGTGGCCTTGGCAGTGCTGGGGAATGGTTGGACTGGATGAGCTGAAAGGGCTTTTCCAACCTGGTTTATTCTATGATTCTAAGTGCTGGCTTGGCCTCTTCCTATAACACAAACAATTGTCACTTATAAGAAGAGACTTGAAAGGATTCGTAAAACAGAGAGTGTAAATTCATGAACTTGCTCTAGGTCTTTTGTGTGTGTCCTTTTGCTGTTCTTTCCTCCGTTATGTATTAGGAGCAGCATGGGCAAAGCACTGGAAGGCCTTTCAGAAGAAGAGAATAAGGAGAGTGAAGGAGGGTTAGGTGTTGGGAACCTGAGCTGTGGCTCCTAAAGCTAATAAGCCTTGAGCTTGGTGTTGGCAGGGGATGCAGCTTTGGCCTCCTGGATAAGGCCACACAGGATGTTAAATCAAAAGACACTAGGGCCATGGGAGGTGCCACCGTGAACAGGAGTGGAAAGCCAATGGGTCAGCCAAATGTGACCCACTGAAGGAGAAGGAAGCAGGGAATGGCAGTCCAAGAAATTCCCATCACTGGAGTGAATGAGGAAGCAGATCAAAAAGGGGCAAGAATGAAGTGTCACCTCTGCCCTTCCCAAGGGGTTTTGAAACTTCATGAGATGGGAGCAAGAAGAAGGCAGGAGGCAAAAGCCAGACTGAAACATGTCTGGAGTGGAGCTGGGCAGTGAAGATGAGTGGTGGACAGGTTGGGGGATAAAAGTAAAACCAGAAAGAGCAGGAACTTCAGAGGTCAGTAAACTTGGTCTTTTATCTCCTCAGTGTAACCCAAGTTAAGTGTGAGGTTAGTAGAATAGAGAGGGAAGTTAAGAGGAGGGTTAGCTGTACAGAAGAAACAGGTTCCCCCATATTTAGATGAGGTTTAGCTCGACATCCCTATGTCCAGCTCTCGACTAAACTCACACACGTGCAAGCATAAATGCATGAAGGTATTTGGTATCTCAAACATAACTCGTTGGCTCACCCCTCTATCAAAATTTGCCTCGATGTACCTTGCAGGACGAGAAGCTGGGCAGCGCTTTCCCCTTCTGCGCACTCACTGCTGCCTTTGGACAGGTGCTGTTCATGAATGCCCCTTCCCTCCCCACCCTACACGCAGCCCCAGACCAGCAGTGAGCCTGTGGCTTCTGCACGAGATACCCCGAGCATTGTTTTCCATGTACTCACTGCAGCAAGATGAGTAAACATATTAGTCATTACAGCTATTGTGATTCTCTGGCTGACTCGTGCCTTCTGGAATCTCTTTCTAGGGGGTAGAAATTAAATTGCTTTTCAAGTGCATATGGCTTTGATGTCCAAATACGCCTCCAAATATGTTTTAAGCTCCTAGCTTTTTCGGAAACGCTTAAAATGCAGGTGTTTGTCTTTTCATCCTGATTGTTCAGGTTAGAGAGTTGAAACTGTCTGAAAGTAATACAGGTGCATTGGCAAAATGCAACAGAACTGACTTAAGTAGCTGAAAGATGAGATATCAGTGGTAGATGCAGGAGTTGGTCCTCTGAGGTATCTTTTGTACCCCAAACGTTGGTGCTTGCTGTGCCCAGGGTATTCCTTCTAAAGCAGAGGTTTCCTTGCTGTGTTTTACTTACGGCTTCGATCTTCCAAGAGCTGCAAAGCAGGTGAGTCCCATGAGAAAAAGCATGTGTGTAGGCTGTTAAACAAGCACTGTAGTGTTGAGTCCTTTCCAAAGCAGTAGTTACCAGTTTCCACATAAACCATCCCAAGGAAGATGTCCATGTTGTGTTGATGTGTTGATGTAAATTTTGGATCTGTGATTTCTTTTCCCACCCTTACAGAGGTAATCAGTCTTGTGTGTCTAGTTCTTCAACAAACAAGGAATGTTTCAGAGGAGACAGCTGGAGTAATTAGCACTGTATAAAGGTGCATTTGATTTTCAGAGTAGAATGTGTCCTCTTGAGTTGAGAATAACAGGGAAAAAAACTGACAGGTGCCTCATTTGCAAGTGTTGCCTATGCTGATGCTTTCCATGTGCTTTCTGTAAGGATGTAGTTGTTAGAATTGGGAGGCTGTAAGTCAGTAGCAGCTGTCACATACTTCTGAGAAGCTCCTTATTGCCTGTGGCGAGCATCATATCCTATAAACAATCACACTGCACCTTGCAGGCCCCCAGACCAGCAATAAAGGGAAGATGTTGGGTATTTGAAACCTTTTCACAGTGACCCTACCGTCTTTTAATGGGTAGTAATTATGGCTTGGTTATATGAAGTTATTCAAGCTTTTGGTGGCATTTGAGGTCTAGACAGTTCCCTTAGAATCACAGAATAGTTTGGGTTGGAAAGGACCTTAAGATCATCTAGCTCCAACCCCCTGCCATAGGCAGGGATGCCTCACACTAGACCAAGGCTCTGTCCAACTTGCCTTGAGCATCGATTTGAGATCGCCTTTTCCCATGGCAATGCTACAGAAGGGAGCACTTTCTGGGGATCCCCTTTCAAATTCTTTACATGAATTTGGGGGAAGAGTTTTTGTTGTGGCATCCAAAGAAAAACAAGCTTGCTAGAGAGACAGGAAAGGCATCTCTGACTTGATATTTAACCCCAGGGTGTGCAAGGTCTAATCCTGCTGTTGGCCAGGGTGTTTTCAGCGAGTCACACTGTGCATCAGCTCCCTCACCTGCAAAGCAGACATGAATGGGAGGGGAAAAAGGGAAGGAAGGGAGGAAAACAGGGTGGTCTGGGGGATTTTTCTCTTTCACAATGCTTCCGAGGATATAAATTGAAGTGCAATGAGTTTATTGTTATTATCATTACAGAATCAGATTTGAATGCCCTATTCAACATGACCAGTTTTGCTCCTATCAGTATTGAATAAGGAGGTTAATCTCTTTAACAATACATGAGTCTTTCAACTGACACAGCACTTCCTTCCTTTCTTTAGTTGCATGAGTTTCTCAATGTTGGCAAGGGGATTTCTGATGACATTGCACGAAGATTTCCAGTGTACGCTTTGGACTTCACTGATGGTATGTTGGCCAATGTTTATGAAAGCATTGGCCCGATCTTGAATTTTTTGTGATGTGATGTCCTGTTTACAGTGTGCATTGAATGTGTTCTTTGATATGTGTAATACCTCTCTGACTCCTGATTTAACAGCATCTTTTGACTAAAGCCCGTGACTAGGCAGCGTGGCACGCTATGGATGAGTCTTGCAGTCTTCCCTTAATGAAGATGCTGGCTGTATGTAGATGAGGATCTTAATTTTTATTAAGCAATGAAGCGATTAAATGGATTGATTGTTGTCGTGTGTAGACACAAATCAACTCATTGCAACCTAATTGCTCAGCTCTGGGCTAATAGACCCTTACTGCTGTCTTTGCAAGCCAGCATCAATAGCAATTATGGTGATGCTGGGGGAGTTGAGAATGCTTAAACAACTTCTGAGCTGTAGTAACTTCAGCTCGGTGCTTTTAAAAACAGGATATAGCTTGTCTGTGGTAGCCGGATCACAGGAGTGTTTATACTGAGCCTCAGGTTTCAGGCTTTATCTAGCTCCCACAATGCCCTTGTTTAGTTTTAAGAGTCACTTTCTCCCCTTTTTGCTCTCAAACTTCCACTTTCAGAGATTCTTAAAGGCTGTGAAAAGTCTTCAAGGCAAACCATGATTGTAGAGCCTCAGGTTGACATCAAAACATGTTCAATTCTCCTAGCTTACTAGAGAGTTGGTTAATATATTCAAGTATCAAACCAAGAAAGCTCCCATAAAATGAAGAGTGTTGGCAAGGAGAATCTTGGGGCTCTATCAGACACCTTCTTTTGTTTAAATCCTTCTTAGCTTGAGACACAGTGTCCCAGCCTTCCCCCCTGCACCTCTGCTGAAGGCTCTCTCCCTTGGAGTTGGCATAAGAAAAGAAGATGCATACCTGAGCCCCATCTTGTAGATAAGTCTTTTAGTGCAAAGCCACCTTTCACAGCAGCTGAAGCTTGAGAGCAAGCATGAGCAGGGTATGGATGTGTGTCCTTCACCGCATTTTGACAAGGATGGTCACCACCAGCAGAGAAACATAGGAATCAGCTAATGGCTGCCCGGCTGAAGGAGATGCATGTGTCTGGGGGAGCTGCCAAGTAGTTGTTTCCTGCAGAGATCCAGCTTTGTTGACTAGGAATGCTTCATCCACCACAGTGTGTTTTGAAGCTAGTGATGTCCACTGTGCTGGAAAGAATAAAATGGGGTGAGATGCTGGCTTAGCACAGTGGTTGAGTTCTGGATGCTTTCTCCAGGTGCTTTGTAATTGCTGGGGTGAAACTATTCGCAGGAGGCTTGGGGTGATAGGAGGACAGGCTCTGTCTGAAGTCAAGGTAATACTATATTCATAGGGGATTTGAGCCTATGTTGGGGGTAGAGGGAACAACAAGGAGTCTGACAAAACAGAATAGCATGTGCATCATTGGCACCAGATGTGGCAGGGGACTTATGGTGCTAATCCGGACACCTCTGGAGTGGGTTCAAGACACTTCATCTCCATGGTTGTTGCTTTGTAGTGCTAACCTTTCATTATAAAGGGATATTAAAGCACTTCAGAAGGGAAGTGCTGCAGAAACACCTTGTAAGGACCCATTGCAGATGTGCTGCGGCTGTTGGTGTCCTGAGCACAGTAGGTTCAGAAGCACAGGACCATATGATGGTCCTGTGGCCAACTTTGGCTGTCAACAAATTTGGAAATGCATTTCAGGGTTTATGTTTTGGCTCTCTATGTATCCAAATTAACTCTGCAAGCTGCCTGTCAGCTATATCCAGCTCCACAAGCTTTCAATGAACTGGCGTGCATAGCAGATCAGGCTTGGCATAAACAAGGTGCCGGGATTGACTAGCTTGAAATAATTGTTCCCTTGGGTCCATCATACATCTGCCCTGAGTGATAAAACACTGTCATAGTGAGAATCCAGCGTTACAAACATTCCAGAAAGCTGATTTTGGTATAAAATGCAGGTATGTGATTAAAAGTGTCAGAGCATTGTTATACAATGTCTGGAGAGAAGAAAGTACAAACACAAGCCAAGTGAAACTCAAGAAATATTGAAGCTCAAATGTGAAATATCCACCTTAGGAGCAGTTGTGCTCTTTCAAATAGGATGAGGAAAAGGAGGATATTTTCCAGAAACATATATTTAGTATATGCCATTTCTTCCTAAAAATATCAGAAATTAGGATGAATTATTTAAGGATCAGCATGGAATGAAAACCAGATGGAGCATAATGCATCTGCCATAAACCAAGACTGAAGGTGATCAGGAATGTGAAACTCCTGGGCCATCTCAAAGCAGCAGCTTACCAGAACATTGGGGATTTGAGCCATCCAAATGTCTGCACTCCAGACAACCACACATGCACCATCAAAGAGCTCTGACATACAAAGATGCCTTTTTCAATGGTTGGAGTCTCTAAATCATCACTCTGAGAAGCATCCTGGGGTTTTGGGTTAGACAGATGAACAGGGTGATAAATAAGAGGGCTTTTGTAGAGCCAGCAAGCGTTTGGTCAGTTGGATGTTAGTGGGATTGGTGGTCTTCACACATTGCACAAATCTGGCTATTAAATTATCCTTACATCATGATTTGGGAGAGGAGAGAAAGAAATCATTCTCATTTCTTTTACCTGCAGATTAGGAACTTGTCAACTTTGCTTTGGGTTGTGAAGTCTTGCGCATTCTATTGAATGCTCAACGGATCAAGGAAGAGTTTGCTAAACTTTTAGTGATAACTATGGCTTGTAATAGGTTTCTTCCAGTGGAAGCATCTGAAGGTGAACAATTGGGCTATGCAGAGCCTAAGAACACCTATCATTTTCCTTTTAATTTAGGATTCACACCATTTGATATGTAGTTTCCTCTTGATGACTACAACCTTTCTTTATGGGATTCTGCCTTAAAAAAAGCTTGTACCAAGTGTCATTCTGATTTTGTCAAATAGGTTCAAAATATATGTGTATCAATATTATTAGTCTTTAAAACTTAGTCAAAACTCTAGGAGCTTCCTGAATTTTTTAATATTATGGCTGGTTTGAATGGAGGAAGGAATTCTGCCTGGACTCAGCTCTCAGTTTCCCAAAACCCCTCAAAGCTGCTACATTTATTCTTCAGTGTGTATTTCCTGCTGCAACATGGAGGAATAAACACTTATGAATGGAGCGCCTGGAGTGCCAGAGGGGAAATTTGATGTGCCTGAGATTCTTATGGTGAGCTTTGATGCTGTGTTCTGTTGTATCCCTTCCCCTCTTGGGGAGAGAGGGTGAAGGGAAGATAGGAGAGCTGAGATTTATTCTGCTTCCTTCTGTTTTCCTGGACCTGTGTCCTCAGCACACATGGATGTGGTGAGTGAATGGTTCAGCTGGAAATGTGGATTCCTCCCTGTCCTTGGTCCTGCAGAGGGTCCCTCACCAGCTCCTGCGAGTAAGGCATCTGCTGGCAGCATCCTTGGGATTTGATGGTGATGGTTTGCAGGAGGGGGAGATCTCCAGAGCTCCCTGTAATGTGAGCAGGCTTAGAAGGAAGGCTTGAAGAAGGCACCGGGAAACTGGGATGTGAAAGGGAAGTTTTGTTTTGCTGGCTGTCTACAATAGCACAGAGCTTAAGTTGCTGTGGATTGACTGTGGCATGTGCCAAACCTTCACTGACTGTCCCACCTCATTGCACTGACTACTTTGGCTGGACTGTATCCTTGAATGAGGAAGAAGAGCAAAGGGATTGCATATAGGCTTTTTCCCTTCATCGCCTCTGCTACCCTCTGTTAGATGATAAGGCAGCTCTTACATCACTTTGCAACCTGAATGTAACAGTTCAGTGTCCAACTGAAGACAGACTTGTTGGTTTGCTCTGGGTCATCATGACCTGGGTTACTTTTGAAGTCTCTCTCTTTGTTCATGGTGAATGGGAACACATCAAAGATACATAAAAACATCTTGTTTTGTCTGCGGATGTTTCCTTCCAAGAGGCTTTATGACAAATGGGCTGAAAGAAATAAGAAACAAAAGCTGAGCCCTTGATTTGTTTGTTCATACCTCTCTAGTCTGAGAACATGCTTGGCTTCTCTGCTCCAAAATCAGTAAGGCTGGAGCTCCTTTTCCAGTTCTTAGTCTCAATTGTATGGTGATTTACTCTTCACAGGACATAAGGGGAGACTGATCTTCTTTTCATCTTCAGAAAACTGGGCAGAATTTAGCAGCCATTCACATAAGTTAATGGCCAGCTTAATGGCATTAGCAGAAGTTTGTAATGCTTTGAGTTTTTATGGCTCAAAACCTGTGACCAGATATCCGTACTGAGCTTTAGCACTGAAAGGTGATGTTTTTAAATCAGGGTTTTAATAGACACATCCTCGCTGCTGTGCTGCAGATCAGTGTAATTAAACTTGCTTTGCATTGGGTATTTCAGAGAATTGGGAAGGAATGTTAATAGACATCACGTAGAATGTTCATCTGTCTCAATTTTGCTCCAGTAAATGTACAATTAGTAGATTAAGGAGCTCTAGTCCCAATCTCTGGGTGTCTTGGCCGTTAATTTATTGATGAAGCAAAGTGAGGCCAGCAGTGCTTCGGTTTTCTCTGCTGCTCTAACCTTGTCTTTTAAAAATGACGACATTTTAGAAATGGAAGCAAGTGAAATAGAACTGTCATGTTGATGCACATAATTGCCTCCCATTTCAATGCGTAGATGTACCTTAATTTCAAAGGATTGCTTCTGTAATAGTCAGCTACTCCAGTTTCACAGCTGGACCCAGAGCTGATTTCTCTGCTACACATTTAGATTGTGCAGTTGGAGTGACAACGTTATTCAATGGCTTTATGAGCCTGCTGCAGACGAAATGCCATCATGATGCAGCCCACCTTCTTTTCAATGAAGTCATGTCAGTCCCTAGATTGCAAATAGACCCTGAATCTGTTTAGCCAGATGTTGGCTTTAAAAAGGCAAAAGGTAAATTGTGGTTAATACTGCATTTTTAGTGCTTGTTTCAGGTGAGTCTGTACAATGAGGCTGTATTTCATCATGGTTTAAACTGTAATTAAAGTGATTAATCATGTTTGTGAAAGAGGATGTTCAATTATTGTCTCCATTATGAAGTGAATTTTGCTGCCTACCAGGAGGGATTCTTTGCTCCTTGGATCTCATCTGACTGATTATGGTCTAATAGAAGTATTGCTTTGTACAGGAAGTCTTGCATCCAGCCATGATGTGGCAGAAGGACCCCCTTGATCAGGAAGGACTCCTGCTGCTTGCTTTGCAAGGATAGAACCTGAAACTAAAAGCCATGCATGGATTTTTGTGATGCTCTTGAAGGCTTCTTCCTTCCTTCAGCCCTCTCATACTATGGTTTATCTACCTGAAAGGTGTTTTTAGGAAGCACCTCATCATTTATGTACCTTTCTCTGCTCAGCAAATGAGCTTTTCTTTTCCTAACTATAAGTTGTTTCTTTGGTCCTGGTTGCCAGTCGTCTTATGAATGATTTCAAAGCTTTCAGGCATTGTTGCCTTTGACCTTGGAAAGTCTCCTTTGTCTAAAAAGTAGTATTCTGGAGTGGCACAGAGTCCTCTGAACAAGGATGTGACCATCTCAACATATAAATCTGCCACTCAATCCACTGTTTGCCCTGCCAAGTCTTTCCTTTTCCCTCAAGGTCTCAGGCACTTGGGAGTGTGAGGTAGGAGCCTACATCTGTTGGACTTAAGATCACATGAGAAAGCTTCATCTGCAAGAAGTAGATTTCAGGCCCTTTGGTTGCCAAGATTGGTCAGGAATGTGGTCTGTGGTTTCTGTATCCTCATAGTAAACTAAAAGGAATCTGCCTGGAAACAGCTGGTCCTATGACTCCTGAAGGTCAGGTTCATATTTGCATGCTTGAAATGTCTCTTGTCAAGTTTTAGCCCCTGCCCTTTATTTTGAGGCTGCTGAGCATCAAAACTCCTATTTTTGTCTGTTTCTTGTGTCTGTGAACAGGAACCTTTAAGGTGTCCCTTTATTCATGTGGCTGCCTTTTCATTACTCATCATCTTTGATTTTTGGTTTCTGCATCCTCCTCCTCTCCTTATCTCTGCACAGCAAATGGTGCAGAAAGCAGATGTTAGATAAGATCCCAAAGTCATTGGCTGAAATTTCATTCCAGTGATGCAGTTAGTCTGTTGTGACTGTCCAGATTCTCTGCGTTGCACCAAGAGCCTCTAATGCAAAGCCCTCCCTTCTCTGATTCAACTCAGGAGCTTGTAGCTCTCTTGGCAAGGGACTGATGCTTGCAGAAGCTGAGATGGACTTTGGGGAGCTTAGAGGCAGATGCCTGTGTGAGACTTAACTGCTAAAGAGGCTTCCAGAAAGTGGAATTAGGCAACTCCAATCTCGTCCAAGTGTCTCACAACAGAAACACCCTCAAGGATGGTGGCACAAGCAGCTTGAAGGCTGCTTTAAGGTTTTCTCTGAAGAGGCTGTTCTGTGGAAAAGCTGTTCTCCTCAAGCAATATCAGCTGTGGCCATCTCTCATCCTTTCTCTTGTGTGATATGAGCTCACTGGGGGATGCGCATCAGCCTGAAAACAGGAAAGGGAAGGGAAGCTACTTCAGAGGCCCTCAAATTCATATTATGACACTTTAATTCTCTCTCTGGCTGCTTTTGTTTTGGCCTGGTGTGTTTTTTCCGATGGAGATGAGAGGGGGTGAGTGGATGGAAAAGAAAGAAGCCATTCTTTTAGAAAGGCTCTTTTAAGGACAAAACTCTCAACATACACATTCTTGACCTCTTGTGCTATTTGTTTTTGTATGTCTGCTAGCACTAATTGGCTCAGCATAGCATATTATTGATTTCAAGCCTATAATCTCAGACTATTATTGATTTCAAGCCTATAATCTCAGACTTCTACCTAAGGGAAAATGAAGTGCTTCATGTTTTCCTGCCCAAGGCATTGTGAGTTGTGAAGATGAGCGATCGTCATGAAATTCATTAGGGGCATAGACCGGGATGCCTATAAAATTGGTATTAAAAAGGTAGGGATAGGGGGTTTATAAAACCTAAACTTACAGTTTCTGCTTTGATCCTATTCCAAGCTTTTGGGGCTGACAAAACTGAATGGGAGGCTTCGAGTATTTCCTGCTTTTATGATGCCAGGAATGCCAGTTGAAGCAAACTGATGGCATGTTGGTGCTTCTCCTTATGGTCCCAGATGAACAAAAGAGCGTGGTTATACAAAATCAAATGTTAAAGACATACCTATATGTTAAGACTAAGTATGGACTGAACTTCTACATCTGCCTTTCAACATGAAAAGGAGTTATTGGTACATATGGCTGACTTGAGTAGAGTTTGAATCCTTTATAAATGGACAGTGCTAACATGACTTTTGTTATGGTTTACACTAGGTATTATTGGAAACAACAAAGCTATAGGGAAATACATCACAACCATGATCTTTCTGTATTTTGCCTGCCTCCTTCCATCCATTGCCTTTGGGTCACTCAATGATGAAAATACCCGAGGCGTTATTGGTAAGTTTATCAGTTTGTGCATCTGTTATAAGATTCCATGTATTCAAACTGGGTAGCTCTGGACACAGAAGTTTGTGATAGTTTTCTGGACACAGAAAGTTGTGATAGTTTTTATTTACTTAAAAACCCCATAACTGAAGGTTTTCTAATTGTATGTCCATGACTATTTCTTGGAAGACTAGAAAAAATTAACACTACTTTGGATAGTATCATCTGACTTGAACTTAGATACATGCTGCTGTGTTTTTAAATGATGCCCACTTTATGACTATGTAATCTGCACATTTTTCCTGTGCTTTTGATCTGATTCTGATTGCCAGTATGATTGCCAGTATCCAAGCTGCTGCTGTAGCAAATGATGCTTTGCTCTATCTCAGTTGTGGCCCTGAAGCAGTTCATACTGCTGTTAGAGTCCATAGGAGTCTTAGTTGAAATCTTGTCCTGAAGGCCTCCACAAACACTGGTTATGTTTTTATAGCTGCTCAAAATAGGTGCTAAAAACCAAAACAAAGGAGGGAGGGGAAAGAAACCAAACCCTCAAATCAAATAAAAACCCCAGCATTCGCAGTTTAACATCTGGAAACCTGATGGCCTCCTAAATTACTGGTTCAAGTTTGTTGGCAAAGAATCACTTCCTGCTTTCACAATCTTACCTCTATACCCTCTGAACATCGCTCTTACTCGTTAGCAGTTGGCTTCTATGCCTCATGAATGCTCCTTGGTCAAGAAGGTGTTGGTTTAAAACGCTGTTTGTTTCCTTCCTTCCTAATTGCTTGTAGATGTGCAGAAGACAATCGTTGGCCAGTGTATTGGAGGGCTTCTTTATGCACTGTTTTCAGGGCAGCCTCTAGTTGTACTCCTAACTACAGCTCCCTTAGCACTCTACATTAATGGTAAGTCTATTAAACATGTATGTCACGGGACTGGTGTGATTGGGTTTGGTGGAATGGGACTTTGTGCAAGAACTTTACAATCCTGTTAGAGCTTTAGCTGCATTTGTTTAATATATCAATGTTAAAGAGATGCTTCTGGTGCTCAGGGAAAGGGGGGAAATTTGATTCAGGTTTAGTTAAAATTGGTTTCTAAAGGAATCATTTCGTGTAGAAAAAACACTTGTGAGATGAAGCAATGAAAAGAAATGCTTAAGGGAGGAAATATTTTTCATCTAATGGTTTTCTTATGTGGTTGCCTTTAACAAACTTGATGCTAAGAGCCTGAAACAAAATGTTTCTTGTTGTTTGGTTTGGTAGCTTTTATGGGGGGTGAGGTGGGTTAGTTTGGGAGCTTTTTGATTTGTCTGTTAAGATGTGGTTAATAGCTTTCTAGTTGCAGTTGCACACTGTTATTACTGAGCCAGAGGTATGAAGGAGCAAACTCAATATCTATAGGAACAATCAGAGAGGCTATGGTAAGGTTGAAAGGTTTAAGACGTGAGGTTTTGTCCATAGCACAGTGGCTGAGCATGCAGGGTGCAAAAACATGTATGAGACACCTTGATCAACAGCATCCTGAAATGTCAGTGAGAGCAAATTCCAAGGGCTGATTCTGGGGCCTTAATCCCTAGGAAAGATGCTTTGAGCAGAGAATAGTTTTCCAAGTGCTTCTTCCCATTTCTAGTGGAGGAAAGGGGCGGGGAAGAGTAAAACAGTTTGGATTGATCCACTGCTCACTTGGATGTGTAATAACAGACCTTTAACGGTATCTGCCATAAGTCCGTTGGAGTGAAGTCTTTAAAATGGTGCTTTTTGCCATCAAGCAGATGGTGCTCACAGGGTGGTAATATCAGAAGTTTAATCTGACACGTGAATGCTTCACTTTTGCAGTCATCCGAGGAATCTGTGATGACTACAACTTGGATTTCAGTGCTTTCTATGCCTGGATTGGACTGTGGAACAGCTTTTTCCTTGTGATGTACTCCCTCTTTAATTTCAGTCTTCTGATGAAACTCTTTAAAAGGTAGCTATTTTCAAGAAGTCATATTTTGATCAGATTATTCAGCAAATGGAAAAATTATACATTCCACAAGCTCCTTAATTACAAACTTACTGCAAAATGTGTTTTACGAGATGAAGCTAGTATCATTTCAGCTTATTGTTCCAGCTTGAAAGAAGCGCTTAAAAGATTCGCTGGGTTTTGTTTCCTGAGTTGGAGTTTAACTAAAATCGGTATAATTTTATGTAAATGCATGAATATGCTGATTTTTCCTTTGAATGGAGTTGAATGCAGACTCTGCTAATGGCTATATTAATGCCTGGAATTTTTTCCACAGGTCAACAGAAGAAATAATTGCACTTTTTATATCCATCACATTTGTGCTTGATGCCTTCAAAGGCATTATTAAAGGTAAGTTTTCCAGCAACGTTTTTCAATGCAGATCTCTGCTTTGTTTCCTTGTCAGAGAAATGCAAGGCTGCAAATATGCATGATGTTTGCTTGTTCCATGTTCGTTCAGGGTCTCCGGGGGGAAACTTTGTCAGTGTGAGATCGAAGTACCGCTTTGTCAGCAGTTTACCTGGATGTTCAGGATTTCTATCAGATCTAATTTCAGTTAGCTGAGATAGGATTTAATGTCTTAACTTTTACTGGATGGAGAAACCATAATAATGTTACTGTGGAAGTCTTTTCTTGATACCAGTCTCTTTGGTCCTGGCAAAAATAAAAATGGTCCATTCTAAATGCAAGGCATCTAGACCTCTTTCCTAACTGTATTATTAAAACTATATGGCTTGAGATTGCCCATTCTAATGCGAGACCCTTTCTTAACGGCAGCATGAGGACTTAGTGCTTTCCAGCATGCTCCTAAAGCTATTCTGCCCTTCCAGTCTAGGTCCTCATTAGTTAAGTTCTAGGTGAGCAGCCCTGGGATGTAACAGGTTTCTCTGGTACCTCTCTTCCCATCAGAATTGGCAGGATGTATTTGTGAAGGTGGAAGATGTTGGCAGAAATGCCCTGTGGGTGGCGATCTTTCTGTTCATCCCAGTGGGAAGTTGTCAGAGTCTACATTCCTTGGGTTTTGTGACCTTTGAAATCCTTCAGGACATACCTTAAGTACACTGAGCACACCCCTTGTTTTTGAGATACTTCGGTTTGGCTCATGGTATCTTGCATGCAATGAGAACACCTTCAAAGAGCAAGTTTGACACTGCAAAGCAATTTGAAGTGAGATACTTCTTCGCTTCATCGGGAATCCTTAATTTGGCTTATACGTGCTTTGATTGTGCAATAGGAGGGGGATTTAACTCTGCAGAACACCTGCATCTCTCAAATACCCTGTTTAGACAAAGCTTGGTGAAGGAGAAGCTGTTCTGGGATACTTTGCTTTCTACTTGCTCACTGTGTAGCTCTGAACTTTGCTTACTGTGTAGTGTTGGTGCCCTGTTCTGGAGGCATAGGACAGTCTCCCTGTGGCATTTAGGTGCTCCTGAACAGAACATTCAGCTGCTCTGTAAAAGTGAGCAACTGCAAGTGTTCACAGTGCTTCTGTAGGAGAGAGCTGATTTCCCATAGCAGGGGCATAGAATGCACGTTAAAGGTACAGAAAGCATCCATTGATCTCAGCTGCCAGACTCCCAGGAAAATGGAAGTAATATGTGAGTATTTACTCAATGCAAGAATATTGCAGCAGGGACAGGAGAGGATTCTGGAGGTTAATTAGTATAATTAGTGAATTAGTGCCATTCTCCCTTGTACTTGGGAAGGGCTGAATTTATAGGAACAATGGTAATGAGATCAAACCAACACTCCAGCCATTTTCCAGCTCACTCTGGCTTCAGCTGCACCTGGGACTATCAGTGCCTCAACAGATGGGACCCCAGATCCAGCCATGTCCCCAGGTGAAAGGCACTGATGCTGCTGGGCACAGACTATTCTTAACCCCCTCAGTGCTCATATTTAAACACATAACAGTGCAGACCATGTCTGCATGCTTGTCTGTCATCTTTCACTCTTGTTTTATAGTAGGAGGTGATGGCTGCTGCTGCCTCCTCTTCCTCCCACTCAGAGCTTCAGTTGAGCAGTTAAGCAGAAAGAGAAAGCTGGTACCTTTTCCATGCTGTTCAATGTGTTCTGGTTATGGCTAGCCAGCTGACAGCAGCTTTGGGCTTTCTTAATGCCAAGAGGACACTTTCTCCTGCCCAGATATATTTTCCTCAGTCTGTTTATAGCCTTGATTTTTTTTGCAAGGTACTCATACATGTGCAGGAAAGAAGGGGGGAGGGATGTGATACCATACAGAGGAATCCAGCCATGTGCATTCATGCTATCCTGGTGACACTTTGTTTTCGCCATGTGGCCCAGCCACCAAAGCTGTGTTTGTTTGATCTTGACATCTGCACTCTGCAGGAAATGGTGGCAAACTGGCTGAAGCAAACAAAGCGAGTTAATGTTGTTGGAGGGAACTTGAGCACACGCTAGGCTTGAGCATGGCTCTGTTTCAGCAAGGGAACCACCTGCTCTGCTGCTCTCTCTCAGTGTGGGCAACCAGATTCACTTATCTCTGTTACAAAAAAATTAGCTATAAATCTGCAGGAGTCACATTATAGCAAGTCCGTGGTGCAGGATGAAGGCCTTCATTAGCCACGTTGGCATGTTTTTGATGCTTTAACTAAAGAGTAAAGTCAAAGTTTCTTTCTCTGTATCCAGGATTGAGTGGAGCAATCCTGTCTGGTTTTGATGTGGGTGCAAATTGAAGCCTGAGAGGAAGTGTGGGTATAGTCAGGCTGAAGGCAGGGCACCAAAGATGTGCTCAGCCCTAAATGTATTATTGCAATATAGCCAAGTGATCTTCCAACCTAGTTGATTCTATGATTCTAAGTGTTGGGAGATTGAACAAATCCACAACACCCAGCACAAAGTAACTTGTTTCTTATTCATTCTAGTTCAAATCTAAATGCAGATGAATGCAAATACACTCTGCATAGTTGCTGGGTTGTGCACGCTGTTGGTTTATCACATGCTCAGTAACTGTATATGTCTTTAGGATTTAGTAATGCTTAAGGTCAATTGAGATGTGAACAGCCAGTTAGCCCTGGCCAGCTGCTAATCCCCAGGAAATGCTGCCATAATCACTTCTGTTATGACAAAAGTGTCCTTTCATGTTTAGAGCCAGAAACCACAAATCCTCCAACACAACCTATTCTGTACTGGTACATGGGTCATGGCACTGCTCAGTGCCTCAGTTTACCTCTTAGCAAAGCAGGTGTGGGTGTCCTGTTGGGCTGGATGCAGCTGTGAGGGTGGAGGGAGGAAATGACAGCAAAATATCTTCCGCAGCTCATGGTACAGGAATACTCGGTGCTAACTGAGGCTGTAATTGCTCCTTCCTGGGGGAACCTTCCTCATGCTTTAATAGTGCAATGGTCTCCTTATTTCTGTGGCTGAGAGTAAATCTTGAAAGGTTAAATCTTGAACTGTAAACCTTCTATGATCTATAAATCCATATACAGAAGTATTGAATGTGAAGCAACCAGGGTTTTTTTTTTCTCATGACTTGTATGTCCTTTTGACTCTATCCACTTGCCAAATGCCCGAACTGCTTTTTAAACGTAAAGGTGGTAGAAAAAGATTATTACTGCCGTTAAAATCACAAAATGGTAAAACACGGGGCATTTTACACTAGGGTGAGCTCCAAACCAGAAGTAAACTGTGCTTCAGCCAAAATCAAGGTGGTTGCACATTGCAGTTGTGCTTTGCAAGAATGCTTAAAGTTTTGCTTGGTTTCAACTATTTAGAATTCCAGTTTGGTTTGCCTGCTTTTCCTGCTGCAGATGAGAAAATTGGCTGTTATTTGGGGCTGGGGGGAGATGTTATGAGGGGTATTGTAGCCTAAGCTTCAGATTGTTGTGATTTTGGCTCAAGAGTATTGAGTTTCTCTATGCAAAGTTCAAGGGGTATTTTGACTAAAGAGAAGAGAGGTAGAGAGGCCGCAGTGCTCTGATATGGTGGTTTCCATCCTTCTGTATCTTCCCACTGGTACAGGGGGCAGCAGGTGCTGCCTGCTGCTGTCTGATCATAGGAGCACCAAGGATGCAAAACCCAACTTCCATCTTCTGCTTTTATTTGTTCCTCATAGCACCTCAAGCTCTTGCTTCCCAAAGAGGTGAAATCACTCCAAACCCACATTTATATGCTGGGAGCTAGCCAACATTATAGAAATGGGAACACAGCTGCCTAAATGCTCAAAAACAAGAGTGTATTTTCAACCGTTAATTACTTCTATAAATGCTTCTGAGCTAACCTAATACATTTATGGATCGTTCCAAAGGTGTTCATGGGTGTTTCACTGGTACAGGTTTACTTCGGGTACTCTCTAACTCAATTTCCATTTGCAGTGTAAATTCAAATGTTCTGCCAGGTTTTGCATGCCATCAACACTTACCTTTAAACTCTGGACCAGCCTTGGAGGAAAAGTAATTACTGTACATTTTGAGGTCCATTGAAGTATCTGTGCAGCCTGGCTGCTCTTAATTTCTATAGAGATGCTGATGGAATTTGTTTATCAGGCTGCTGTAAGTAAGTGTTAAATATATATATATATATATGTATATACTCATATAAGGGCAGTGATTCCAGTACCAGGAACAAAATCACACTGATGATTAGCACTGAAAGTCCTTACAGTTCAAACGTTGCTTTAGATCAACTTAACTTCTTAGCTGTTAAAATAAGAGAAGCAGCACTCATGACTTCTTTTCACTGGTTCGAGGGTAGAGCTATAAACCTGGTGAAGCATAACATTAATACTGCATGATCAAGCAAGGAAGAACCACTTTATTTTACTTGCTTTGATTGTCACAAACGTATCCTAATGCTTTGCCTGTTGGTTGTTTGTGCAGTTTTTAAGAAATATTACTACAGTGGGCGCACAGGAGAAAGTTACTTGGAAAAAGCACCAACTGATGCTATTCCAAGCCTCGGCATCAATACCACCTTCTTGATGAATTCATCAGTGAGCAGATCCATGTCCCTAGAGAATCAAACAGGCACGCATGATGTGCATTATGGACGTGAAACTGCCGTCCTTAGTCTCATGTTGATGCTGGGTACCCTTTGGCTTGGTCATACGCTCTATCAGTTTAAGAAAAGGTGAGTTACTTCAGTCTTAGAGCTCAGACTACTGATTATCTCGTATTACCTGTGAGGAGTCACTAATGGTTTAGATCTTAACTTTGTAACCCAGAAAAATCAGATGGAACTCTTCCATTAGTGCTGGTGGAAGCCAAAGTCAGACATGAACTTGGCTGGCCACCTGGAAAATGTTTGCAGCACAACAAAATGTTCAGTCACTGGACGATGTCCTTCCTTATTTGGTTTGCCGTCGCAAGTGACTTGTTAGAAAGCTTTGGGTGAACCATGTATTTCGTGTTGGAACTCCTGTAACTCCCTCAAAATAGGCATTGAATCATTTTGGTGGGCAAAAATCACTGATGGTGCTGGAAGGTCTGCTGGAAATGTACCTTCAGGTACCTCTTGGGTGTCAAATGCCCGGCTGTAGTTTGGGATTTACTCCCATTGCCTTTAAAGCTCTTCATTTGAAATGCTTGAGTAAGCAATTAAACTAAAGTGGAAACGAGACACAAATTGGTGTTTGGAGGACTTATTTTCTAGCTTGCATCTTAGTTTCTTCTTTCTTTATGGGTTTTGCATATGCATTCATCAACCTTCAAAGGCTATAGATTCCAGAGGATTTAAAGCTGATTTGCAGACTAATTTTTCACTCCAAGTATCTCTTTAGAATTGCAAGATTGGACTGAATTTTCACTTGTTAGAGCATTAATGCTATCTGGATTGCATGATTGTCCCTACAGTGTGGTGTTGATGGAAGGTTTTATTTGTCTTTAAATTGCAGCCCTTATTTGCATGCCAGAGTACGGGAAATTCTATCCGACTGTGCCTTACCGATTTCAGTTCTGACTTTCTCTGCTGTGGGTTCCTATATCTTCAAGGAAATTGAAAGTAAGTTATATTCTTATGCTTTGGAATAGTAGGATGCATAAAAAAGAGAAATTAAATCCTAGGAAGGTTTTGCTATGCAAAAGAAATAGCAAATATAACTCCATACAACTTCACAAATGCCTCACGTGCCTCGCACCACCCAAAGACCTCAGATTTCCGCAGTATTAGATTTAATTAATCCAAATCCCTTAATCAAATGAGGCTGGATGAAGTTTTTTCTCTAGACAAATTATTGTGGTGTGCGTTTTCGTGTCAATGTAATTTAAAATACATATTTCTTACAATGAAGGGGATCAACAATTTCTGGCCAAGAACAAAGGGAAGAGTAATTAGCAGGCAGGAAGGGTTGTTGCCAGTCATACAGGCATAGAGTTGATGATCCCAGTCTGTTGTCTTTGTCTCCAGTTTACGTTTTCCTAATTTAGGTGAAATGGTGCAGAGCATCTGCGTGGTTTGAAGTTAACACAAGGAAATCTAAATATGAGGCACCATTCATTGGCCAAATAGATCAGCTTTTCCATATCAGGAAGTGATAATGGGGACAGGAATTGCATTGTCCTGTAGTGACGTGAGTGGGTGATGTGAGGAAATGTATGGAAACAAATAAGAAATGGCTTTTTTTTTTTTTTTTTCTGTGATGGCCATTCCATCCAGTTGGATTGTAAAATGATGTGTGGCCATGTGTGATTTATCCCTAGTCATGGATTTCTTCCAATGACAGGAAAGTAGGGGCATTTCATACTCAAATGCCTTGCACAGCTTGTTGGATATGAGGAAGTTTTGAAATGCCTCTGTCGGTTGATTAACTGAGCAGGAGGACGATACTGTTGTTAGAAATAAGGTTTTCTAATCTAAAAATGCCTTGCATCTGTGGAAAACAAGTTTCCCTCTTTTGTTTTGTTCAAATATATGTAATGCCTCAGTAGGAGTAGCAGTAATCTGTCAAATCAGGATAGCAGCCAAGTTCTAAGAGGATGGAGGAAAAAAATAAACTAAAACAGCCAGATGAGCTTGTCTTCTATGGCCTTCTGGCTCCCACATGCCAGAGCATCGTGTCTGGTTTGCTGCATTGGTTCCCAACAGTTCGTGATGTGTAAAAATATTACTTGAGTCCGTGTGGATGGTTGGATGAGAAGGTGCCTCCTAACATCATTCCTCTACTCTTTCCAGTGTCCAAATTCAACTACAATCCATCTGAGAGCTTGTTCGTGCTGGCCCCAGTCCAGTCCCTCTCCATTGGGTCAGTGATGAGCGCCATGGGGCTGGGGTTCCTCCTGTCAATGCTCTTCTTTATAGAGCAGAACATCGTGGCGTCACTCACAAACGCACCGGAGAACAGGTAATGCTTTTAGTACTCCTGTGTGAAGGGATATACTTAGTCTCTTCTCAGCATTGCTTGTCCAAAGCTTGTTTGAACATCAGTTCCTCAGAACTTCTGTTGTCACAGATGAGGTTAACTCTACTGCTTAACTCCTCACCATCCCCAGTACCCAACATTGTGGCAGTAAGTCAAAACCACAGAGCATCTATGAGTTCATCACTTCAGCATGTTTTTTCTTTGCCAGTGTGTGAATGTTATGGAGATCTTTTGTATGGTCTGAGGTCTACAGATATCTAGGGAGTCTAAAACTTGCACTGCTCTTGCACTACAGGGAACTTTTTGAAAATGAAAAAGTCAATGACCTGCATAAATGTCATAACATGATATGCTGCAGCTGAGCATCAGAAAAAAGTGTTTGGAGCTGTTAGTCTCCAGCTGAGAAGGTGGAAATAGCACAGTATGTCTAATGTCTGATAGGTCTGATTTATGTGCAAACTTGAGTCGAGATGTTGCGCTATTAAAATATTCCCTCTGATGTTTCTGTGCCAGCTGCAATCAGATATGATATCAAGAATGAACGTGTATGACTTTTCCAGGGAAACTACCATGTCTCAGAGGATTCTTTTGCTAATGTAATGTGTGGGAGGGTTCTCTCCTTGCATAACCTACATTAATATTCTAATGCTGTAGCTAGAGTGACACTGAGCGGGGAGAAGACAAGCTGAGATTCAGTTATACTAATTTGGTTTTCTGTGACCACTTGATTTTTGTTCCTCTCATCTTTATTGTATCTGTTTAAAAGTGTTGCATAAATTTGTAATGTAACTGGGTCATCTGTTTCCTGATAGGAGTTTCTTCTAAACTTTTGTGGGTTTTTTCCACTAAAGCATCTTTAAGGAATGTAAAATATTCTTCAGTGGTTTTCCTAGTGTTTTTTGTAATGCCTTGTTACAGGACTGAGCAGAAACCAGGGCATGGGTTTTTAGAGATGGAAACAACAGGACTTGACACCTTCTGTTTGTTGTACCATCACATAATGAAAATACCATTGTCTACACCAGCCAAATGGAGAATGTACTTCTTGGTGTCTTTACAAAAGTAGTGATTTCCTCCTGTATTAAGAACAGGGAAAAGATGATGCTTGCCTGAAAGTACACTAATGTGCTTTGTTAATAATCAAAGCAAGGGTGTAGGCAGTCCAGGGAATACTGGGCTGGTTGGGCTATGTGAAGATAATCTAGGATAAGGCATCTTTGTGTGTTGGGCTGGACAGGCTCAGTGTAGCTTTATCCATTGATTAAAGCAGGTGTATACTACACAGTGCTACCAGGTAGCTGAGACCAAATAGTGTCCCAAGGGGACTAAAATGATGTGGCCTTTGTACATAGAAAGCCCTCTGAAAAGGGCAGACAGGTCAATCAAATGATAACCCTGGGGATGCCGGAGATGCCTTTGCTCTGAGAAAGCAGCACATGAGCAGGGGCAGTGCTTTCAAAGTGTGAGCCAACGCAGGAAGTGTGTTTACAATCCCACCTTTCCTGCCAGCACCTTCCAGCTTTGAGGTATTGCAGTGTAGACATCTACCTGACCTAGTCACCCTGCGGCCTCTTCAGTCAATAGAGGTGAGCACTTCCAATGAGACAAATCTTTTTTGTTTCAAAACCAAACCCCACCCAAGATTTCTGCTGCCTAAAAAATGGCATATACTGCTCTTTGAGGTAGAAACTAGGCATAGATCTTCATGTGCTGGGTCACGTCTACTAGATCCATGCACCTCATGTCTTAGAGCATCTTGGATGGCTCCGAGTCTCTGCTTACATATTGAACAGAGCTTGTTTGGTGACATTAAGACACCTAAATGGTGATCCCTTTCCAGTTGATGGTGCCTGGAGAGCAATTCAGCTGATCCTACATGTGAGGGACCAACTGCTGGCTGGTCTGATGGCCAGGCAGGAAAACAGCAATAGACTTTTAAGTTAGGTGTCAAAGTCTGAGAGCTAAATCCTTCCCCAGCCTTTTTCTAAACTTATAGTATCTGAGGAGTTGTACCAGATGGGTACATTGAGGAAAGGGGCAGACCTTGCATAAAAAGGCAAGGTTAAACTAGATGTGAGTTCAATGTTAGTAGCTGCTTTCTGTGTAGTCCTTGCAAAGGGAAGGTCAGCTTCCTTGATGAAGGCTACCAGTTTCCTCTGTCCTCTAAGAAACAAAACAGAGGTTCCCCAGTATTCACCAAAGCTAGGAGCATATCTCCTTGTTTGACTACAAAGGAGGAGCTGAAGTTTAATGAATTCGTGCCTCATTTTCTTATCATACAGTAACATTACACAGTCAGGGGATTACTGCAGCGCGTGTTCTGCTCATCGGGAAGGAGGGAGGCCAGAGTTAAAAATTAGACAGATGGGGAAACTTCAACATCAGTAGTTAGGAAACCCATGCCCAGGCTTACAACCACTCCCTACATGGACTCTGCTAGCAAGTACAGATTTTGAGTGAACAGCAGCAAGCATAGGGGCAAAATGCTGATGAAGTTTTCATGGGCTGTTACTTGAGTGGGTTGCCTTTCTGCTCAGTGTTGTTCTTTCCAGGAGATGACTGCTTTGGGAGCAAGCTATCAAGCTTCATTACGTTTTGTGTTCATGTAGCACAGACTGTAAGGCAGGAGGTGTGGAATCATTCGGTGCATGGAAGTGCACTTTGGTGTTTAACACTGCAGCCCAGGTTCAGCAAGGGCAGCCTGTCAGCTTGTGCTGGGTGTAACTGCTGTCAACAAAAACCTCGTTTCAGGTTGGTGAAGGGAACAGCTTACCACTGGGACCTCCTGCTTGTTGCGCTGATTAACACAGGGCTGTCTGTCTTCGGCCTTCCATGGATCCATGCTGCCTTCCCTCATTCCCCAATGCATGTCCGTGCCCTGGCTTATGTGGAAGAGAGGGTTGAAAGTGGACACATCTATGAGACGTAAGTAGGAACCGCGGAACTGTCTTGAATATCTTTGGGTTTATTTGTGGCTTCCTAATCCTTTTGGGTATAGTGGGTTACATGGCTGAGGAGTTAGCTGTCGTCTTGAGGACCTGCAAGATATGGAGGTAGAGGGGAGATGTGCCAAATGAAGCCACCTCAGCCAGCGTGACCCGTGACCTGGCTTCATCCTCCTTCACCAAAGTGCTTGTTTTTAGGACAGAGGTTTATGCTCTTTATGCAGTCTGCAGGGATTCCACCCACTCCAGCACAAATTGTCCTCTGGAAGAGTCAGCCAAGGCCTTTTTCAGGTTTATCCTTGTGGAAAGCTGGGGAGAGATGCTTTAGCCAGATCTTCCCAGATGTCTCCACCAGAAAAAAATCCAGTCTGATTCATTGGCTGAAACCTGTCTGGTGGTTATTACAAAGAGTAGGAAAAATGCAGCATTGTTTCAGAGCTCCCATGGCATCTTCTGCCACGTTCCGGGAATGCGAGACTCTTATTAAATTCTCCTGCTTTTAAGCAAAAGCAACTCCAAAGCCATGCCCAGGTCGCGACTTCCTATTTAAGACCAGCTTTTTGGCTGTTCTGAGTTGTCCAACACACTCTTATCAGAGACCTATTTAAAGAAAAACTAAAATGAAATATCTCATTTCTCATGAAACCTGCTTCAAAATAGGGAATATATCTGGTCTGTTTGATCTCAGGATGTTCCAGTTGAGTGCTTTTACCTCAGAAGTGGTAATTTCCACTCACATACCATTAGTTTTAATTATCCTGCCTTGGTTTCCATTTTCAGAGTTGCCACTTATCTAAACCGAGGCTAAGTGGCCATTTACTTTGGGGGATGGAGTGGGTCAGTCTCTTTCATTTCAGTCTCACCTTCATATTGTTTTCTGTGCCAGCCGGCCCAGCCCAACCTGCCACAGCTGCTTTTTGGGTCAGTGATGTACAGATTTCACCTTCCACATCTGGAAATTGCTGTCCTGCTGCTTCCTCCAATGCTTTTACAGACCTTTCCTGGGAGATCAGTCTCTTGGGCTTGTACTCCCAGTAGTATGTGTTGGTATTAGTTGTTCCCACAGCTGTATCTGGCTTGAATAAATGCTAAACCCTGTTTTAAAATTCCCAACAACTTTGCAATCTGAGTTCTGTAGGGTGCCCTTGATCCTCGTGTCCCTAATCATAGAATCTCAGACTGGTTTGTGTTGGAAGGGGACCTTAAAGCTCATCCAGTTCCAACCCCTGCCACGGGCAGAGACACCTTCCATTAGAGCAGCTTGCTCCAAGCCCCTGTGTCCAACCTGGCCTTGAGCACTGCCAGGGATGGGGCAGCCACAGCTTCTCTGGGCAGCCTGTTACCAGCACCTCAGCACCCTAACAGGGACAAACTTCTTCCTAATTTCTTCCTGATCTGCTCTAAGATATCTTTGATCTCCATTTCTTTGTGAAAGGCAGAATTTACACTTTGAAATCCCTGTACTAAGCCTCCCTCCTGTTTCTTCCGTTGTCAGTTTTAATTCCTGGTAGCTATTCCCTTGTTTTTTCCACCCACTGTCTTGATTCTGCATTCTGGCTGCTTCTTGACAAAGTCAAGTTCTCAGCTTGAATTAAGGTCTACCTGCCGTCCTTGTCCTCTTTTACCCAGCTGCCCAAAACTAGCTTCAGAGAACCCTCTTTGGCCATGCTAAGCCAAAATCTAATACAGCTCCAGTGATTATCCCAAAAGGGCAGAGGGATGCCCTCATCTCACTAGGCATGTTCCCTCTTAGTACAGCTCTCTCTCTGCTGGAGGCAAGTCATTAGGTAGATGAGTGCTTTGAGCCTGATATTGGGAGTGAAAGAGGGAACAAGGATTTCCTAGTTATTTGAACTCCCTTTGAGACGGAAGTGGTTTTGTTCTCTGCAAAGCACTGAGTTATAAACAGGAGGCTCTAAGCAACATTGTCATCTTTCTGCTTTTTCTCCTAGTCAGCTCTGCTGAAAAAGAAATGTACTGAAGCTCAGTTAAAAAATCAGGAGTTCTTTCAGTGCTGGCTCCCCTGGCAGGCTCCTTTCCTGCACTCAAATCAAAGCTCCTATTGAAGATGATGATAAAAACAAGGATGAAGACCTGTCTCAATGAAAGCAAAGTTTTCTTCTCCCCTGTAGAGTAACCACACGAGTTTCATGCAGCAAATAGGCTCTCACTCTTCAGATGGAGGAGGTCAGGAATGGCTAATCCTGTGCTAGCCAGATTTAAAGGATTCTGGGGAAATGAGCCTGGATTATGCTCTTTTAATTTCCATTAATTGCTTCATTTCCATTGCAGCAGGCTTTCTGGAGCTGTTTCCTCAAGGGTAAAACGGATTCTGAACACATGCAAATGACAGAGTTTCTTCTTTTGACTTAATGTGACTGTGATGTCCCTACCCTAGAAATAAGAAACATGCTAGAATTGGCAGAAGACCAATTTGAGACTTGGAATTTCAGCTTTAAACATCTCATTTTTGGTCAATTATGGGTAATTTTAACTGTGTTCTGATGAGAAATTCCTAACTACTTTAAGTGGCACTAGCAGGAACTGGCAGTAGTAGTTGCAGTATTTTTCATATGTGTTCAAACACTCTTTAGTGCCGTGATTGCTGCATCCCAAGAGTTCACAGTAGAAAACTTCATGAACTTCAAAAATCCATTACCAAAGAGCTACTACTACAACCTGTTCTGTACTTGCAGGTTTGTATCTGACTGAAATGTGGTGGCTTCATATCTAATATAACTTCATATCTAAGTGCAAGGTCCTACACCTGGGTCGGAGCAGTCCCAGGCACAGCTACAGGTTGGGCAGAGAAGAGATTCAGAGCGGCCCTGCAGAGAAGGACTTGGGGGTGCTGGTCGATGAGAAAATGAACATGAGCCGGCTGCAGTGTGCGCTCGCAGCCCAGAAACCAACCGTATCCTGGGCTGCATCCAAAGGAGCGTGACCAGCAGGGCGAAGGAGGTGATCCTGCCCCTCTGCTCTGCTCTTGTGAGACCTCACCTGGAGCATTGTGTGCAGTTCTGGTGTCCTCAACATAAAAAGGACATGAAACTGCTGGAACAAGTCCAGAGGAGGCCACGAGGATGATCAGGGGCTGGAGCACCTCCCGTATGAAGACAGGCTGAGGAAGTTGGGGCTGTTCAGCCTGGAGAAGAGAAGGCTGCGGGGAGACCTCATAGCAGCCTTCCAGTACCTGAAGGGAGCCTATAGGGATGCTGGGGAGGGACTCTTCGTCAGGGACTGTAGTGACAGGACAAGGGGTAACGGGTTCAAACTGAAACAAGGGAAGTTTAGATTGGATCTAAGGAGGAAATTCTTTCCTGTGAGGGTGGTGAGGCACTGGAATGGGTTGCCCAGGGAGGTTGTGAGTGCTCCATCCCTGGCAGTGTTCAAGGCCAGGTTGGATGAAGCCTTGTGTGGGATGGTTTAGTGTGAGGTGTCCCTGCCCATGGCAGGGGGGTTGGAACTGGATGATCTTGAGGTCCTTTCCAACCCTAACTATTCTATGAGTCTATGATTCTAATTTTGGTCCTGAACTCTTCAGCTTGCATGACTTTGAACCTAGCAGATGTGTGTGCTCAGACTGATGCTTGCAGGTCATGAGCATCCCCAGCAGCAGCTTAGATCTTTGCCTGAAGTAGCAGAAATGCTGCTTCTGTAGCTTGCCCGATTTTGAAGCCAGGGAAACTCTTGCTGTACCTGGGTGAAGCTAAATCAGTTGGTGCATCTTTTCACTCCTGCTTCACTGGGCCACTTCAGAGCTACCAGAACCACTATGAGCTTCTCAGGTAGTCTTGACCACTCCTTATCAGTCTATCAAATTGTTCTGAATTAGCACTTGCTATTGCACTTTAAGCTGCTTGGCTCTGTTCATCTCAGAGACTTCTCTTCTTGTGGTGATCCAGACCCGGAGACAATGGAAAAGGTGCCAAGCTATATCCACCTAGGTGATGTCCCAGTTCTTCCAGAGCCGGAAAGAGCAGTCTGCAGATAAGAGTCAAGCGCTCTGCTCTCCCTCAGCTTCTTTAAGCAGCGACAGGGACCCCTTGACATAGGAGACTTGCAAGAGGATCTGAACAAAATCTGTTTTGAAGGAGGAAAGCTGTTTTTTTCTGGTGTTTAAACCTAGCCAGGGAGGGGAGAGGCTACTTAAAGGTTAGCACCTCCTGTGGCTCTTCGGTGCATCCTCTCTTAGTAATCAGAGATAATATGTATGATCTCCACTCTTACTCATCAACAAATTCAAGCCTTGTCCTCAGGACTTTGTGTACTGTTTGGGATATCTGTTGCTCTTGAGCTCATGTTAATTCTGCCATGTTATCCAAACCCTGAGAGCGAGCCTTAGGCTGTTACCCTTCCCGTTCTCTCTAAGTGTGGAAGGCTCCTTCATCCCCACAGCTTCGTTATGCTCTTGAATGTATTCACAGACTTGAAGTTCAACCTGACCTTATTTTTATAAGCAAGACTCAAAAAGTTAATATCGAAAGAAATCACTGAGAAGCAATCTTTTTTAGAACAGAAGGGATTATGAAGTCCCAGCAGTACATATGTAATAGAAGGAAATGTATTTTGATAGATCTCATGGCTGGTTCTCGTGTTAATCCTCGGGATTTTTTGGGTATAGGGTTATTTGGAATATGAAGTCTTGCATTCAGGGAATAAGGCCACTAGATGACACCAAAACAGCCTACGGACTTTCATTTCCCCTGATAAGCTAGTGAGTAAATCCCCCTATTATCTACTGAAGGGGTGGATTTATCTTCTCAGAAGAAGTTAGGAATCCTCCTTTTCTTTATTTACAAGTAGTCTTAAAATATGAGGTTTTTCTTTCCTCCTGTTGTTTCTGGTAATTTGCTTCAAAGTAGGAGGAGATGCTCACAGGTTTAGCTGAAGTGAAAAGAAAACAGAGCAACCTCCCTTCATTCCCCATGTGGGCTCTGAAAGTTGCTGCTTGCTTTCCTGTCAATCGCCCCCACTCCTCCACCCCCCAAAAATCAATCTGTGCTCTGCCAGCTATGGAAAACCTGCATTAATTAATTACATGTTTTGCATGGTAATAGGCAATTTGCAGTGCAACTGCCATTATCCACAGCAGAATTGGCTTTCTAGCTCCCTCCATAGTGCTCTCAGCATTCCCTTCCGTATAAACAAGGAGATGCTCATATACATCAGAAATGCTGACTCGCAGGCAATAAAATGCAGAGTTCTTTTTACAAGAGGTTCATTAGTTCCTGTAGAAGTCAATGGGTTTTCTTCTGGATAGGAGCCAATTGCATATGCACTGGGTAAATTGAGGAAAGGATTGCTGCCCAGGAAAAGGATTCCTATTTAGTTGGGGGTTTTAGTTTGGTTTTGGGTTCTGGTTTTGTTGGTGTTTCTTTTTCTTCAATGTGTAGAACAGAATTAGTTTAGAGGGCAAATCAGTTCAGGATAGGGTCCGTGGAGCTTTGCAGAAGGGGAATTGGGCATTTTTCCAGCTTCTGTGTTTGAGCTGTGGATTAAGTGCCTGGCCTGGATCCAGCAGAGCTCTGCCTTCTCAATGTCAGCGCGAGGCCAGAAGTGCTGATCTCAGTGCAGTGGAGATGAGTTTCCCTTTCCCAAGCGGCACGTGTCCTGCACCTATGTACAGTGAGCCCCAGCGATAATCTTATGTGGATACTGCAATATTATCCTATTCCCCTAATCCCTGTTCTCTCGCTTCCAGGATTGTGAGTGTGAAGGAGACCCGGCTGACGAGTCTAGTGGCAAACTTCCTGGTTGGCCTCTCCCTTCTGCTCCTCCCCTTCCCTCTCCAGTGGATCCCAAAGCCAGTGCTCTATGGCCTCTTCCTCTACATTGCGCTGACCTCCATTGATGGGAACCAGCTCTTTGAAAGGGTGGCACTCCTGCTCAAAGAACAGGTACACAGTCTGGGGCACGGCGCTGGCGGAACAGGAAAGGAAACGTTAGTTACAACCTTTATTTTACCACTTTAGCACCAAACCGTAGCAGGAGCTAACACGGAAAGGTGCTGGTGATGGGAATGGGACTAGCCCTAACACTCATGCTCTTGGCAGGCTGATTTGCAGCTCCAATCTGAACTTTGCATCCATTTCAGCTTTCTCTGCAAAGTGGGAATGAAATTTGGTGTCTCCAGTTTAGCCTGGTCTGCCACTGAGACAAGAGCAAGAGATGCCTTTTTCATTAAAGGGGACAAATAAGTGGGTGAATAATGTAGTGTCAAATAGGGAAAGTGACATGGTTATTCTTGGGTTAAAAAGAGGTGGTAGCTGAATTGTTCGGAGAATGGCATTGCATCTCTTCTGTCTTCTAATTCTGAATTAATTGCTTTCTGCATTTCCCTGCCACAGAAGTGTTTGAGCTTTCTTGTTCAGAGTGATATCTCGGATATAGAATAATAGAATGGTTTTGGTTGGAAGGGTCCTTAAAGCTGATCCAGTTCCAACCCATGCCACAGGCAGGGACCCCTTCCACTAGAGCAGCTTGCTCCATGCCCCTGTGTCCAACCTGGCCTTGAGCACTGCCAGGGATGGGGCAGCCACAGCTTCTCTGGGCACCCTGTGCCAGCGCCTCAGCACCCTCACAGGGAAGAGCTTCTGCCTAAGAGCTCAGCTCAGTCTACCCTCTTTCAGCTTTAAAGCCATTCCCACTTGTCCTATAACTAGGACATTATATTACATATAATCCTTCTCAGTCTGCTCAGAATTGCTGTGGGGCTTCTGTCTCTGGAAAGTGAAAGCTAGTGCATGGATGGAGCCAGGATAGCTGCTATCAGTGAAGACCCTGTTGTAGACCGAACCAAAAAGAGATATAGGCAATGCCTTTTGAAACAAGACAGTTGCACAAACTGCTGCTCACTGAATGTTGGATGTTTGTAAGCTTTAAAACCCCTCTGTGATGCTGTCAGCTGCAGTGGCCATGTGTTTTAAAACCAATAATAACAAATATCAAAAAGCACAGGCACGATGTCAGTAAATGGTGATGTTTCATTTCCCCAACAGAAATTCACAATAGGTGATTTTTTTTTTTTTTTGCTGTGTTTTACACTTTCATCTTGACATGTGTGAAATGCCACAGATTAAGATTTTTAAACTTAAAATGAAATTACTTACATTATTGAAGCCTTTCTGATGTGGGATGCAGACAAATCTGGAAGATGTGTTTTCAAGCTCTTCCTGTTACAAGTGCTACGAAGGTGTTAGTTTGCAGTGTAGGCAGTACCTGGGAGCAATTGTGAGTTTCCATCTCACCTTCTTTTATGTAACAATGGTCAAGGGCTTAATAAGCCCAACATTTGGCTCTGCATCTCTGCTAATCCATCTTGATCTCTAATATTACATCCCAGAGGTTAAAAACTGTGAAATCTGGGTAAAGATTACATTTGTCATGTCAATTTTTGAACGAGGATTGAATGGTTACTGATGTGTGTAGAATGCGACTTCTGCTTTTATTAGAAATAGCGTGGAATTTTCCAAGTTGGAAAATTAAAAACTATTCTCAAATATGGAGATCTCCCTTTTCTGGAAACCTTTTAATGAGTCATGGCACAATCTGAAATCCATTGAGTCTGTATCAGTGCCAGCAGACAGTCGCTCATACTCTTCATTGATGTATAGACAATGAGTCAAAGCCCGTGCTCAGACATGAGCAAGGAACTGTCAAAAGAAACCACTAGTGATATTTAGCCTATTAATGTCACTTCCCCCTCACCTTCTTTCTCAAAAATTAATATCTGATATGACTTAAGAAAATTACTGCAGTGAGTACAGCATCTTCTTGCACCTCCCCAACCACATCTCCTGGTTCAGCTTAAGGAAGTGGGACCACTAGGGGCAAGCATGGAGATTGAGTCCGGTCAGCAGAGGTCAGAAGGCTATAAAATAATGAGCTGTTTTGCAGGTGGAGAAACCAGCCAGCAGTAACAGACCCTGAATGCATCTCCTTACCATCACCACCCGCCCCCCCCCCCCCCGCCATGCCCACAGGCACTTCACCTATTGCTGCAAAGCCCTGATAATCCTACTCAGGGGAATCTTATTACTGCACTTATCAAGATATGTTATTGCACTCTAGATGCTCCCAGAGGCAGTCTTACTTCTGTGGTGTGTCTTTTCTTCTACGGGTTTCTAGTGCCAGTCATCTTCTGTGTGTTGCTGCCAGTGCTGTGGTTTAAGACACTTGCTTTAACCCTACAAATCCTGTGTTCTGCTGTTGAACCTGCTGATGCTGATGCACTCTGTGTGTGTATAAATTGATGACTTCTTTAAAACCCTTGTGCTCAAAAGCCTGTGCCACATTCTGCAGTCACAAGTCTAGGTTTCTGCCTGTCTAACATGTAATTCTTCTGTTCCCAGACTGCTTATCCTCCGACACATTACATCCGCAGAGTGCCCCAGAGGAAGATCCACTATTTCACAGGCTTGCAGGTCCTGCAGCTCCTCATCCTCTGTGGTTTTGGCATGTCACCATTGCCCTACATGAAGATGATCTTCCCACTCATCATGATAGGGATGATCCCAATCAGGTATGAAGCTTGGCTGCACTTTCTTTGTCTCTCATACCTTTTGTCTTCAGGCTTGAACTGCCGGAAGTCTAAGTGGTCTGGAAGTGCAACCAGCACTTTCCTGAATAGCCAGATCCTAGAGGTGGGTGATGGTGACCTCTTCTTTACCAGTTGCTCAGGTTTGAGGAGAAATAATGCAGAGAGCCTGTGATTTCACTGATGCTGGTGTTGTGCACAAGGCTCTGTGCTGGCATGGACTCTTCTTCCAGCTAGCAGAGAGGCAAATAAGTCTCCCTTTGCAGTGCCTGTAAGATGCCTGGTGCTCCTGAGAAGCTGTAGGCTGAGCCTTGCCCTAGGTGGTATTTGATAGTGTTCTCTTCATCAAATTGCTTTGTAATTTGATTTCCTAAGCCCTGTGCTTGGAGCAGAGCTAGAAACCTTTCCTTATCTCTTAGCCAGAGCTGTGGTGACCTTTCAGACCTCCTGCGCTGCTGAATGCTATTGCCAATGATCAATTAGGTCAAACTGGCTAATATCTTGCAGTCTTGAGAGAGAATCATAGAGAAATTTAACTAATTTCTTCCTTAATGTTCATTATCAGTGACTGCCCATCCTTCTCCAGTTAAATCATTCATGCTCTCCATCCTTTGGCTATAATGAGAAGCCATAATAAGATCTTGGAAGGAACAGATCTGTTTCCAGTCCATTCGATTATTTTTAGGCCAGGATGGTATCCAGTAATATCTGACTGTCTTTGAACTTGCAGTCTCAGAGATTTTTCTGTCTGATCTCAAAGTTCAGAGCTACCAACGTGATAATCTGCAAAAGCAGCTATTGCGGTGTTTTCCTCGGATGATAAAGATGAGACCAGTTCTTTCCAAAACAAAAGCAAATGTCAAAGCTGCCGTGGCCTTCAGCAGGATCAGGTTAGAGCTGTTTGGCTTGGATTTTTAGAGATAAACAATCTTGGAAAACACTGAAAGTGTTGTTCCTGTGGTAAGAGTCTGTCACCCATCCATCGCACAGGCATCACTTTGGATGACTGTTGAAGTTGCTGGTAAGGATTTCAGCTGTGTGCGGTGCTTGGTGATTGACTCTTGTGGGAATTGCAGGTCTCTGCACAGAGCAGCTCAGTATAGAAATAAACATGGGACACTCTTGCCAAAGACATTGGGCATAGTGTAATAAGCTAAATCAGTGTGGAGACAGTGCTGTCAAAGAACCTGATTTTATAGTAAGAGCTAGATAATCTGGTGGTGCAAATATCTATTTTTAAGTAAATAAGATACTGTCATCCTAGCTCTGCTGCTAATTTCCCTTTACAGAGCAGCTTTTTCTAGTAGCTGGATAATCAGCCCTGCTGCTAAGGGAAAGATGGTGCTACCAGGCACAATACAGAGATTTGCCCTCGGCTTTCCTCTCCGATTTCTTTTGCCTTCATGTAGTTCCTCTGGATTCCAGCAGAGAAGGCAGCACCATGATGTAGCTGTGTAGTTAGCAGTGACTTTTTCACAAAGATTTGGCACTATAAGTAGATGAGACAGAGTAGAAGAAATTAAATCTCTTTTCTTCTTAAGAAGTGAAGGAAGGAAGAGATGGGACAGCAGCCAGGGGTCAAAGTCTAGAATCAAACCCAGATGAGTAAATCATGGCTCAGTGTCCTGTCCAGAAAAACAGTTATGTTACTTATCAGTTTTAAACCCACGTTTCCATCTGTCCAACAGCATTAGACCCATGATTTGTGTTGTCAGTGGTGAGGCACCAGTGGTGTAGTGTTAATGCGAAAGTAAATGGATTTCATTGGCTTCTCATTATTGCAGGGGAGAACAAGTGATCTCTTTAGGTATTACCAGTTCCTGGCTTTGATTCAAAACTTTGGGATGACTGGATTTTAGTTCCTCAGAGAGGAAGAATCTTCTCTCCAAGTTCTGTGATGCTTATCTGTTTTTACATAGCTCTCAGTTTTATCTCATGACAGGTCCATTTAAGCAGATGCTGGTATTCTCAGTAGTAAGTGCTGTTTAGGATCTCTTGCACAGCTATTGAAAGGGCCCTTCCAAGCTTTTTAGTGCTTTGTGCCTTATTTTAACAGCTGAAGAATAGCTTCCTGTTAAGTAAGGAGAAGTTTCAAAACTAAACTTGCAGCAGGACTTAATGAGAGCAACCCCAAACCCCTAAAGTAAGGGAATCACTGTCTCTACAATCCAACAGGGAATCCAGACACTGGATGGGGATGGAGTGTTACCAGCAGCTGGAGGGATGAATATCACAGCCCCTTTTTAGCCTCTTGTCATGGTCTTAAGTCTTGCTAATATATTTGATGCTTCTCTAAAGATTAAGACTTCAGGGTTGTCTGTTAAAGCTTCTTTGTGGTGAGAGCTGAAGGGAGTGATGTGGCATACTTGGAGAACTGAGGAAGTGCAAGACAATCCTTGTATGCAGGTCTTTGGGCTAACATTCCCACTATAGGGAAAGTGGTGAGGAAAGTTGTAATTGGAAATAGAGGGTGATTCTTGGCAAAGTAATTAATCCACTGGCAAACTAGGGGCAGAGGGATGTTACTAACTGGCTCCCCAGCACAAACCAGGAGCATAGAAGAGGACTGGGTGAGATGGTGCATTTTTGGCCCCTTGAAGACTTCATGGTGACAGGATGCTGTAGGCAAGTGACTTTTTCTCTTGTGAAGGGTAACAGTGTTCTCTTTCTTCTTCAGCTGAAATGAGGAAGCTTCTTGCAGGAGGAGCTCTGCACTGTTATTCCTCTAAGTACTGTGTTTGCCTGCATGATTGGTTGTTTTCACTTTGCCGCATTTCGTGTCCCATTCAGTTGGGTGAATCTGATGTATGCATGGCCGTGGATAAACTCAACTGAGAGTCTTGAGACAATGTTACATGACTATAAGCAAGCACTAATGCTGCCTTTCTGGTTCAATCCTAGGTATAACCTGCTCCCTAGGATCATCGAAGCCAAGTACTTGGATGCTATGGATGCAGAACATTAAATGAGGTCCCCTGCACACAGAGCAGTGAGGACAGCTCTGTTAGAGTTGGAAGGTGGCTTTGCCGAAGCGTAGAACAATCTATCTGCAGTTCTTTCTTTCACTACTTTCTTTCTGCTCTAATCCAGCATTGGTAATGCACACATATCAAAGATCAATTGAGCGTTGAAGTGTCAGACCAAACCAGCCTTGGACTTGGGAGGCCGATGCTCTTTGGAGCTGTGAGGCAAGCAAGCTTTATGGAAAATGCTACTTTCCACATCCCCAAACTGGAAACCCCAAAGACCAGCATGTCTGTATGGTTGGAGCACGCATCCTCAGAGTTGTCATGTAGCCCCTTGTTTGAGGGTGGGGGGAATCGTTTCATGCACTGTGTCCCTTTCTTCTAAAACACTATAAGGACAGCAACTGACCTTTCTTTTACAGAATGCCAGTCCTGTTCTGGTTGGAGTTCAATTTTCCATGTAACCAGTATTCCCAAATTGGTATTCTGGGTGGGATAGCCTCATGCTAAACCACTGATGATGTCAGGAGAGATGTCTGGCCATCTCTTCAGATTAGCAGGGCTGGAGACAGATTTAATTTGTACTGATAAAATCCACAGCTTTGGATGAATATGTAATTCCTACAAATGAGCTGGAAATGTTTCGAAGTTGGGCTCGCATGGAGATGTTGTTGAAACCACATCTGGGTCTAAGCTATTTGGGAATTATTTTGGATGGTTCTACCAATACTTCTCGGTAATCAAAGACAGAAGTGTAGTTTTGCACAACTGCAACGTTCTTGCTTGCACCCAGAGTCAGATGCTGAAGCTTGTCAAAGGGCAGTTGTGTTAATGATTGCATATACATATGTACAGTAGTGCCTATGTGTACATATATACATATGGATTTGTGTATATATTTTGCATAGATATACAAATAGGCCTGATTCTTTCCAAATATCAAGTGTTTTGTGCAGTGTTACCCATGATGTCTTGACCACGTACTCGTTCTCTGCTTCAGTGCTGCTTTTTCTCATTTGTGATATGGTCACTTTTCAGTTACTGTTTTTGTTCAGGTGTTGTTTTGTTCAAGGTCTTCTTTTGCTTTCTCCTTCCCATGGCTTGAGGCCTTCATCATTCTGTCTGGATGCTCCAATGTGTGAATTTTGCATTTAATTTTAATGTACAGCATGCAATGAAAGCTTTCCTCTTTTGCCTAATCAATATTTGTCAGTCATTTCATTTGTTTCTGTTTTGTAGCTCATCTCCAGTTTCCCCCGCTCCCAGACGTTATATTATATTTCTGGATGAATCTAATTTCTGCTGTCTTTTTATATTTCAGTTTATTTAAAGTTGCTTGTATTATGGTCAGTTTTCTGATTTGGAGTACTGTGAAACAGGCTGCCCTTTAGTTCAGTGCTTGCCCTTTGCTGCACACTACAGATAGCAGGTGAAGTGTTACCGAAAAATGTGGACCTCTGAAGGTAATGAACTTTCAAAAGAGTAGAAATGAGGAAAGAAAAGTAATGCAAAATGAAATGCAAATATATTATTAGCGCAGGGAAGTGTTACCTACCAATTGCTGGCCCAGTAAATGGTGCAGGGTTCTTATCAGCACATGCCCTACTGATTGGGTGTTCCTCTGCATGATGAGGAAGACCGGCTCTGTTATGAGGGAGGACTATGCTGAAACTAAGCCAGAATCAAGCCACTGAAGATTTGGTGTATTTACACTAAATATCAGGTGTTATTTCATCTTAATGTAGCTGCTTAGGGCTTTAAAACCTGTATGGAAAACTGAATTTTTAGGTTCTTATGAAACTCTTCATCTCTGTTTTGGTATTTGACGGAGGAGATCAGTAAGTGTTCCCAAGAACATTGCCATGGTTTATATATCCCCAAGCAATCACAGGAGCACTCAGCTTAGCAAGCCAAAACAGCATTACAAGACGTTGAAAGAATGATGCTCATATTGCACCCACCAACTCTTTTGGGAGTCTCAGGGTCAGGATGACCACTCCAGTACATCAGCAGGTAACACCATGTTTTGCTTTCTGTCTGTCTTGGAGGCAGCAAGGGTCACTCATGCCATGTCTGATGGGTGGTGTGACAGCAGGTATAAATCTGTGTGTGGATTCTGAGCACCTTCATCAATATTTCCTGGCTTTTGAGTCATTGATGTGGTGAGATCAATAATAGCTGTTATGAAGGTCTACATGTAGAAGCAGGGTGCAGACAGTCAGCAAACAGGATTTTGGGGCAGTGTAAAGGCAGAGGTGGTTAAAGGATGTCTGATCTTCAGTCAACAGAAAAAGAGTAGGTGACAGCAAACAGTTCAGTACCTGCTATAAGACAGGGAGTGCAAAGGCCTGATGATGCTTAAATAACGTGCTTTTCCCACAGATGTCAAAAGATTTAACCAAAACTAGGATCAAAAGTGTGTGAGCATCCTCTGGTTGAGTAAGCTATTAAACACACGTGTCCTGGCGCTGCATTTTTGGTGTCTCATCTCTTGGCAGGAAGAAGTCACCCTGTGGGATGGTTTAAATCATACTGTGGATGTTGTGGCTGGAGGGAGGAGAGGATGTGTCCAAGGGAAGGCGGCTCTGCTCCTTTTTGAGGAAGAGCAGAGGGTTTGGGTAAAAATTCCTCCAGCACAGAGCATAGTAGGGTGAACTGGCACACAGGTCTTGCCAGAGGAAATAGCTCTGAGATGCAGCCTCCATCCCCCTGCTTAGAAGGACCAAAAAAAGCCCCCCATTTAAAGCCCTTTTGACAGCATCCATTTCAAACAGCGTCAAATGTTGCTAACTGAGATAATTTAAAATACAGATAGCTTGGGAGTGTGAGTGTTAAATATCCATCACAACTCTTGTTTGTATCTTTTATTGCTGTTGCTTTACCACTATGACTTCAGTGTTCATATTTGCTTTGTAGCATCAATAGGATTCTGTTTCATAGGGTTTTCTTTCTACAGAAGTCAGGGGCCAAAGGATCAACTGGTGGGAAATCAGCACAACTTGGGAAGAGAAGTTGTGCTGGCTTAGACTTCTTGAATATTTGGACCCATGTCTTAATATATGGGTAGAAAGGAGATGTGAGACTCGAGGCTTCTTGCCTAATAAGGGGTTGTAATGATCCTGCAGAGGATTTTGTTTCATACAAGTACCTTTTCTCTTCTTGTTTGCTTCTGGTTTTGCTGACTTAAGTGCAGGCGTTTCCAGGAAGTAGGCTAACTAGGGAAGGAGCTGAGAGTCGACTGAGCACTTTAATACTTCTGTGAAGGTTAAGACAATTAGAATGTAAAAGAAGTTTTATTATAAGCTCTTTATATACGCACAATGCTATGTATAACTGTTGCCAAAGAACTGGGTTTGAAAGATCTTGATGGCTATCAGGAGAGTCCACAATGTTCACCTGGAAGCGCAGGTAGTAAAAAGCCTCTAAAACAAGTGGATTTTGGAAGTTACCTTTTTGACAGCTGCCAAAATGATCAGAATCTGGGGATAGGATAAACTTCTACCCTTAAACTTGTAGGTTTTGATCATTGCATTGAATGTAGGAGCTAGACACTATCTTGACAATTAAAACTGGATTTATACCTGAATAGCTTTGTTGGTCTGAGACTGATTTTGTTGCCTTCAAAAATACTCTTGACACGCTCTGTATGGAAATAGATGTGTTTCTCCGTGTAAATTAAGGGAAGCTGGTGAAAACATGGACTGCTGATCAGGCAGCATTGCACTTTCTAGATTGCTTAGGAAGCGAATCTGACAACTTCACTAGCAACAATCCCCAAATACCCTGGCGTCAACATTGGAAGCTATTAATAAATGTCAAGCTCTACTTGGATATGCATCAGTACACTGCTGCGAGAGGATGGGCATGGAGTAAATGAATTCAGCTGGTTTGCTTCAGGGCTGGTGATGTGCTTCACGATGAGCCCAGTGACTGAGACATGGTGCATACTTCCTGATGAAGTGAACTGGGATGCTCTGGAAGGAAATACAGTAGATGGTCACATTTCCATATACTGTAGGTCAAATGATTCTCCCCAAAGGTCCACATCCTCAGCTGCACCAAAAGACTGAAACTGTAAACCTGTGTGTATTGTATTTGGCTGCTTTAGAAACTGCTGCTGGACTGCGTTCTGTGGATGCTCTTGGAAGAAAGATGAAGTTGGCCAAAGCTGGATATAGCTGGAGAATGCTTTGGGATGGGAGGGAAGGGGGTTTCTTATTTGTGGAGTTCTCAGCAACAAAAAAGGGACCTGAGACATGCCATGTCACCAAAAGCACCTACCTTTTTCCAGTCTGTGTCCCGCTAAGCATGTATCTACACTATCTGTTGGCGCATGTTCATGTTACTGCTTGATCAAACTTTTTATCTTGTTTGTTGTGTTTTATATCTGCCCTTTGCAGTGTTTCTGCCCACCTGGACTGTAAATGGGCAGAACCAGAGTTGGCTCAATCTCATCCCTTTTGTTTGTCCCCCACAAACTTCAGTGCCAGCCACTTTGTCATCTCCTGACCCAGCTCCCATCTTCCCCAGCCCTTCTCTGGAAGCTGGATCTGACATCTCCACTATGGAAATGCTGCCAGACTGGGAATCTTTTTCTCTGGAGAACTCAAGCCTGTGGCTGAGCAGCAGCATAGCAGTGTCAGCTCCCTTGGGACTCACTTTGCCATAATAATAAGCAATTACAAAGGATTCATAATTGTCCTACAGTTGCACTGTCTTCTTGCATCTCTTTAGATGATTACTTTACAGCACAGTGTTCCAGTTGGGCTGTACTCCTTTCATCTGTCAAGCTTCCAGAGCAACTTAAATAGACATAATGGGATGGGTTTGCCCCATTTTCTATCTGTGCTGAGGCCTGTGGATGTTAGAAGAGAATAGTCTTCTGTAATTGTTTTCATATCTAATTAAGGCATTTAAGTACCAAACCCTGTCCATTACATTTACTGGCTGCGGATCTGGTTGCAAAGAGCAAACCATCAATATTGTGTAAAGAGCAGACAGACGAGGGAGTTGCTGGAGTACAGGCTTTAGAAATACAAATTAGCACTTTCCTCCTCAGCTTTTGTCTTGGTTTGAAAGGAAAACACACAATCCTTGGCTGTGCCTGCCTTTCCCTTGTAGAAAACTCTGCATGAGCTCGGATCACTTGGTGTTGTTCTGATGTCGCTTTAAATATTAAGAGCCTGTCCTGGGAGAGATGCTGCCTTCTGCTCACCATCTGCATCTCTGTGCGAATTGCTGCTCGCTGACTTGGAGAGCTGAAGGGGGAGAAGAGGGGGATGCATGTGGCATCTCCATTGGTCAGATCCTTGCTGCTGTAAAAGCAATTGGTATCCCTTGTCCTAGCTGCAGGAGTCCAAAAGGTGAACAAAACGGTGAAGAGTTGGAAAAACCAGCTTGCAATTAAATTCTGTCCTCCTTGACCTGAGCCATGCTGGAGTTCTGCTCTTAGCATGGAGAAAAAAGAGCTCTCGAGCAGTGAAGTATTTGTTACGTGACCAGGGTTTTGCAGGAAATCAGCATATCAAATTCAGCAGTATCAGTTTTGGTGCTTGGGAGGCCGGGTGAAGGGCTGAGATCAGTTCTTGCTCTGCTATCAGCAAGCATGGGTGTCTCAGCACACTCTTTCCAGGTATCATGTTTAGGTAAGTTTCACATGATGGGATGGCTTAGATGGTTTCTGCAAGTGTCCATAGGAGTGATAGCAGGGTTACAAGCCGTACTGGTTTCTGATGGATATGGCTGGAATAGGAGGTGCATCCCTTGGTGCCATGAGTGACAGCATCTCCAGTTTGAAGGTGATCTCTCTGCAGGAGGCAACTGATTGACATCTGATTGACAAGACTGAGCTCATGCAGTGTACCCTGCTCCCGGTAAACTGCTTACCTCTGGAGCTGTCTTAGCCACCTTTCTATTATTTAAAGCATCATGTATTTGTGAACCTCTCAAATCTGGGGCCAGCTCTGCTGATTCCAGACTGCATCCCCAGCAGAGTTTGGCTCTTAGAAGTGATTCGCATCTTCATTATGGAGCTCCATTTGCCCACCTAGCTGTTAGCAGCCACCTCCCATTTCCAACCCTTCTGATGCCAAAGTGTAATCGGAACTCTGCATTGAAGTGCCCGTGTTTAGAAGCTGTGGCCACCAGGATGTGCATGGGATATGCTCGTGCCCAGCCAGGTCTAAATGGATCTATTCCCATGGGACAAAGCATGATTCAGCTGCAAAGTGGGCACCTTATCGTGCTGTTGGCCCTTTGAGGATTTAGCCTTTCATGTCCGGCAGAGCTGGTCTGATTTAGTCAGGAAGGTGGCTTAGTGCCCTGTTATTTTCGGAGGTGTTTAGCCCCTCTGTTCTCTCTGCCCTTCATTGATGTGGAGCTGTACCTTGTTCCTACACAGTTGTTGTCACCCAATAAAGCAGGAATTCTCCTATTGAAGTGCAGCAGCTCAGCTGCTAAAGAAACACCTTCTCCGAAGTACATGCTATTGAATATTAGAGCAAACCAACCCCCCTTGCCCTTGGTCCAACCTAAAAGGGGTGCACCTTCAATACTCCCTCATTGTCCCCTCTTGCATCCCTTGGAAGGGGTGTAAATGCAGGATAAACTCCGAAGATGTGATTTCAGGAGAAGGCAGAAGCGGATCCAGCTCATCTCAAATCCCGCATCCCTTTTCCATGCAGAAGACCAGCGGCGGGTTGATTTCCAGCAGGTCCCGTGGCACGTAACTGGTTAAACGTGTCTGTATTTGGTGACCAGGAGGTTTGTGTCACAGGCTGCTGGGGACTATTTGAAGTGAGGGAAAGCACATGTTCCTGTTTAGGGAGATATGGCCTATAGATATTGCACTTGCTAAATCCGCTCTTACAGCGCATGCCTCTATCTAGTGTTGATTTTACAGTGAATGATTTCTTTTGATAAGAGTTGCTTGGGGCAGGGGGGAGGGAGAGGGAATTCCTTTATTGGATAAGGAAACTCTGTATTTAAAAGCAAAATAAAAAGAAATATGCTGTTTATATATTTCTACTCTGTGCCTAATCAGTGTCCTTTGTTTAACCTGACGTTCCCAGCGTAGCTTAGGCTTGTCTCCCAGCGCTGATGTGTGTATTTCTTTGGTGAACTGATGGGGGCCCCTGTAGTAGGTGAAGTGCTCTGTAATCCCCAACGCTTGTAGCATTCTGTGTTTAGAATGTAAGGACACGTGTTCTTACCCAGGGAGCCCAAAAGGTGATCCCTTCATCCTTTAACGGGGAAGTGTAAGAAATAACTGCAGCTTTTAATGTGATGTGGTGCTCTGTGAGCAATTGGACCTTGTGGTTCTGACTTTCTTGGCATCATCCAACCCAGAGATGAGCCCAAAACACAGAGTTTTGTCATACGGGAACCTGAGAAGGATCCACTTTTTCCAAGGAGTAAACTTGCTGGTTGTCCCCTGGGATCCAGGTTTGGATTGCTGCCCTCCAACCCCCTCTAACCCACCAGGAAAAGCTCACTTAGCAGAAAGAGGGGTTTTTCGCATGTGAATGAAGCTGAGGTTGGGGTAAGGATAAGAATGAGAATGACCATGTGGGGCTGGCAGCATTATGTGAGAGGAGCCAGAGTCAAGACTTGTTCCTTGCCTCCATCCGCTGCATCTCCATGTCCTGTGGGATTCCTCCTCCATGGAGAGGTCCAGTTCTGGCCTTTAGCAGCATGAGCTGTCCTGGAAGCAATGTTGGTGACCCTCATATATATATATATTTACACACATATGTAAGTAAATCAAATATACGTGGACAGGCTCTCAGGAAAAGAAGGAAGCAGCCTTTGCAGTGTTAACTCTGGAGGCTGTTGAGCATTTTGGCAGCTTCATGTGAGACCGGAGCTGCTCTGGCCTGGGGTCCTTTGCCATTCATCAGTCCCTGTGGTAGTGATGGAGTGGTCAGGCTGTATTTGCTGCACCAGTTACCTACCATCCCCTTCTGCAGCAGGGTGAAGCAAGAGCAGGGCCTGGGGAGCCCCATGACCCCTCTTGCAACTCTACTTTGCCTTCAGGCTGTAGATTGCTCATGCCCCTTCACAGCAAGGGCCAAAACGGAGCCACATACTGGTCCTCAGACTGGTCCAAGGACCTCTGCATTGGCAGCAAGAAGCAGCGTGGGGTGGGTGGGAGAGGGGCATGTAGCAAACACCTCTCCCTTTTGAGGTCTCGGTCTGGGATGGAGGATTGCATAGGCGAGGGGATTGCCCTGAACACCCAGGAAACCTCTTGCAGTGTGACTGGAGACCAAGAGTGTTCTTACCCAAGCCTGCTCCCTCATGGTCCGGCTGGAAGCCCCAAGAACAGGACCAAAGAATGGGAAGGAAGTGGTTTGTGTGCCCATGAAGTAAAGCCTCCCAAGCAACCCCGTGGTCTCTCTATGGTAGATGTCTTTCTCCAGCCCATGAGGGTCTCTTCCTAGGACAGCCCCCAGGTCCCTGCCTGGTGCCCAGGAGCAGCCTTGGAAAGCTGGGGATGCTTTACAGCACCTTTGGGCTCAAGTGGGGTGTAACGAAGGGCTCAGTGCTCCACAGGACCGTAAATACAGAGCGATGCAGCGAGCACCTTGGGATGGGTACTGAGGAGCAGGGAGGAGGTGGGCAGGACATGTGTGGAGGTCACTGCACGGAGGTTTAGCAGGTGGGCATCTGCTTGTGACTGAGGGCAGCCTGGCAAAGCCATAACCCTGCGAGGTGCAAAGGGCCCTGATGAAGCTGATGCCTAATAATAGCGGGTTTAAATGTCAGTGGCGGCTGCTGCAGATCCAGGGTGGGGAAGGAAGGGGTCAGATGGGGACGTGTTTTCCTACTGTGTCCTTCCTTCCCCACCAGGACATTGCAGGAGGGATTTAAATAGGCATTGGCCAAAAATCACATGGATAAAGGGTTCGAAGGGGAGCCCTGCATTGATTTAAACTGAAAAGGGAGTTGATGCCTTCCTCCCTGCGCTGCCCAGCCCTGTAAAGGACTGAAATATCTTCCTGAAGTGCTCCAGGTCCAATGGGGTCTGTCACTGTCCCGTGTACGCATGTTCTACTGCAGAAGAGGTGATGGAAAGCCCATTATGTCCTGTCTACTTCATTATGGGGGGATTGAGGACTCAGAGGTGCACTAGGAGAGAAAGCAGCTGCAGTGGTGCAGTGAGGGGTCAGTTATCTCAAGGTCTTAGTGTAAGAGCCAAAAAAGCCATCAATTGTAGCTGCTTTTATTTATTATTATTATTATTAATAATAATAATTATTATTTATGACGATTATTATTATTATTAATTATTTATGATTATGATGATGACGATGGTGTATGGGATGGGATGTTTATTTGTTTTCCGGCAGGCAGTTTGCAGCCCTGAGCCTTCCCATACACTAAAACCTGCTGTTTTCTCGCCAGGGATTTAATCTGCTGAGAGCAGGTGCCATCTAGGGGACAGACAGAAGAAGACAAGGAGAGGTTTCATTCCCAAACCTGCGCTCTTTGCCACCCCAACCAACTTCCATGTTCCAAAGACTCTCAATCCACCTCCACTTCCAGTCGTTTCAGCACCGAGCATGGAGAACCCACAGACTGAAGATGAGGAGCATGGGTCGATGCAAGCTTAGACAACCCCAATCCTGAGCAGAAAGCTTTCGTGCAGCCCTCATGCCCAAAGCCGTGGTCCAGAGAGGTCCACACTGAGGTTGTTCTTTGGTGCTTTGCTCTATACGAGAGGAGAAACCCCAAGCAAGACAGAGAGCTGGGAGCTCACCTCTCTATAAGCATCACTCATGTTTCCAGCTCTGTGTTTGCCATCGTGTCCTCAAACAACCTTCCCTCTTCCTGCCACTCTCCAGAGGACCGTATCCTGCTGGCTTGTGGAATAAGTTTGGCCAGGAGCGCTTGATGTGCATCACTTCCCTCCTTCTTGAATAGGGATGGTCCAGAGGTGTAACACCAGGACCACGCATTGATGGGGCTGGTTTGGCATTGCATGGCTTTATCTGAGCTGAAAACACTAAATCAGCACCTACCTCACTGCACATACATGAGTGTCAGGCTCTACCCAAAGCCTTGGGGATGGCTATGGGTGGAAATGCTGCACATATATTGCTTTGAATCAATAATGGGCACTAATGATACCAGCTCACTAATAAAAGTCTGGCAAACGGGTGAGGCAGAGCTGAAGGGTTTGTGTTGGAAACCTCAGCTACATCACTCGGGTTTCACCCTTTCCTCTCTTATTTCAGGCTTTCGTGTTTCCTCTGCTGGCTTCATCAACTTCCCCCTGGAGATCCTTTTAGCACCCACCATAGGCAGATGAGGATGGATGAGGAGGGGCTGCAAGGCCAAAGGTTCGCTGTTGAGGTTCATCTCCGTCCACCTCACCCCCATGCAGCAGCAAACATCCCTTGAGCTCGTCACCGTCTTCCCCTGCGGCAATGCCCCCTTTGCAGGACATAGGGAAGAGGCACGGGTGCTTGTCCTGGCTTTAGCTGTGATGGGACATGGAGAAAATCCTTTAAGAGCCCAAACTGACAAACCTCTGTGGATTTAGGCACTAAAAGCTGCCTGCTGTCCGTGCAGACTCCAGCAGAGGGAGTGTGGCTGCATATAACAGCTCTGATACCTGCTTCTCTTCGGCAAACACTGTTTTGAGAGGAGCTATTTGGATGTCTCCTTTGGATGGCGTTTTCCTGCACACTCCCAATTAGCCCCTATGCACTCACCCAGGGTTGCCTTTATACATAGACGAAAATATCATTTTTTCTTCTGTTTTAGGGAGATCCAGTAAGAAATAAAACAACCAAAGACCCAGCTGTGAGAGTTTTAAGTCACAGGTAACTTGTCAATGCTGGTTGGGTCCCATTGCTGATCCCTTTGGCTACCGATGCTACCTCTATGGTACTGGTCCCCTGGTCCCCACAGGGCACCTTGAGCCATGTCCTTGCTATTTGCCTCTGCCCTGGAGGATGGGTTTCTGCAAGGAGGTGAATCTCCATCGTTGCTGTGGTGTAGAGGGATGCCAAAGAGATGGGAGGATGCAGGGATGGGAGGATGCAGGGATGCTCAGCTGGGCTCAGGGCTTCAAACCAAACTGGTCCAACCGAAACTGGTCCGCTTCCACCCTACTGTGTCTTATTTCAGGACTCTTCTTTGAACAGCTTTTGTCCTTTCTAAAACTGTGTGTTTATTGTTAAAGGACGCGTGTGCTTTGAAAGCTAAAATGCAGTTTTGCTGCCTTCTGGGACTTCCTGAGTGCCTCAGTTTCCCCTTAAGCTCTGGTTCATTTGCCACAGACCTCTGCCAGCCCTATTACCCAGCCCATGTGCTGAGGGGCTGAGACTGGCCACGTTGGGCTGGACCCTTAGTCAGGGGGTCCACATCTGGGAGACCCAAACATCCCTTGGATGCCATTAAGGTAGTGCTTACTGGGGAGCTGAGATTTAATGCTCACCAGGAGAAGATGGGGCTGATTTGGGGAGGGGGAAGACTCAGAGGGAGAGCAGGACATGTGCCCAAGGAGGGGATGTGGTGCTTTGAGCAATTTGGGTCCCTAAAACACCTTGACCATCACTACTCCCGATCACAGTCAGGATGCAGGTACCATGGACAAGCACCACAGTATCTGCACATGGTTGGGTTATTGGCCATCCTGTTGTGACAGTGGGTAGAGCCCCTCAGTTTCCAAACCAGAGAGGGTTTAGATACCCCCGACCACTTCACGGTGAACTTCACTGGAGGCAAGAGCAATCCTTAGCGATGCTCCTTGATAACTGATAGCATTGAGTGATTCATCTTGCCCATCTGGGCAGGCTCTGGCTGCAGTACAGGGAAGATCACTTGGGTGCAGGTCCTGAAAACACTGAGAGGTTGAGGACCTTGGAGTTAATGAGATTCCTCAGAATCTGCATATTAATAACTGTGCCTATTGCCATGCCATTGCAGTTAATAGGCTGTAATATTAACGACTAATAGTTAATAAAGTAGCCTCTTTAATGGGCATTTGCATATGAAGATGGAAGAATATATCTGGGCACTGACTTCATGAAACAGTGGGAGGACTTTGTGCATCTCCCTCTGCAGATGGAGGGGGAAAACTCTGGCTATTTTGTAGCTTCGATTTCTCAGCTTTATTTTTTAGGGCAATTTCCTTTGGAATCCATCCATCCTGCTTCAGCAACATCCCTGCGCCTTCAAATCAGTGCTTTCTTATCAGCCAGAGAGCAAATGATGGGGCTAAGGTGCGTTGGCCATTTCCTCCCCTAGTTGCCACTAAATGCAATCAGTGCTTCCAGGCATTCCCCAAGGAGCAAGTGCCTTAAGAAGGTCTGGAGAAGTGCTGCACTAAGAGTTTTTGGGAGAAGAGGAATTGCTATTGTTAATCCTTCCTTCACACAGAAATTGGTATTTTCCCTTCTGGCCTCCCAAAAACGAGCCCATACAGAGAACGTGCCCTGCAGCCACCCAGTGTGTGTCCCATGAGCTGGATGTGCCTTTCTGCTCTTGTTTCTCCAGGGATTTTCTTGCATCCCAAATTACCAGAGCAGCTCATTCCCCTGGAAAAGTGGGGAAAAGCCCTCCTCTTGTGTCCCCAGATCCACAGGGATTTGGGGAGGCAGAAGATATAGGCTGTATCCTACAGAAATGAGGCTGGGATGGGATAAAGGAAGGTTAATTCTGCTCCGTATTGCAGGATTTTGAGGCTCTGCCATAAACAGTGTTAAGGAGTTGGCCAGAGCAAAAGGACCATGAGGTTCATCACCTTTATATGCACCTTGTTCCTTCCTCTGCCAGGACATGAACCTGAGCACTGTGCATTGGGTGCCGCTTCCCAGCAGCACATCGATAGGGAAGCAATCCTTCCCTGTCTCTCCTTCCTAACGCACAGGAGCTGATGTGTTCCTCTCTCAAAGGCAACCTCCAGGGCAGCTGGAAAATCCCCTTCTGAGCATCCCCACCCCGTATCCTCCCTGCCAAACCCTGGTCCCAGAGGTGGGAAGCAGGCAGCTCATACACAGATGGTTTGCCTGGGGAGACTGAGATGAGCTCTCAGGCAGAAGCTCTTCCCTGTGAGGGTGCTGAGGCGCTGGCACAGGGTGCCCAGAGAAGCTGTGGCTGCCCCATCCCTGGCAGTGCTCAAGGCCAGGTCGGATCCCTTTTTCTCCTTGGAAACACCGGTACCTTGGGCGCATTTTCCTGCCCAGATACTGGTGAATTCCAACCGGTTGCTGAAGCAGCCCCTTTGTACAAGGACCAGGCTTTGCAGGTTGTGTCTGGGTATCAGCCCCATCCATCCCGGCACGTCACCGCTAGTGAGGGGCTGAATATAACCCACCTTTAATGTGAGGGGCTGAATATAACCCACCTTTAATGCAAGGAGCAGAAAAACCACACAGCCTGCCCTGGTGAGGAAGCTATTTTAGCCAGCCTCCCACACAGGCTGTGCTGCTTGAGCAGCAAGGAGAAACCGTGATGTTAAGCACTGCGTTTAGAGCCTTGTTTTAGCTCATCGGCTCTTTCCTTGCAGATGCAAGGAGCATCTGCTCCCCAAAACCTCTTGGGGTTGGTGCCTACTCTGACCCAAGGCAATGCAGAGCTCGGCACCTCAGAGGTTTAAGGGTGGTTTTGCCATAATCAGCCCTTCATGATGCCCACAGGAGAGCTGGGGGATGCCAGGGTGTTCGCACAGTGCTGGGATGGATGACGGAGCTGGTGGCACCAGGGATGGACACCAGGATGTCAATGGGAAACACTTTAGGAGCTTGCAAACAGCTCCAAAGCCGCCTGCTTGCGCCACTTGTATCTGAACACCCATCACCTCAAGGGGCGCAGGATGTGGCCTGTGCGATGGGAGAAGCCCTACGCTGTTGTCCTCTCCTTAGGGAGGCAGCAGATGGGATGAACCCCTGGGAAAACTGCCTTTAGGGGCAACCACATCCAGGAGATGTCTCTGCTTCACTTCTTTCTACCGGGAGGAACAATCAGCAGCTGCCTGATGCCTTGAGTCAAAGCATCCCAGCACCAAAGCGCTGTGAAGCATTTGGTGGAGAGGGAAATGGATGTGGATCTCCGGAGGCTCTTTGCCTGGTTGGTTTGTTTCCTCTGGGATACGGGAAAGGCTCATCCTTAAGGATCTGCCTCTCCCTGGCTGTTTGCTGCTCTTCAGCACGGAGCTGAATGAATCATAGAACGGTCTGGGTTGGAAAGGACCTTAAGCTCATCCAGTTCCAACCCCTGCCATGGGCAGGGATGCTTAAAAGCAGGGGGATGGAAAAATGCATGGAATAAGGACTAAACCCCTCTCCTGTTAAATACCAATCATAGCAAGTAATGGGGAATGGTGCTTTGAAGCAGCCTTTCTCTGTACCCCCGCTCTGTGCCCTGCTTCCCGAGCTTCAGGCTGCTCCTCCTGCTCCTGCCTCCGCATCTTCCCAACTTCCAGCCTTTCCTTTGAGGTCCCCGCACTGTGTCCCCCCCCCCCATCCATAGCTGCAGGGCTGGGGGTGTCTGCAGACCCCATCCCCGGTGCCTGCAGCTCCCGAGGGCTCAGAGGGAGCCGGGGACCATCTGGGTCCCTGCCCGGGAGAGGCGAGGGGAGGGCAGTAGGAGGGACCGGCGAGGCGGGGAGGGGAGAAGGATGCTCCGGGGGTGGCTCTTTGCTTCCTTCCCTGCCCGGAGCTCGCAGGGGCTCGCCTGGAGGATGTCTCACCCCCTCGGCACAGGTAACTGCGGGACCCCCATGGCCCCAGCCTGAGGAATGGGATGCAAAGGGGAGAAAGGGGTTGGAATCCTGCTTTGATTTAAACGAAACTCCCTCCAAGGGGAAAAAGGGCTTTGGAACAAGACAGAGGATGCAGGATGTGCATGATGCTTGGAGCCCGGCGTAGGGGTGAGCCTTGCCCTAAAGTTGATGGCTGGGAAATACTTACAGGGGTGAATACCCCGGGGTGGACGCATGGTACCCGCTCTCTGTGCTTCTCTGCTCTGTGTGTGTGGTGATGCTCACAGCATCGGGCATGGGCTGGGATGCTCTGACCGTGCGTGGTACCCCGGGGATGCTGCATGTGACGGATACACTCCCTCTGCACTCTGCAGCTCTGCACCACGCTCCTGTGTGTACGTATGGTCGTGTGTGTCCATGACATGCCATGTGCATGGATTTACAGGCACAGCTCTGAAGTTCCTGTGTTAAGGCATGCGGGTGATGTGTGTGCACACGTTTGCGGCTGACACTTGTGTTGTCACATGCTCTTTGATAGTCACATATGAGAATATGCATGTGGCTGCATGGGATTTCAATGTGTGGATGCACAGGAGAAGTGCACAGCTCAGCAGCAGCACATCATACCGTGGGCATTTATACCATGGGCTGCTGGTATCTATCCTGCTGGAAAAGCAGGCAGATGAACAGGCAGGCAACGCAGGCTCCTTTAAAAGTGGAGAGGAGCTTTCCCCGAGCATCCTTCCGTGTGTCTTTAAGGCAGGCTTGGGGAGCAGCTTCTTGCCGAGCACGTGAGACCCAGCCGCATCCCATGCGAGAGCCGGGGTCGGGGTGAGGAGGGGTATTTTGTGCGCTCACCCTGTCTGTGACACCATGCTCTGGTTTGTCACTGGAGGTGTCACTGCTGGGAGTCCTGCTGCTGCGGTGAGCTCGGAGCATGCTGCTGAGGGTCAGCCCCAGGCGGTTCCTGGAGCATCCCCTTCTCTTCGTGGAGAACGCAGAGCAGCAGCAGCACCCGGCGCAGAAACCGCTCCCGAAGCCATTCATGACTGAGGAACCCTCCATCCCAACGGAGCCAGACCTGCCCTCCTCCAACCTCACCAACGCCACGGACTGCGGCGAGGAGATCCTGCTCTATGGGGACACCGAGAAGATCGTCATCGGAGCCGTGCTCTCCATCATCATCCTCATGACCATCGCTGGCAACGGGCTGGTCATCATCTCCGTGTGCATCGTCAAGAAGCTCCGGCAGCCCTCCAACTACCTGGTGGTGTCCCTGGCGGCCGCTGACCTGTCGGTGGCCTTCGCTGTCATGCCCTTCGTCACCATCACAGACCTGGTGGGGGGAGAGTGGCTCTTTGGGAAGGTGTTTTGCAATGTGTTCATCGCCATGGACGTTATGTGCTGCACCGCCTCCATCATGACCTTGTGCATCATCAGCGTGGACAGGTAAGGGAGGGCATGGAACCTGCCATGTGTTCATGTGGGCTCGAATATAAGGGTGTTTCTGGAGGTTGAGGGCCACCAGAATCATGTTCCTGGTTGGACCAATGCTTCTGATTGTGTTTTTCAGGTTCTGAGGGATTTCTGTAGGTACTAAGTTGCCTCAGTCCCTTTGGAAGAGCTTCTTTAAGGTGGTTTCTCAAGCAGGTTCTCTAAGTCACTGGCTTAATCTTCCCCCTCCAGGCATCTGTTTCACATTGCTCTTCCTTCCTGTAAGAAACCTGGAGAGGGGCTTGGGACAAGGGCCTGTAGGGCCAGGCCAAGGGGAATGGCTTGAACCTGCCCGAGGGGAGACTGAGCTGAGCTCTTAGGCAGAAGCTCTTCCCTGTGAGGGTGCTGAGGCGCTGGCACAGGGTGCCCAGAGAAGCTGTGGCTGCCCCATCCCTGGCAGTGCTCAAGGAGGGCAAGCTGCTCCTGTTGGAGCTGGAGGAGCTTTAAGGTCCCTTCCAACACAAACCAGGCTGGGATTCTGTGACTCCTTGGCTTGAGGAACAGAGCTAGAGGATAGAGCCATGACCTGACCTTCTCCATGCAAGGAAGCTGGGCGATAAAATTGCTCAAGAAAACAGAAACCCCCAACAGATGCACTTTGAAAACCCAGGTTATGGGGCTTCTGGACCCAACTCCTATGGGATGCACTGCTGGTCCCAGGAGTTTTGCCTCTGCTGGGGGTCATAGAATCCTAGAAGAGCTTGGGTTGCAAAGGACCTTAAGATCATCGAGTTCTAGCCCCCTGCCACAGGCAGGGACCCCTTCCACTGGAGCAGCTTGCTCCAAGCCCCTGTGTCCAACCTGGCCTTGAGCACTGCCAGGGATGGGGCAGCCACAGCTTCTCTGGGCACCCTGTGCCAGCGCCTCAGCACCCTCCCAGGGAAGAGCTTCTGCCTAAGAGCTCATCTAAGGGATGTCATCAGCTCCCTCCACCCCATCCCGATCCCCAGAAGCCCTGTGTGAGCCCAGTGCAGGCATTTGTGAGGCTTTGCTGCCTTCATCTCCCACACCTGAGGCTGGGAGGGAAAGGCTAAGACAAACTGGCAGGACTCGAGCAAGTCAGCACCTCCGTGGCTCTAATTATAGCAGCCTGCGTCAGCGGGGACATGGCGGTGACGAGCCGGTGGGGCAGAGCTGACGCACGTGCTGGCTTTCACCGGGCTTGGTTTGGGTTTATGCTGGCACCGCTGCGCTGGGCTGTGATAAGCAGCTCAGAGGCAGGAGGCTGCATACGAGCTGCATGCCTTTAGCTACGCTCACCCTGCCCAGGTGTGAAACGGGGTGACAGAGCCAGTCCTGCTGATGGTGAGTGATGTTACCCCCATCAGGCGAACAGCAAGTTCTGCCCCAAAGTCCTCACCCCATAAGCTGCTGCTCCCCTAGGAGCTGCCTTTGCCCTGCTCAGCTCAGCACTGCTGGTTGAAAGTGCAGTCACTCCCAGGACCCATGGCAAGGTCCAGCTCTTCTGCTGACCTGGCTTTTCCTAATGAAAAGCCTGTCTGTACAGAAGGCAGGTGAGTGTCCAGAGCTGACAGAGGCTGTTTCTGGTAGAGAGGAGAGAGTAAATGCAGTAATGGAACATGTCAATGCTTCCTCTTGAAGAGGGAGGAGCAGGGAGGCAGCTACACACTGATCAAAGTGGATGTGCTTTAGAATTTTGCCTTCCATTTCCCCCTTCCGTTTTCCCCTTCCTTTTTCCCATTCCATTTCCCCCTTGCTTTTTCCCCTTTTCCTTTTTCCCCTCTTCCTTTTCCCCCTTCCTTCCCCCTTTTCCTTTTTCCCCTTTTCCTTTTTCCCCTTCCTTTTTCCCCTCTTCCTTTTTTCCCCTCTTCTTTTTTCCCCCTCTTCCCCCTTTTCCTTTTTCCCCTTTTCCTTTTTCCCCTTCCCTTTTCCCCCTTCCCTTTCCCCCTTCCTTTTCCCATCCCTTTCACCTTTCCCCTTCCCACTGATCCCATCCTTTGGCAAAAGACTTTTCCCTCCACTGACCCCATCCCATCTCATCTCATCCCCTGGAGAAAGCCTCTTGCAAACATGCAAACAAATGGGACCGACCTTTCATAAACGTCATTGCAATTGATTCCCATTGTCCATCACGTTTGCGTGCAGGCAGGTGCCTGGGGTTGGCATCAGTTTATCTTTCCCCATTGAAATGGGACCAGGCAGAAGGTTTCTGGGTTACCAGCATGGGGGGATCCAGTGCTGATGGTCATTGGGAAGACAATGGGTAGGAAAGTGTTCCATGCAGGATGGACACGAGTTGCATCTGCATAACTGGAACCCTTGGCTTAAGCGGGAGCAGCTCAGAGGAGCCCAGGAATGGGGCAGATTCAAGTCCTTGCTGCAAAACTCTTGCTGCCAGCGCTGAGCTGCAGGGAGGGAAAAACTTCCCACCCCACAGCGACACTGAGCCCCATGTCCCATGGCCCTCAAATGCTCATCCATCTCCTGCCCCATCCCTGGCAGTGCTCAAGGCCAGGTTGGACACAGGGGCTTGGAGCAAGCTGCTCCAGTGGAAGGGGTCCCTGCCCGTGGCAGGGGTTGGAGCTGGAGGAGCTTTCAGGTCCCTTCATCCCAAACCATTCCATGATTTCTGCTGTACCTTCTCCAGCTGCCGGCCATGCGATCCCCACCATCCCTTTTGGGTGGTTTAGAGGAGAATGGAGCTGCAGAAAAGGAAATGCTGGAGGGAGCAGGTTCCCTCAGACCTCTCAGCAGGCGGATGAAGAAAGAATCTGAGATACAAGAAGCTGCCATAGAGCCTGAGTCTTCTTGGGCTTGTTCTTGGGGTGCATTTGCACAGCAACTGCACCATGCTGGGAGCCCAGATGGGCTACAGCATCACTGTTTGCTCCCAGAGCTTCCAGATACCTGATGGTGGAAGTTGTGCAGTTGGAGGGCAATTGCCCAAGATGCGTTTTTAGCTGTGGAAAGAGGAAAAGAGCAAAGGTTGTGTTTTGAGCAGAAGGAGGGCTGGCAGGGCATAGGAAGGGGTGCGCTGTGCCACCTTGGCTCTAGGTGGGAAGAAGGGCATGCTCCAAGTGCAGGAGGTAATGGGAATAATTGGGATGCTCTCTGATGTGCAAAGGAGGAAGAGGGGACTGGGGCACCATCCTGCTGCTTTCCACTTCAACAGCCCCTAGGAATGGGCTGTGAGTTGTGGTGAATTATCCCAGGGCAGTATCTTGAGCATCCTGTAAGTCACCATTGCTCCGCATCAACCCATCATCCCCACAGCTCCAGCAAGGCAGTTGATGGAGATGGATTGAGGGAGAGAGCAGATACAGGACCACTCCTGGATGTCCTTCTTCTCCGAACTTGGGATGGGCAAGTTTTTGCTTTAGTTCCTGATGGAACCATCTCCAAAAGCACACACTTTTCCCTTTCTCTGATGCTACAAAGCAAAGCCAACCACAGAGCTAAAGCGAACAGATAGCTGAGTTTGCAGAGAGCCTGAAGAGATGAAATGACTTTTCATCTCAGCAAGGCACTAACTGAAATTCCCCCCCGCCCAGTGATGATAGCAAGCTGTTCCTCCTGCCCTGCAAGAGACAAAAGGAGCAGATCTGGTGCTTCTCGGAAGTATAAATATCTCCTCTCATTCTGTCCTCAAAGCCAACTTGGTCAGCACTGTAGGTACCTGCCTCGTTCTGCCAAAGAGGAGGTTGGGTTTTATTGATGGCTGAAGTGTCGTCATATTTGGGTAGCTATATATACAAAGGGCTTGGTTTGCCCAAGATGATGAGCCCTATTAACATGTAGGCTGCTGTTATTGGTTATTAATGCAGAATGCTTTCTAAAAGCCTCTCGATTGGAGCTGGTAGAACTAATCTGGGCTGAAGGCAGATTTGATTGATTTTCTTTTGAGTCTGAGAAGAAATATGCTGGAAACATCCATTTTTCTCTTACATTTTTCTTATAGAAAAGCCTGACAATGCTACGGATTCTTTAATGCTACAGAGCAAAAACAAGATGACAAGGGAAAAACCCCTTTTGGCTGTTCAGCTTTTGATGAAGCTCTCTGTAAAAATGCCAAGTGGCTGACAAAAGAAGCTCCCAAACCCCACATATCACTTCAGGTTTTCCTAATGGAGAAAAGGTCTCCATCCATTTCCCAGGCAGCCCTACTGGGGCTCTCCCATCTCCTTGGCAGGTATTTTTTACCCAAAATCAGATGATCTAACCCAAATTGGCTATGCCTTCCCTAGAAAAAATGCCTCCCAAAAGACCTGGTGGGATGAAACCTGCGCAGCATTTTGCTGGCTTGCCTTTCCCTTGTCCTTCATCTGAACATGTCCCAGGCCCTATACATCACTGCATTGCATCTCCAGGGAGCTGGGATGCACCCATGGGATGCTCCCACGAAGCCTGGCTTAGGACATGGACAGATGAAGCCTCCACATCCCTCTCCTTCATCAGGATGGGGCAGGCATAGCATCAGCTTGGAAATCAGGTGTGGAGTTTAAATAGGGCCAGGAGAGACTGAGCAAGAAAACTGTGGGGTCCAAAAACCCCAACTCTGGGTTCATTTGGGCTCAGCCTACCTGTGTGTGCAGAGGTTTGTCCTTCCCCAGCTGCAGGATGGAGAGAAGGGAACCTTGGAGAGCTTTTGTTTTCCTTTATTATTTAATCCTTGACAGAAGGATTCAAGAATTAACGTTGATCTTACTCTAAGTGCGCTGAATTGGCTCATCCATGGGGTTGATGGTGCAGCACGGCTTGGGGCAGACCTCCTACCCTATGGTCAGCACTCAGGCTGCCAAGACATCCACGGATATGGAAGGAGTCTATTGCACGAGGAACAAGTGGCTGCACAATCAGCTCTGCACAGGGGGGGATCCTACAAAGCGGCACAAATCAGTGCTCCGGGAGCTGGCTTTTGTTACCTGATTACCACTAAACTTGATTAACAACAAGACAGACGCGACTAAAGGAAAAACAACAGGGGAAAAAGAACTGAAGGGAGAGAATTTGATTTGAATTTCATGGCATGCTTGTGCAATCTCGCCTCCCGCACTGCTCTAAACGCTGGCCTATTTTGAGGTCTTCCCGCTCGCATCGGAATGATAAGCAAAGACCTCAAAACAGCCCAATTTCCTCCACCCGCAGATGGAACGTGTCAGCTTTGCCTGCGTTTTAAATCTTGTCACTGTGCATTTGGCTTGGCTAGCGTGTAAATTCCTTGAAGTTTCCGGCAAATCCCGAGTGGATCAGCTTCTACAAGGAAACCCAGTAATAGCATAATAAAGGATATCGCACCACATAGCATATATTAGTTTGCAAAGTTCTCAGCTCGGGATATAGAGATGAGTGATATTTTTAGGTGCTGAATTTGCAGATGCAACAGCATGGGTATGGTTTTCTCCCAGCTTAGAGGACATCAACTCTTTTCTTCATCTATAGCCCCTTCCTAACACAGGAAGATTTCCAACCCAAACCATTCTATGATTCTATATAGAATATATATAGAGAGAATCACAGAATCATAGAATCATAGAAAGGTTTGGGTTGGAATGACCTTAAGATCATCCAGTTCAAACCCCCTGCCATGGGCAGGGAAGGGGATAATGGTGTGTATTGGAAGAACAGCACCAAAACCCAGCCCTGTTGTCCACATCTCCTTCACCATGCTGCTGGGTATCAAAGCAACAAAGGTGGTCGTGGAGGGTTTTGCTTGGGTTTTGTTTCTAAGGCCAGATAAAGGAAATACAGGGGAAAACAGGAGAAGAATAAGTCAGTGAATGAATTCAAATTCATTTGATCAGGGAGGCAGGGGAGAGCACTTTGGGCTTGGAATTTATTTAGCAGTCGGGAGGCGAGGGTGAATTGGATTTATTTTTACTTTATTTCCAATCTTGGGGAATGATCTGGAAAAGGGAAATAATCAGGGAATAAAAAATCTCCAAACACCTGCAATGAGGCTGGTTCTCAGAAAGGAAATAATGATACAACAGAGCTGAAAGTCACTCCAGAAATGTTCCTTTTGGGGCAGAAAAGCCCATTCTTCCCTTGAACAGCTTCGAAAAGTATCCACACAGCTTCTGTTCTCACTGCCCCTTTGGATTGCCAGCTTATCCAAGAGCAGTTAAGAGGTGGTGTGATCCTGCCTAAAAATGCCTACATATTCCTGACAGCAGGTTTGGATCAAAAAGGCCATAGCATAGAAGAAACCCATATGAGTTGAAAGAGGTTTTTGCTGGATTGATTGAGGCTGAACAGCAGGCAGATGTTTTTCAGAGGGAACATTGGCTGGCAGTGGCCATTCCCCTGCTGATTTATGGGTTTGCAATTATAATTTACTAACAGTTGACACCATTTCTTAGCCACAAAACCCCTCTCAATCAAGGCTGGGGATGATTTAAAATCATACCCTGTAGCCTGGGGTTCAAAATCACACAACCATAACCAGGAGCTGATGGTTGATGCACTCTCCAGATCCTTTCAGTCAAGATAAGAAGGTAACACCTATCTCCAGGCATCAGGATGTGCAGATCTATGGGTCACCACATGCTTTTGAACTCTGTTACTTGGAACTCCTCTTATTTTACTCTCAAGGGAGGGCTGGATGCCATCACTTCAGGAGCTATGGGCCATGCAAGGGAGCAGACAGCTCGAGCTGTTTATGTCTCTCTTGTCTTGGCTTCCAGAGGTCATCACGAGTAGATGTTGCAGGAACAGTAGGTTTGTTCTAATACTACACGCTGGCCTTGGGTGGCATGGTTTAGTGTGAGGTGTTCCTGCCCATGGCAGGGGGACTGGAACTGGATGCTCTTGAGGTCCTTTCCAACCCTAACTATTCTGTGATAGAGAGGGGAGTGATGGGGTGTGCTGCTGACAGTGGTGTCTCCCATGGGTCCCATTGGCTTAAAGAAGGTGTGTGAAGAGCTATCAGTCTTGCATCTTAGTCCATCACCTGATCGTTAGCTCCGCTTTCTGTGCCCATCCAGACACATCCTTTAGTATTCACAAAGGTGAGATTGCTCCAAATTTGCCTGGAAAAATAAGAGAAGGGTGCTGTCCTTCCCACTTCCCTGGTATGGGTCTATTCATTTCATTCGGAGCCGGTCCTGGTGTATCCTGGTGCAAGTATTACTCTGTGGATCACTCACACCACTCATGTGTGCTTCCCTAGGAAGGCAGCAGTCAGGAGTGAGTCTCATGCCGTAGAATCATAGAATAGTTTGGGTTAGAAGGGACCTTCAAAGGTCATCTAATCCAACCCCATGTCTGGAAGCTGTTGCATGTTCCCTGTACAAACGAGTTCTGATGGAAAGCTGAGCTTTTTAATAGCATTTTTATCCCTTAGAAAACCGTGTGGAGCTTGGGCTGCACTCAGCAATTAAATGACACATCATGTATGGAAGGGGTACAAGAAAGCAGTGGGGAATAGCTGAAACAAAGTGTTCAGGAAAGGGAGCTGAAAGGCTCTACAGAAGATACTCTAGCTTTACAACCCTGTGTACGTTTCTATTTGGTGATCTAATTTCTTGCCTTGTGATGGAGCATTAACTTGTGATTGGACATGAAACCCACCCCAACACCACTCACACTTTGCAACCCTCCTAACCCTTTGCAACTCTTGTCTTTTCCAGGTATCTGGGGATCACTCGGCCGCTGACCTACCCCGTGAGACAAAACGGGAAGTTGATGGCCAAGATGGTCTTCATCGTCTGGCTCCTCTCTGCCTCCATCACTCTTCCTCCTCTTTTTGGCTGGGCCAAGAACGTCACCGTGGAAAGAGTCTGTCTCATCAGCCAGGACTTTGGGTACACAGTGTACTCCACAGGGGTTGCCTTCTACATCCCCATGGCGGTCATGCTCGTCATGTACAGCCGGATCTACAAAGCAGCCAAGGTCAGCGCCGAGAAGCATCGCTTCATGAACTTCCCCAAGCACTATGAAGAGGAAGGTGTCTATTGCCTGGAGGCTTCCAACCGGAGCCACCACCACAGCTCCAAGCGCACCAAAGCGGTGGAGGAATGCGCCACGCTCTCCAAACTGCTCCGGCAAGACCGAAAGAACATTTCCATCTTCAAACGGGAGCAGAAAGCAGCCAGGACCCTCGGCATTATCGTGGGGGCATTCACCTTTTGCTGGCTTCCCTTCTTCTTGATGTCAACAGCTCGGCCTTTCATCTGTGGCATCCGCTGCAGCTGCATGCCCCTGAGGCTGGAGAGGACTCTGCTCTGGTTGGGATACACCAACTCCCTCATCAACCCTTTGATTTACGCTTTCTTTAACCGAGACTTGAGGACTACTTTCTGGAACCTCCTGAGGTGCAGGTACAGGAACATCAACAGGAGGCTCTCCGCCGCCAGCATGCACGAGGCCCTGAAAGCCACAGAGAGGCACGAATGCATCCTGTAGAGCCGCGTCCTCTCACTCAGTGCCTGACCGACAAATCCCTGCCTCTCCATTTCAGGTTCCTTGCTTCTCTTGCCTCCTGGGGCTGGTGGAAACCATGCGTGCCATTGTCCCCCCATGCCACCGCTGAGAGTGACATCTCTTCCCCTTGCCCTTGGAGGAGCTGAGGTTCTTGCATTGGGAACAAAGTGAGCAGCCCCTCCTTCTCATCATGTCCCAAGCGGGAGCTGAAAAGCTGTGAGCAAGACTGGGGGGGGGTCAAGGTCTACTACCAACTGTGGGCAAGTCACACCACCTTTCTGTGCCTCAGTTTCCCCATCTGTTAAAAGGAAAGGAAAAGAAACCCTCCCAACCAACCAAACAGACAAAAAACCCTTAAAACTTTATCAGACTGTGGCTCTCCACCTTCAAAAAGGGCTCTAAGGTCTGTGGAGGGCACGCAATAGACTATGTAAAGATGACATTGGCTGCACTCCTCTATCAAACATCACAGCAGCTATAGGCTCTGTTGTAGATCCAAGCACTTGTGCCATCCCAGCTTACACGAACTCTTTCCACCTATGTAACTGCATTTTACACGCTGGTTCACGTCCAGGTTTGCATGTCAGAGCAGTAATACCAATGACCCCGTTTCCCCTCACACTGTAGCACTGCAGCACTTGAAAGAAGCACGCTTGCAGAACGGAACACAACTGAACACGAAGCTTCCTTTATGGCTGGATAGGACAGTCTGACAGGCTCCTCATCGGGGCAATGACAGTTATGTGTATTGGGTTGTATGGTAATTCATTCTCAGACAAGTGATGTGTGTTCCTAATTTGTGGCTAATTGACACCATAAAAGCACGCTTTAGTTGACAACAGAAAAAACTATGTGATTTCTCTGACAGCTTTACAGTGCTTCAGTACAATGTCCAGCAAGCTTGGAAAAATACACTCAATGATGTATCCTTTTTTTTTTTAAAAAAGGGAAAAAAAGCTCGTCTGGTTTCCTTATTTTGGTGTAAAGACTTCAGTTACTTTGATTTCAAAGCATCCCTTTACTTCTATGTGGTGGTGGGACTTGTCTTCCTGTAGTCCTCTTTGCTCCTGACCAACCTCATTGCGTGAACCCTGCTTTGCAGCCCCACAAACCCTTGCCCATATGAAGCTGATGCCTGCTCTATGGGGTCAGTTGTTTGAACATCTCCTGTCTGGGTTTTCTAGTCAAAGCCAGACTGTTCAGAGGCTCAGGGAAAGAAGTTGCTAGCCCTCCTGCCACTCTAGGTTTCCTTTATCAAGCAAGAGTGTATGAGTGGCGGTAGTCCCAACTCTTGCAGCGTCATGCAGTATGATGCCTCCTTGCATAGCTAAGTTGGTTGTTGGATGTCTTGGCTGACAGCTGGCATGGTTTGGCTTAGTAGTCAAGATTCATCCCATGAAATCTTTTATGCTCTCACTTCTCTTTTGGATAGAGACTTGAGAAACAGAATAATTTCTGTTCTGTTTCTTTTAACACTTGCTGTCTCTAGAGATGTCCAACAAGGTCTCCAGTTTAGACTGGTAATTTACAGCAGGGAAAACACCACGAAGCCCAGTGGGAATGTCCTAAGGGCCTGAGAGGTTGTGCACAGAAACAACAGCGTGTCCAGATATTCTGCAAGCTCGTGTCCTCACAGCCACAGTTTCACATAGGAACAGAGGAGGTGGTTATAGCTGTTGTATGGGTCTCCAGTGGCAAATGCTTAAAGAGTAGACAGCAAAGAGATTTGAAGGAGGACTTAGGAGGGATCGTAGAGGTTTAGCTAGAGCTCTCCTTCACCTGTTATCCCACACAGGAGCTCTCTGAAGAGTAGTGAGTGATGCTGCTATGATGGTTAACAGCTTGCTTTCTGTCTCCCACGGTTTGCTACCTACAGTTGTATGTTGGTGTTGGGTTTGTACAAGGCTGCCTGGACCAGGCTGCCTGTTGAAGGCAGAGCATCGCATCCTTGCAGCCACACTCAGTCCCTTGTCCCTGTGCTCAGAGGCTTCTAACTTATGTCCAAGGCAAACACAAAATCCAGCTTTGATGAACTGTCTAGAGTGGATGCCAGCAGTAGGGACCTGTCCTCTGCCATCCTAACCAAGACAGATGCTATTGCCCGTGGAAACTTGAGTGAGGTCCCTGGGATACCCTGTGGTCTTGCATCCTGCTAACCAGAGACCCCACCAACCCTAACCCTCTTGTGTTCACATTTCTTCCACATGAGCAGCCTAAACCTTGCCACAACCTCTCTACTTCCCCTTGAAAGTGTATATTCACCTCGGTGCTTTTGCTCTTCATCACCCTTCCTCAGCTTGGTTGCAATGTCTCATGATGCTCCTGCTTCCAAGCCCATACAATAAGTCAGAATCATAGAGTGGCTTGGATTGGAAAGGAACTTTAAAGCTCATCTAGTCCAACCCCTCTTGCAATGAGCAGGGACATCTTCAACTAGACCAGGTTGCTCCAAGCCCCATCCAGAATTCCCCACACAAACCTCTAGGGCATGGTCCGACTGCCATGACCTGCTTAATAAAAACAGCCCCTTTCCTCCCAGAAAACACTTTGGGCCATCATCTCTGTCACAACATTTTAGCAGCAGCTGGTCTCTGACTCTGGCCTGCCGTGGGCACATGAGGTTCCTGCAGGGATTCCTCCCTAGGCTCCCCCAGCTCCTTCCCCGCCATGGAGTTAACGGTGCTCTTTTGACAGAGCTGTCTGGATTAAAACTAAGCAGCTGCTAATTCAGACTGTCTCATCACGATGTGAAAGCCCCCAAGAGAGCCCATTTCATATTCAGCACATAAGAAAGGATTCTGGTTTGTGCTGCTGCAGTATATTTATATGTCTAAGGTCACAGTGGCAAGGGTTTTACTTATTTTCTGTATTAAGCATTCTTAAACTGCCTTCAAAATTCATAATCTTGTTTAATTCCACTTAAAGTCCCTATTCTAATGGCATTTCCAGCACTGCTTTAAAGAGTTCTGCAGAAGACGTATGAAACCATGTCTGAAACTTAAATGAAGTCATTATGAATACTGGTTTTTCTGGTTTGATGGCTCTTCCGGCATAAAAAGAGTAGGGGAAAGGATATGATTCTGGGTGATCCAAAATCCAAACTTCTTCCAATCAAGAAACAGAGCAAAATGGTTCATTTGTCTTAAAAAACAATCAATGTTTTCTTTGACAATATTTATCACTCCCGGGGAAGTGTTGAATGCTCCATCCCTGGCGGTGTTCAAGGCCAGGTTGGACAGAGCCTTGGGTGAGATGGTTTAGTGTGAGGTGTCCCTGCCCATGGCAGTGGGGTTGGAACTGGACGATCTTAAGGTCCTTTCCAACCCAAACCATTCTATGATCACTCAAGTCTTAATGGTCATCTTTCCTTCTTTTTTATCTTATATATTCATTTTAAGCTGTAGTTGTGTTGAAAAGCAAAGCTTTATTTTCCAGTAGAAATTCCAAGAGCTTTTTTTCCAAAGATATGCAAGTATAACTTCATTAAACCAAACCATTTCCCTGAAAAACCAAGATAGCTTGCATGGTTTTTCCAGCAGTTATTTTCTCAAGCTGTGATATTTCAGCTTAAACTCTTGCTTTTTAACTCTCCAGCATGAAATCGTGTTTAGATTAAACAATGTGCAGCCAAAGATATCAAGGCCTTTTTCATACATGAGTGAGCACCACCCATTTAGTTAAAGCCAGTCAAGATCCTTGTAGATGAGCTGCTAAATCATGCTGAAAATACTCAGTGGGTTTTTCCTTTTTTAATCAGACAGGAATCAATGCATTTGGCATCTGAGAAAAAGAAGGGGTTTAAAATAAACCTGAGCCATTTTGAAGCTGATTTTAGCGCTCACAGTGTGCCCAAGCAAACTGTGTGAGATGTGAGAGGAATCAGCTCTGTAAGAGTCCCTGGTTAAGCAATAACCTGAGCTCATGGAGGAAAGAATCAATTTAGGAGGACAAGAGAAACTTTTGTGGACGATCAGAGTCCCAGCAGGAGAGCAGAAACACAGTGGAAAAGAATGAGGAGCCTCGGGCAGAGGAAAACGAAGCAATTCAGGCATAAAACAAGTAGGTCTCAAGTCAGTTTTTTATTCCACTCCATGTGCAGGAGAGATACACACAGAAACATGGGCAGAAGTGACATGGGGAGAAAAGACAGTGTTTGACAAACCCCTGTGGCTGTTCCAGCTGGGGTATGGAGGTTTTTGATAGAGACATTGAGCAAAGCCAGGCAAGATCTGCTTGAGATGCAACAAGGAGCCCAAGGCAGTAAAAGCCTGTAAAAGCCTGTAAAAGCCCAAGTGTCTCTTCCCAAAGAGTGTGAAACCTGCCCACTCTCTGAAGCCTGCACTTAGTGGATGAGTTTGGCTGATAGAGATGAGTGCTGGAGATTTGCACAGGCGGCTCAGCAAACCCACTGTGCTCTTCATCTCCACTCGGGCCCGAGCATCTCTGTAATCTCCAATGTAATATTAAGATCGCTGAACTACATCAGACTGGAAGCTGATCTAGACCAGGATCTTACCTTGAGCAGAGTCCACTGCTTTCATTTACAGAGATAAACCTATTGTAGCATCCTTCCTTGTCCCAGCAATTAAAAGTTCATCAATTTGCTGAGCCAGAAGCGCTCTCATGTATTTTAATTACCTCCGATGGGTGCTTTTCTTCTCACCTTTTATGTCTGTCCCACTCTGCCACCCTGAGGCAATGAGCTCCACAGTTTAATTACATTTCAAGTAAAGAACTATTTTCCTTCACTCGTTTCAAACCTGCCATCTGCTGAGCTCATTAAGGGCTGGCTAATCCTTGCATTAGGAAGGAGAATGAGCAATCACCCCTATCCACCCTCTCCAGGCCAGTTATGCTGTTGTAAATCTCTCCCATATTCTCTTTGACGTAAAGTCCATCCAACCCATGAGTCCTCCAACAGCAGACATAAGGAGATGCCTTGGGAAGCATACTGGAATAAGGACAGTTTGGATCATATGCTTTTCCCACCTTCCGCTACTTTCAAAGCATCCAACCCTTTTTAGTTCAGGAAATTCCTTGCTCAGACACGGTTTCTGTGCAAGCCTCAGTGTATCCCCCCGTTTTTCCACAAGCAAATGCCCAACCTGGCATCTGGAACTGATAACCCCATGTAACAGCCCAGGCTGGGGCACCTCACAGAGCAGAACCTGGTGCTCTGCTGAGCTTGGCAAGGAGAAGGCAAAGGGGAGAGCTAACGTTGGCCAACCAGTATTTTGAGAGGGATTACAGGGAGCAGGAGGCAAACTCACCCAGTGAGCTTTGGAGATACTCAGACCTCAGCTAGATGAGGTCTTCAGCAACCTGATTTACCTCTGAAGCTGTCTTCGTTTTGAGCATGACGTTGGTTCAGAAACCTCCAGGTTTCCCTTCCAACTTCAGTAGTCTACGATTCGGATGATTTGTCAAGTTCCCCACTCAAACTCATGTAAATATTTACCATCCATGTTCTTTTGGCAAGACGATCCACAGATCTACCACCTGCCATGTGAAAAAAGCTCCTTCTATTTTGAACCTTCTCAAAGCACTGAAGTTGCATGTCTAATAAAACTGAAAGTCGGCCACACAACACTTTCCACCTGGGTTCTTATGTAAGAAACCGCTTTTCCTTTGTTGTTTATTGCCATTTTAATCTGGACACATTCTATATTCACCAAACGAGAGCTTCACTTGCCTGGCTCTATTCCTTTTCTCCATCTCGTACACCACTGAGCTTAAGCAAGACCCCAATAACACCAAATGAATGGACAAGCCATTGCCATTATGGCACGTGATTAAGGCAATGGGTGGCTGGTTCCAGCCGTCCTCAGCACCGGCACACAGGGAAGGAAGCAGACGTTGCTCTGTTTAGATGGTCCCACTCTCTTTAAATGACTACAAGGTCTTTCACGTACAACACACGATTTCAGAAGAGAGCAAGAAGAAAGTGGGAGTTGAAAGATGATGTTGTACAAATGCCTTATTCTGTGAAGAGCTGGATATACCCTGCAAACAGACAGTTTCCTTTAGCTTTCTTTGCTTGCATTAAGACTTCTTTACCCTGGGTGAACCTTGCAATTGGCCCCTTGGTCATTCAGGTGGGCACCCGTTTACAATGCACAAAACCTCACATCTGGGTTGTTTCCACATGTTTCCTATCTGAAATATCTGCTTCCCTGTGACAAGAGTATTACACCTCCCTTAAAAATAAAGGGGAGAAGGCAGCATCTCCTATGGAAAGCAGCCCCCAAAAGTGTCTTGTGGCTCTATGAAGGAGCATGTGAACCCAAGAGGTTTCAGGGCAGTGCTGGAATCACCATGCTTTGAAGTGTTCACAAACCATGCAGATGAGGCCCTCAGTGCCATGGGTTAGTGGTGGCCTTGGCAGTGCTGGGGTAAAGGTTGGAGTTGATGATCTTAAAGGTCTTTTCCAACCTGGCTGATTCTATGATTCTATGATTCTATGATTCATGGGAGCAGCTCTCTCTAAGGTGTAAGCAGCTTATAGGTGGTGGAAATTGGACCAGGATAGGATTTGCTGGTGATGGACATGAATAGGATCCCCAGGCATGGGACATGGAGAAGGTTGAGGTTGTGTATGGCATGGTATCTCAGCCTAGGTGGAAGAGGAGCTCTCTATGCAGCCCCACACTAACAGAGGGTCTGACATCCAACTTGATGAATGATGACAACCATAAGCTTGGTTGAGCCCCATGTCCTCTGACTGCTGGAGTAAAGCATCACTTGAGTGGGCAGGTAGCAAGAACAGCCATCCTGGAGGCATGCTCACTGACAGGACATATTCATACCATTACACATCGATCAGCCCCCAGGATTTATGTGCTCACCCTGCTGTGTTTCACCATCAAAGTGCTGAGTCTAAGCCCTGAACCTGCTCTCTTCTAAGGCAGCCACGTCCCAAGCTATTCCAGCTACTCTCAGCTCTGGGCAGCCTACATGCACTGTGCTCCCCCACCAAGCACATGGACCTTGGACAGCAGCAGCCGGACTCATCTGCTGCTGCACAACTTGCCAAAGAGCTGCTCGAGCAATTAAAACCAGCACAAATCTTTATAGGCTGCAATGTGTGTGTGCGATGCGTGTGTGCGTGGTGCCAGCAGAGAGCTGGGAACTTGCAACACTTGCTCCAGCCCATGCAAAAAGATAATGAATATTAACTCTTTCTCATCCTGAGGAAGGATGCATAAGCCCTGCACTATTCAGAGCCACTTTTTCAGCCTCCCTGCTACTCTTAGCTTCACATCTCTATCCCTTTGACCATTGTCTGGGGTCTGTTAATGCAGCAATAAGGAAAAGAGAGAGGAAGACAGTGGCCAAATGCCAGACGTTTGCTGACAATATGTAAACCATCAGCACAGCTCACAAGGGCTCTGCTCAAAGGCTGTGATTTTCCTGTTTAATGCAGACAATCTGAACACCCAGTGTACATTTTTAGACTGTGAAATGCCTCCGCCATTCAGCTCACAGACTAAAGCTTTGGGCAACAGCTCCCGTCATGTGCCTGATGTGAGCAGACCCAGATGAACTGCAGCCATACCTCCAGAAGATGCTCTCCCTAAATGAGAAGCAGTAACAGGTCATGTGCATGGTCCTGCAATGTCCTAGCAAAGCTGCATGTGGATTACCTGTGGTTTCCATCAGTTTCATATTGTCATGCTCCTTCCCATCTCAAGACTATGGTCAGACCTAGATGAGGACCTGAACCCTCAGGTCTGGGTTCCCTGGTAGTATGTGGGACAATCATCTCTTAATTACTATGGAAAATGCTGCTGCAGGATCTTTAAAGAGAGTTTGAGAGGGTTTTTTTCATCTCTTAAAGGCTGAAGGGGAAATATTCCTCCTAACAAACCATGCTCTTTCCAAGCACCACATTTCCACTGCATTGTCAAAAACGTCTGAACAACATACCGAAATTGATGCAGCTTAAAGAAAATGGTTCTGGTTGACTATCCTTGGAGACATTATTCAGAGTTTAGTGCTGTCATTTCTTTGTTATACCTTCAAAAGACATCCAAATGCCAACAGCCTTTAGCAGGAACAATTGCAGTGTGCAGACACTGATGTGTTCATAGGTGCCTGCAGGCACGTTTTTCCTGCGGTGCAGCCTAAATACCCAGCACCCTGGGGACCACTGATGGCTCACCAGCCCTCCTCCACAACCTGTGCACGGCCTCCGTGGCCCTGCCAGCACAGCAGTCCATGGGGAAACAACTCAAACAGCACTTTGGATCAGATTTGGGGCTGTCGTAGCTCTTGGAGCCAGGCCAGGACATAATGTCATCCTGATACAGTGGAAGGCTGCTTGGAAAGGGTGCAGAGACCCTCTGAGTCTTCAACGCTGCCAAACCTTGCATCATGAAGCCATGGCTGCACCATCTGAACAGTAGCAATGTGAAATAAATGCATCATATAAATCAAGAGCAATGAGCAAGGGCTTGGGACCGCAGGATCAAACCAAGGCTTGAAGCTGCTTTCAGAGTAGCTGGGAATTAGATTGTTACAGGGAATGCCCATCTCTATAAGGAGCTGTTCATGATGCTTTGGGAGAAAGAAGTGTTTCTGGTACAGTAATCAAAGAGGCATCTGTCCCCAGTAGATATAGACTGTGCTGCCCACCACTCAGGTATGTGTCTGGATGCCAAAATAGAAGGTTAATTACAAATCCCATTTGGACACATATTTGTTAAAGTTTGTTTCACTGTTCCTCCTCATTCCTTTATGTTTTAACACTGGCAATGAGGTGAAACACTAGGGACTGTACTGACAGGACAAGGGGTGATGGGTTAAAACTGAAACAGGAGAAGTTTAGATTGGATCTAAGGAGGAAGTTCTTTACTGTGAGGGTGGTGAGGCACTGGAATGGGTTGCCCAGGGAGGTTGTGAGTGCTCCATCCCTGGCAGTGTTCAAGGCCAGGTTGGACACAGCCTCAGGTGGGATGGTTTAGTGTGAGGTGTCCCTGCCCATGGCAGTGGGGTTGGAACTGGATGATCTTAAGGTCCTTTCCAACCCTAACTGTTCTATGATTCTATGAAAGCTGACTACAAGTGTCTAATGACAATAAGTCCTTATTTTAACAGCAGGAACACTAAAGAGCATTCCTCTCTCTTGGGCATTTAATACAGTTCTGAAAACTGATCTTAACCAGAAAATCCCTGGCGCTATCAGATTTTTAGCCCAAAGACCCTCCAAAATGACTTCAGGGTTTTTCTGCCCCCCTAGTTTCCAATGTAAGGTTGTTTGCTAATAAGCAACATCCAATAGCATCTTTTCCAGCAAGAATCAAGGGTTGCATCTGCAGTTGGAAAGATGTTAGCAGGAGAAAGAGAGATGTAACGGAGAAAGCAAATAATATTGCTGTGAGAGAATGCTGCAAGAACCAAAGATTGGGGGAAGAAAAATCAAGCAAGTAACAGTTCAGGATGTGTGTTGTTTTTTGAGATCAGGGTGATGCAGCACCTTTCTGCCTCTGTGTTTTATATAGCACATACATTTTATGATACTCACTAATATATCTTTAAAAACAAAAAGCTTCAAGAAAGACATATCAACAAAGATGAACTGCTCGTAATACTACAGAGCCCAGAGAGGAATAAAGCAGTACGACCAGCAGATGGAGAGTAAATCAATGCATCAACACGATCCCATTATTAGGTTTGAATTCTATTACCCAGCCTCCTAAATCACCACACAGTGCTGCAAGAGGAGGGGAGCTATGCCTTCCCCTACTCCAGTAGCACTTTGCAATAAGCGACAGGAAAAGGTTGCTCTGAAACGTAAGGGTTAGCAACTTTTGGGCATGGCCATTGCAGGTTGTTACCTAAAACAACCCTTGCTCTGATGGATAACTTGGCAAGGCAATATTTAGGGCTCATTAAGCCCAAGGAGATATTCTTCTGGCAACCTCCCCATGAACTAATTGGCATGCACACGTTGTCCATCTGAGTTAGCTTCTCTCATAGCATGCCTTGCCCATGTACCAGCCAAAACCAGCTCTTCAACTCGCAGCTCTTGTGACTGAATCCACTCCCATATTGCAGATTTTAAGTGCTCGGTTCAGGCGATCAAACTGGGCTTTGTTAGCATGGCAGCAATCATTCAGCAGAGTAAAAAGGAGCTAAAGGGCATGAGCTGCAGTTCTTTGAAGAGGCCAAACTCCCTTTCTTCTTCTGGGCCACGGCACAGCATGATAGTCATTGCTAGCTGCACCCTATGGCCAGGAGAGCATTTTAGGATCTAAACTGTATAGGGGATGGTGTCTAGACATAAAAGGCTAGCTCTTTCCTTGAATTCCTTTCAGGAAATACTTCAAAAGAATAGAAACCTGACTGCATAAAGAACTGGTTTCTTTTGCCCTTTCACATGCCCTATCAGAGATGGATTCCCAAATCCTTGCAGTACTAAGACCCACAGTTTATCTCCACTCACCTCTGGTATCAAGAATCACCAAAACACCCCATAAAGGTTCAGTTCAAAATTCTCCATGGAGCACAGAAACAGGTGGAAATACCTTATTTTTGATCCTTGCTTACGCCTGAGGTTGTCACACCATGCTCCCATTGCCATTGGTGGGGAGAAATAAACAATTAAGAAGTTTTCTTGACCAAATGTAGATGTCTGCTCTGGATGAGATTAATTTCACCCCAAACTGGCTGTTTCCTTTTAGGCGCTATAGAGACTGCCCACAGTGACTTGCTCAGAGCAGATGTCTACACTGGAGGGATCTGCATTTGAATGGATGAATCCTATCATGGCTGTGTATAAATTGGCCACAGCTAGAGTTGTAACTATGCCTTGGAAAGCTGGGTCAGAACACAGCATAATGGGCTATTGGTGACTCAGAAATCCCACATATACAGGGACTGCCATAGTCTGTGACAGAGATACCATTAAAAATCGGACCGCAAAATGGGTTAGAAATCTTGCCATTTCTAGCACAGAAAAGTAAAGAGAAATCAGATGGGTCTTTAACTCAATGTGAAATGATCCTGCCCCTCTACTCTGCTCTTGTGAGACCTCACCTGGAGCATTGTGTGCAGTTCTGGTGTCCTCAACATAAAAAGGACATGGAACTGCTGGAACAAGTCCAGAGGAGGCCACGAGGATGATCAGGGGCTGGAGCACCTCCCGTATGAAGACAGGCTGAGGAAGTTGGGGCTGTTCAGCCTGGAGAAGAGAAGGCTGCGTGGAGACCTCATAGCAGCCTTCCAGTACCTGAAGGGGGCCTATAGGGATGCTGGGGAGGGACTCTTCATCAGGGACTGTAGTGACAGGACAAGGGGTAACGGGTTCAAACTGAAACAGGGGAAGTTTAGATTGGATCTAAGGAGGAAATTCTTTCCTGTGAGGGTGGTGAGGCACTGGAATGGGTTGCCCAGGGAGGCTGTGAATGCTCCATCCCTGGCGGTGTTCAAGCCCAGGTTAGACAGAGCCTTGCTTGCCATGGTTTAGTGTGAGGTGTCCCTGTCCATGGCAGGGGGGTTGGAACTGGATGATCTTGAGGTCCTTTCCAACCCTAACTAATCTGTGATTCTATGATGAGTACTTCAGTGCTTGCTGTAAACTCATAAAGGGTCAGACCTGGGGTGAAGCTGATGTGCAAGATCATTGTCCATCCGGTAGCAGTTTGGTCTCCTATGGTGCACCTCTAACCTATTTCTGTATTGGGAGAATCTTGACCCTGCACATTGGCTTTTCCCTCCTCTGCCCAGTTCAAGATCATGGGCTGAAATGGCCATTTAAAGCTGCCTCATGGTTTAATTTCAGTGTGATGGATGCACAAATGCTTAGCTGGCCATGCTAAAGCACCAAGAGGGTCTGTGGGACATCAGCCTTCCCACCAACAATGCAATGCTCCAAAAGACGTTGGTTGTGAAGTCTCATTGCTGGCAAATTCAGCTTACTCAGTCCCAGTAACTTGATAAATAAGGGTCAAAACTGACCTAAGAGGGTTCAACCAGGTTCAAAGGAGGGGAAAGCTTTAAGTCAGTGATTAAAAAGACACACACCCCATTTTGCATGCCGCAAAGACTAAGTTAGTGACAGTTTAATATCACAGCTTTTAGAAAGCTAAAATGGCACTATTCGGGATTTAACACAAAAAACTCTGACTGACACAATGGCACCAGCTGATGGGATGTTCAGTTCTCTCCCCACTCCCCAATGTCCTATAAAAATAAGTGATAGAAGAAAGGAGATCGCAGCAAGAAGTCTCGGTTGTCAAAACATCTATCAGCAAAATGAAAAACAATGTGGACATCTTACACTCAGTACTTTTGTTCTTCCTGCCAAAAGGAAGACAGAAATGTTCCACTCTAGGATCTGGACAAAAGATCAAACAATCAGCCTTGGACAATTTCTTCTTAGTACCAAGAAAAGTTACCTTGATGCCTAAGGAGACGAGACCCACTTACATTGCTCCAAAGCTTCCATTAAAGCTCTTAGCACATGCGCTATTTTTTCCCCTCACAATATCTCACAGTAGGTGGGAACAGGGTGAAATAGTCTGCAGCCTAGTAATTAAATAGGCTTGGTTTTTATACTGCAAATTACAGCTCGATGTAACTGTCTCAGGTATATATAATGCTCCAATCACTGTCGCACCTCAGTGCTCTTCCCTCTCTAATGTATTTAGTCTCTCATCCCGCTGCAAGGCATAAAGTGCTATTATCTGCATCACAAAAGCAGGGGTGGAGGGACCTCCTGGGTACTTTCCAGACACCTCATTGCACAACCTCTTTCTTGGCCATACCAAGGGCAAGCTGAAGAATGGCTTCAAACTTGAAAAGGGGAAGTTCAGGTTAGATATAAGGAAGAAGTTCTTTACTGTGAGGGTGCTGAGGCACTGGCACGGGGTGCCCAGAGAAGCTGTGGCTGCCCCATCCCTGGCAGTGCTCAAGACCAAGTTGGACAGAGCCTTGGGTGACGTGGTTTAGTGTGATGTGGCCCTGGTGATGGCAGGGGGTTGGAACTGGATGACCTTGAGGTCCTTTCCAGTCTCAACTATTCTATGGTTCTATGAAGAATAAGCTTCCCCAATGTTTTTGCCCTTTCAGGATCTTTTCAGACCCTCACAACTGCGTTGCCCAAGATCTCCCTTCTCCATCCCATCCTCAATCCCTTCACCATGAGGTCTGGGCAGTTTTCAGTTTGGCAGCAAGACCTTCCCATGAAATGGTTCTTTGTTTCTAGTGCTTCCTTCTTGCGCTCCCTGCCCAGGATATTTATAGAGAGCAATCATATGATGCCTTAGCTTTCACTCTCTAAGTGGGATAAGCCAAAAAACTTCTTGTCTCCTCTTATAAAACAAAGTCTTTGTTCTCCCCATTGCTCACATCCATAGAATCTCAGATTGGTTTGGGTTGGAAGGGACCTTAAAGCTCATCCAGTTTCAACCCTTAGGGCTCAAGGCTCATCTTGTCAGGGTGATTGTGTCTACCCTACACAATTGTTGCCCCCTGTCTTCTCTGGGCCTCATATAGCAATGCTGTGGCTGTAACAAACACATACACAAATACATATGGGTATATATTTATATTTACAGATTCTTAAATGCACACACAATGGTTTGCACTCTTCAGAGGATGCAGAACAATGTGTGGCCTGTCCCACAGACAGTGATGTGCTAATGGCATGACCCTGAGAGCTTCCATTGGAGAGGGACCAAACCCATTCTCCCAGTGTTAAATGTCCCTGGTTCCTGAATCCCCCAGATATGAAGTGACAGCTCTTTAATACATATTCAGTAGTTGCTTACACGTGTGCTGGCCTCATGCTAAATACAAGCCAATCTCTCCTGCAGTGAGCAACCTCACTCCTACCACGTAATGATACACCCCGGGCTTTCACTATGGGAAGCTGTGCTGGTGCAGGAATAACTGCAAAGCTTATGTGATCCACTGCAGTCAGAGACATGTCTGGAGCTGCCTTCAGCCTGGGTTTCGTTCTTAAACCACACAAAGCTTTCTCTTGGCTCACGACACAGCCAGGATTGCCACTGGAAGGGGAATGGGAGTGCAAAGGCAAGTCAGCCACCACCTCCTCTGACCAACCCTGCCGACTCTCACACCACTACTTCACTGCTGGAAAGCAGACCCAAAGCTGTCCCCATGTCCAAAATACCTCCAGCCCAAGTGAAATACCTGCTGCTGGTCACCAATTGGAATGAAGAGTACTAATGAGCTGGCAGGACACCTGGGCTCCCTACCAAGCTCCATCTATGACTTACAGTGCAAACCTGGACAAGCTGTTGGACTCCCTGAGCTCCTGTGTCTCCTCCAACCCTGAGTCTGTTTTGCCTCTCTTTCATGAGCTTTGGTGGACAAGGAGTAGAAGATCGTATTCAGCACCTAGGCTTATATTCATCTTTGAATAAACCATCTTTGGAGATGCTTTTCTGACTATACATTCACTATGATCAAGTATGAGGCTTGGCCTATGTAGCTGTGATACACCTATGACCCAAAGACAGTCATCATTTGTTAAAAACATACCACTAATGCAGTCAGTGTTCGGGGATTTCAGCCCAGAGGGAGAAAAAGGCTTTAAAGGCAAATAAAACAAGCACGTGCTGCATGAGGTGAGAAACAGAATAACCTAATTGGTGAGTATTAAAAACAAAAGAAGAACCATTATATGCTTAAAGCAAGAGATGCCCCAAAACTCTGGTATTTGCCAGTTTAAATGTCTTTTTAATCAGGTTTTCTTGTTTGTTTGCTGTGTAGCCCACTATGGTTACTCCACCTCCTGCTCCAATTGCATCTGTGTCTACTTGAGCATAACACAAGTCACCTTGGGAAGAGCACAGCAGAAAGCAATAGATAAAAGCAACCACTGGCAAATCTGTGAACAGTAGCTGAGGAGCTGCTATTGCACTAAAACCAGCTTCAAGTCAGTGTGCTCTCTTACCAGGCCAAACAAATGTTCCTTCCTTAGGATTAAAGCAGCTCTCCTAAATGAGGCTGGCTATGATTGACGCTTTAATTGACTGGCACAATTTCATGCTTTAATAACTCTGGGCTCCTCAGTTTAGCCATGAATAAATTTAACTGTTAAGTCCTTGCATGTAAATCCTCTTCTCTGGAAGTTCCCATTCTCTCTTTAAAATGTAAACTCGGATTAACAAGACTCACCCATGCATCAGGAGCTGGATGCGGTGACCTGCAGCGTCCCCTGGTCAATATGCTCACCAGATCCCCCAGCTCCTTCCCTTCTGATCCACCACAAACTGACTGACAGAAGGATCTAAGATATCAGCTGGAGAAGCCTTCATTCATTTTGTTATCTCAGCATCACATAACTGGTCAGCAATCAGTGGGATAATCAACTTGTGATGAGGCTGATGACCAACAGAAGAGCAAAACAACATCTCTTCTCTGAACAGCATCTTCTGTGCCTCTGGTACTTGACCTAGGACAAGGATAACATCTTATTGGGGTGCCTCAAGCAGCCCCTTTTAATGTGGTAGGCGCAAGGGCTGGCCCTGGGCAACCAAGAGAGGCAGTGCTCAGCCCCGGTCACCTTCTCCAGTCACACATTGTCCCAGATACAACTTCCTCACGTTTCTAAGTTTGCAAAAGCTCAGGTGTGATACCTAAGGAGAGCTTTGTGCTGGCCTATCTTCTGCTGTCTCACATCTTTTATATAGGTATTGACATTGTAGGTTTATGTAGGTATTGACATTGTAGGTCTAGCCGATGGTTGCAGAAGGCTCCTTCCTTGATTTAGAGCCCATAGTAAAGAAGGGTGAAATTGCATCTCCTCGGCAGACTGCATGTTTCAGGCTGTATTTTTAGCTCTTCGGTGTTTTGTTTATTCCCATGTGTCTCAATCTCCTAATTTAGCAATCACGGCTGGTTCCTGGACTAAGCACTTTTTTCCCAGGAACGTCCTCCTCCTCCGGCGCCTTAAGTGAGGAACATTTAGATTCCTTCCAGTTTGAAAAGAAAACAAGCTGCAGCTGAAAATTAAGTCAAAACACCGTGGATCCATCAGAACTCAGAGGCTTTTGGTTTCCCATGCCTGTGTCACCACATGCAATGGCATCACTTAGACTGCCTTTGAGTACCAGTGGTCTGGAAAAGCCCATTAGGGGGCCTATGGGCTTATAGGCCCATAGGGGGTTTATAAGGATGCTGGGGAGGGACTCTTCATTAGGGACTGTAGTGACAGGACAAGGGGTAACGGGTTCAAACTGAAACAGGGGAAGTTTAGATTGGATATAAGGAGGAAATTCTTTCCTGTGAGGGTGGTGAGGCACTGGAATGGGTTGCCCAGGGAGGTTGTGAGTGCTCCATCCCTGGCAGTGTTCAAGGCCAGGTTGGATGAAGCCTTGTGTGGGATGGTTTAGTGTGAGGTGTCCCTGCCCATGGCAGGGGGGTTGGAACTGGATGATCTTAAGGTCCTTTCCAACCTTAACTATTCTATGATTCTATTTCTTCCAAAGGTATCTTTGATTAAGTGAGAACCACCCCTATTTCCCACATCTCCCCTCTAGGTGCCCACTCAGCTCCATCTGACTCCTTTGGGCTGTCCCTTCCTCCCCAGGGAAACACTGGTTAGAAACTGGGATGCCTGCAGACACCTGGAGTCCATGTCCAGGGCAAGGAAGATGCCATGTAGACCATGTTCCAGTGTTTAAAGGGTGGCTACAAAGGAGATGGAGACCCCCTTTTTACGAGTCCCATGGGAGAGACAAGGGGTGATGGGCACAAGTTACTGCTGGGGAGATTCCAAGTGGACACAAGAGGAAAAGGTTTCCCAATGAGAACAGTCAGCCATTGGAATAATCTCACCAGGAAGGTGGTGACTCCCCAATATTGGACACTGTTAAAATTGAGCTGGGCAGGGTGATGGGCCGTCTAGTGTAGGTGATGCTTTGCCTAGAAAGGTTGGACCAGATGGTGCTTGAGGTCCCTTCCAACCTGGGATTCTGGGATTCTATAAAATCTGGACAAAAAGCTCAGCTCAGCAGTATTGATTTCCTAATACACAACTTCCACAAGCTCTCTCCCTGGTGTGTGTTAAAGCACTGGTGGATGTTGACAAAACAGATCAATGGTTCCTGTAAAAAAGAATAAATGCCATAAATATCAGGAGTGCTTGCTAATATATTGGTTTCTTTATAGTTTTCAGGACTCTTTTGTTGTTGTAGGAATGGGGTCCCTGAGGAAAACACAAGACCCATACTGATTTGAAGGAAAGAGGCTGTGGTTTTCCCATGCAGTGTGTCTGCTGCCCCCTAAACCACGCAGACAAGAAGCAAGACCCCCATCTGTTGGCTGTCTATCCATCTGGCAGGAATTTGGTCTTGTGATGGTTTTAGAGATGGACAGGGAGCAATGTGGTTGCTGTTTTGGCATGGCCACCTGAACAGCGTTGCTTTGTTTCACTTGGGGGCAGTGGGGTTATGGGGAAACCCCATCTCAAACCCAAGCTTTGACCATGCCAGTCCTAAATTTAGATCTTATCTATTTTGTTAACAAAATGCAAAGCAGGAAGGCAGCAAAATAGGAACATTTCTGGGTATTTCTGTAGGACATTTTACCTTTTGTACGTCATGTCTATTGCTAGGTTAATAGTCATGGTCAGTCAGCTTTTCCACACAACAGCTGAGGACCTGGAGACCCACCACACTGCTTGTTTCCACTTGGTACCCACAAATGTTACTGCTTCTCTATGTATCATTCCACCATGGTCTTTGAAGATGGACTTGCTGCTTTCTCAGGGGACAGATTGCATTAGATGGGATAATCATCACAGGTCTCTCTTGGTGGCCCCTGATCTTGTAGTCACAAGCACAGGATCAGTTACCACACAGTCACCATGCGTCACTGGGCATTACCAGCTCTGCCTCCTCTTCCACCACATCCCCAGGGCTGAGGCTCCTCAGCATCCTCAGCATCCATGATGAAGACCTCTGCATCCAAGCCCAGCCCACCTTGGTGGCTGCGCCAGCCGTCACCATTCTTCCAAAGGAAAAGGCTCTTTCAGCTTCAGTCTGACTATCACTAATGAATAGCTTGGCCTTGCTTTGGTCGGTCTCAATGCTGTGAACAAGGATTTACCAGTGGAGTTGGGTCAGTTCAATTTGCTTTAATTAGATTAAATACAGGCTCAATTGCCCCAGGTGATGTGGCACAACCGAGCTGCAACTTGCTGAAGATCTTCAGCAGCACTTAGAGATATACTGGCTTTCAAAAGCTCTTGTTTTGAAGGCAAACAAGCAACCGAAACAGACTCTTTTTGTTGGGAATGGTGGGAGGAAGGTAAAAAATAACAGTGGTGGAAAACTTCGCCAGCTCTTTTCCACGCCTCATCTGCTGCTTTATTAGTACTCCTAAATCTGTTTTGCTAAATATAAGCATCACCAAATTTACATAAACTTCATTAAAAGCTTATATCTCAACTCTGCTGCTCCTGTAACACACCCAGGAAATGGAGAACTGGAGAACTTCAAACTCCTCTGCAGTAAAATAAGCAACAGCAAGAGAAACAAGCCAACATTTTAAGGGCATTTTGGTCTTTTTCCTGTTTCGTTGACGTATGTATCTGTCTGTGTCTTCAAGGACTGTGGGTGACTTTTCTTTTCCTTTGGGGTCCTTTCTGCCCCAGCCTGGAGCAATGCTTCCCATCTCTTCGTATTACATTAAAAAAGAGAAACGTAAGTCAAAGAAGAGCCAAATTGCTCTTCTAAGTGCTTTTATTTACCTGCTGGTCCTGCTGCTCATGTCCCCTGTGTAACTGACCAGAAACACCCAGAAGCAGTGCTGATACAAGATGTGTCCTCTGAGAGATGCTCTGGGACTCAGGCGTGTGGCGGTGAGGAAGAAGAGAACCATAGTTCTGGTTGTTTAGCACTTAACTGAAGCCCAGAGGAAGGTGTCTGGCTGGAAGTGCTTGGTAGGACCAGAGATGCTGGTTTCTCTTTGGGATCTCCTAAAGGTTTCCTGGGATTTGGGGTCCCATCCTTAGTGCACCCAGTGCTCCGGTTTCCCCATGGAATCTCAGCCCTGAGAGATGTCAGATTTGGGCAGTTCTATTGCGCACCCTCTGATAGTGTACTCACTATTTCCTTTCCATATCATTAATAACCTAATCATGAGGAGGGGAGGATGGGATCTGGAGGCATGAGCAAGGCATGCACATCTATATCAGGACATCACAGACTCCCTTTTGGTTCTGGCCAGGATGTGTCACCTCCATGCTTCAGCACACAGTGCATTGAAGGGAGGCAACCAAAAGGTTGGGAGTTCAGACCAGCCTTTCATTTCCACCCTGTATCCATCTATCAGACAGACCCAGGAGAGCTGCTTTCCCTCTCCTTGCCCCTGCATCAGTGCTGGAGCAGAACCAGGAAGGGAACCCAGGGATATGTTTAGATAAGGTGAAGTTTACCATCACAACATCAAGGAGAGCATCTGGCCAGGCAAATTGAGACATATCCTCCCCTTGCTTCCCTCCCCACTGCTCTGGGTGTGTTATGGTAGGAAGAAACCTAAAAGCACTTAAATTGTGCGCCAGATCTTCTCAACACCAGGTGGCTTTGTCATTCAGTAGTGATGAGCAAGGAAAGAAGTGAGGGCAGGGGATTTGTGTATGTGCTTTTCTATCAGGAAAGCATTTCCATCTTGCTCTTGCCCTTCCCAGATGTCTCAAACACTGCTAGGAACAAAGTTGTTCCCCCTCTCTAAGGTTAGCCCTACCAGTGCTCATCAACAATAGCCATTCCCTAGATACTCCATCTTATGCCTGCTCTTTTCCCACCAGTTTTAGACATGACAGCTTGAAGAAGAAGGTGGGTTGGTATTGCTGCAGCCCCACCGTATGTCCCCAGCCATGCTCTTTCACCAGCTTCCTCTATGTATTTAGGCTCTCATCCAAGGCAACCTCTCGGTAAGAAAACAATCAACCGTGCAACCCTGAACCTCTTGTGTTAACCCCAGACCTGGTTTCTGGCCAGAAATCCTCTCCTGGACAATGGGACAGAGACTCACAGACATGCAAATGCTCCCAGAATAACTGAGCTCTGTACTTGGGATGTGCCCAAGAGCTGCATCTATAGTAACGAAGGTCCCAGTCTCCCTTTGTCTCTACCTTCACCCGTTGGACCATCAGGGTCCATGAATGAGATGGATTTATGTGATGAGGTAGATTTGGTAGGAGATGGACTTAGTAGATGCATTTAAAGGCAACCCAATCCCTATGGAGATGATTTTCCCTGTGACATTGAGGAAGAGACAGTGACCAGGATGCCGCAAGTGGTTTGAGAGGGTGGCACTCTGCAGGTATTTGGCCTTTGGGAACTCAAAGCTGTGATTAAGGCATTGACCTGGAAAGCTGAAATGGGAGGCAACACCAACCCAGCCAATGGGGACCAAGCCAGACCCCACTGAAGGGAGAATGGGTACCAAAGGAGTCCAAAGCAAGGGACAGACTCTTTCCTTCTTTCCCAAAGGCTCTATTAATGCTGTTTGGAAAGAATTGTCTGCAAAACATCCTCACTGTGACTGCCCATCCTGCACTGGGGGTAGCGTGAACACAGCCACCAGTGATTTGCAATCCCACAGTCAGAAAGCTCACTCTTTAGCATCCTGCCCTATGTGATAACAGGGGAAAACAAAACCCTGCTCAGGAACTGGCGTCTGCAAGCAAAGAGCCCTCTGGATTCCAAGTATTTCCTTTCACTGGAGTAAATTATGTTTTATGCCTATAATTAACTGGGAGCCAGTACACACTGCGCTGGTTTTAAGCTGACTCAATGCTGTCTGCATAGCACAGTGTGATAAAACAATATTCAAATCAGCTTCTTAACTAAGCTGGCAAGTGGCACAATCTGGAGATGGATGCCAAAAGTAAGTGGAGGTTTGCAAAGCCCTGGGCGTGGGGAGGGATTTCAAGGAGTATTTTCTTTAAAGAGATGGTTTCCACTTCACAGCCTGGGGATGGGTTTTGAAACATGGGATGGGCCCCACAATGAGTTCCCGAAGCCTCACCGGTGTGTTGATGCACCCAAAAGCATTGGAGGCATCTGAGGCTGGAAGCCACAAGTGCTGGGGAAGGGGGTTTGATGAAGGCAGATGCTATAATGAGCAGTTGTGGCTAAAAGGATCGAGCCTTTCTGTTCACCACTTGCTCTATGTGGAAATGTTTTATGTACCAAGAGAGACTCACACATGGAAGTTACATACATGGGGTTTGACTTTGCGTGACTTCGTTCTGCAGGGGTTTGGTATAGTGCAAATCAGAGCTGTGGACTCACCACCCCATCCTCCTGCAGCAAAGGCAGGAGCTCATTCCCCTCTATTTGGTCTAGGCTTTATTGTTGCTTTGCCTCCAAGCTAGAGAAAAGCGTTTCTTTCCTGATTCTATTTTGATTTACAGAGAAGTTTGGCAATTTTTAGGCTGCCAGCTCCACTTCTACGTGTTTTGCCCAGTTCCTTAAATAAAAGTATCGGAAAGGTGAAGCCTCCAGGAATGCTCCCTCTTCCAAACCAATGTATGGGTGAATGCTTACCTCAAGTTTTGCCAGTGGTCTAAGCATCTGAGAAGTGAAGGAGAGGTATAAAAGGCCCCATTGTGTTCACTGCCCTCAGAAAGCTGGTTTCAAAGAAATTCAAGCTTCTCTCCATTGGGTGCTCTTTGATAGATGAGCAGTCCCTTTGGTCATGCTCATAATAGCCATTAATCACCATTTTTTGGAAAACAATGTGATTCTGAAGATGGTTGACCTGTCTGGTGTCAAAAGAGTCATTATAATGGTTATAAACTGTGCCTTGCCTTGAATAGGCTATTTTCTTATTGCTGCATATTAGTAGGATAAATAGTAAATAATGAAAAGACCAAAATTGAAAGGAAACCTTTGAGTTTTGAAGTTTGAAACACAAAGTTTGAGTTTCAAAGTTCAATTTGAGTGGAGCCGATGAATTTGCATTGGGCTGATGGAAAACCTGTGGTTTTGTTCTTGGGTAAGTTTGGAAAGTTGATCCTATCTGGAATAAAACTCACTGTTGAAATCACAGATTCCATCGCAACTGAAAGCAATAATCCCCTCTGCCCTTAGTATTTGATGTGGTGATGAGAGTTACCTCCATGACAGTCAACTTTGTCGACTTCTTATGAGGGGGGGGGGTTTACTTCCTTTCCAGTAAATGCCTTAGAATTAGTGAAAAATTCATGTTCTGCATCAGTATAATTGTAAATACAATTTATGTCTATAGAAACTGCAGTTACATCTGGAGAGGTTCCAGCACAAGGAAAGGAGATTCCAACACTGCACTGAGGCAGGGCAGTCAAAATGAGAAGTTTCTGTGGGAATGCAAAAGCATATGAGAGTGGATTGGCATGGAATAATGGAATCATAGAATGGTTTTGGGTTGGAAGGGACCTTGAAGCTCATCCAGCTCCAACCCCTGCCCCGGGCAGGGACCCCTTCCACTGGAGCAGCTTGCTCCAAGCCCCTGTGTCCAACCTGGCCTTGAGCACTGCCAGGGATGGGGCAGCCACAGCTTCTCTGGGCACCCTGTGCCAGCGCCTCAGCACCCTCACAGGGAAGAGCTTCTGCCTAAGAGCTCATCTCAGTCTCCCCTCGGGCAGGTTCAAGCCATTCCCCTTGGCCTGGCCCTACAGGCCCTTGTCCCAAGCCCCTCTCCAGGTTCCCTGCAGCCCCTTTAGGCACTGGAGCTGCTCTCAGGTCTCCCCTTCAGGAGCCTTCTCTTGTCCAGGCTGCCCCAGCCCAGCTCTCTCAGCCTGGCTCCAGAGCAGAGCTGCTCCAGCCCTCGCAGCATCCCCATGGCCTCCTCTGGCCTCGCTCCAGCAGCTCCACGTCCCTCTTGTGCTGCTGCCCCAGAGCTGGATCAGGGATGCAGGTGGGGGGTCCTCTCCCTTGACCTGCTGCTCCCCAGTGCAGACAAACAACTCAAGCTCTCTCAGGATGCGCTCAGTCTCTTACTGGATATCTCTGTTTTTATCTACGTTCCCGAGGGATGAAATCTCTTTACCTCTGCAGAACAGGGCTCAGCCTCCAGTCTCTTTGACCCTTGCCATCTGAGGAGGCTCTCTGGAGGCTCTGGGAACAGACATGGATGCCTTCAGCTCTGCTCTTAAGGAGCAGGTCCTTAAGACCTGCACTGTGGTCCCCAGCAATCTCACACTTGCCACTCACTATACATTAATGAAGCTGGCCAGAAGAGAATAATGGCTTTACTGTGCTTGCCCCTCTGGATGGGATAAGACACACTTCCAGGAGAGCACAGGGGACATTAGCCTGTCTCCTGCCCCACTGAGCACAGTTCAGGCTTGCAAAAGGAGCCTGAGCATAGCAACTATTGGTCCTAATCCCTTTTTCCCCTGCCATAGAGACTCTGAAGCTTCCACTGGCCCATTACTGTCCAGTGAGGGTTCTGCTTTGTCGTAGTCCAGATGGGTATTAGCAATAGCAGAAGCTGTCTGGATGAGAAGCAAAGAGGAGATATAGCTGGAGGGCAGCTATTACATCCAAAAAGATGAAGAAGGGGGAAAAAAATGAAGAAAAGACCTAATAAAGCACTAGCAAACTTCCTGGGGGAATGGAAAGAAGGGAAATAGACTTGCAAAGAGCAGATGTGACTTGCAAAGCAAGCGCTTGCAAAGCTATGCTTCCATTTAGCAAGTAGTTGCAGCCATTTGTGATATTCCTGTCCTCTGGCTGTTTGAAACTATTCCGTGGCTGAACAAGGGGAAAGGAGGATGGAGCATGCTGGATATCCCATCATACCATAGAATTACACTGTCGCAGCCTGGTTGGGGTTGAAGGGACCTTAAAGCTCCTCCAGCTCCAACCCCTGCCACGGGCAGGGACCCCTTCCACTGGAGCAGCTTGCTCCAAGCCCCTGTGTCCAACCTGGCCTTGAGCACTGCCAGTGATGGGGCAGCCACAGCTTCTCTGGGCACCCTGTGCCAGTGTCTCACCATGCTCATCCTCTTCAGTATGAAGTCTCACTGCTCTGCTTAAACCACCTCCTGCAGCAACTCCAACCGACCCCCATGCTTTGCCTTGAGGCATCTGAAAATGGTCATTTTGTTCCTCTGGTGCGGTCCTCGGAGCCACAATGCCTCCCAGAAAGGTCCCAGTGAAGAGCTGGAAGGGGCTGGTCCTAACTTCTTCCTCGGCTTTCTGAGAGGGTGCTGAGGCGCTGGCACAGGGTGCCCAGAGAAGTGATAAATGCTCCATCCCTGGCAGTGTTCAAGGCCGGGCTGGACAGAGCCGTGGGTGCCATGGTTTAGTGTGAGGAGCTCCTGCCCATGGCAGGGGGTTGGAACTGGATGATCGTAAGGTCCCTTTCAACCCAAACCATTCCATGATTCTATGATTCTATGACAGGCATGATGGGTCTGTAGCATCCTGGGCTCCGACCACAGGACTCTCTTCACTGCCTTTGCCTAAGCTTTGACATCACTGGTGATGTACCGCATCCTCTGGGATACCACCAACCATTTCTTAACTTTCAGAGCTATCCAGATGGATAGAGATAACGTATGAGAAATAACGGATTGCTTTGTGTCGCCAATCAGTATTTATTTCCCTAAACTGTGAGCTCTTGGAAGTGTTGTCATGACTACTGAGGAGTGAACTTGACTCACTTCAGCAGCCTTTGTTCCCTCCCAGTGAGCTGATCTAAAATCTGTCAAAGCTCTCTTGTCACCGGCTGCAAAAATATTGTACCTATTCCTTGAGAGGCGCTTCTTTTGCAAGTCTCTCCTCTCTGCATGGAAAGGGCACAGAAACAGTCCAAGCCTGCCATAATGCAGTGATTTTAATGCCCCGCGGTGCTCTCAGCAAATAACTCTCCAATTGTTCCCTTGTTTCCAGCAATCTTTCTGCCACACATCCAAAGGTCACACTTCTATGAGGTCTTCCGTAATCCCTCTGCTGAAATGTGTTCCAATATGTTCTGATCAATGGTTGAAATTGGCATCTTCTTATTTTAATGGAACCTCCACTGGAGAATAAATTCCGAAAGGGTTTTCGGGAGCACTGAGATATATGTCGTGCTTTTGGCTCAAATTAATGCATGACATAATTCCACTAAAATCAATGAAATTGTACTCTGGGATGCTTCTCAACTGCTGATGTCGAAGCTGTATGGCTATAGTTTATTGCTACTTACTGCTTACCTTTGATCTGGTTTAATATGATCTAAATCTTAGGTCTATCGTGAGGAATTCCCAAGGGCTTCATGGATGTTCGAGTATTGAAATCAATGGACAGAAGTGAAGTTACCCCACATTTGGATGAGTATTGAAGTTCCCGATCTCACTGTGATGAGTATATGTGGGAAACAGGCAGATGCTCTCCTGAGGAGTGTGGAGATAAAACAGATGATGCAGAGCTATGGCAGATATTGATTTCTGTGCGTATCGATATTAACAACAATAATAAATTTTGCTACTAGGAAAGCTACTTAAACTACGTATTTCTCACTCTTCAATAGATAGTTCTTTCACAGCTCTTAAAATGATAGCTATTACGTTCCAATGTGCAGAAGGAAAAAAGAGAGTAGATGTGCAAATACAGAATTGAGGAGGAACAAGGCGAGATAAGGGCCAGAGCAGTTGGCAAGACTGATTCGCTCTGTCCCAGTGATGCTCAGATGCCCACTCTTCAAGAAGGTGCATTTGTTCCTAGTGCAAAAAAGCTTTGGGAAACATTATACCTGGAAATGGCAGTTGAGATCTCTGCGGAACAGATGAAACCCCCTGGGCAAATTCTCTTGAATTTAATGGGGATAATATAAGTTAAATCTCATCCTATAAAAAGATAAGTAGAAAGAAGAACAATATGCCTTTACTCCTGTATTTTCTTGTAGTGTTTTAGTTGCCTGGACATTTATATCATAGTAACCTCCTTAAGTTTATAGTGCCCAAAGATTTGTTTTTTGGACTTCATTGCTTTCAAATCTCTGTTAATATCGGTTCCTCTCCTCCAGCTATTGACTTCAGCAAATTTGCAGATGAAAAACTTTCTTCATAGCTTACTTTCTGCTTATTGATTTTGTTGTTGTCACTGTTTTTCCTCACTGAATATCTTTTCATGGAAAGATTTCTGATTCTTCCCAAACTGGCCACACATGGGCTCATAAAGTTGATGTATTAAAGGAGCACCCTGCCTCGCTGAAGGTCTTGAGTCTTTCTACAGTGCATTAATCCTGTCAGGACCTGAGTTTCATGATATATATCAGAAAAGCAGGCATCACAAAGTATTAACTGCATGAGGATTGGAAATGGCAGGTTTGTAACGCTCTGAGTGGCCTTGGAGGCTGGTGTTGCATCACCTAACATGCAAGTGAATACTTGAAAGATGGTTCAGAAATACACCCCAGCACCAACCGTTGCATCATGTACAGAGAGAAGTGGTAAACTCTTTTGGCTTCTCACTGACTCGTCATCATCATCATCATCGTCGTCATCATCATCATCATCATCATCATCATCATCATCATCATCATCATCATCCATCCAAGCTCATCATCACCCATGGCATCTGACTGACCTGTTCTTCAGTCTTGGGAGAGGTCTTGAATTCAAGTAAGAAGAAGAAAATGCTTTCCCAATCCAGAAGTCATGGTTTACAGAATAATCTCCATCTTTTTAAAGGCAAAATGGTTTCTCTGATGTCTGATGCAAACTTGCATCTCACCCAGACAATGAATAAGATGGAGGAATAGGGGGGCATGGTGGTGGAAACTGAGAGTGTACTCGCCACTCTGTTTGCATCCAAGCTTTGCTCTTCTTCCTCGCCTCAAGTTTGGAGGAATCCATAGACTGGGATCCCATCCCAAACCTGTCTCTTTTTTGGAGAGAGTACAACATTGTCCTACTCTGAAAAGTCAGCTTTGAGGACATTCCCTTTGCATTTGTACCCAGCAGCAATTCCTTTGAGTCAAATAAAAGTTAAGACTACATATTGGAGGAGAAACATTTCCCACATCACGACTGTCAAGAAGTGGAACACGTTGCCTAGAGAACTTGTGTCATTTCCTACCTCGGATCTTTTCAAGACCAGACTATATACAGCCCTGAGCGACTCGGTCCAGCCACACAAGTTGAGCCTACTTAAGAGCAGCAGGTTGGACTGGAGACCTCCTGAAGTCCCTTCCAACCTGTGATCTGATGATCCTATGACCCTGTGGTCTTTGTTAGGGACCAACTCAGTGGTCCAAGAAGCTTCCAATGTTGTAGAGAGAATTTCTCCTGTGAGAAAAACAAGGGGCCTCTTTGTCCCCATGACAAAGAGTCATGGTTGTCCATCAGGACAACCTCTTTGCTTCTTCAAACCTTGCAGCCTGAATTGCTTCCTTCATCTTGAGGTCTTTACCTTTTCTTCTAGGATGCACTAAGGACGGGACCATTGAGGAGAGCAATGGCTGGGAAGAGGTTTCTATTCTCAGCACCGACCTTTTGCATAGAGCTGTGGAAAAGTGCTCCCACTTGCTTTCCTTTTCTGCTTTCCCCTTGTTAAAGTAGAGACAATCTCGAGTTGCAGTATTTGTAAATGACTTAGCTCTGTGCTGTGCTGAGCCACTAAAATAATCATCGCTTCTCCCCCAGATTAGGACTCCATGCCAATGGGGATTTGGAGATGGGGTAGGCTGGTGTTTTGATCTCCCTGTTGTAGGTTTTATCCTCCCTCCTTTCTTCCCTCTGCGGGGAAATGCAATAATTCATCTGCCCCCATTGCTGGATATATTCTCAGGCACTGAAGAGCTTGACCACTCACTGTTAATCAATAGAGTTGGAATGTAGCCATCAACCTATTACTGTTTCAAGCTTCTTCAAAGCAGAAAATGTCTGGGGGAAAAAGTGAAAGGCAGAGATGAAATACACACGTTTCTCTGGTAATATTTCAGAGGCAAGGGCACAGCTTTTTTTAAGCCTGTGCCCTATATATAAAATGTATTTGAGGGATTGGAGAATGAAGGAAAATTAAAATAATTAAGGAGCTGACAGAATTGATTTAGAGGCTGAGGAAAGAATCCAACATGTTCACTGAGGTGTAGCTCATCTGGCAGGGATTCGAGTGGTCTGGAAATGACCTGAATGTGGCAGCGTGAGTCCCCATCTAACCAACCACTGGGTCTGCTCCAGGGATTCAACATGCTTACACCTACTTCTCTGAGCTGGTGAGAAAGCAGGGTTAACTGCAGTGGTCTCCTGAGGGTGCCAAGACCCATCATAAGGAGTGCTTTGGTCCAGGGGTTAGAGCTTTCCAGCACCAAAGTCAACCCAGAGCTCAACTTTTGGTCCCCCAGGGAGGTTTTCAGGTGTTGTGTGTAGACACTCACCATGGAGGCAAGGTGTCCTGGTTTTGGATGGGATAAGGCAATTTTCTTCCTTGTAGCTGGTACAGGGCTGTGATTGGCTTCAGTCTGAGGACAATGCTGATAACACACTGATGGTTTAGTTGTTGCTCAGTAGCACTGACCCTGGTCAAGGACTTTTCAGTCTCTCACGCTGTACCCATGAGGAGGGGCGCAAGAAGCCAGGAGGAAGCACAGCCAGGACACCTGACCCAATCTAGCCAAAAGGATCTTCCATATTCCGTATTCCATATTCCATATTGCATATTCTATATTCCATATTCCATATTCTATATTCTATATTCCATATTCCATACCATAGCAAGTCATGCTTAATATATAAAGTGGGGGAAATGGGCCTGGGGCGGCTGATCAGCTCTCAGGGATGTGCTGGACATTGATCAGTGGGTGGTGAGCAATTGTGTTGTGTATCACTTGGGGGGGGGGGGTTGAGGGGTGGTGGTATTCCTTTCTCCTTTTTTCCTATTATTATTATTACTATTATTATTATCATCATCACCATGATCATCATTCTCATTATCGTCATCATCATCATCATTATCATTAGTATTAGTATTATTAGTACTATTGGTATTAGTATTATATTTTACTTTATTTCAGTTATTACACTGTTCTCACCTCAATCCACAGGTTTTTACTGGTTTTCCAGTTCTCCTCCCCATGCTACTGGGGTGGAGGGAGGGGGCATCTGCCTGCTATTTGGATGCTGGCTGGGCTTAAATCACGACACAGGGTCTCTTTGGGCAGTCAAAGTAAAGGATGGAAGATTCCTGACAACAGGTTGGAAGGGGGAGCAGTATCACTGGCATGATGGCATCTTGGCCTGTGGATGGAGCTGGACGAATCTGTACCACTCACTTCCCTCAGAGTGACAGCAAACCTTCACCTGCAGGGACATCAGCAAGAGATAGAAGCTGAGAAAGCATGGAGTAGGCAAGTGAGGGACGCATAAAACCTCTCCTCAAGCAGCCAGTGCAGCAGGACAGTTATTTTAAGAAGCGTGGCAGTTTGTGTGAGCATGCCTGTGCTCGAGTCAGCAGATGGAGGATGCATAATTTAAAGCAGGAGTGACCAGACTAAGGTTTTTCCATCTGCCTTTCAAGTGCAGCAGTAGGATGAATCTGCTCACATCACAAAACACTCATCCGGAAGCTTCACTTGCAACGGGCAAGCTGTGCAAACCCAAACCGTCAGAGGCTCTTCCCACCTCTCTGTGAAAGGATAATCTTCTCTTTTCCATGTCATGTACCTCTTCATTCATTTCAGTTGTAAGAATCCTAACTCACCATCAGGAGCCCTGTTCATCTTTGGATTACATCATTTGATGCTTCCCAGGGAGCAACTTTACTCTGCACATCCACTCTGATAGTCAGGAGTCCTTCATAGCATCATAGGATAGTTTGGGTTGGAAAGGACCCTAAGATCTAGTTCCAACCTCCCTGCCATGGGCAGTGGAGTTAACCAGTCCTTTCCTTTCTGCAAGAGCCAATTCAGTTACATGCACTCACTGCAGATGAGCATGCACTTTATTGCACATGGACCATTCAGATGAGATTCGACATAGAGATGGCTGGACATCTTCCACTGAAATGATTGGATTTTTCCCATGGAAAATGCTGGCTTACATCAAAGAAAGCTTATATTCACAAGCCTCCTGAGAAAGCACCTTGAAATTGGTTTTTAATGAGAAATATTTTATATGGAAGATACTTAAACACATGACTTAGGCCACCCCAAAGCTCTGTTTATGTGTATTCTTAAATGCCTTTGGGGTTATTTCATGACACAACACGCCACTGAATTAAAACCTCCAAAACCACGGACAACATCCACACTGTGTGATGCTGTGTGTTAGTACTGGAACCTGAACAAGCCAGCTAAGATCAGAGCCCCTCTGTAAAGACAGGAAAGCTCCAGGCTCCAAGGACTTCTCATCTAAAAGGAGAAACAGTGATTCAGAGCTACGGATGTGGAGAGGACTTGGAAAAGAAAGCTGGTGGGATCTTCATCCTTGGAGGTTTTAAGACAAAGCCCTTATCAACGTGATCCAGCATTTGGGATAATCCTGCTCTGAGCAGGAGGTTGGATTCAAGCCTTCCAGAGGTCCCATTCATCCATCTTCTCTCTGAATGCTTCCAGACCCTATTTTTACTCAGCCTAATTACCATTAGGACACCGAAGATGCCATTTTTTGCAGTGCTGAGTTTCACACCTCTAACTTGGGGTGGGATATTTCTTTTTCAGCCCACGTTCTCCTTTATTTGCAATGTCTGTCTCTGTCCTAGGGAAATGGTTTTCCTCTAATGTGATTAGGAGCAGCATCCCACAAGCTGGCTGCCAGGTACCCATCGGCAAGCTGCCTAGGAAGCAAAAAGAATGGGGTGGAAAAGTGGATTTTCCAGCAGTGAGAGCTAACTGCACGCTGCTATCACTTCAAAATGCTTCTATGCCTGAAGTATCTGTGGCAGAAGAGGTGCAGAAAGAGATTCCTCCTGCTGCGAGGAGGCATTTTTCATTAAGTAGGTTTATGAAGGTCATTGCTCACCCCAGATCAATTTGGCCCCTTGAAAGCTGCCATAGGCTATGATCCTTCTTATGCCTTTTGCAGCTACTCAGCCATCTGGACAGCCCAAAAGGAGGCATCTGTTCACTCTGGTTTCTTGCTGGGATGGAGATGCTCCTTTGCAAGCTGCGAGCCAGCGGAGTTTGTCCTGTAATTTCAACTCCACAGCACGATCACTCCAAACTAGCATCACGAGAAAGGTTTGGTCACTAACAAGAAAGTGCCCTGGAAAAGTTGGGATTTTCCTTCCAAAGTCAATAGGTAGGGGCAGAGATATCAGTGAATGCTTTGCCAGCAAGTGGAGGACTGGGGAAAGCACCACCATCCTGAGAGCAGAACTGCTGCCACAGGTCTAAAGGACATCCCAACAAGATGATCCCATGGGCTTGTATGAATATGAATTCATATATATATATACATGCATATGGCTGGAATTGAAATGGGGCAGAAGGAGAAAAGGCACCTACTTTTTGGAGAAGGCAGGTGACCATATGAGGAGCTTGTAAGATAGTGTTCACCACAAGAGATATGCAGAGCTGCAGGAGAGGTCTATGGCATCTGCTCAGAAGCGGAACATATTCTTAGGCCCTCCTTTTTGGCTTTTTCCGAACCTATTTTTGATCCCTCCTCCCAGAGAGGGTCTTAAATATTCGCAGCAAGTTCCAAACATTTCCCAGCCTTTAGTGCTTCCTAAACTAAATCCTTCTTTTTCTTTTCCTCCCCCCACCCCTCTTCTGTTCTCTCTTGCCTTTCCTTCGTGCATGTCAAGAACATTCAGTCCTACATGTCACAATGCTTTAGCTGCTGGGAAGCTGATCTTTTCCTTACCTCCTAGTCCTGCCCCTTCTAAAATAAGTTAACCCAGTTCATTTTGCCATTCCTCATGCTTTGTGCTGTCCAGATGCATTAGTCTTCTTCCCCCTTGGACACACTGTCCAGCTTCTCAAGGTCCCTTTTAATAGAAGGGACCCAAGTGTAGACATCAAACTGCATCCGAGACTGGTCCAGTGTAAAGCCAATGGAATTCCTCTATGTCTCATAGCAGCAACTCAACCCCTCACCTCACCCTGCAGAAGAAGCCAACAGACACCAGTTTGAATGTCTGGCCTGGCAATTGGGAATGAGGAATTTGCCATAATCCTCCTGGATTGTTTTGGCAGCAGATGTCCGGATACTTCAAAGTTCACATCAGCACTGCTGTTAACTTAGGAAAGGACTGCTGGACCAGAAGACCACTCCCCAGAATGGCTGGTCCAACCATCTACCTGACCTAGAGGTCCACGAATTGCTGAAAAGCAATTTGGATGCTTTTGTTAAATGCTTGAGACAAGCTTCTCCTGTCACGGTGGCTGAGTTGCTGGCAGGGTTTATTTCCACTTTTATCTTCATCCACCTCTCTTCTTTCGCTGGACCACAGAGCAATGTGTGTGCCTTCATGTATAAAATAACACCTTATCTTCTTTTAACTTGCCGTGGAAATTACAACTACCTCAGCAACCCCTTCCTGCCTCCAGGATGCTGATGAGTAGGAATATGAAATAAAGGACCATGAGACAGGAAAAGTGGAGATTTACTAGAATAGATGTCAATACACATAAGGAGTGCATGTTTGCCTTCACTGGGCTTGATTCCAAAGTGTGTTCTTCTAATTACACAGTGCTGGGGCCTTGCGGTGTGTTTGAGTGCCGCAGGCTGCATGTGATGGAGCTGAGTCGGCTCATTGAGCTTCCTCGCTAAAGCTGCTTCAAGATGTATTTCCTGAAGTGGTTTCCCTTTGGGAATGGTTTGGGTTTGACGCTGTTCCAGAGGAAATGTTGCAGATGTTTGTTGTAGGGAGGGAAATCAAAAGGGGTGGTTTTCCCCTGGGAATGGATGACCCTATAGATGAAATGAAGGACAACCACTGCTTGGAAGTTTCTTTATAGAATCATAGAATAGATACTAGAATAGATACAGAATCATACTCATTTCATGCCAAATTAACATATATTGGTATATCTGCTGTTGGTAGCTAGACATTATCAGAATAAAGTAGTTTAAAGGCGTTTCAAAGCTGGGATGTTCATTCCATAGGGAAATCTTGACTTTTCATCCTTCCACAGCAAAGCCTTCCTCCCAGCTTCCATTGAAAAACTGCAATCTCCACCCTGTGCTGCTGCCAACCCTCAGAAGAGGATGAAGGAGAAGGGATGCTCAGCAGCTCCTGAAACAGATGCAGAGCAGTCATCTCTCCTTTGTATGCCCAAGGCACTGCAAGCTCTCTGTAGGCACAACAGCACCCGGCTCCAACAGATTCCCTGCCCTGCAGTGCTTTGTTGTCTTGCAAGGCGAGAGTTTGTCCTGAAGAAGGACGTTTTCCCTTTCCCTGGGAATATTTACAGGGGAGAGAAGAAGCCAAATGCAGAAGAGGCCTGAGGAGAATTGCATAATGGTGGTGAGACTTCTGATGTCCTTCCTTCATGGGCATCTTATGCCCTGGGAATGCCCACATTGCTGGGAGACTGGGACCGCAGTGGCAAAGCAAGCCAGAGCTTGCTGAAATCATTTAAGAAACTGAATATCTTCCCTTTTCTCAGTAGCGTCGATTCCTCTGGCAGCCTCACACAGGATCTGAACTGTCCTAATCCATACCTTTATCATCCTTACCTGGGACCTGAACCTCTTTGGAGGCTGCATCCCAGCTCATCCTTGGCCCAAGGTAGGTAATCAGCTCAGCATTGAATTGTCGTGTCCTATCTCCTCTTCTCACCAGCCTGAGTCCATGCAGCTCACACAGAGGCTTCACAGCCTTCTTCCCCTCCCACATATCCATGCTGGACAGCACTGGCCATTCTGCAATGGAGAAAGAGGCTGCAGTGCTTGAGGGAGGCATGCTGGCTTCTTTGCGTGACGGCAGATGATGGATCAGCTCCCCCATCACACTACATTGCCCAAGCGATGATTGCAGCTCTCTCCTGGAGCTTCTCATACACACATACGTGCACCTTGTTCATCTCTTATATTCTTCACACCTTGCATCCAAAACCTCTGAGAGAAACCCTTCTTTCTCCTCCATCTCCTTTGCACCCTATAGCAAACTAAAACAGCTGTGAAAAATGCATTCCCTTTGTTGAAATTACTGCAGATACTCAAGTTTTGGGGGCTTTAGTGGGGCTGTTTGATTGTAGCATCTGCCTTTCATAGTCCACTGAACACACAGGAGTGCTGGGAATGAATCGTGTGTTCAGTGTGATGCTGAATGGGGCACGAATTACCATGCAGCACGTTATAGGCACAGGCACTGATGGATTTGAAGAGAGAAGCTGCTTTAGCTCACCATTGAGTCTGAGGTTGTAGGTGGGTTTCCATCTGTCCTCCCATGCAACATGTGGGTACACTGTTATAGCCCCCTGAGAAGCATCATCTGTTGGGATGTGGTGGATCTGAGGATGCGGGGGGACAGTGGGATGGGGGTTCAAAGGGCTGGAGGCCCTGTTTAGCTCATACATGAGCAGGCAGAAACGCCTTTCATTGCACAGGAGTGTCCCAAACATTTGGGTACAGGATAACTCATCCTGTCTTCATCTTAAACATCCACAAACGCTTAACTCTGGAGGAAGTTTAGCCTAGGGAGGCTTTATCAGGGCTTTTTTCCCCTTTTTTGGCATGCTGAGGTCAAGTAAGTCATTATCCTAGAAAAGCAGCTTAAAATAGTAAAATCCTTCTCATTTTCTGTCTGGATTTCTCTGCTTTCATAGGAAAAGCTTTTTTGTGACTTGTGGTCAACGTAAAGAGTTGACTTCCCCATTACCTACTGTTCTGCCATAGGAGCTCTTTTGAGATCCTTGCTCTATCCAGACCTCTCTCTGGGTTATGTTCACCACTTCTTTGATTCAAGCATCTCCATATTCGCTTTGCACATGCAAAATGCTGGACTGAAAGACACCTTGAATAGGAGTATTGTACTCATAAGGTTTCAGTCAAAACATGCAATTCTGAAGGCCAGCATGAACTCAGAATGTGGTATATAGCATCAAATCATGGTTGAACTCTTGGTGAGAAAGGTCTTCTCCAAGCCAAAGCTATTTATTGAGGAATAATGAACCTAAAGGAAAGCAAACCATGGACTTGTGGCCATATATATAAACATACTAGTAAGTATAAGCAATACTCCAGATGTGTGCTCTCAGACCAGCTCAAACTTGAGCAAACATTGACCATTTTCTGTTTCTTCCTTTAAAAAGAAATGAAGACATGATGTTTGGGTGAAATCTCTGCCCATTTGTCTGTTCTGGACCTTTTGAACTTGAGGGACCACCAAGTTGAGTTGGAACTGGATGATCTTCAAGGTCCTTTCCAACCCAAACCAATCTGTGACTCTATGATGCTATGACAAGGAAAAAGGTCTTAGAGATGACAGTGTCCTGGGACTTGGCAAGCACTCCAGTGGCTGCTGGAGAAGAGAAACCCACTTTATTCCTCAGCTTGTGTCCGCTCTAGCAGGAATGACCATTGATAGCATTCGGTTCTTGCTGGTTTGAGGTCGTTACCAGCAGCCGGTGCTGCAGGGAGGGAGGTAGCACAGGAAAAGCAGCATCTTGTGCAACGTGCAGAGATTTCAAATTCCTCCTTCTCCTCCGAGCAGCAAAGGATGAATTGATTTGTGTGTGTGTGGTTTTGCTTCGCCTTTAAAGGGGAAAGCGCCCAGAGTTCTCCCTTAGCAGCAGGGACCCTGGGGGGAGGTTCAAGGCCCTGAGCTCAGGTTCAAATCCCTGAGCAGAATTTAACTTCTTCAGCAAAAAAGTACCCCAAATTTTGCTTGAATCCAGGCAGGACCGAGGGAGATAACTCAGACCACTATGAATTCTCCTCAGAAGCCCTTTCTACAAAGCCACTTTCATTTCCAAGCTACTTTGGAGATAGAAAGGTACCAGGAGGGCATTTTCAGCCTAACATGAAAGCACCAGTTCTTTCAAGAAGAGAAGAATTACTTGATTGAGATTTCTTTTTGCTTCCCCAGGAACGTGCCGTCATTCCATCCCCATGCCAAACCTTCCTTATTTACATGTATTCCCTGGAGGGCATTGACTAAGCTTTCCATTACTCAACAGCATCTTGGCACCTGAACAAAACCACTATGAGGCAGGGAGGATTAAAACATATATAAGGTTATCCTGAAGGAGGGCAGAGAAGTTGCTGTCGACAGAAGGTGACTTTGTTTTCCACCCTAATCTTGCTAAATAAATTAATGAATATTAATTGTGCTATTTTAAGTAGATCCCAGGAAGGATTCTCTCTAGAATCTGGAAAGTTATGATCTGCAATGCTGCAAATAAATGACCTATGCTTCAAAATGCATTGGGTTTTGTCGCTTGAGCCTTTTTCTTCCTGGAAAGCATCCCACCAGATCCTGGATTCTGCTGCCTGCTGAAAGACTCCAACACGAGTTTTAATGAACACAATTCTTTTTGGCTTTGTTGTATTTCTAAGAGAGCCACAAACACCATAAACTTAGGTATAAAACCCCAGGATATCTGAGACAGACAAAATAAGAAAGCACTGCATGTGGCAAATACAGTCTGACAGCAGCAAAATAATTCCTGGCTATCAAGGAATCGGAGCAGAAATCAAGCTATTGCCATAATCTCTGGGTTGTAAAGAAAAGGGCTTAAAGCTTGGGAAGGGAGTTTATCACCACATTGCACATGTTCCATCTTTGCTGTCAGCTGAACGACTGCTTGCAACCATCCACCTTCCCAGGGTGTCCTGGGTTGAGATAACTTATATGCAATTTCCCTGCCATGGCATTGACAGCAGTTCTGCATCTCCTCTTCTTAATCTGGTTGACACAAGGAGAGACGGAGTGCCTTTAATTAACAGGGAGGGGATATGATGAATTAAACCTTAAGCTCTGAGTCATTAACAATTGAAAGCATTTAGACAAGTCTTTTTTCCCTGCAGCGTGGTGTTATTATTAATTATAATGATCAAGCAGGCAGATATTCCTCAGGATCCATAGCAAGGTATTAAATATTGCAGGGGAATAAGTGTGCATTTGCAATCCACAGGAAAGGCTGAAAATGGTCCCTTTATCTCCTGGACCAAAGCATCGATGTGCACGGTCCCAACCTTTGCCAATCCCTGTGGATGCTGGGGAGAAGTCCTGTTCCCACTGATGCCATAGCCAGCAAAAGGCACTGATATGGTGTGCTCCATGATTCATCATCATGCAAGGATAGGAAATACCTTCCTTCAGAGACTTGCTCAGCTTTATAGCCAGATGACAAGGGGTGGTGTCAAAGGGATGGGTTGGGGGAGAAAGGGATCGTGCTTTGCTCATGCTCCCAGGGCACTGGGAAGCTCCTGTCTCAGCACTTCTTAATCATCTTTGTCCCAGAGTCTGATGCTGATGGAGCCAGGAGCTAAAATCTGTGCAGCTCTGAGGGCAGAGACCGGATGGAGCAGCCCTAAAGAAAAGGACTTGGCAGTGTTGGGTGAGGAGAAGCTCCCCATGACCCAGCTTCAGTGAGCGCTTGAGCCCAGAGCCCCCCCGTGTGCTGGGTGCACCCCCAGAGCGTGAGCAGCAGCTCAGGGAGGGGATCCTGCCCCTCTGCTGTGTGATGGGGAGAGCCCCCCTGCAGCCCTGATCCAGCTCTGGGGCAGCAGCACAAGAGGGATGTGGAGCTGCTGGAGCGAGGCCAGAGGAGGCCATGGAGATGCTGCAAGGGCTGGAGCAGCTCTGCTCTGGAGCCAGGCTGAGAGAGCTGGGCTGGGGCAGCCTGGACAAGAGAAGGCTGGTGGGCCCTACCACTTACTTTCCCTAGATGTATATTCTTTATATCCTCACTTAACTTTCCAAAGCTCTGCTTTGTCCAGAAAATTCTGGACCTGGGTACCCATTTTTAGAGCTTTTCCAACATGCAATAAAGCATTTTGGAAACCTGTTTACGGTTTCACTGACTTGACTTTCTCAGTGCTGCCTCTTAAGGAACATCAGTTTGAGGTCCTGCTTTGCCTCCCTCACCCAGCTTCATCTGACCTGACATAAGCACTTTGATGCCAAGCTCCTTTTTTATGACCTCCAAAACCTCTTCTTTTCTCTCTAAAATCAAGTCTGAAATACCTTCGCCTCTGTGACTCACTGTGATATTACGTGCCCGGCCCTATTCCACACTGATCTCTTTCTCAGCTGAAAATACCACTGTCAATGCTTTTGTATCGTTGGCTGGGCTATTGGCAAAAATGTCATAGCATCATAGAATCATCGAGTAGTTAGGGTTGGAAAGGACCTCAAGATCATCCAGTTCCAACCCCCCTGCCATGGACAGGGACACCTCACACTAAACCATCCCACCCAAGGCTCTGTCCAACCTGGCCTTGAACACTGCCAGGGATGGAGCACTCACAACCTCCCTGGGCAACCCATTCCAGTGCCTCACCACCCTAACAGGAAAGAATTTCCTCCTTAGATCCAATCTAAACTTCCCCTGTTTCAGTTTTAACCCGTTACCCCTTGTCCTGTCACTACAGTCCCTGATGAAGAGTCCCTCCCCAGCATCCCTATAGCCAGATCATGGCCAGAAAGAGCCCTTTAAGAGGACCCATGATGTCTATGTCTTCTTTCAGCTTCAACTCTGCACTGAGTCATGGGCAAGGGTCATGGAGCAAAACCATGACCCATCCCTTCCCTTGTAGTAAAGGGGCTGGAGAATGACCCATGGGTTTTGGACAGGCAGCACCACGCATCATTCCTGCACCAACTGCCGTGCTCAGCTTCGTTTCCCAACAGTGCCTCCTCCTCTCACCCAGCCACCCACTTACATTCTATTTATTTAAGCCCCCAGAGAACAAACCAGGAGAGGAAAAAAATATCTCTGAGGCAGCATAGGAAAAGCAAGAAGTGACTGTGGCCAGAATGCTTTCAGAGCCTGGAAAGGGCTGTGGTTGGGAGCTCATCGGAGGATGCTCGCTGCCTCTCCACCACTTATCTCATCGAGGCAGAGCTATCACGCCTCTCCCACACACCAGCCCTCCTCCAGCCCAGCAGGGTCTAAAGCACAAAATGGTCCCAGACTTAAAAGGGAATTATTTATTTATCCTGCTGCGAGATGCTTTCAATGATGTTTGCAGCCAGGACTCAGCCTGGTGTTCGCAACCGGTGTTAAGATTCCTGATTATTCCATTCCAAAGCCTATGGAATGTGGATGGGCTGTTCTGCTAAGTGCTGCTGTTATTGTAATTAAATTGGGGAGGACCAGCAGGTTGAAGGAGGTGATCCTGCCCCTCTACTCTGCTCTTGTGAGACCTCACCTGGAGCATTGTGTGCAGTTCTGGTGTCCTCAACATAAAAAGGACATGGAACTGCTGGAACAAGTCCAGAGGAGGCCACGAGGATGATCAGGGGACTGGAGCACCTCCCGTATGAAGACAGGCTGAGGAAGTTGGGGCTGTTCAGCCTGGAGAAGAGAAGGCTGTGTGGGGACCTCATAGCAGCCTTCCAGTATCTGAAGGGGGCCTATAGGGATGCTGGGGAGGGACTCTTCATCAGGGACTGTAGTGACAGGACAAGGGGTAATGGGTTAAAACTGAAACAGGGGAAGTTTAGATTGGATCTAAGGAGGAAATTCTTTCCTGTTAGGGTGGTGAGGCACTGGAATGGGTTGCCCAGGGAGGTTGTGAGTGCTCCATCCCTGGCAGTGTTCAAGGCCAGGTTGGACAGAGCCTTGGGTGGGATGGTTTAGTGTGAGGTGTCCCTGCCCATGGCAGGGGGTTGGAACTGGATGATCTTGGGGTCCTTTCCAACCCTGACTATTCTATGATTCTATGATAAATTCTCTGGAGTGATGTACTCACTCAAAAAGACTCATTGACTCTCCTGCTGTCCCTTGTATTGTTGACAGAGGCCAGGGAGGTCTTGAAGGTCTCAAGCCTCTGGCTCCTGGAATAGGGGAACCTAAAGCAACAACATCGGAGTGCTCTGGATTACACAGAAGGTGCAACAGCATTTCCAGGTCCAACGTGCACAAAGCAAAGTGAAAAAGCCAAAAGATTCCCGTGTTTAGGAGCGGTTGCCCATGTTTGGAGCCAGCTGGTTGGCATATTTGACTGATGGCTTGAATCTCCATGATTGGTGCTATCAAACATGTTAAGAAGACCATGCAGTAATAAACTGAGTCCATAAATGTAACGAGACCTATTCCTGGTTTGCATATGGAGGGAGGGATATAATCCCAGCCCACTGGGAAGCACTTTTCATCAGGCAGGTTTTCGTTCTCTTGCAAGCCTCTTTTTCCATTTTGATGTGGTTTTTAGAACACACATAACCTAAACTGTTACAGAAATTTATCATCTGTTTGAAAACCACAATGAGCAAATATTTTAGAAACAGTTCCTGTAAGGAAAATAAAAAAGCTGTGAAAAAAAAAAAAAAAAAAAAGAAAAAAGAAGAAAAAAGAAAGGATTTTCTTTAGGGGGAGGAAAAACGCCTCTTAACCCACAGCTTCTGGCCTTTTTCTCAAGGAAGGGAAAAAAGACACGGTTCAGGAAAAGCTGAGCATTCAAAAGGGTGTGAAACGAGGTAATGTGAGCATTAGCCTTGTGCTGACTCTTTTAAAAGCTCAACTTACCTAATAGCTCTGTTTCTTTTCAGCTAGGAGACAGAGGAAACCATTTGTACAACTGATTGCTTGGAGAAAGGCCACAGCAATTTGTATATGCTAATCAGGTTGTACCTGCCAATCACATCTTATTTTCAGTAGTATCTGTGGTTTGCAAATGCAGAGAGTCAGAGCAGGGTACCTATTCATAGACACAAGCAAAAATAGATGTATTTTCTCTGGTCAGAAGCATCACAAAGGCATCTTCCTTACAATTATGAAATCCTTTGCTATTTGCAGTGGTTCATGGATGCCAGCCAGAATAAATACATAAATAGATAAAGCTGATCTCTAGGACATTCCTGAGTCACTTGGAAGCCAACCTTATCTTTTGGGGGACAGAATGACCCAGCTTTTTCCTTTGCCTGCTGTCCTATTGTGAAAATAGGATGTGCATGTGTCTCTGCCTGCCGCAATCTGTAAAATAGCATTTGTATCTTCGCAAGCATATGCATGGCCAGAATTAATATCAAGGCAGAACAGCTCCAGTCGTCCAACTCAGCCCTACCTTTCTAGCTAATGTTGTATTTCAGCTGAGTCATGATAAATGGCCCAGATTTTCAATGGGACTGAGCGCCAGCAGCTCCCACTGACATTGATAGGCTCAGCAGATGCTCATTGCTTTGGAAACCTGGACCCTGACGTGTGATACTGGGCAGAAAAGGAAAATCATTGCATCCTTCTGAGCCGTTGGCAGCACTGGAGCAGACACTGCATAATTCAGCTGTACTAAGGGGTCCTGAAGCATGGTTGGGCAGGGATGGTCTTCCTCATCATGGTGGGAAAAGCCTGCCATGGTCTTATGGACATCTTCATGGTGTAAGGCATGAATTAAGCAGGGGAAGTTTTAGATTGGATCTAAGGAGGAAATTCTTTCCTGTGAGGGTGGTGAGGCACTGGAATGGGTTGCCCAGGGAGGTTGTGAGTGCTCCATCCCTGGCAGTGTTCAAGGCCAGGTTGGATGAAGCCTTGGGTGGGATGGTTTAGTGTGGAGTGTCCCTGCCCACAGCAGGGGGGTTGGAACTGGATGATCTTGAGGTCCTTTCCAACCTTAACTATTCTATGATTCTATGATTCTATAATATCCATCAGCCACACGAGATGTGACATAGGCCTGCCAGCTTGGGGCAGCTGCAGTGCAGGACAGATCCCTGTGCTTTGGCATATGAAAAGCAGTGTACATAGGAGCATTGGGGTGACATGGGCAGCATAGACCCCATGGGGACACAGAAGAGAGGGTCGTTGCTGCTCTGAGCATGGTGCAGAGCCCTTGGAACCTACATCTTGGTGCTCGCAAAGCACTTTCTGCTTTCCTTATTTCCTTCCCTTTATGAAAAAGGAGAGTGCTGCCAAGGGTGAAGAGGGGAGGCTCAGAGAGATCAGTAGGATTTACCTGGGATAACCATGCCTTAGGCTTCATGATCTTTTGAAGAGAAGCAGATAGAACCATGTGCAAGGGTCAATGAGGGCTTTCACCCTTGGGGCAGCCTGATTTGACCCTTTGGGTTGCTGAGATGACTCCAGGGCTCAGTAATGGACCTGCACCTGGAAAAAGATGACCTGAGGATCACCCAACCACAACCTCCCCAAACTGGAGACATGGGCAGTTGCAAACAGGCAACAGCATGAAACCATCCCAGCGGGATCGGTTTGGGAAAGCTGCAAGGAAACTCTTTCCCTGGAGCTGTTTAACCCCAATGAAAATGCCAAGGAAAACATCAGCAGGATGGGAAGCCTGGCCAAAAGCCTGGGGAGAACCCCTCCTTCTATCCTGCTAGTGGTACTGCTTTGGATGTGTAATCATCCATCACACAGGCTTTGCAAGTGGTAAAAACTCATTTACTCACCCATACAAGCTGTTTATTTTCTCTTGAGCTCAAGGAGCAGGAAGCCATGTATTTTTGGAGCTGTTTGAGCAAGATTTCAGCTGCTTATCTGTGTCTGAGAGCAGCTATTTATGAAATTCTCAAGCCCAGATTCTTACTTTCAGTTACAGAGCACAGCAGCAAGCTGTGGCCAAAAGGGAACTCTTCTCTTTACTGGACTGCAAAAAGCCAAGCTTCAGGGTTGAAACCTCAGCTAATGCAGGAGCCATAACAGCAGGAGTTAGGTTCATGCTCCACATCATCATCAGATACATTTAGCATCTCTCTTAGCCTGGCCTTTTCCATCCAGGGGTCTAAAAGCATATTGCAGAGATGAGTCTTGCAAGCCCCCTGAAAGCTTGGCCATGGCTGGTAGCCCCTCTTGATCAAGCACTTAGCCAGTATCCAGGATCTTGCTGTCTCTTCTGCAATGGGGTAAAACAGCTATTAGAAGAGGTCTTCCAGAAGCTTGCACACAAGCAAAATGGGGATGAAAATGTTTCTCTGGTTGTAAAGGAACTGGGAAGAAGTATGTTTTTTCTATCAATGCTTCCATTTTCCCTCTATTTTAATCCCCTTTCTCTCCTCCTACTGAAACTGACTCTTCCTGGCCTCTGTTTTCCAACCTGGAGGTATCTCCCTCTACAGCCATTCCCAGCTGCCCTCACCACCTTCCCTGCACTCTTATCCTATTTGCTGCTCTCTACTTGGTAGTCTTTGCTCCTCCAGGTATCCTAGCCCAAATGGTACCTGCTTTGTCTGAGAGATGAGCTTTCATGCTACATCCCTCATAGCCTTATTTCTGCCACAGACTTGCTTTGCTTTCTATGGACATTTGCAGTTCCCCACCCAACTTAACCAATGCCCAAGAAATGCCCCTTATGGAAGTCACAAACACATGAGGTACATGGGTTGCATTAAATCTCTCCTGTAATTCTAAGTATCCTAAAAACTAATCTGAAATCTGTAAACTTGGAGTTTGCAGGAAGACAAATGAAGTTCAGGGTAGAAAAGATGTTTGTGATGGTATATGAGATATTTGTGATGGTATATGAGATGCTTCTCTGGTGCTAGCATCATTATGCCTCCTTAGTGGCTAGCAAGCTTCTTCAGTGAGCCTAGGACTTGGCTAAAGGATTATATGAACTCAACATTTGTATTTTAGCCATAGCTGGCACCCAGGATCCAAAATGTTTGTGATTATCTGCAGGGAGAGAAGAGGAGAGGGATGAAGTTGAGTATCCATCTTAGCTGGAAAAGCCTATAGAAATCAGGGCTGCTTAGTTCTCATATGTAGACAAGTAGGCACCCCAAATGCGGACATAGAAGGCTACCATAGAATCATAGAATAGTTAGGGTTGGAAAGGACCTTAAGATCACTCAGTTCCAACAACCTGCCATGGGCAGGGACACCTCACACTAAACCATGGCACCCAAGGCTCTGTCCAAACTGGCCTAGAACACCGTCAGGGATGGAGCATTCACAGCTTCCCTGGGCAACCCATTCCAGTGCCTCACCACCCATTCCAGTGCCTTACCACGTTAACCATGCACACAGTTCTACCACACCGCAGCCTTCTCCCTCTGTATGAAGCCGTCGGATGCTTTTCTGGAGACCTCGTTTCTTCCCCATCTCATCATTAATCACAGGCTCCCAGAAGGTCTCCAGGGAAGATGCTTCCTGCCACTTCAGACATCTCCTGCTGCCCATAGAGTTCTGTCCTTTCAGAATGTCCCTGCTGAGACAGGCTGGACCCCCAATGGGAAATGCATCGGTTACTACCGTGAGTGCCTCTGACAAGAGACTTCTTGGGACTATTTTGATGCTGTGGAGTGCGTTTTGTTGCGAGGATGAGACGGGAAAGGAGTGAGAGAGATTTTTTGCCTCTCACAATATGAGTCAGATGAGTCCATATGACCCAGCTCTCCTCTGCAAGCCTGTCTTTACCTGTCAGCTGGATTTTGCTTGTTGCAGCGCAAAGTTGGCCTCTGAGGGTTTAGGTCTGCAACAAAAAGGAACAAAACCACCACCAACAACACAGCAACTCACATCTCAGACAATGCTACAGGGAGGAAGGCAAAAATAGGGGAGGGAACAGGCTTTTGCTTGTCTAGAAAGATTAATTTATAGCTCTGTGCAAGGAGAGGGCTGAGTCTCCAGCCCAGCTAAAGAAGACGAAACCAGTTGGGAATGTTTCTTCAACCTTTGGGACTAACCACATCAGCTCTGCCAAACATGCATTTATCCAACAAAAGCACTCAAGAATGGTGGCTTGTTCCACAGCTAAAGCACATCCTTGGACTCTGAAAACCAGCCTAAAATCCAACAAAGAGGAGCATCTTTATGACAGCTTCCTGCTTAGGGAAGGAGTCTCTTGAGAGTTGCCCATTGCGTCTTTTTGGCAATACTACTTGGGTGTTCATCTACTATGTGCTGGGGATAGGATGAGGATGGAGTGGTGCACGTAGGATTTATACATGTATAAATGTATTTTTCCTTCCTACGTCCTTCTTTTCTATTGGCCTTATTCATCCTCAGGACATCCTTAATTGGCCAAAGATTGAAGGGTTTTTGAGGGAGGACTCTATAATCCATACCACATGCTGATGTTCTTCGATCATCTGCTGTTGGTCACTGCCAGATCATGGCCAGTTCTGACTGTCAGCATCACCCAATTTGGCATCAGCATCGTTTTACCTTCCAATTTTGTGCATCTTCAGAGTATCTGTCACATGAGATTACAAGGTTCCATAAATCTGCAGGCTCTGCAGTGCTCCCCAAAGAGGGACTGAGCATAAACCTGCATGCTCCTCGCCAGGTATTTGTGCTAGAGATAGAGCTCCCTGGCAAAAAGCAATTGATAAGGACTGGTGATGGTCAAGGTGTCATGGTCATGGAGGAGTTTGACTCATGTACATGTTGACATATCATGGCCAAAGCCATGAGCTCGTACACGGAACCAGCTGGTACCCAGGGACAAACATGGGGCCCGGAAGGAGCAGTCCACCATCTCCAGCACGATAGGTTTGGGCTCCTCTTTATCTCCACACTATGCAAAGATAAACCCTAAGAAGAAAGGAGTCAACCTTCAGAGGGGCTTGTTTCCTTCGACCTGGTGTCAAACACCTACATTTAGGCTCCCTTCAAAAGATGCACCATACCTAGCATGGCCCAGTACGTCTTTTTCTGCCACAGGACCTTGTTTCTGCCGCCCACCTAAGAATGTGCATTTCAGTCATGATTCCTGGTCCCTGAGTGCTGCCCTCCCACAGCACATAGCAGGTGATTTTCTAAGTCCTCAAGGGACCTACCCAGAAACTCTGTGATGGATGCTCGTGGGGATGGAGCTAAGGACAAAAAAACTCTGGAGCAATTATGTCTAGGCACAGATTTATGGATTCATGTCTCCTACGCCCTGCCAATCACATCGTGCTACCTCAGGTTCCTACTTACACTCACTCATCATAAAAATAGGCATGAAAGTTAACTCCAATAATAAGCAGTCACTGAGCGTGGGTTCAGCTCTTTAAATGCTATGGGTTATTCCGGCTGACCTCCAGCCATATCTTAATAAAGGTGGGAGATGCTCATGAATGCTCATTCAGTTCCAGGGATGGGGCAGCCACAGCTTCTCTGGGCACCCTGTACCAGCGCCTCAGCACCGTCACAGGCAACAACTTCTTCCTAATTTTATCCCCATCTGCTCTGGGATTCCTCTGCTCTCCATTTCTCTGTGAAATGGAGAATTTACAGCTTCAAACCCATGTGCCAAGCCTCCCTCCTATAAATCTACCCTCTATCTAATCTATATCTACCCAGTTTAAAGCCATTCCACCTTGTCCTATCCCTACATGCCCTTATCAAAAGCCCCGTGGATGTTGCTGAGTGCTATTTTAGGGCTTAATTACTTCATTCGTTTATTCCTGGCCTTTTTCACACATTATAGATGGACTCAGGACCAAGTCTGGATCAAATTCTCAATTATAGCTGTTTCCTCCAAGGAATCGGATTGCCCTATTTCTCCTCACATTTACAGATATTCCGTACTAAATGAGTTTACCTCAGTGACTCCCACTACACAACCTTAAAAACCACAGACCTGTGGGGACAGCAGATTTAAGATTGGCCTATTTTGTGCCATTTTAAATGGTGACTGTAGCCAGAAGGCAGTGAGAAGGTGAAACAAGACCGAATACAGCAGCGCAAAGCACTCAGCGGCCCTTGTTTGGATGTGATGGATGCTGTAGTTGTACAGATCAATGATCCATTGCACTATATAACATCTTCATTACAAGCAATGCATAATTTTACATGTAAACTCTCTTCCCTTTGGGTCTTTGTTATTCATGAAGATTCTTGATATAGTATCAGAGCACATCTTGCAGGTTCCTCCCCCCTCCGGCTTGGCTATCCTTATCACACCAGGCCTATGGAAACAACTTACCAGCTCATTTCTGGGTTGGACATAAAACCAGCACAGTCCTTTGGATGGTGTTTCCTAAGGAACAGTTAATCATGTTAACTACTACTGCCTTCCTGAATAAAAGATTGTGAGTGCTCTTGCTTTCATCTCTGTACAACTGGTGAGGGAGAATCCTACAGCTCATCATATGAATCCAACACACACTCCCAGTGAGAATCTGGTTATTCCTTTCTGCATTTCAAAAGGCAGCTATTGTGCAAAAACACATCTTAAAGGCACCAGAGCACGGGGGTTGTTTGCTTTACTTTTCCCTCCCCAGTACTTCAGTGGATTTCATAGAATCATGGAATGGTTTGGATTGGAAGGGACATTAAAGCTGATCCAGTCCCAACCCCTGCCACGGGCAGGGACCCCTTCCACGGGCAGGGACTCCTTCCACTGGAGCAGCTTGCTCCAAGCCCCTGTGTCCAACCTGGCCTTGAGCACTGCCAGGGATGGGGCAGCCACAGCTTCTCTGGGCACCCTGTGCCAGCGCCTCAGCACCCTCACAGGGAAGAATTTTAGCTCCTGCCTGGCCAAATGCAGCCTCCTCCCAATCCTCCATCCAGATTTCTGTCTCTGGGGAGCCTCTGCCCCACTTCCTTACTCTCCACCAGCGCCTCAGCGCTCCTGTCACATTTAAACTCCTTTTCTTCAGCCCCAACCTTCAGCCCAATACTCAAGCTTTGTTTCATCCTGATCTGGTCTCAGGAGTAGCTATTAGAAACTAATAAAAGCAGGAAGCTAAAGCTGCAGAAAGGCTTTGCCCTTGCAGGGGATTTCTGCAGCCCCAGGAGGCAGAACTTAGCACAGGTCCCATGAGAAACCCATCACCGCAGGAACAACCGTCATGGTTCATCTGTGCAGGCATCGAACTCTACAGTGCTTAACTTCATCACTGCACACTGAGCAGTCATCAGCCCCAGGGGACCAGAACGGCCCAGAAAACCAAGACAAAGAGTCATAGGAAGATCTAAATGGCTTTTAAAGCCCTCAGCTCTGGGCAGGATGCTGAATTATTAATACCAAGTGTGTGCTCATCTCTGGGCTGCCCATTCCCACGTGCATCACATGGATCTGTCATGGTCTTCTGGGTCTTTCCAGCCAAGTTTTCTTCATATGCCCCCAAACTAGGGTGGTGAACAAGCTCTTCTGGTGCCCACCTCTTATATTAGAAACTAAGATTTTGCTGAGTGCAGCTAAGTACCTACAAGGGCTTTGATTCATTTTATGGATGGAAAGAAATAAGGAGGCTATGAACTTATTGTATTGTGCCTATTTTGTTGCAATGGTGCAAATGTGCACTTAAGGAACACCACGCACGAACTGGGGTAGCTACATCCACGGCTGACACCTCCTAACATCCAGCTATCAATAGTAACCGCATCCTGTGTTGGGATCATAGCTCAGGGCTTAACGGTTTGTCTTTATTTGGGAAAGAAAGAGTAAAGATTGCTTGAATTTCACTCGCTGGGAGGCTGGATGGAAATAAAGGGACTTTTAGGTAAACACAGTTTAATTGGTTTGCAAAAACTGCAATTTTGTTGCTATAATTTGGCTTTTAACTAGGCACTGACGCCTTCTCCCAATGCTGCCTGGCAGGGGTGGTAACACGTACCAACCAGCTGCCTGGGAGAGAACACATGGGGAGAAAGGGTTATTTATATCCACTTCATGGACCACCTTCTGATGTCTTACAGGCAACAGTGAGGCACCAGCACAAGGCTATAGGATCTGATGCTATTTTCTGGTCTAAATGTTTTTTATCAAAGCTGTGCCTGTAACCATACTTGGGGAAAAACAGATTGTTTGTTTCTTCGTACTACCGAGAAACACGTCCTTAAAAAGGACCTGGGATCTAAAGGAACGTTTTGCTTTGGTTTGTACCCTTTTAAAAGGGTATTTCGAGGCTCTTTTCAAACAAAAGTTTGGAAAAAAATAAACGGAACTTCCAAAATTGGAGGATTTTCATGCAAGTGTGTTAAAACGTTCCAACTGTCAAAACGCTTCAGCTATTGCACTGCTCCTCCAGCTGAAGTGATGGGTGAATTAACAGGAGCCATGAGGGAGTCCCTGCCCGTGGCAGGGGTTGGAGCTGGATGAGCTTTCAGGTCCCTTCCAACACAAACCATGCTGTGATCAACCTTATGATGCCAAGTCAAGACAATGCATCTAACACTGAGATGGCTAAAATTAAGTGAGATGTGTCCCACTGCACAGATTTAGTGTCTCCGAGTGCTGAGCACTGACATTAAGCACATGAATTAACAAGAAACCTAACTGTGGCAGGTCCACACACACCAACAAATGGACAATCTGCTATGGGAGAGAGTGCACCCCATCGCTGCAGCCTGTCCTAGCTCATTTCATCTAATCATCTAGTTCCAGCATCACAGGAAGCAAAACCACATTTTTCCTTGGAGGCTGGGTACTCACAAGCTTGCATACTGGTAGGCGCTAAAACTTATGTTCTCCCCCCTGTTGCACATTATGCCAGCAGCATCGCTGCAGATGTTGAAGTGGGATAATCCACAGAAATGACCATTATCACGCATTTCTAATCAGGCACTGAACTGCCCTATAGCATCTTGGGGCTGTTTGAAGACCTGCAAAAGACAACTAGAATAAGAGAATACGAGTGCTGTTGTGTGCAGTGCTGTACGTCCATGGCCCAGGAGATCAAGGGAAAACTTTGTGCTACTCAGGCCAATCAGACAACAAACAGAATGGAGAAAGATGATGGACCCACAGAAGTGCAGCCTTATTTGTATGTGGTGGGATGTGGAAATGGTTGATACACTACTAACAGTGGATTTTGATGTGAGAGGACAGAGGGGGTGCTTGGACGCAAAAGTCTTGAGGAACAGCAGCTAATGCAGCCCAGGAGGCTCTTTCTGTCCCTATTACTTCAATCCAAGTTCACCATTCACAACTGGGCAGGCTGCATCCATCCACTTGCAGAAGATGATCAGTATTCTCTCTACAGCATCTGCAGTGGGTTTTCATCCTGTTTCCTTTCCTAACCTGCCAGATCCCAGCCATGCTCTGAGACTCTAGAGTGGTGCGGAAATGGTCACTGCACATCTCCTGCTGCATGTATGTCCCATGGCATCCCATCCCACGGGCAGACACGGACCCAGCCCTCAGTGCCATGTGAACAACATGGACTTGGAGCTCTGCTCCACCTCTTGCAGAGCCAGCAGGGACATGTCTTCCCTTGATGGGTTTTAAAGGGAAACATTTGGCCCTTCTACTGCTTGGAGCAATGAGCCAAAACACCTCCAAAGCTCAGGAACTTAGTAGCTAAAATCAGTATCTTCTAGAAACCAAAAGCCACAAACTCAGCTCTTTATCTTTCATTACAATCTCCCTCCCATCTATTATCCTTATTCTTTATTATCCTTTTCCCTTTTCCCTCCATGGCCTCTTCCATCAGTACCAATTACCTGCTCCTACAGAGGTGCAAACCTCTCACCAGGCAAACAGGCTCAGTTTGGAGCTCTGCTATTTCCATTTCCAACCCCAACATAGACCCAGAACCTGTCTTATTTTTTCCACAGTTGGTTTAACAAAAGAGAGCACCTCTACCTGCAGACCTTGACCAGCAGAGAGAGGTCTGGAGATGGGGACTCTCCACTGTGCTCTCAAAGTCAAGCAATGCACTGAAATCCCCATCCTCCTGCAGCCCCACATCTCACCCTAAAGCATAAAGGACCATCTCAGGCCTGAGACAGCCTCCATGTGACCAAAGAGCAGCTGAACACATAGGGGAAAGTGCCAGCAGCTCCTGTCATTGGTAGTTTTATTTGTACCATACTTCCCAACAGCAATCTCACATCAAGCCTCTTTAGGGCTGAACAAGCCCAGAGCTGGACTTGTGTATGCCCAGGCTTGAGCATCGCTTTCATGTGTATAAAGGACTTGATTACATTAAAAGACCCTTTGAGGATGGAGAGTCCCTAGGCAGGAGGGAGCCCAAACACCCGGGTTTCTCTCTAATCAACGTGCAGAGCTAAATCAGGGGGGTTTTAGCCCCTTGGAGATATTTGTAGGCGAGGCACCGGAAAGGCTCCGGAGGCTGCCGTGGAATTTTGATGCTGTTCATCCATTATGGATGAAGAGGTTTATGTAAGAGTCTTTCCCTGGCGTTCATCTGAGGCCAGGCTGTCCTGGGATGTAGATGGTAATTTGCAGAGCATCACAAAGGAGAGCTGGGACAGGAGGAGGGAAAGGGGACCTGGAGTTGTGATTGCTGTTCTTCTTCTGACGACTGGGACCACGCGGCTTCCCAACAAAAATAGCCTCCAGCACCTGATACAACATTGTCCTCTCTCCAAGGTACATCCTTGCTGTGAAATATGCATAAAGCCTCTGTTTGGACATGATTCATGCTGCGTTTTTTGTGGATGCAAGCACCTCGTGGAAAGAGGGACTTTCCATGGAAGGATTCACCTCCCGTCCTCTTGGGTGATGCTCTGACCGCTGCTCCCCTGCGGCTGGTGAGACAGCAAAGCCTTGCTCTCTCTGCTTGCTTTAAACAGGAGATTAATGAGGCCAAAGAGTTTGCTAATGCACTGTTGGATCTGTCCACGGACAATGCAGGGAAATGGACCACAGCTAATTAGTAAAGGTATTATTAATAAGACAATCAGATCAGAACCTGCCCGGATGGATTATCACTGACTGCCCCCCAGCTCAGACCTAAGAAGCTCATTTGAGTGTCTTTGGACATCTCTTTTCTGTTCCTGATTCCACCATCCGTCACAGAGGATTCCCACATATTTGCATGTCCCCATGTTTGTGGCCAGGACATGGGAAGCATCTGAAGCCCTACCAGGGGCTACGGTGGGATGAGATGGGCCACAACTAGCAGAGACCACCACTTTTAGCAGAACTGCCCACAGATACGGACCAGCAAAGCCTTTTGCCTCCTGTGTAATGGGCCTCCAAAGACAACAGGACATCTCTCCATCCTTAAAAAAGCCAAGGATTGGTATGAATACACGACAAGGGTGTTACTACAAGATGTCCCTTCCAGAAGCTGTCCTATCCTCAGTCTTACCCAAACATCTAGACCAAATCATTCAAATCTTTTCACTCTCCCAGTGCACAGCAAACCTCATCTCCAGCCTCCTTTCCTGTAGCACCTCTCCCACACAAGAACAAGCTCTTTCCAGTCATTTATAGGCCCTGGAAAGCCTATTTCCATGAGCAGAGCCATTGCTCCAGGTGAAGGTGCCCCTTGGTGGGCAGAGGACACTGTGTTCCCCATCCTATGCTCCATCTCCGCTCCTATGTTTGCAACTTTACTAAACACTGCTAGAGATCAAAACGACATCTTCACTGAGCTCATCTGCATCAGCAGCTACATCTTTGCCTTCCTTCCCCCCCCCCCCCCCCCCGAGGTTACAGAACTCCTCTGTGGGCACAAAATGCGTCGATTCGATTTGCGTTGCCTTCTACTCAATCCGAGGCTTCCACCACACCTACAGACACGAGCGTTCCCAAAATACGTGGGAGCAAGGGCAAAGCGGAAACACGGCAGGAGGGTTCCTGTGTTTTCCAGGAATTTCTCATCTTTCTCACCAGGTCGCCCGAGCGACCTTGAAGTATTGCGTTGGTCTCACAAAATGCACATGGAAAAAGCTGAGCGTAAACCTGCTGCCAAGGGAGAAAGTGGCTGCTCTTTTCTCTTCCTCGCTTGCTCCTCCCATGGGCTTTATTGTCTTTGCCTTGGGATTTCCTGTGCTTTCCTGTACACAGGAATTTCCTGTGCAAACCTATAGGTTTGTCTGCTCCTCCTTCGGATGCCAGGACAGTCTGTTTATATCCACTTCCCATTGAGTCATCCAGAAATCCAGCTCTAGTTTTAGCCCCCAAACTAAGCTGAGTTTAGCATCTGCGGTGCCTCAGCATCCCCCTTCCACCACCTAACAGGCAAACCTGATGTTTAACTCCAGGAAAGCCTTTTTCTGTCTTCCATGAAAAGCATCCTAACGTTTTATTCATTCCAAGGGAATCATCTTCCGGGGGAGCATCTCTCTGCTCCTCATCTATACCAATGCTAATGGAGCAAACTGACAAAGGGATGGGACTTAACCCCTGCATCCAGGACGCAATCGAGGGAAAACAGAGAGCAGCAATCTCTGCAATTCCCTGCTCTTGGCTTTTGCTCTACCTGAGAATCTGCTCCTCCTTCCTCACACGACAGTGCGAGGACAAGCCTGAGAGGGGAGGTGAGTTTCCTTAAGGTCCATTCCAGGAAGGTCTAACTCATATCAGAGGAGAAAGAGAAGGTGCAAGCTTTGGGATGAGCTGCAAGTCATGAGATGGGTGGAGGTAGGGCTGTTAGTGATAGAAACACCAGCAGAAGAGGCATTCCCAGAGATGCCCACATTCCCTGCTGGACCAGGAGGTGGCACATCCTCTTTGCTGTGCCCATTGCCCTATTCAGAACAGAGCAGAGACCCTGTAAGTGGAGGAAGAAGACACCAACAGGGGTACAGAGCCTCTGCCTGCAGCATTTCCAACTCTTGGAGGTCAACATCCCCCCCAAGATGCACTGCCAGGACCATTCCTGTGAATGTTCTCTCAGCACCTCAATCCCAATCAGCTCCAGCAGCTGAAACAGCAGCTCTTTACTTGGCTGGTTCCTTTAGCTGTGCTAACGTGGGTGAACCGTGGCTCAGCCCAGACAATCACATATCTGCAGTGAGGTGAGTAATAGAGGGACCAGAAATGATGCAGGGCTCCAAAACGCTGCCATCAGATGGAGGAATAGTCAGATCTCTGCCCTGCTTCCTGTGGGGCTTTGTGGGCTCAATGTGTGCTCTTTGGCAGCACGATGTAACCCTTCACCTCAAGGGAGACTCGCATTTTGGGCCACGATCCCTCTCCTTGCCATGTTGTTGAGGTTCAGTACTGCAGATGCTGCTGTAAGATGGATGGATGAGCTCAGCTGGCCAAAAAACTGGAGTGCAGGGGTGCTGGTTACACTGAGATCTCCTCACCACATGGTGGGATGAAATAGGGTCTTCAGGTGGACTGGAAGTGAGATTTACATTTTGCTCCTCAAAAGCCTCCCTAACAGCCATAGGATCCCAGCCTGGCTTGTGCTGGAAGGGACCTTAGAGCTCATCCACTCCAACCCCTGCCACGGGCAGGGACCCCTTCCACTGGAGCAGCTTGCTCCAAGCCCCTGTGTCCAACCTGGCCTTGAGCACTGCCAGGGATGGGGCAGCCACAGCTTCTCTGGGCACCCTGTGCCAGCGCCTCAGCACCCTCCCAGGGAAGAGCTTCTGCCTAAGAGCTCAGCTCAGTCTCCCCTCGGGCAGGTTCAAGCCATTCCCCTTGGCCTGTCCCTACAGGCCCTTGGCCCAAGCCCCTCTCCAGGTTTCCTGCAGCCCCTTTAGGCACTGGAGCTGCTCTAAGGTTTCCCTTCAAGTTGAATGGGAAATGCAGTGGTAGATGTCCTTTGGTGGTAGTTTTTAGCCAGATGAGCTCCACGTTAACTTCTAGACAGGAGAGGGTTCATGGTAAACATTGGAGACAACATAAGCATGCAATCAGAGCTTGTTTTCTTGTACCTGTAGCTGTTTCCAGCCTGAATCACCTGCTGTCTGGCAAGGGAAGGGAGAAACACCACGCACAGAGACACCTTTCCATCTGCTCCTCTTCAGCAGCCAGCAGAAACAGTTGGAAGAGAGCAACATTTTCTGCTGAGAAGATGACAAATTGCTGTGTAGGAGATCACACAAATGCAGAACCAGCTCCTCTGGGCTTCATCTGACCTCAACAAGCACCAAGGGGAAACCACCAGCATCGCAATAGGACAAAAGGCCACAGCTCCAAGCACTGTGCCCCTAAATAAATCACGATCTCCCAGCAGAGGGATGAAATCAGCCCAAAGATGGCAAAAAGAGGGTTAAAGATGCAACTCCCTGCAAGCCCTCTGCCAGTGTTACAGCACATCCAAGGTATTAACAGACCTGGTGTTTTGGATGCCTGGCACAGCTCAGAGGGACCTGTTCAGCTCCAAGTGTGGAGCCTGCAATTAATACATCTATTCATGAATGTGGATCCTCCCTCTAATTGTGGAGGCTGTTTCCAGCAACAGTGTGTGCATTTAAAAAGGAAAGAGACAATAATAAAATAGAGCATTAAGGCTTCAAGTGTGAGAAACCAAATGACCAGAGCCCACGTGTAATTAGGCTACTGATGAGTATCTTTGGTGAGGGGGGTTTAAGTTGTTCAGGTCTACCCAGCATAAAGCAGTGCATTGCTAGACGGAGGCAGCTATGAAAAGAGCCAGGTAGTTTTTGTTCTTCTTCATGGGACAAGCAATTCTCCTCTTCCTCAGCAATTATTTGCCCAGGATGCCTAAAAATACACTGCTTTTGGATTTGGAAAGCTTATTTCTTAAAACAAAGTGAACACTTTGAACTAACACGGCTATTCAGCATGAAGCAAGTCACAGCTTACAAGGATTTTGTCTCAGTTCAGTCCCAAAGCTCTGTTTCAGTCTAATTTTAGTCTGCTATGGATTGTTTTAGACCTTCCCATCACTTTGGAGGTGTTCAGTCTGCGGTTTTGTTAACCTCGGTTTTGCCACAGCCGCATCCCAGGCGCAGGTGATAAAGGGAAGGGAAGGCAGCAGAGCCCCCTCGCTATTCAAGCACAACACCTTGCTGCATTCAGGCACCAAACAGACTGTCTCAACTTGTCACACGACTGAAAAAAAACACAGCAGTGGTACTTTTTTGCCAGGTTCCTAAGGAAACAAGGGTTGTGTCTGTGCCTACCGCTCCCCTCCTGCTCACACCTCTCCTCTGCTTTTATCTTCACAACCTGTTGACCAGTTTCAATGGAGAGGAGAGAAATTATGCTGTTTGGGAAGGAAAAGATGCTCTTTTGGAGATGAAAGCCCTTGCAGGCACCACCACTCACAGGAGATGGTCAAGGCAAGCTGGACTTCAGTTTGCAAAGAGCATTTGTATTTCTCACATTCCCCAGGGGCAGATTCCCATCTTCCTCCTCGAAAGCATCCCTAGCAGTTACAGCATCACAGGATGGTTTGGATTGGAAGGGACCTTTAAAGGTCACCTAGTCCAACCCCTGCCATAAGCAGAGACATCTTCAAGTAGATCAGATTGCTCCAAACCCCGTCCAACCTGACCTTGAACACTACCAGGGATGGGACATTAACCATCCCTCTGGGCAGCCTGTGCCAGTGTCTCACCACCCTCTTTATAAAACATTTAGCCCTTATATCTAGTCTGAATCTCCCCTCTTTTAGTTTAAAACCATTACCCCTTGTCCTGTTGCTACAGGGCCCTACTAAAAAGCCTGTCCCCATCTTTCTCAGCTCATTTAAGTACTGAAAGGCCACAACAAGGTCTCCCCGGAGCCACCCTTCCTCTGCACTGATGGGTACCACATGTCCCCAGCCCGTGTGTCACTAAGGAGGAAGGGGTGGCCACAGGTTTGTTTTTCACTGTTGTTTGCAAAGGGTTTGGAGATCCCAAAGCTTCGGATGTGTGAGTCATTCCCAGTGCCTCACCCACCCGTGTTATTCCATAAGCCCTTCCTTGGGAGTCTTTCCTGCTGTTTGGCTTTTAGCTCCCCATGCAATGCTCCTAGGCACGTGCTCTGCAATCTGCAGGAGGAAATGCCTTCTCCGTTCCTCCCAGGTTTCTCCTGAACTCCTCAAGAAACCAGGAATGGGATAAACCAGAGCATTTCCTGCTAACGGAGAGGATTTGACCTGGCACTAAACCCATTGCCTGCAGAACAGTCGCTGGAGAGAAAAGGCGGAGAGGAAATGCATGAATCCTTTTCTATTCCATGTGCCGGGCTTCCAGTGATGAAATCCATGCCAATGAATTATACAAATGCTTATGCAATTAGAAGGAGCTACAGTAAGTCCTTCTGCAGCCAAAAATAGCTGCGTGCACCAGCAAAGGGCCTGCCTGCCTTCACATCTCGTTAGGAAGAGAAAACACTCAGGACTGGTGAGTGGGAGAAGCTGCAGACAGAACAAAATCTTCCTGTCTGCTAACGCTGGAGGGCAATGTGATACAGGGGCGAAACACACAGCGGGCCCCACGTGGTCCTCAGCTGAAAGCCCTCTGCTTGAGGGTCATGTCACCCTCTGGGGACACAGGGGGGACACCTCTGGGTGTGCAGACATCCAAAAGGGTGCCTTGAAATGGTGACAATTGGGTGCACACAGTCTCAGGAGCTCTACAATGGTGATGTCTCCATATGAGCATAAAGGATTTGTCTCTGTAATAAAGAGGAGTGCTTTCATCCCTGTACGCAGGGGCTGGAGGGAGTCCCCGGCCCCAAAGTCCCTTGCAGCCAGGGCAGATAAACCCAGCTTCCTTTGGCTGCCTCTGGACCACTGCCCATTGCTCTTGCAGAGCCTTTAATAGCAATTTGCCTCATCCTGCTTCCAACCTTTTTACTCCACAATTTGCCCAGAAGAAAACAGTTTCCTTCCGGCAGCCCCACTCTGAACAGATCAACAGACTGAAGAGGAAGGGCAGGAGGAGAAAAAGGGTTTTCTCTGCTCTGAGCGGAGATTTTGGGGTCTTGCAAGGGATGGTGCAGACCACCTCCAAGTTCCTTCTTGGGGGCTTCTTGACTACATTGACCAAGTCCCAGTGCATATTCCTCAAGTCTTTCCTTGCATCCATGACATCCAGGGAAAAGAAAACTAAGAACTAAGGGAAGGAGCTCAGAAAATGTGCACTGTCATTTCCAAGCCGACCACACACGTGCCTTGCAGAACATGCAATAAACCATCTAAACCATGGCATAAACAGCAAACATTCCCTGCAGCACCCACCTAAGTCTTGAGGGGTTGGAATTGCTCCATATTTGAATAAGAAGCACGCAGTAAGATATCTGTGCTGCGAGAGGCTGGCATTTAATAGATGATAACCTTTTATATTTTCATTTCCTCCTCACTAACTGCGACCCAGAATCTCTCTGCAGAGCTCGACGGCCAGCTTGTGGTCATGGGTTTTAAATGGAACACAAATCCATCCCCAAACCCCATTTCTAAGCAGTAAAGACGGGGCCAGCAGCTGGTTTGACCAAAGTCCCGTAAGTAGACTTGGGCTTAAACGATGGTGTGATCTCACCATGAAGATTTCAGCTGGTTACAGCACTCAGAGAGCAGGGAGGTGATTTACGGCTGGCATCAGCCCACTCTAACCTTGTGTGCATGTGGCTGCATGACAAGAAATGTCACAGGAGCTGGTGACCTTCTTTGAGCTTGAACCTTCCTGCTCTTCTGGCACTGTGTATAGGGATACCAAGGAGACTTTCCGATGAGGGGAGGCAAAGCAAGGCTCAAGGAAGCTGCAGACTGCACCGTGCTGCAGGACCGCATCCTGCTCCCTCTCTTGCTGTTGGGTGTCACTTTCCAACCGCAGCAAGGGAGGGAATGAATCTCTCATGAAAAGCTGTGTTCCCCCAATGACACGTTCTCACTTCTCTCCCAAACGTATTGCTGTTCAACATCTGGGACACAGGGTGGGAGGCTGGTGCTCAGCCAAGTTATCTGGGTGAGGTTGGAATGATGAATTCTCCCTGAAATTCTCCCCTAAGCATAGAATCATAGAATCACAGACTGGTTTGGTTTGGAAAGGACCTTAACATCATCCAGTTCCAAGCCCCTGCCATGGGCAGGGACTCCACACACTAGACCATACCACCCAAGGCTCTATACAGCCTGGCCTTGAATACTGCCAGGGATGGAGCATTTGTCACTGAGCCAGCACCTCAGCACCCTCACTTCTTCCTTTTATTCAACCTGAACTTCCCTTGTTTCAGTTTGAACCCATCACCCCTTGTCCTATCGCTACAGTCCCTAATGAAGAGGGATGCATCTACACTCCCAAGTGGGAGAGGGCTGGAAAAGAGACCACTCTCAGCCATCAGATCCAGGGGAGATGCATCCACCAGCTTCCTTCTCAAGCTATTGGGACAACAAGGGGCAGTGAGTTTGATGGAAAGGTTGGCATGGGGCAGTACTGAGAGCAGCTCTAACACCATGCTGGTCTTTGGGCAGAAAGGTGGGAGGGTGAGGAAGTTATGAAAGCTGGACTCTGCACCACGCTATGGGATGTGCTTGGCCATGACAGTGATCTACAGGGTAGATCCATTATAGTCAATACAGAAAAGCAAATGTTTCTGGTGTGCAAATCATCTCCTTCTAAAGTCAATGTCAAAATGAGCTCAGCCACCTCCAGAACTGACTGTCTCTGCACTAACAAGACAGACCCAGATGACTAGATAAGAATTCAAAGATTCAAAATCAGGTGAGGCAAACCTTCCCCTTGTGACTAAGCTGGAACAGGGCTTCCAGCCAGAGCAGTGGAAGAGTTTGGATTCTGGAGAGCACAAAGCGTTTCATTTCAGAGGCAAAGTTTGACATTTACCCTGGGAGCACCAAGAGGATTAGCCTGAATCCACAGCAGTCTTCAAAAAGGGATTTGGAGACACCCACCCTCTGTGCTGGCCAGGGCATGGGTAGGAGCTTGAAGGGAAGCAGAAAGCACCATCTGGGCTTGGCAGAGACACTCCTGAGATCCGTGTTCTTGGCAAATCCCAGCACTGCTGAGGCCTTCCAGGATAAAGTGGCAATGGACCAAACACACCGACTCAGCTGCACTTGGCCCAGGGCTTGGAGAGGGGTGGAAGGAGGCCAGAAACTCTCTGGGAGTCCATGGAAGTCACCAAAGATGTTAAATCCTTCCTGGCAGCAGTGCTGCAGTCAGGGAGGGAGGCGGATGGCTGCGAGTCCCAGAACACCATGGTGGCAGGAAGATGTCTGGGCGGTACACACCATCCTTGACCAAGCCTGTAAAACAAGGTGGATAAACAAGGGTCAGCAAACAGGTCTTCTTCTGGTGGTCCATCACAGGTGGGAAATGGCCCATGGACAAACCTGCATCCACAGAGCACATGCTGAAAACCACTGATGGGAAAAAAATGGCCACAGAAAGTCTCGTAGATGGCATCTGGACCTGGATGTGCAATCCCAGGTGGAAAACCCACCGTGCCCATCTGTGTCCAACCTGCCAGCATCCCAGATACCTGAGGGCATTGCAGAAGAGAAGCTGCGTGGAGACCTCAGAGCAGCTTCGTATCTGAAGGGAGCTACAAGGATGCTGGAGACTCTTCATAAGGGACTGTAGCAATAGGACAAGGGGTGATGGGTTCAAACTGAAACAGGGGAAGTTCAGGTTGGAGATAAGGCAGAAGCTCTTCCCTGTGAGGGTGCTGAGGCGCTGGCACAGGGTGCCCAGAGAAGCTGTGGCTGCCCCATCCCTGGCAGTGCTCAAGGCCAGGTTGGACACAGGGGCTTGGAGCAAGCTGCTCCAGTGGAATGGGTCCCTGCCTGTGGCAGGGGTTGTAATTGGATGATCTTAAGGTCCCTTCCATCCAAACCATTCCGTGATTCTATAAGAATCCTGGGATTTCATGGCACAGTTCAAGGGTTGTCCCTTGGTGCAACATCTCACATCTCAATTTGTCTGGGAATCAGAGGCTCCAAGCTCTGGGGTTGTGTTTACTCTCTGGAAGCAGTGGGTGTTGCACACAGCAGCATCAGCCCAGCCTGCCAGGGGATTCATGTCAAAGTTTTGCTCATGTTAAAAACCATATTGTCGCAGATAACGTTCTCACTGACAAGCCAGATGTCAAAACATGGCAGGATAATGTTGCTGAAAGCTGCTATAAAAGGGAAGTGAAGAGACGATTGTTCCTTTGTTAGACATCAAAACTTGATGGTGTATCACTGTGACTGAAACGCTCATGAATGCTCAGAATAAAACAGGGCTAAAAGTTCCCCAGGATAATCATTTGGGGAGTTTCACGGGAGAATCTGACCATTTTTTGTCCCTCTTGTGGGCATATTCACAGCCAGGAGATGCGCAGGGATGTTGTGAGCTCTGCGATAGTTCATCTACAACAGAGGAGGCAAGACAAGGTTGCTCAGGGTCAAATCTTCTTTTCCTTCTGGTAACTCCCTGCAAATTATCTCCGGTAGAGTCTGATTAGCAGGAGCTGCATTGGGTTAAATCATAGAATCCCAGACTGGCTTGGGTTGGAAGGGAGCTTAAAGCTCCTCCAGCTCCAACCCCTGCCACAGACAGGGACACCTTCCACTGGAGCAGCTTGCTCCAAGCCGTGTCTCAAGGCAGCAGTTCGATGATCTCCATCCTGCAGCAGGTCTTGCAGTGTTTCCCCCTTGGTCGTACTCCCATCAACCATGCACAGAGCACTGAAAAGGCAAGAGGAAGGGAAAGGGAAGGTGGTTGCTCCTCCCAGCTTCTGAAACACAGGGACAGGATGTATAGGGGCAGATGCTGGAAAGATGCTTAATCACCATTAGGCATGGGAATGGCCAAGGGATCCTGTTTTCACCTGCTTTTCCAGATTTTTACACCTCCATGACCTCTTGCAGACAGAACTGCTGTGCTGAGAGCACCAGAGAGCAGTGAATCATCAGCTGGATCACATCTTGCTGTCTTATGAAGGTTGTAAGGAAATGATTATCCTGGAGAACACAAAAAAATGAGAGGATTTAGGTTGTTTGTTTGCTGTTGTTTGGGGTTTTTCTCCTGTACAACTATCTTAATATTAAACTTCACTTTTCTATTCAGACTCTTGAACAACTGTGTTACTATTTAGCTTCACTTTCCTATTCAGACTGTTTTAATGAGGGCTTCACAGGAGGAGGTCTCCTAGCTCCTTTGTGCATCAGCTAACAAACACAAGTACCTGCTTGCAAACCAGAACACAGAGAGTGCTGCAAGTCAGATGGAAGATTCCTGGACATCGGGAGAATTGGCACATTCAAAGGATTGGAAAGCCCATGCCTGCTGCCCAGGTTTGCTGCACAAGGTCTGTTTCCCTGTTGTGCGCCACGCTGCTTCTAGATTGATGTCTGAACATACTGGAGAGATGATGCTGGAAGGATAACACTGGCTAGATGGACATAAACCACAGCCAAATCTTGTCCAAAACAACAGCAGAAACATCTCCTGTGATTTACAGGTAGGGACCTGTAAACCATGCCCATGGGGCTCAGGCTAGAGCAATATGAAGGACCAGGGGCTGAATCTCACACTTGGGAGGGTTGCCCAATTCCCCATCATTCTCTGCCTAGACCAATGTGCCAAACACCAGTGTTAAGTCTGCCGAGACAAATGTGACTCGAGGCTACCAGAGCCATCAGCATCCTCTTTACAAGTCATAAGGACAGGCAGTGGCTGTTCAGCTTGCTTTTCAACTTTGCTGTTATCATTTATCTACATTCAACGCTCCAAGCCCCATCTGTCTCACACAGATTTCCTCCTGACATCAGCCCTGCGTGGCAGTTCTTTATCAACTTCATTGTGTCTTTTACCACAAAGGCAACCTGCCATGGCTCTTCCAGGAGCTTTTGTAGCAAAAGAAGATGAAAACGCTCCTTCTCTGCTTGCTTCACCTACTTCAGGAGTGATTGATGGGTGTTACTGAATGCACACATTGTTCAGAGAGAGGAATCTCAGGCAGTTAACGTGGGGCTCGTCTCCTGAGCACCTTTTAAATAAAGGAGGAGGAAAAAACCCAAACATAAAACTAGAATAGAAATAAGCACAGAATAAGAAGGGTTTCTTTGGGTAACCTCTGTAGGGTCTCAAGACCTGTGTGAGAACCTATAGCTGCCATCTCCCCGTTTTACAGATGAGAAAGCAGAGGGAGGGAGAGGTGAATTGTTCCAAACTGGTTATGAAGGGGTTAACTGATTAAAATACATTTATAGAATAGTAAAAGCGCCATAATAATAATGCTTGTCCTCATATTTTCACAGTATTGGAGATTCCTTCACTGTGTAAGACAAAAAGCAATAGGACTCTGTATCGGGTACATGCTTCAGCTCCAGCTCCCACATCTTCCCCAGCCCACCTGAGCAGTTTCCTTTCTCACAGAAAGGACCAAAATACCAGATCACACATTTACAGCAAAGCAAGTCTCATTTTATCCAGCACTGGCTACTCTGTGCATGCCAGAAAGCCACCCACCATGACAAACAGCTCTTTTGGCCAACGCAGCCCCAACTGGTGCCTCCAGGACTTTTATCACTGATCTGCCCGTATGCTGGCTATCTGCTGTGCTGCCACCATGACTAATACAAGTTTGGATGCCCAAAGCCACATCAGATCTGAGCATGCTGAACACATCTGCCCAGAACAGACAGCCTGAAGCATGCTGTGCATGCAGAACAAAGCCCAGGCGGAGATGGACAGAGGATGGGCTGTGGGGCTGGAGGCTCCTCAGCCTTGGTCTGGTTACTCCTGTGCTCCTCCTTGGCCATGTGCATCATCCTCAGCCCCAGGATCTGCAGGAGGCATCATCATCCCCATATCCCTATTAATGGCTAAAGCAGATTTAGTCAAACCATGAAGAAGAGGGTCCTGACTCAACTGAGAGCATCTGCAAATCCCTTTTGCTCCAGGCCAATTGCTGATATGAACCTCGTACCCTTAATTTCACGTTAAGGCACATTTTGGTGCTGATCAGACAGCACTGGGACTCCTGCACAAGGAAGCATTTAGTACTTTAGTTCCTAAACTGATCTGCTAGTTCTGAACGGCTGACAAAGACACAGCCCCCATAACCTTCTCCCAACACTTCTTACATGAAAGCCCTTAAACAGTGGGCAGATCATTGTCTCCATTTCACAGTGATGAAGAGCAGTTTATTCATCATCTGTCGCCTTTTATCACTTCCTTTTTAGGGGTTTTAGACACCTTTCCAGGAAAATAAATCTGGGAATGCTCTTCATAACCCACACACTTGATTAGCGGTTATTACACTGAGCCGGGAAGGTGACACCCTGCTACATCCTCACTGTGTGCCTTGGGACCATGGGGAGCAGTGATTGATGCAAGGCCACCCAGGCTGGCTCGGGAGGGAGCAGGATGCAAGGCTGTGAGGATGGTTTAATTACAGACTCTGCTCTTGTCCGAGGACATAGCCCCGCTCGCAAGTTACTCCCAGCAGTGCCAGCCATAGGAGCTTATTGTTCAAGTCCTCCTTTACTATCAAAGTGGGACTGCAAATGTTTTGGCTGCTGTTGGCACACAGACTTTCATCCCTCATGCCTCTGTCTCCATCACTACCCACTTCCATCCAAGCACCCTTCCGATTTCTTCCCCTCATCCTCCATCACATTGAATAGGTTGGAAAAGACCTTTAATAATATCAAATCCCACTGTCAACCAGTACTGACAGGGCCACCACTAAACCATGCCCCTAAGTGCCACATATGCACATCTTTTAAATACCTCCAGGGATGGTGACTCCAGCCCTGCACTGGACAGCCTGTTCCAATGCCTACCAACCCTTTTGGTAAAGAAATTGTTCCTAATATCCAATCTAAATCTCTACTGGTGCAGCTTGAGGCTGTTTCCTCTCATCCAATCATGCAACTCACTGCTGTGTGGTCTCCATCCCAGGTTACATGAGCGAAACTGATCCAAGACCTTCCTCCTGCAAGAAGCCCTCCTTCCCCAGGAGACATCACCAGGCTTGACAGCAGCCTTCCCCATACCCTCAGACCCAGCTCCCCTCTTACATCTCTCACTACCCTCTTAGCACTTCTTCCTCCTCTGCTCTCCTCTTTCAGGAACCTTCCATTCATGCCCTAGGGTGGCCCATCCATGTGGGCAGTCAGCATCAATCAGCCACAAGCCCACATGAAGCTTGCCAAGGCTTGTGGGCATCCAAGGACCTTCTGGCCATGAATTATCACACTCAGCTCAACCAGCCTGGATAAACACCGTAGTCAGGCTGAGCACTGACCTGAGGAGGGATGGATGGAGGTCTAGGAGGGGCAGAGAGTGAGAAACACTGATTCCTGCCCCATCCAGCTCTGAATTTAGATAGTCTGCTCCATGTGACCTCCAGCCTACCTCACTCCTCACCCACACAGCCTAGAAGACAGAAGCAAATGGGACAGATCACACCAAACAGCAATCCCCTGCTTTCAGCGCTGATAAATTAAGAGCTCCTTGGCCTCTGAGTGAAAGGAAGTTTTCCCACACAATAGCTCCGATCCCATTAGAGCAATGACAAGCAACCACTTTGTGCTCTGCTTCAAATTTAGCCAGGAGGGAAAACATTCCTTCGGGTGGCAAGAAGAGATGGATTTTAATTGAAACTCTTCTTGCACTGAGCTGCTGTTGACACTCAGTTTGCAATTAACAGTTCCAAGGGTTTTAGCTCAGTTCTGTGAGTCGAGGCTGTAAAGCGAGAGGCAAAAATCAAAGCAAATCAGAACTTGTGGCTAATCTTGAGGAAATCCAAAGGGATTGAAATGCAAGTCTGTGTGTTCGTTTCCCTTCATATCCTTGACTTGGTGGACTTCTTGCTGTTTCCAAGCCCCACAAGGTTACCTTCACAAACCATTGAAGAAATGAGGTTGGGAAGGACACCTAATGTGTCTAGTCCAACCCTTTCCTGAAAGGAGGGTCAACTTAAAAGCCAGAGCTGGTTGATCACAGCCTTGTCCAGGTCACAGAATCAGGGAATGGGTTGGGTTGGAAAGGACCTTAAGATCATTCAATTCCAACCCCCCTGCCATGGGCAGGGATGCCTCACACTAGACCATGTTGCCCAAGGCTCTGTCCAACCTGGCCTTGAGCACTGATAGGGATGGAGCATTTGCCATTTACCTGTTCCAATGCATCACCATGCTCACAGTAAAGAACTTCTTCCTCATACCTAACCTGAACAACTCCAGCAGTGGTGGTTGCACAGTCTTGGTGGAAGGCTGGGACATGGAGGTTTGCTGGAACATGGCCATGGGTCCATACAGCACAACAGCCTAGGACAGGATGGGAAAAACACATTTCTGGCAATGGAGAAAGGCATAAATCAGGTAAAATCACCCCCAACAGGATCAAAAAATATCTCAAAACTGTCTCAAAAATGATCAAATTATAACGATAAGAAAAAATCAAAGCCACTTTCTGGGAGTTTCTTCCAGCATTCCTACACATGACAAAAACATCCCTTCACCCACCAGCACATCCAGGGAAGTCAGTTCCAGTGTAACTCATTGGGATTGCTCCAGCCAAGAGCAGGAGTCTGCCTGGAGCACGTTTGTTCCCAGTAAGCCCCACCACAGGAAAGCCAGATGGAGAGGAGCAGCCTCTTCATAGCCAAGCCCCAAAACCCCAGTTGATGGCATAGTGGTCCAAGCTGCAGTCGGCAAGTCTTCCCAAAGGCATTAATCTTTTCATTAAGGCCTGATTTAAGCACTAAGGCTTTTATTGCCTTCAGTCCCTAGAGGTCAATAGAAGGAATGGGCTGATTGTTGGGCAATTAATTTGATGCAATGTAATAACATTTAAATGGGCTGTGAAGACAAAACAAGATGCTCCGTGTTTAAGTCTATCCAGAGGCTACTTTTGTCCCTTTTTTACTTATCACTGGTGATAAAAGTGTAACTCTTCCAGGTCCTTCAAGCCATTTGCTGTAATATATTACCTGCCAGACTAGAGATAAGCGCAGCTCCATCTCTTCAATTTTGTGTGGGTTGTTCTTTATTAATTTGGTGAGGCTTTTGGGGAAGGGTGAGAAAGGGAAAAGTTGATTTTAGTTGTGGGCTTTTCCTACCCTTCAGTGAAAAAGGATGAATTACAGATTGTGCTACTGAAGCTTATGTACCATAGGCAGTTAAAGAGAGTTAAACTTGGCCTTGCTCTTGATCTAGATAAATTGCCTACTAGATAAATTGCCTACCAGGTTCAGATAGCATCTCAGGCCGCTGGAAATCAGATGCCCGGATCCTGTTGCCAGGATCCGCCTTCCACTGGAGCAGCTTGCTCCAAGCCCCTGTGTCCAACCTGGCCTTGAGCACTGCCAGGGATGGGGCAGCCACAGCTTCTCTGGGCACCCTGTGCCAGCGCCTCAGCACCCTCACAGGGAAGAGCTTCTGCCTTATCTCCAACCTGAACTTCCCTTGTTTCAGTTTAAACCCATCACCCCTTGTCCTATCACTACAGTCTCTGATGAAGAGTCCCTCTCCAGCATCCTTGTAGCCCCCTTCAGATACTGGAAAGCTGCTCTGAGGTCTCCACGCAGTTTCTCTTCTCCAGCCCCTACTTTTTTAGCCTGTCTTACTTTGTGAGTGATCTGACATGAATAATTTGGGAAGAAGACCAGTTGAAAAGCCCCTGCCATGCTCCTCCGCATAGCAGCGCTGTTATGAGTCATGAAAAGTGACTTGATGAATTAATTCTTCTAATGATTGAATGGAAAGGAGCCTGTTACTGAAGTGCTTGGTGGGCTGCAGGGAGGTCAACTTGTGGGTGTGCGTGGATGAGTCTCCTGGCACTGCTCAGCCTCCCTGAGGGATCCCCCTTCCTCACAGGGTTTTGGGAGGGGAAAGGCACTGAAGAGCACAGATCAGGTCCTGTGGCAGGAAGGATCCAGACGGACCCCAGGGAAACATGCCCCAATCAGAACTGCAGAACAATGGAGGTGGGAAGGGGGATTTGGTGGTCTCCAGTTCAACTTCTGATCAAAGATGGGCCATCTTCTGACTTAGCAGATTGCCCTTGGCCACAACCAGTAGGTCTGTTAAAACCTCCAAGGATGGAGAATCCACAGGCTCTCTGATCCCCTTTTCCTATGTTCGACCACTCTCAACAGTGAAAAATCTTTCCTTGCATCCCACTGGATTTCCTACCCCTGGCACCTCCCCATGCACCTCTCAGAAGAGTCCAGCTCCATCTTCTCCATAACTCCCCTTTAGTGGTTCCAGACCAAACTTAGGCCTACCTTAGACCTTTACCTTTTCTCCACCAATATATCATCCCTCTTAAGCATGCTTGCAGCCAGCAAGAGGATGTTGGATGTACTCTAAGACACAGCTGTATTTCACATGCGCATCCACCACTCAGATGACCTTGCAGGTCCCAAAGATGTGCCAGGCTGGTCTGCATGAGCTACAGGAACCTGGGGCATCTCCTCATGGCTCTTCTGGGCTGAGGCGCTTTTGGTTACTGTCAAAACTAGCCCTGAACCATAGGGAGAGGTTAGGAAAAGCTGGTATTTGACATCTATCTGGAAATCGGAGGTCTTCTCAGCAATGGAGTCCAGTTTACCTGATGTAATCTCTGGATCAGGATGTGAAACAAGAAGGAAAAAGCAGAAAGAGGAAAAACAAAAGGAGGGGAGAGGATGTTGAGATGTGAATATCAGCATGGAAAGCTCTGATGTGTGATGGCAAAATGTGCCTGCTCAGCTCTTATCTGTACCTCCTCCTTAGGAGTTCGAATGAAGGAGGATATTCACCGCGATATCCTAGTTTTGGTGTCCAGCGTGGGTGAGAGATGTGCAAGATAAGAAAAACTCCAGTTTCTTCCCCAAATTTGCTTTTAGCTTTGAAGACTGCAGTTAGAAAAGGAGGTGCAAGCCCTTGAGACAGGTAACTGAGGTGAGACATGGCCATAAGTTCCTCCTATGGGAGGTGTCCCTGCCCATGGCAGGGCACTGGAACTGGATGATCTTAAGGTCCTTCCCAACCCAAACCATTCTGTGATTCCAGAGCTGTCCTTCCACATATCCCCAGCAGCTCCACACCACTGCTGCTCTCCTTCCTTGACTTTCCTGCTATTAACTAAAGTTTAGTTGTGCTGATTTCCCTTTACCATGGCCTAACAAAGCTGCAGATAATGACAAACAAGTGAGCAAGACTGCTGGCACAAGCAGACAAGATTTAATGTTAGCCTGTGGGTGGATGGAGCAGGATAGCGCTGGCTGCATTCTCTTAAGGTGGCTCTGCCCACCCCTGGAGCTGCTTAAAATAAAGCAGACGGGGATACAGAATCCTCCCCGATGCTGAAATACGGCTGCTGCATCCAGAAGATGGTGCTTTTTGTGGCGTCTCTGCTCAGACACACTGGATCCACACTAAGCACTCAAGCACCCACTGGGAAGTCATTGCCCAAAGTGCCAACGCTGGAGGCAGTGAACCAGCTCCCCAGCAAGGTTTGAGCTTGGTTTTGGGATTGAGAGGGTTGAAGTGTATGAAGGAAATCAGTTGGACTTGAGGCGACAGAACAAGCCCTGTTTGGGTTGACGATAGATACAACCACAGCACACAGACAGACCCAGGAAACACACGAACACCTCACTTGATATGGTCTGCATAAGGCTGTTTGGTGTTACAGCTGCCAGCCCATGCTGGGGTCTAGCCAAGAGTTCAAGTGACCTGGACCAACATCAGTGAGCTGTTCAAGTCACCCCATGACTTCAGGAGGTGGCAGTGGCTGCTTTTCTTCAGGTCCTGTTGCATTTGTTTGCTTCCCTATGATCCAGACTGTGTTGGGTAGATGAAGATCCTGCTTGGATCATACTAAGGATCTGTTTGGACTCATGTTTGTCCTCTCTTTACAGGCAAAGGAAAAGTTGGGAGAGGTTAAGTGACTTGCTCAGTGGGAGACACAGGATGAACAGAGATCTCCTGACTCCAGCAATAACAGGACCCTGAAAGGGGATGGTTCTATCCATCAGCAAAGGAGAAATAGCTGTAATGTCCTTTAACATACTCTGCCCCAAGGCTTGGCTGTTAAAGGCCATGCCATGGTGAACCAGAACATAACATGTGGTCCAAGCACCACATAGTGACTGATCCCGTGCAGAAGGATGCTCCATCCACAGGGAATACATGAGGGTGACAGAAAATGCATACAGAGAGTGGTAACAGTTTTGCAAGTGACTCTGAGGAGCAAGGGGGACCTTGGGCTTACTCAGGGTCCAGAAAAAGGATACGCTGCTGCAGGGATGCTGCATAGGATAGGACTGGCTTTGACACCAGGATAAGGCTGGGGGTGAAACCAATCTGAAAAGGCAGAAAACGGGGGTGACAGTGACAAGTGTAGATCAGCAGCAGACCCAGGGGAACAGGAGGGAGGTGGAGGCCATAGACACTGAGCCTGAGGCTCCATGAAGGACTGGGGCAGAAAAACGCCCAGTTTGGCCAGAGCAGACCAAGCCTTAACCAGAGACTGTGTGAGGGCTGACCAGCCAAGAGCACATGGGCATCCTTCCACCTTCCACCCTTTATCAACCCAATTTTACACTTGGCAAACTGAGGCACAGAGCAATGATGCTGACTTCTGTCAAGCAGCAGCCATCAGAGGGAGATGAGCCCTGTCTCATGGCACCCAGCCTTCCTGCTTGTGTCCTTTAAGTATCTGGGGGTACCTACAGGTGAAAATAGCATCCCTTGGGCATTCGCATGCCTAATGGTGATTAAACACCTTTCCAGCATCTGCTGTTATACATCCTGTCCTTGTGTTTCAGAAGGAGCTGGGAGGAGCAACCACCTTCCCTTTATCTTGCCTTTCACTGCTCTGTGCTTGGTTGATGGGATTTGGGCCTTTGGACAACGACCTGTAGGGTGGGAATGACTTTAAGCTGCCAGAGGGAGATTGAGATGAGCTCTTCGGAAGATGACCTGCTGCAGGATGGAGATCAACAAAATGCTGCCTTGAGACAGGGCTTGGAGCCGTGGCAGAGGGTCAGAACTGGATGAGCTTTAGGGTCCCTTCCAACCCAAACCACTCTGTGATTCTATGATTCTAGACCAATTCAGTGGCTTCAAAAGGCAACGACTGCAGGATGACAGCAAAATCCACCCCGCTGAAGTCCCCAAACCCAATTTCCCCAGTCCTTCCCAGCTGGGTACTGCTGGTGGCACCAGTAGATAAAAGGTGAGCACAGAACCCAGCCCAAGGTTACAAAGGGATGGAGTTGAGGGGATGTAAATTCTGAGCTCCATTTCTCAGGGTTATTTCTGCTCTCCTGTTGAAAAGCAAATCCTAAAAACAACCCCAATATAGCTGCAAAATCACACCAGGATATTTCCATTCCTTTTTGGCTCAGGGCTGGATGTTTCCTACGGAAGGTGCAGAAGATGAATGGGAGAGCTGAAAACCAAAAAGTGTTAGCAAAAGCTGCCCTTTTCTTTTGCAAACACACACATATATATATATATGGATATGGCAGGGTGCAAGAGGAAGCTGTAAGATTTAGCAGCACTGAGGCTGCAGCTTCCCAAGCACTAACCTCTGCGGATGGTAGGGGAGCAGAAGACAACCACAGCACGCTCGGGGCAGGGAGAACAGGCTGTTCTGCTGAGAGATGCAGAGATCTCTGGCTAATGACTTGGCTTCGCTTCCAGAAGGACTGCCAGGATGAAATGGGGTCTCTCCTCTATTTATTCTGTTGAATTGGCCGCTTAAAACCTTTCCGTCTGTGTCATTTCTGTGATGAAAAAGAAACAAATTGGGAAGAAAAGAAATGGATTTCCATTTATCTCTAGGGAGGAATTTTGGCAGAACCCCATTAAAACCAAGGTAAATCAGGGCTTTCTAAACCAGCATCTACCCAATGTCCTTTCCCTTGCCTCTCATTTCTAGAGCAGATGAAAACTACAGGAGAGAGGAAAACAACACTAAAAGGGTGAGTTTTCGAGAGGGATATTTTGGGGAATTAAATACATATTTTTTAAATAAACATTCCCTGATTCACCCCCTCTCCTCCTTTTTAGCCCCCATAAACCTCCTGCCTTCACACAGCTGCAATTTCTGAGCCCTTCGTTTGATTCAGGGCATGTCCCAGATATCAGGCAAGGCAGAAAGCCCTCCTTAGAACCATGGAATTGACCAGGTTGGAAAAGCCCTTTCAGCTCATCCAGTCCAACCACTCCCAGCACTGCCAAGGCCACCACTGCCCCATGGCACTGAGGCCTCGTCTCCACGCTGTGTGAACACTTGCAGGGCTGGTGCCTGCAGCCCTGCCCTGGGCAGCCTGTTCCAATGCCTGAGCACCCTCTGGGGCAGGAATTGTTCCTCAGCTCCATCTAAACCTGCCCTGGGGCAGCTTGAGGCCGGTTCCTCTTGTCCCATCCCTTGTTCCTTGGGAGCAGAGCCCAGCCCCTCCTGGCTCCATCCTCCTGGCAGGCACTTGTAGGGAGCCATCAGGTCCCCCCTGAGCTTTCTCTTCTCCACCTAAACCCCCCAGGTCCCTCAGCCGTTCCCCATCACTGCTGTGCTCCAGGCCCTGCACCAGCTCCATTCCCTTCTCTGGCCCCGCTCCAGCCCCTCAATGTCTCTCTTGCAGTGAGGGGCCCAGAGCTGAGCACAGGATTCGAGGTGCAGCCTCACCAGTGCCCAGCACAGGGGCACAATCCCTGCCCTGGCCCTGCTGCCACACTGGTGCTGGTACAGAAGGGCTCCCAAGCTGCTTTCAAACATAATGGAGACATGGCTGTCCAGGAAGGTGATGGGTATGGAAAGGAGGCAGATGCATGCTCACTACCTGCAATGAATAAATCCTACTGAAAGACAAGAAGCCTTTAATGGGTGTCTCAGCAAAACCCATCCAGCAGCCCAACAACTTGGAGCAAGAGCAGAGCAAGCCCCACTTCTCCACCCAACATCCACACAGTTGCTTCAGACCATGACCTATGCCCAGCCACTTTGCTCTGCAACAAGTTTGAGCTAATGTATGTTGCTTTTCAAGGACCACATGCATCAAACCATAGAATCCCAGCCTGGTTTGGATGAGACCTTAAAGTTCATCCAGTTCCAACCCTCTGCCATGGGCAGGGACACCTTCCATAGAGCAGCTTGCTCCAAGCCCCATCCAACCTGGCCTCCTCCCATCCATCGATCCCAATTACTTAGCCCCTCCAAACCACATAGACGTGATCACTGGCTGAGGGGACACTTCCTCCCCACCCATCACAACTCCCCAAAAGTGATGGTTTCAATGCAATCATCTTTACAAGAAGATTCAGCTCAAAAGCCACCCCACCAAGAGAGGATCCTTCGCTGCGCCTCTTTGAGGGGTCAGCATGCATACAAATCAAATACCTACATCTCCAACGTAAAGAGATCTCTTAGGGCTGTAGGGTTGGGACTGAAGAGTCTAATAAGGGGAAAGAATTAAGCCTGCAATCACTTGGACTGATTTAAATTAGGGCCTTTTTTCCTCTTGCTTTGATTAAAATAAGCTGATTTCCCTTTCCACCTGTGTTTCTTATGCAGGCAGAATTTCCATTAACTTCAGTCAATGCTTCCTTTAACTTCTTGAAGCTAAAACGTCATGGCAGCCCTTAGCACGTTACCACTCTTATGTTATTAATTCTACCTCCTTGCTTTATACACCAGTCACTTCTGTTATTAAATAGACCTCTTCTACCTTATTAAAGAAGGCTGACCTTTGTTATTCATTACAGAGTTATAATGAATATTCATTACAGAACAGCGATGATATTGGGCATACATTGTCCCCAGGAAGATTTAGGTCAGACATAAAAGAAAGCCTTATTAACGGGACAGTGATGAACTGGAAGGGGTTGGGATAGGGCAGGCATCCCATTGCTGGTCAGGCAAACACAAGGGGTGCAGCTGGTAGAGCTGATGGTGATTTGGGTGGGATTTTAGACAGCCCTTGCACTTCTGCACAGTTTCTATGGAATTAGAAGTGTTGGAAACCTTCCAGAAGCTTCTCCCCATAGCCATCAAATAAAAGGAACAGTACAATGTTTAATAGAGTAATTTTCAAGCTCTGCACTAATCATACAGTGATTAAATCAGAGTAAAGACAAAGTAACCTGGGCAGCCATCTCTGGCCATCCATTTGTTCTTCCAGCCCTGCACAGAAGACACTACCTGTCCCCACGACCATCACCCTGATGTATTCATTAATGTCCACACAATCCTCCAGCTCGGCTCCTCACTGCACACTCAGGTTGTAGCTAGAATAACAGCCAGCAATGGGATGGGAAGTACATGAGGAGCAGGCTGTGGCTCTCAGGCATGGAGAAGGCTATAGGGATCCCATTGGGATGACCACTTTCCTGCCTCCCATAGGCATCCACTTACAGGAGGTATTCCTTTAAATGGATACAAAAGCAAAGATGCAAACCCAGGGAGGAAAAGTCCATTGAAGGCACTAAAGCTAAGACAACCCCAATGAGATGCTTTAAGCTGCTGATTCCTAAATGCAGAGAAAAGATCTGCCACTTCTTTTTCTCAAGGCATCTGCTTTTGGCCACTTTGACAGCAAGAAGCTGTTGGCCAGAAAGACAACACAGACCAAATATGAGCTCTTACATGGTGGTGACCTCAATAGGAATTGCAATAGGAGCTCTCAATTGAGTGGCATGGTTATCTGCTCATCCCCATGCATGGCGACAAGAAGACCACACTCAGCAAAAGCAGTTTTCCCCAGTAAGGTCCACATTAGGGCCTCAGAACGCAATATGGCGCTGATCTCCATCATGGGGAGGTCCCACTCTCGCCATCTGATCCAGCTGCTGTGAATCAGTATTTGGGAACAAAGCTGGGATAAAAATCAAATGTGTTTTTTCTTGTGCTTCCAATGGAAACATATATATATGTACATGTAATTTTGCATAGTTTCAATTGCAATCAGTAAAATAAATGGTCAATTAATGTTGAGAAGTCTTGTAAAACAGAAACAAACCCCAGCCTCTGATGCTGTAGTATTGCCTTGAAATAAATGACTGTTGGAGAAGCCTAAAAGCAAGTGGATTCTTTACCTTCTCCTCAGAGAATCTATTTTAACCACTGAAAGCCCATGCAGTCCTCACCACATCTAAGGATGCCCAGACACCATTGCAGCAGAACATCACCTGTAAGTCTGTGTGTACCAGCAATGATGCCTCCTTTCCCAAGAGGCACAGAAGAGGAAGATGGATATGAATTGAGCAGCTTGAGCCCCTGCCACCTTTGCTTTACACAGAAGGAAACTCAGAAGCTGTGACCTGAGCTTTTGTAGGAGCCCAAAGCCATTCTCTTACCATGACCAAGCTGCTCCTACCAGCATCCCACCCTGCTCCAATAGGATTTGCATGGTGGGGAACCAGAATATGAGGCAGCTTCTTCCATAGAGCAATATGAACCCATGCAGATGCTCTCCTTTTAAGTGCAAATGAGATCTATATACCAGGTTTTTCCTTTTTGTATTAAAGCAACTACAGCTGCCTCATGCCAAGGGTCTGATGATGCTGATCCCAGCCATGCTGATGATCTCTGATGAGCTCTAATTACTCTCATCAGTGCAGGATCCCTACACTTGATCTGCGTGGGGCATAGTGTGAGGTGTCACTGGCCATGGCAGGGGGTTGGAACTGGATGATCTTAAGGTCCTTTCCAACCCTGACTATTCTATGATTCTATGATTTCTGTGTGTGCCCAGAGCAGATCTGACAGCCCTGAGGGAATAGGAAAGCAAGATGAGGAGTCTGATGAGGTTCAGTGCAATGGGTGGGAGTGAAGGAAGGGGGGGATGGACCATAGCTAAGGCACAGACCTCTGTGTTTCACTCATGGGCTCTTTTTAATACCTTTTTTTCCCTAGTGTTTGCTCAGAACAACTCTGCCCTTTCTCCTTCACACACACACAGACACACACCCCCCACCCTGTCCCGTCAAACCACTCTCCATTAACCAGCACCAAGTGATCAGCCACAAAAGGACAAGTCCTCGCAGGGCTCAACACAAGCTTCCAGCTAACTGCGTTTCTCACGTACCACCTCCAAGCCCATCACTTCTTGCAGAGCTTTTTACCTCCAAGCCTCTTGGATTACACATGCAGCATCTTCAGCTGCAGCACAGCTCCCTGCCTTATCTCCACTCTCCCTGGTGCTTCCAGGTGAGATAAGAGCAGCAAAGGAACCAAAGCTAAAGGAGCTGTAGCTTGTAAACCTTGGTGGGGAGCAGAGATATGGCCCTATGGAGAGAGGTGATAGCAACACTGCCACCATCAAGTCCTGGTACAGAGGGAGATGTGGCAGGTTCTAGCAGGCAAGGCAAGGAGGAAGAAGTTAGGAAAGCAGCTGGGAAAGGCTGTGGGAGCCTCTCTTCAGATATCAGTTATGGCATGTAACCCTATTTCCATCTGTATCTCTTGGTATTCACTGTCACAATAGGCAACCTCACTGTGCTCTTTGCCTTTATCAATAATGCAATCCAGCACTAAGTCCTTCAGCCAGGATCACTGTCCATATGGCCTTGGTGAACTCCTCTATTGCTACAGTGAGATTCCAGCAAACCTCCCCTTTGCCAGCAGCAGTGATTTTGGTAAGAGGGGGTGCTGCATCCTCCTCTACATGTATTGCATGCTGAGGCTGATCAGCATCTGGTCAGTGGAGAATCTAAGTTTTTCTATTTAATCCATAGAGCAAACCATCACCGGTCCAAGTTCATCTGCAGGTACCACAGGCAGTACCTTAACAGCATCCTTGCTGGCTGCTGGATCTTCAGCATCATCTTCCAACTGCCCTACCTTCAGTACAGCACAACAGCAGAGAGGATAAATAATGGAACTGTTGTGTTTTTGGCTACCAGCACTTGCTTCAGCTCACCAGGGAGGTTCACCATGAAGTTCACCTCCTACACATCCATCAGCCTGGATCTCATCTTCATCACCCTTGTGATGTTCCTGAATGGATTCATCTTGATCTCCTGTGGAGGTGAAGAAGAAAGACAAGGGTTGCCTCCACCATGGGGAGCACTGGTTACAAGCACACAGCTCAAGATCTGGCTCCCACTGCTCCCCATTTACATTGTCTGCTGGCTCTCCAATGGCATCACCTGGCTTGCTCTTGTTCCAGGACTCCCTAAACACAACTTTGAGAGCAGCATCCTCAGGGGTCTCTGCAGAGTGCTGTCCTGCATCTATTACTCATCCAGTTCCCATGTCACTGTGCTCAGTTACAAGAAAGTCAGGCACGACCTCACTGAAGCCTAAAATGTGAGAAGCCTCCCACTACGCAGAGCACAGAGATGCAACCTCCCAAATCCTTTGTGGGCTCTTTGGTTTTCCAGACAGAAAAGCATGAGGAATTTCTGCAGGCATTTAAAATGAACCCCTGCCAGCCTTCTGGAATCATCTCTTGGTTGATGCTTAAAATTCAGGCAGTTCCCATCAATCTTCTTTTACCCTGTGAGCCTTGGGTGACACGGTCTAGTGTGAGGCATCCCTACCCATGGCCACGGGTTGGAACTGGATGATCGTAAGGTCCTTTCCAACCCAAACCTTTGTATAACTCTATGATTCTATGACCATCAACCAGACAAGGGAATTAATCACAAAATAGATCTGGTAGACATAAAACAATGGATTTGCCCAGAGATGTGTCACAGAAAATGCCCTTATTTCAACAGGAGCAGCAGCAGGTAAAGATTTGCCTTCAGCCACATGAAAGCAAATGGAAACACTCTCATCATTGCCAGTCAGTGACAGCCTATAATAACCAAGAGATCAAGTATGTATAGTCCCTGAGGTCTTGTTACTTTTGAAAGCTATAAGAGGGAAAGGAGGCATTCTTCAGTATTGTCGCTGCCAGGCAAGTGTTTCCATTTCCATAATGGCTCATTGAGAGAAAACAAGTGAGACAAAGCCCTCTGAAACCCCTGACACTGCAGGAATGCAGGCAGCCAGAACAGTGAAAGTCTAGGAAAAATCACTGCAAGATTATGTTTCAATAAACCCGTGAATTCTGAAGGTGAAAATCTGACCGGGCAAATGGTGCGGTGCTTTGGAAGTTTATAGCTTCCAGCGCTAAACATTCATGTCTCAAACACAAACCCCACGATGCCAGGGTGTGTTTTCTGGTGTCGGATCATTCAGCTGGGAAAATAAAGGCCAACAGAACTTCAAACTGCCCTTGGGTCATGGCTGTGTCCCCCCTCAACTCCTTGTGCACCCCCAGCCTCTTTGCTAGTGGAGTGAGGAGCAGAAGAGGCCTTGACCCTGTGTAAGCAGTGTTCAGCAGTAAGGGAAACATCCCTGGGTGATCAGCACAGTTCCCAGCAAAACTCCACTACTGGGAAGGAAATTAACTCTACCCCAGCCAAAAGCCAGCCCAACCCCTTCCACCTTGTGCTGCCTTAAAATCTCCATCTGCTTTTGTGCTCCCTAAATGCAACGCAGGCTTTGGGTCTCTTCTTGCCTGTCTTCATAGAGTCACAGAGGGGTTTGGGTATAAGGGAACTAAGAGCTCATCCAGCCCCAACCTCCTGGCATGGGCAGGGGCACCTTCCACTAGAGCAGCTTGCTCCAATCTGGCCTTGGTCCAGTTTGCCCTCTGGTCCACACAAGCTTGCTAAATAGACATCTTTTGCCATTTAGGGGTATATACCTCACCCTGCCTGCAATCCAGAGAGGATGCTAAGTGCCTGGAGCATCTTAACAGGTGCTCAGCAAGGGATATGCTACACAGAAATCTGAAGCAAGAGCTACCTCACCTCTACACTGCCTTCCCCCTTATAATTGGGCTGCAATTGGCAGATGAAATCCAGTGAATCCTGCTTATGGGCTTACTGCTTTTGCACCTCTCTCCAGGAGATACAGTTTAGCTTCTTTTCCTTTTGGCTCTGCAACACAGAGCAAAGATCTCAGCATCTTAACCTCTGTTGGGGATAGATCCCTGCAGAAAGACATCCCTGCAAAGGTGCTTTTATGACTGCTTTTGAGGGACAAACATTGCCTGCGTTTCCCTGTCCCTTTACTTAGAGGCTGCAGGCTTTCACGATTCAACACACTACACGTAAAATACACAGAGGCAGCACAAGACTTTTGGTAGCCCCTGGCAAAGGCTGTGTCAGTTCTGACCTATTCTCACCTACTCAGGGGATGCCAGCTGCCTTCCCCTGCTGTCCCTGCAGCTCTGGATGCCATGTTAACCCCAACCACTCACCTCTACGACCCACTATGGGTCTATGCCACCACCAGCAACTCAACAGCCATCAAGAGACTCTTCAAAATCTTCCCAATTTCTGGAAGTTGACCCTGCAAGGAAGGCAGACAGGGCAATATTTGGGGGAAAAGAGGGGAAAAGAATCAATTCTTCCTCTGAAACCTTCAGTACAGCTTTTCAAATGACCCCTGGAAAGCTGCACTGTTGGCCATCGAAGCAAGCAAGATACTAGAACACACATGTCCTGAATCTAACCCAGCCTGGCAGTCCTCACAATCCTATGTTCCCCCAGTTATCCATCCACAGATTAGGTTCAACAGAGACAACTGCTAGTTCCTTTTCCCGCACTGCCCACTTAACACTAGCCAGGAGCACCACTTGTTGGAGAGAGAAGGCAATTCAGTCGAGACACATAACGCAGGCAATAAACACAGTTTGAGCAAGGACTGATGATGCTGGTCCCCTCCTAAAAGCTTTGATTTTATGGGGTTTTAAGCTTTATTTTTAAATACAGCTGCTCTGTCTTCTCCTGCTCTCCCCCAACATCCTCCAGCAACGTAATCTACTTGGGTTGGCTCCAGGGAGATGAAAGTAGCTTTGCTGCTTGGAGTTATCTGTGAACTCCACGCGCTTCGAGTAGAACAGCGACTATCCCACATTGCTGATGCAGCTTGTGTGTGTAGCTCTTGGACAAGCATCAGCAAGGAGCTGCTGCAAGAAGTGTCATTTCAGAGCTAGATAAGGAGGCTGCACACACTGCATCTAAACCGCTCTCTTTTCGTACATGCAATTCCTTCTGGTTTATTTCACGGTCATTTGGAGAATTGCATAGAAATTTAGGCTGGAAGGTACATTGTCCAGCTGAGTGTTGAATCCCTCCAAGGAAAGCAGTGCCCACACCTCCATGGGTTTGTGGTCAAGTGTTTCACCATCCTCACAGTGAAAATATTGGTCCTTGTATCTCATTGGAATTCCCCTTGCTGCAGCTTGCACCCATTGTCTCCCATCCTTTCATCACGTACCTCTTCTCTATAATCTTAATTATACAGCTGAAAGAGCAATTAGGTCCTACTCAGCCTTTCCTTCTCCAGGCTACACCAAGACAGCTCCCTCAGTCTCTCCTCTTATCATGAACGCCAGCCTCCTGCCCACATTCCTTAGGACATTCACATGGTTCTACATGCAAGGCAAGACCTCAACTGGCCAAGTTGTTCATACTGAAGACAGAAAGACAGAGAGACACATGAAGAAGTGAAGCGTGGAACGAGTAGGGTAGGGGCCAAGAGGACCTGGGCTTGTTCGGCCTCATCTGAAAGGGAAATGAACTCAGGCTGATAAACAGGCTTCTCCTGGGTTACACCAGTGTTTTCTAATGATGCTGTTCCACAGACACTTGTTTTGGTGATCAAAAGGTTATCAGAAGGCGGCATCGGTCCCCTGCCCTATTCCACCACATGCTCATGAGCACAGATAAAGGGATGCTAAGAATGGCAGGAAGAAGCCCTTAAAGGGAAGGCTTTGCCCCAGAGACAGTGCCTGGGAGAGGCACAATTTTGCCTCTAGCCAAGACAAAGTACAAATGCTTTCCTCTGTTTCATGCAGACAGAGAAATGCAGGCTATGACTCAACCTGCTCATGCTGAAAACCAGATGTTAAACAGTGAGCAACATTCCCATTAAATGGAGTTTACAATCCATCTAAGTGCGCTTGGTTCAAGTAACTTGGCTGGAAACATGGATTTTTGCAGCTAAAGCCTCAAGCAGCGACTGCATTACAGTTGCAAATAGAATCATGGAATGGTTTGGGTTGGAAGGGACCTTAAAGCTCATCCAGCTCCAACCCCTGCCACGGGCAGGGACCCCTTCCACTGGAGCAGCTTGCTCCAAGCCCCTGTGTTCAACCTGGCCTTGAACATTGCCAGGGATGGAACATTTACCACTTCCTTGGCCAATCTGCTCCAGTGCCTCAGCACCCTCACAGTAAAGCTATGAGAGGTATTGCTGGGTGACAGCAGCTGCACCCCTGTTTTCTCTACATGTCCCCATGCAGGAAAGAAGCCAAACTGCATTTTGACGGCACAGAATCACACAATAGTTTGGGTTGGAAGAGACTTCAAAGCTCATCCATTTCCAACCTCCCCGCCTCTGTTTTTCTCTTCATGCTGTGGATATGTGGAGAGAGAAGAGTTCTTCATTACTTTGTGCTGGAAAGCCTGATCATCCAGGTCATGGTCACTCCTCACATGTTGTCAGCTGAGTCACAGACTTTGAAGGACATTTATTTCAGAGACGACTGCCCTGGGAAGGAGATAGCCTCTTTAATTAAATGGGGCTTAATGGAAACATGGAAAAGGCCAGGTGAATTAAACAGGGACTGCAGCGACAGTCTTCATAACTAATAACTTCCAAACCGGTTACAATTTACATTTTGAAGAGATACAAGGAGCTCATTAAGGCTTTAGACAAGCAGCTCAGTGGGTCAGAGCACAGAGGAGGGCACTCTGCAGTTGAAGCAGCACTATGAAAATGATACCCAGAGGGATAGCAACCACTGACCATTAACCCCACTATTTATATAATGGTTTTCCACCCCAGGATTGACTTTGTGTAGAAGACCAATGATTTTATCTCTGGTTTTCAACTGCAAAATGCCAGGCACAGACAAGTAACCTGCCCAGGGCTGGGACTAAGCTCAGATGAGCAACATGGAGTTAGTCAAGGATGATTTCCAGCAGCAAACACAGGTCTAGAAGTCCAAGTCTGTTCCAGGAATGTGCCCATTCCCAAGAAACACTGGTTAGGAGCCATCTGGTATACATTATAGCCAAAACAGATGAAGAAAACAATGCAGATGAATGGCTGGAAAGGCTTCCAACTGTTGGAAGTCACATGGTCTGAACTGGGTGGTCAGGGCACTAACCACGGACATCCCCTGCTTGAAATCAGGGGCATCCAAATCCACGCACACTGCATGGGTTCACTGCTCACCAAAGAGCCTTTGAAAGGTCTTGGGGTTCCTTCAGTGCACGGCCCCAGACTGCTAAGAATCACTTCTCCCCACAGCTGCTCTTGCATCTTACACGAGCACTTTATGCTGGGCTCTGCTGCATGGGGCTGAGTTAAACCCCCACCTAAAGCCCCACCTCTCTGGCCACGCAGAAGAAAAGCATCTCAATTTCAGCCCTAGGGATTTCACTGCACCACTCTTTCTCTTCTTTAAGCCCCCATTAGCACAGCGGTCCCAAACTCCAAGTATTTTTGAAGACCTGCACAAGGAAATCCTGAGCCTGGCTGGATTTCTTTCAGATGTGTATTTTTACTGGCATTATTTGTTCCAAATCTTCCCCCACCTTTAAGGCTAAAGATGACATTAACTCATCACCAAGCATCACTTTATCTGATCACCAAGCATCACTCAGCCAAGAACACCCAGCCCAGAAGCAGCTGTGGCTGAACTAAACCAGACACTCATAGAATCATAGAACCCCAGCCTGGTTTGTGTTGGAAGGGACCTTAAAGCTCCTCCAGTTCCAACCCCTGCCACGGGCAGGGACCCCTTCCACTGAGCAGCTTGCTCCAAGCCCCTGTGCCCAACCTGGCCTTGAGCACTGCCAGGGATGGGGCAGCCACAGCTTCTCTGGGCACCCTGTGCCAGAGCCTCAGCACCCTCACAGGGAAGAGCTTCTGCCTAAGAGCTCAGCTCAGTCTCCCCTCGGGCAGGTTTCCTGCAGCCCAAGCCCCTCTCTAGGTTTCCTGCAGCCCCTTTAGGCACTGGAGCTGCTCTCAGGTCTCCCCTTCAGGAGCCTTCTCTTGTCCAGGCTGCCCCAGCCCAGCTCTCTCAGCCCGGCTCCAGAGCAGAGCTGCTCCAGCCCTCGCAGCATCTCCATGGCCTCCTCTGGCCTCGCTCCAACAGCTCCACGTCCCTCTTGTGCTGCTGCCCCAGAGCTGGATCAGGACTGCAGGGGGGATCTCCCCAGGATATGGAAACCCAAGGCTGTGGTTCTGCTCTTGAGGCAGAGCCATGACAAATTTTTCCCTTTAAAACAATAAAAACTTCAGTATCTTTAGAATGAGAGACCTGAGCAAGCAGAATCCAATTTTCCTCTGCCTTGTTTCCATCTTGTTTTCATGCATGTCTGAATTTTGCAGTTTTGTTTTCTACAGCTAAGACTCTATTTTGATGGAGTACACCTGTTACTTTTGTTTAAATCATAGAATCAACCAGGTTGGAAAAGACCTTTAAGATCAAGCCCAACCATTACCCCAGGACTGGCATTGAAGGTCTGGTTTAAGGCAAATTTAGGTCATCTCAAGCAACAGTAAACCATGCTATTTCTCTTAAAGCAAGCAATCCAAGCAGAGCAGTAACAACAAAGCATCAGGGTCTCAGCAGACCAGGACAGGTCTTAGAGCTTCTTTAGAGACTCCAGGGAGGTGCTGAGCTACCACATGGTGCACGAAAGCCCTGGGTGCAGTTCACCCCACATGCAGGGTTACCAGTTCATTGCACACTGATTCCAACACCTCCCAGAGTCTCATCCTGCAATCCAGAGTGCTTCCTGGAAGGAGCTGAAGACCTTTTGTGCCCACTGGCACGAAGGAGTGGATCCAGAAACGCTTCCATTCATCTACAGACAAGTATTTGGAAGAATACCAGACATCCATGTCCAAGTGGGAGGGAGCCTGAAGGCAGTGCCTGCATTATTTCTCCCTATAAATATGTTCTGTTCCACAGAGGTTACATCCACACTGTAAATTCAGGCATGCCCAGGCATGGAAAACAATCATCCATATGAGACCAAATGCTAGAAAGTTCCCCAGTGTAAATTTAGGTACCAATTTGCATTTTCCTAGATAATTCCAGCCCAAAAACAACTCCCAGGAGGCAGTCTGAATCCAGCCACCCTCTTCTGGAAAGCAAAAAGAGTTTACAAGTATGGAAGGCAGCATCTTGTGCCAGTTGGCCACAGGGCCCAGGATACATTTAGTTCCTGGATGCACTTAGTTTATTAGCACAGATAAAGCTGAATTGCCTCTACTTAGAGTCTCATTACCAGACATCAATACATGATGCCACCATGCACTTAGTGGATCAAACACGCTGGGACTGCACTTCCAGCAGGATTAATCCTTGTTGGTGTTACAAAGAAGTGATGATCACTTGTGCAAGTCTATATAATTCCTATATACAATGAGGTATTTGAGGGGGGAATGTGCTGACTGTTCATCCAAATATCTTGAAAAGCCACATATTTTGCCCCAAAATCTGCCTGGATCAGGATCAGGAGCTGCCCTGATGCTGGCTGAGGAAATCACAAAGGTTTGCAAGTTCTGGATTACTGTGATCCCACTTTATTTGAAGACTGAGTGGGACAAGTTGTGCTCTGACTGTGGTCACTTCACTCAGTTAACTCCCATCACTCATCACAGCCTTCATGGATATTTTCCTAATGCTTTGGTAGAAAGTCAACCTCAAAATCCTCTGAAATCTACATGGATATTGAAGAAATCAGAGGGATTTTTTCAGATCTAGACTAGGAAAAACATTAAAGGGACAGGCTAAGAAAACTGGGGCTGTTCAGACTGGACAAGGGAAGCTGTGTGGAGACCTCAAAGCAGCTTCCAGTATCTGAAGGGGCCTATAAGGATGCTGGAAAGGGACTCCTCATCAGGGACTGTAGCAATAGGACAAGGGGTGGTGGGTATAAACTGAAACAGGGGAAGTTCATGTTAGATATAAGGCAGAAGCTCCTCCCTGTGAGGGTGCTGAGGCTCTGGCACAGGGTGCCCAGAGAAGCTGTGGCTGCCCCATCCCTGGCAGTGTTCAAGGCCAGGTTGGACACAGGGTTTTGGAACAAGCTGCTCTAGTGGAAGGTGTCCCTGCTCGTGGCAGGGGGCTGGAACTGGATGAGCTTTAGCTGGATGAGCCCCTGTCATAACCACACTGAACTGAGCACTGGAAGCACGGATGCTCCTCTGTAGTTTAAGCTGTTTCTACACGGCATAATGGTGACACCTACAGGCAAAACCTCATCTGCAGCCCAGAGAGGAGCAGAAGACATCTATCTCATCATTAATATCACCTCCTTAGTAAAGGCCAGAGGGACCACACAAGCAAATAAAACACACATCACTCACACAAGTAAGGTCTGCCTGTAAGGCAAGGTCGGTAGCTGGATGATGACAAACCCCATTAAACTCTCATTAAAGAGTCACCATTTTTCAGATGTGCAGGCAAAGACAGAGAACACCCCAAATATTTGTCATTCAGGTTTTATTTTACAAAGAATCCTGACTATTACATATAAAATAACCTTTGTGTGAAGCATACTCTGGTTATACCCACCAGCTGAGCTTCAGTTTATCATTTATCTAACTGTGGATAGGTGTAATTTTCCTTGTGCCTCAGAAGCTGCCAGAGGACACGTCCCTTATGACCACATGGTAAGAATCATAGTATCATAGAATAGTTAGGGTTGGAAAGGACCTCAAGATCATCCAGTTCCAACCCCCTGCCATGGGCAGGGACACCTCACACTAAACCATCTCACCCAAGGCTCTGTCCAACCTGGTCTTAAACACTGCCAGGGATGGAGCACTCACAACCTCCCTGGGCAACCCATTCCAGTGCCTCACCACCCTTACAGTAAAGAACTTCTTCCTTATATCCAGCCTAAACTTCCCCTGTTTTAAGTCTGAACCCATTACCCCTTGTCCTGTCACTACAGTCCCTAATGAAGAGTCCCTCCCCAGCATCCTTATAGGACCCCTTCAGACACTGGAAGGCTGCTATGAGGTCACCGCGCAGCCTCCCCTTCTCCAGGCTGAACAGCCCCAAGTTTCTCAGCCTATCTTCATACAGGAGGTGCTCCAGTCCCTGATCATCCTCGTGGCCTCCTCTGGACTTGTTACAACAACCCGTTTCCACTAACCTGTTAAGAGAGAAACAGACCACAGACAACAGAGTTTGAGCAAAGGCGCATCAACATTGATTTCCAAAATGAGATTTGAATGATTAGTACCAAAATCAAACTTTGTAATAAAACATTTTATCTGTAATACAGTTCCTTTTTGAGCACATCCCACTGTGATGTGATAAGACTCTACAAACTTCTTAAAGAAGCTGGTTTTACTGTAGGAGATCTGACTTTATCTCAAGCTACTGACAGTCTGTCTGTCACAGCTAAAAGTTCTTTTGGATCATGTCTAGACGTCTAATAGCCTCCCATTTCCATTTCCATGTATTAAAACATTTCCCCCAACAGCAGTTCTCCAAAAGGCCTTAGCAAACGGATCTCCAGAGCAAGAAAGGGCTTGATCAGTCACAACTTTACAACCACAAAGCAGGTCAAAACTAGTAAAAGAGAAAATACTCACTGACAGAAGAACTGGGGCAGAGCCCCACAACTGGTTTCAGATTTGCTCTCCACCCCCAGCTGCAAGTTCCTGCAGCATCTTTTTGGGCTGATCCTTGTTCTGACCTGGCTCATAAAAGAATCCAGGGAAAAAAATCCCATGTATTAGTTCCCTTATTAGTTCCCTGCTCTGGCTCATTGCACAGCCAGAGTGTGCTGCTGCCAAGTAGAAGGGGAGGGACAGGAGGCAGATCCTCCATTTGGCTGGGCACCAGCGTGAGATCAGCCTGAAGCAATTACCAATCTACAGCCAAAGGCCACCCACCTTGCACTGGCTCTGTACAGATCATTGAATCCCAGATAGGTTTGTGTTGGATGGGACCTCAAAGCTCATTCAGTTCCAAGCCCCTGCCACGAGCAGGGACCCCTTCCACTGGAGCAGCTTGCTCCAAGCTCCTATGTCCAACCTGGCCTTGAACACTGCCAGGGATGGGGCAGCCACAGCTTCTCTGGGCACCAGCACCTCAGCACCCTCACAGGGAAGAGCTTCTTCCTTATATCTAACATGAACTTCCCCTGTTTCAGTTTAAACCCATCACCCTTCATCCTGTCCCTACAGTTCCTGATGAAGAGTCCCTCTCCAGCACCTTTGTAGCCCCCTTCAGACACTGGAAGGCTGCTATGAGGTCTCCATGCAGCCTCTCTGCTCCAGCCTGAACAGCCCCAACTTTCTCAGCCTATCTTCATACGGGAGGTGCTCCAGCCCCTGATCATCCTCACGGCCTCCTCTGGACTTGCTCCAAAGTCCCACTTGGCTTTTAAACAGATCACCTTCCTCTGGACAGCTTAGTTTCCTATTTTCTTACCAAATTAAGCCAGTTCACTAGATGAAACAGCTTGTTTTGGGCCAGCTCAGGGTCAGACTCTCTGATTTTGTCAGGGGCAAACTTCCTTTGGTTTCTTCAGCTACCCAACATGCCGTTAAGCCAGGCAGCTCCAGCTTCATTCCATGCCTGCATACCACTGTCTTAAAGGCAAAAGTTAGATTATTACTCATAGGTGTAACTTAAGCTCCATTACCAGGGATGCCCTGACACATGGCATACCCAGCACAACCTGCCTGGGGTGGACCCATCCCCGACAGGGCAGGCTGGATGGGGCTTGGAGCAACCTGCTCTAGTGGAAGGTGTCCCTGCCTGTGTCAGAGGGTTGGAAACAGACAATTACAGAATGACAGCATCATTAGGGTTGGAAGAGACCTCTACAGATCATCTGCTCCAACCCCCTGCCAAGGCAGGGCCACCTAAAGCAGCTTACACACAGAAACACATCCATGGCGGGTTTTGAATGTCTCCAGAGAGGGAGACCCTGCAACACCCATGGGCAGCCTGTTCAGTGCTCTGACACCCTCAATGTCAAGAAGCTTTTCCTCGTGTTGAGGTGAAACTTGTTCTGTTTTGGTTTATGACCACTGCTCCTCATCCTGTCGCTGACGGAGTCCAGCACCATAGAATCATAGAACAGTCAGGGTTGGAAAGGACCTCAAGATCATCCAGTTCCAACCCCTCTACCATGGACAGGGACACCTCACACTAAACCATCCCACCCAAGGCTTCATCCAACCTGGCCTTGAACACTGCCAGGGATGGAGCATTCACAACCTCCCTGGGCAACCCATTCCAGTGCCTCACCACCCTCACAGGAAAGAATTTCCTCCTTAGATCCAATCTAAACTTCCCCTGTTTCAGTTTGAACCCGTTACCCCTTGTCCTGTCACTATAGTCCCTGATGAAGAGTCCCTCCCCAGCATCCCTATAGGCCCCCTTCAGGTACTGGAAGGCTGCTATGAGGTCCCCACGCAGCCTTCTCTTCTCCAGGCTGAACAGCCCCAAGTTCCTCAGCCTGTCTTCATACCATCCCCCTGGCACCCACTTTTGAGACACTGACCTTCATTTGTGAGACCCCCCTCTCAGCCTGCTCTTCTCCAGACTAAACAGGCCCAGCTCCCGCAATCTCTCCTCCTAAGAGAGACGCTCCAGACCCCTGATCTTTAAGGTCCCTTCCAACCCAAAGCATTCTATGACCCGATGCATTACTGAGGGGCACGGCTATGGATGAAACCACAGTTTCACCTCCCATTCCCAACCTTTCCTTTCCACTTCCCTCCCGTTACCGACGGCACAAACCGCACCCCCCACCACTGACCAGCCCTCCCTCACTGCCTCACCTCCCCTCCCCTCCCCTCCCAGGCCCCCTCCCCTCGCGGCCTGCCCCACGCCGCGCCTGCGCATCCCCTTACACGCCCTCCTCAGCGCCACCTCGCTGCAGGCAGCTTGGACACCCCAGCGCGGGGGCCTTGCAGCGGGGAGAGGCGGGGCGTACCAAGCGCCGTCCCCCCGCACACACACACACACATACCGGCGGCCGGTGCCGTGCGGGACCATGGATGCGGTGCTGCTTGCCGTCGCCGCCGTGCTCCTCGCCGTACTGCTCTTCTTCGCCACCCGTCTCCGCGGCCAAGTGAGGGAAGGTGGGTCATGGCCCCGCCGGCGCTCCTCCCGGCCCGTTCCGGTGGTGGGACCTCGGCCGGGCCCGCCCCTGCCTCAATTGGAGGGGGGGGGGGAGTGAGCGTCTCCATGGAAACCGCGGTGGCCCCCCCCCCCCCCCCCCCCCCGATGGAGCCGCCATGGCGGGGCATCCCGGTGGATCCCCGGTGTCCTGCGCTTCACTCCGCCCGCTGGGGTGGCCCCTCAGGCTCCGGGGGAGCCCCGGCCGGCTGTGAGGCCTGCAGCTACCGGATGGGCCTGGTGCCCGGGTCCGGGGTGAGCGGGTTTGCCGTGGGGTTGAGGTCTGGGTTGGTTGTGCTCTCGGGATGGGCGGGTGGAAAGGAAAGCGTTCCTGTTGTAATGGAGTGAAAGCCGCGGTGTGAGGACATGCCGGGTACTCCCTGGCAGGTTAGTGCTCCTGTCGGGCATGGCACCCCAATAGCAGGGCAGCTTCTCCATCCCATGGCAGCTCTTACCCACTTCTTTTCCACTTCACTTGGTGCTGGAAGGTCTTGCTACCGTCTGTATGCATCTGCATGGTGTTGTGTAGTCCCATCCTGGGAACAGGGAGATGATACAGCACTTCAGCCCTACCTCAAACAGGGAGTTTTATTGCTGACCAGCAGTCAGAATCATAGAGTCATTTGGACAGGGCTTGGAGCATCCTGCTCTAGTGGAAGGTGGCCCTGCCTGTTGCAGGGGGTTGGGACTGGATGAGCTTTTAAGTTCCTTCCAACCCAAACTGTTCTATGGTTTAGGTTGGAAAGGACCTTTAGTATCATCAAGTCGAACTGTAAACCAAACACTGCCAGGTCTGTTGCAGCAGCCTTTCTGAGTTGTTTTCAGAGTTGAAGAAGGGAGGTTGTTTAGCTGTGAGGTCTCAACTTCATGTGTTCAGGCAGCACAAACATTGAAGCCTTTGTTATTATAGCACCACCACTTTCTGGAATTTGGAGTAATTTAGTCTTGCTTTGTTTTGATTTTCTTTTAAGGGGGATGTAGCTTTAATAATCTCTTTTTTAAGAGACAAAGAAAACCACAAAACCCAGGCATTCCAGGGCATATACTGGGAATGTATGCTGGTAAGGACTTTGTGTTAAAAGCTTTGCTGGTAATAATGAAATTATTGTTTAAATTTAAAATCACATTTCAGTAAATGTTGTTTTTGATCAGTGTTACTGTTCAAAACAGTGTTACTGTTCAAAATCAGTAAATTTAAGAACACATTTCCTTAACCTCTTCTTGTATAGACCTTGTCTTAATACTACTTAATAGCTTTGAAATTGATGAAGTTGGTGACTTGGAGCTGAGCTTTTGATGAAAGTGACTGAAATACATAATTTCCTGATATTGACTTGGGTAAGTCAGAGGCTGTGAGGTTTGGGAGGATTTATTTTCTTCCTAAGCATAAAAAGTTCTAACTAAAATGAAGCCCAAACATCTGTTTTAAATGGGATGGATTCTCCAAAAGCTTCAATCTAGTTGTGAGTAGTTTGGTTGAAGTTAGTTTACACCCAGCATAATTTAATCATGTTGAAGCCTCTGTTCAGTGGCAGCTTTTTAACCCTTCCACATTGGTCTTGTTTTATTTTATTGTGGGCTTAAGATAATTTCTACCTTAGTATCCTGATTTCTGTCATTATAAAGTCCTTTGCAGAATTACTTTGTTCTCCTTACACAACAAAACTTAGTTTTCAAAACCTGTGGTGTATTTAATAGCTACAAAACTTGATCTTAAGCAGGAATTTGCTTTTGTATTCCTTTTTCTTACATGGTAAGTGGAAGCTGCTACCGCTCTGTTAGTAAAGCTGTGTGAATTCACCTAGTAAGGCTGTAAACATGGAAAAGACTTGAAACCAGAGACACTTAACCTGGAGAGCTGGTGGTGGCCTCACTAATTCTTTTGTTGTTAAAGTCTAGGGGTTAGAGCAGCAGCTTCTCTTTATTCTCTCTTTGGGAATTTCCTTCTAAACTTGTCTGGTTCAGAGAATGAAAGGAGCTAAGGGTCACCAGAGGTAAATCCTGTAACTGTGTGTTTCTTTTTAAAGGTCATTTGGAGCAACAGAGTGGTTCCAGCAAGTTCATGTCTGAGCTTGTTCTCATGAGAACAGAAAATCTGTAGCCTTGCTGGCTTTTGTCTGTGGTTGGCATATCTGTTTGTGAACAAGCCTTAAGGTGATAAGATGGACTAGGGAAAAGCACCTTCCTGGGAAAGCCAAGCACAATTCCACTTGTGGCATGTCGAGTTGCTTTCTCATTGAATATCCCAGGTTAGGTTAGTGTGAAGGTGGAAGATACTGGATGCCACGAGTGTGGTGGGAAATACCATGGAGTGAGGGTGCAGTAGGTGGAGCTCTCTCCATGTTGGTGTGGGATGAGGGAGCTCAAGAACTTTGTCTTGCTTGGAACTTGCCAGCCCAGGTGTTACCCTGATGGACTTGCTTATCTGATAGAATTGAGCATGATGTGCTGTGAAAGCAGAGGATTGCTTCACAAGGGAAAATGTCTTTCCTCTGAGTGGAAATTTGCAAGGCTTTGTGAAAGAGCAGATTTGTGCCTGGGGGATGTAAAATTGGGTCCTGAGAACTCTGGATTCTGAAAGTGCTCTTTCCAATGATATAACATGGCAAAGACCTTGGGGTGCTGATTGACAGCCACTGAACATGAGCAGCTTGTCTCCAGGCAGCCCGAAGCCACCAGCATCCTGGCCTGTATCAGCACCAGTGTGGCAGCAGGGTCAGGGCAGTGACTGTGCCCCTGTACTGGGCACTGGTGAGGCTGAACCTCGAATCCTGTGTTCAGTTCTGGGTCCCTCGCTACAAGAGAGACATTGAGGTGCTGGAGCAAGTCATGGCGGGGGGGTTGGAACTAGATGATCTTGAGGTCCTTTCCAGCCCTATGATTCTATAAGATAGCCGAATGAGCTTTAGGGTCCCTTCCAACCCAAGCCACTCTGTGATTCTATGATTTAAGTGCATCCTCTGTGTTCTGTGAGACCACCAATTACAGGCCCACTCATGCAGCTCTGGACAATCTGTGATACCTGCAGTTTGGAGGAGAAAGAGCTTGTCTGACTTTCTAGGCATTGCACCAACTGATGTGTCTTGAGCCACGTAGGCAAATCACTGACCCCTGAAGAGCCATCCAGGTAGAAACATGTTACAGGCAGAGTGAATGATTCTTTTCTCCTCCCCCTCATGAAGCACTAGGAGAAATGCAGTGACTAACATTCATGTTTCTCAAATGTCTGTACAGATGAATGCCTACAAACAGAAGCTTTAGGGGGAGGAGGGAAGAAAAAAAGCTTTATTAAAGCATGTTATTTTCTACTAAATAACAATCCATAGTGTTTAGGTGTCTTCTGCTGTTTGTATGCTTTGCAGGTCTGACAAGCATTGTCCAACAACTGCCTTGTATGTTTGACCACAGTATGGGTTGGAGTTATGACTTTCAAAGCCCCTTTAACACTGGTCAGCTTTGAAGAATTACTGAGTCTCCTGTGGAGAATTTGAGAAAACAGGGTAGCTTGGTTCACACATTGGTCTCTGTGAGGGTTAAACACCCCAGTTTGAAATTAATATGTGTCTTATAAATAGATTCCTCTTTCACAAAATGCAAACCACTCTCTGTTTCACAGGACACTGAGAACCAAAACCAAGCAGCAGAATGAGCAAGTGTCTGGCTGTGCAGGACCATCACTGGAGGCTACTGGGCTAGACCCGCTGAAGTTTCCCGGTGAAAGGGTGCTAAGTTTGGAATTGCAGTGTATCTCAAAAGCTTATTAAGAGAAATATCACATTTATGTAAGAAGTCTTTGGCAGACTGAGTATTTCTGGCATTTAATAGTGTCCCAGTAAGTGACCTGTTGCTCTGCCTTTGCATGTTCAATGGCATTCAAAAATCCTAGAATAATAGAATCGTAGAATAGTTAGGGTTGGAAAGGACCTTAAGATCATCTAGTTCCAACCCCCGTGCTATGGGCAGGGACATCTCACACTAAACCATACTACCCAGGGCTTTATCCAACCTGGCCTTGAACACTGCCAGGGATGGAACATTCACAGCCTCCCTGGGCAACCCATTTCAGTGCCTCACCACCCTAACAGGAAAGAACTTCTTCCTTATATCCAATCTAAACTTCCCCTGTTTAAGTTTTAACCTGTTACCCCTTGTCCTGTCACTACAGTCCCTGATGAAGAGTCCCTCCCCAGCATCCCTATAGGCCCCCTTCAGGTACTGGAAGGCTGCTCTGAGGTCTCCATGCTGCCTTCTCTTCTCCAGGCTGAACAGCCCCAACTTCCTCAGCCTGTCTTCATACAGGAGGTGCTCTAGTCCGTGATCATCCTCGTGGCCCTTCTCTGGACTTGTTCCAGCAGTTCCATGTCCTTTTTATGTTGAGGACACCAGAACTGCACACAATGCTCCAGGTGAGGTCTCCCAAGAGCAGAGTAGAGGGGCAGGATCACCTCCTTCGACCTGCTGGTCACGCTCCTTTGGATGCAGCCCAGGATACGGTTGCTTTCTGGGCTGCGAGTGCACGCTGAAGCTGGCTCATGTTCATTTTCTCATCAATCAACACTCTCAGGTCCTCCACAGGGCTGCTCTGAATCTCTTCTCTGCCCAACCTGTAGCTGTGCCTGGGATTGCTCCAACCCAGGTGTAGGACCTTGCACTTGTCATGGTTGAACTTGATAAGGTTGGCATCAGCCCATCTCACAAGCGTGTCAAGGTCCCTCTGGATGGCATCCCTTCCCTCCAGTGTATCAACCGAACCACACAGCTTGGTGTCATCGGCAAACTCGCTGAGGGCGCACTCAATCCCACTGTTCATGTCAGCGACAAAAATGTTAAACAAGACCGGTCCCAACACCGATCCCTGAGGGACACCACTCGTTACTGGTCTCCAGCCGGACATTGAGCCCTTGACCACAACTCTTTGTGTGCAGCCATCCAGCCAGTTCTTTATCCACTGAGTGGTCCACCTATCAAATTGATGTCTCTCCAATTTAGAGACAAGGATGTTGCGTGGGACAGTGTCGAACGCTTTGCGCAAGTCCAGGTAGATGACGTCAACTGCTTTACCCTTGTCCATCAGTTCTGTAGCCCCATCATAGAAGGCCACCAAATTGGTCAGGCAGGATTTCCCCCTAGTGAAGCCATGCTGGCTGTCCCCAAGCACCTTGTTGTTTTTCATGTGCCTTAGCATGCCTTCCAGGAGGATGTGCTCCAAGATTTTACCAGGCACAGAGGTGAGACTGACTTGTCTGTAATTCCCCGGGTCTTCCATTTTCCCCTTCTTGAAAATGGGGGTTATATTTCCCTTTTTCCAGTCGTCGGGAACCTCACCTGACTGCCATGAGTTTTTCATGTATGATGGCCAGTGGCTTAGCAACTTAATTCGCCAGCTCCTTCAGGACCCGCGGATGGATTCCATCAGGTCCTGTGGACTTGTGTACATTCAGGTTTTTAAGATGGTCTTGAACCAGATCCTCTCCTACAGTGGGCCCAAGGTCTTCATTCTCACAGTCCCTCCGTCTACCTTCTAAGACTTGGGTGGTGTGGTCGGAGCATTTGCCAGTGAAGACCGAGGCAAAGAAGTCATTCAGAACCTCAGCCTTCTCCAAATCCTGTGTAGCCAGTTCTCCCGAGGGCTTCCTCAGGGGGCCTGTGTTGTCCCTAGTCTGTTTTTTGTTTGCTACGTACCTGTAGAATCCCTTCCTGTTATTCTTAACATCCCTGGCTAGGTTTAATTTTAACTGGGCCTTAGCCTTCCTAACCTGGTCCCTAGCTTCCCAGACAACATCCCTGTATTCTTCCCATGCCGCCTGTCCTTGCTTCCACCGTTTATAAGCCTCTTTTTTCCTTTGATTTTTTTTCTCAGCAGCTCCTTGTCCATCCAAGGAGGTCTCCTGGCCCTCCTGCTGCACTTCCTTCTAGTTGGGATGCAGCACTCCTGAGCTTGTAGCAGGTGATCCTTGAATATCAACCAAGAGTCTTGGGCCTCCCTGCCCTCTAGGGCTATATCCCATGGTATATCCCATGGAGCCTTACTAAGCAGGCTCCTGAAGAGGCCAAAGTCTGCTCTCTTGAAGTCCAGGGCAGTGAGCTTGCTACACGCTCTTCTCACTGTCCTGAGGATCTCGAATTCGTCCATCTCATGATCGCTGCATCCAAGGCAGCCCTGGAGTGTCACATTTCCAACCAGCCCTTCCCTGTTGGTGAGCACAAGGTCAAGCATGGTGCCTTTCCTTGTTGGCTCCTCTATTACTTGCAGAAGGAAGTTGTCTTCCACAGAATCGAGGAACTTTCTGGATTGCTTGTGCCGGGCCATACCGTCGCTCCAACAGATGTCAGGGTGGTTAAAGTCCCCCATGAGAACAAGCGCCTGCAAGCGTGAGGCTTTTCCTGTCTGTCAAATAAGCATTATCATGCTATAAATAAGACTGGGCAAGCCTTGATGCACGATTATCAGATCTCTGGAGCCAGCACTCTGTAATTTATTGTAGACCTGTTGTAGTCCACACATAAAAGGAGTCAATAAAAAGGGTGACTGCAGTGCGATAGTGCAGTGACTCAGTTCAAAATGTCCTGAAGTGTGTTAGTGCTGGAGTTGACTGGGGCACTGCTAACGTCATTGCTGCAGCGATCCTGAACTGCTAGAGGCTTTGCTGGCCAAATACTTCCCCACATTACTCTGGTTTGTAGCCTGGGCTGCAGCTAAAGTGTTATCAGAACCAAAGTTAGCTGCTTTGAAGCTAGTTGAGATGCACAAAGATGAGCTCCAAGCACACGTTTGATCATCACATAGATGTAGTCGTAATGAAGCTTATTTTCTCATCGTAGATATGCTAATAGTAGGGTTTTTTAGGATCAGAGGATTCTGGAGAGTTGGCAGAATGGGAAAAGCAGTTTGTGTCCCTGCTGGTACGCAATATTATCCATCAAAGTGCGAAAAAGTGTCCCGAGTTGAAGTAAATGAGTAGTTGTGCAGCTTTCCATGAGACCGTTTGAATATTTACCTGTATTAGGGCACAGCAGTTAATTCTTTGCAGGATTGAGCAAGTAGCAACCTACACAAATATCAGTTCTGCTTATCAACAGAATATGCAAAGCAGGTATCAAGGATGGTGATGTTTTACCATTATCTGACTGTTTGAGCATGACTGCCATCATTGATAGCAACAGGATCATGGAGGTCTCAGAGAAAGAGCTGGTGGAGGATTTTCTGTGGAGACTTTCTCAAGTAAGCCCACTGGTCTGTTTCTTCCTATTATCCTGTCTCCTTGCTGCTCCTCTGTTAGGGTATTCCTCATTTGTAACATTTTAATTAGTAACTGAAGCATAAGCAGAGAGGATGGAGTGGAGCTGCATTAACCTTTGGGGTTCTGTCTTCCCCTGCATGTGTTTGTTGGGAGACCCACAGTTCAGCCAGGTGGTAGAATGAAGTTACTCTTTATGTGTTCAAGCTAGAACTTGTGATGATTATTTGCTTGTCAGATTTAGTTTCAGGTATAAGGATTTACCTATTCCACTTTGAACATGCATGCTCTGAGGTCTGAGTTCAGATAAATCTACTTCTAACTTAGTACAACTTTAGAAGGGGAAAAAGTGCTTCTGGGTCCTTGCCTTTTGATAATTCAGAAATTATTAGAGTGCCATATAAAAGGGAATAGTTTGCTAGCAGAAGGGGAAAACAGATTACTATGAGATTAAGTTATTACATTAAGGATATTATTTTGAGCAGTTGGGGGGCTGTCTTTGGTGAGCTGATTTATTTTTGTTGTGTGTGGGGGGGTTCTGTCAGCTGAAATAACATTAGCACATAGCTAATTAGCACATTAGCTTTTTCTTTACAATGATCTATATGTTATTGCAGAAGAGACTGCTGTCAGGATAAAATCTCCATTCCATAGGGTGGAAATAAGAAAGTTCCAGTGCATGATCCTGCTTAATCATGGGAAAGCGACTTGCAGGTATCTCCTGCCATGCAGGAAGAAAACACATGAGAATGGGGATGCATTTTCTCATTTGGAAAACACCACTGGCATTGCCATTCTGATTGCAACAGCTGACTGGTGAAAGGACAACTGCAGCAAGCAGAGGTGATGGATCTCACATCAGTTCTGTTTTCCTTTTGCAGCTGATGAGGAACACCAGAGAGATGTGGCAGCAGCAGCAGCCAGACCACGGCCCCATGTGGATGAGAGGGGAGATGGGATGCCAAGGCGCCGGAGGAACATGGCAAACCGGCTGATAGCCCAGAGGAGAGCGCAGCAGGCCCAGGACTGGGGGGAAGGTAATGCTTGGTTCAGTTCAACTTGCCAACACAGAAATGGACCTTAACACCAGATCTTACTATGTTTATTATAAGGGTGGTGAGTCCCTGTCACAGGGTGCCCAGAGAAGCTGTGGCTGCCCCATCCCTGGCAGTGCTCAAGGCCAGGTTGGACACAGGGGCTTGGAGCAAGCTGCTCTAGTGGAAGGTGTCCCTGCCCATGGCAGGGGGTTGGAACTGGCTGAGCTTTAAGGTCCCTTCCAACCATTCTATGTTAAAGATGGTGAAGTGGTGCAGGTGGCTCTTAAAGAAAGCTTTTCGGTTTTGCTGACTGTGGATTATTATTATTCATTTTTATAATCAATTTGACTGCCCAGCTTCTCTCCATACTTCTCTCTAGATACCACTTGCCTTTAACTCAAGTGTCTACTTCCTCCTATGGTGAATTCTGGCAGTGTGTTGTGCCTGCAGTGCGTCACAACATATTCTTCACTTACTTCCTAGAAGCTGCCTTTTCTATTCTCATTTAGCCATGCAGGTTAAAGTTGAGTAAATAGAATCCCCATCTTGCAGTAGAGTGACAAGCTGTATTAAAGCATTGGCATCTTGCAAATTGGTGGGAAGCATTAATTCCTCAATGTACTCTGCAAAATCCAGTGTTCTTTCCCAGAAGCCATCCAGGTGGTGATCAGAATCAAGCTGATGAGCTGGAGATCATCACAGACTGCAGCAGTTTGTCTGATGCCAGCAGGCTGTTAAGTCTCCAGTTCCCATGCTGGATCTACAGTTAATGGCTATATTTCTGTGGTGGTGGTGTAGACAAGAATATGGTGATAAAATCTTACTATACCTTGTAAACCTCATTCCTTTTTCTAGTGAAACTTCACACATATCTTCATTGCTAAAGGTGATATCACCATGATTCACCTAAATAGATTCCTTCTGCTTTCAGATTGTGTGTTAAGTGTTCAGGGTTTCTGCACAAGTATTGTTAAAAGTGGGTTTGCAGTGAAGGTCAGGGCCTCTTTTTGGTCTGTAGGTGAGAAACAGTGGGCACATCTGTGTGATGCCTTGAGCAGGGACTAGTTGCACTTCAGCTTTACTTGCCTTGCAGTTTGTTAGAGCATCTCGTGCTCGTGTTGGCAGGTAAACGTGCTTTTCAAGCTGATTACGTTCAACCCTTTCATAAGTGGAAAACTGACAGGTCTGAACTTTTCAACTTTGCTTCCTTCTTTTCATGTGATAACATCCTGGAAAAGAAAATAGAATCTAAAAAGCTTTTGCCTTAAACTCCAGACATCAAAAGTTTGAATGCCAAAGGCCGACAGTGAAGCTGTCAAAGCAAACAGCTTATCTCTGTCACTTTAGGAACAGAAGAATCTGTGTCATTGGGCTTTATAAATAATTCCTTTGCAGCTTGCTGTACATCAGATGCTGCAGCTCATGCATTAAGTTTTCTTTGAAATGACATCCCTGGTTTATTGGGGGGGGGGGGGTTAATTTTCTTTTTCAAATTAAAACAACTTGCTCTTTGCTTCTGTTTCATGCTGCTTTGGGTGTTTTTACTCTTATTTTGGGATAGTCTTTCCAAGTGCCCGAGTATGTATGCACAACAGGAACAGTAAAGCCTTTGGAAATGGCATAGACTTCAATAAAGCTGTGGAGTGGAGCATCTGTCCCTGGTTCCCTGCCACTGAGGTGTGCAATGAGTAGTGGCTACTATTACTTGGGATCAGCCCCACTGTGTCATGGACTATATGCATCTGTGCTGCAAAGCCTTTAGCCAGGTCCTGAGCTATCTGTATTAGTGTGGGGTCTGGGGGTGGTTTTCCCCTTAAAAAATGATGGTTTGCGTGATTTGAAGCGCACTCAGTGGGCGTATAGCATAGGGCTGGAATCACTCCTGGATGTGTCTCTTTGTGCATTTTTGCTGTGTCACTTCAATATAGAGCAGCATTAACTAGTAACTTCCTCCATTTGAACCTCTTGAAATAGCAGATTATCCCTACAGCAGTTGTGTCACAAAAATTAGTTGACTCACATGGAAAGAGAACCCAGAATGAATGCAGCAACGTATATTGCCAGGCAGTGCAGGACCAGTTGGGCTACTGAGGATTGAAAAGCAAAGCGTTTTGGCGACGGAGACACAAACACTGAAAACAAGCCAGTCTGGTTCCTTCAGTCTTGACTTGTAAATGTTCTTGTTGCTTTAGAACATCTGCACCTGAAGTGGCTTGTTAAAATATGGTTAAATTTGTTGAAATGTTTTACTAATAAGTTTCTGTTCTCTGTGGGGAATTTCCACTCTGGGCCTGTGGGTAGCCCTGGGCAAAGCTACCTAATGCTGCTTTATGTTAATCTGACTTCTGCCACAGGTCGGTGCAGGCATAACACCAAATAACAGAATCCCAGGCTGGTTTGGGTTAGAAGGGACCTTAAAGCACATCTGGTTCCATCCCCTTGCCATGGACAGTGACCCCTTCCACTGGAGCAGCTTGCTCCAAGCCCCCGTGTCCAACCTGGCCTTGAACACTGGCAGGGATGGGGCAGCCACAGCTTCTCTGGGCACCCTGTGCCAGCGCCTCAGCACCCTCACAGGGAAGAGCTTCTGCCTAAGAGCTTATCTCAGCCTCCCCTCGGGCAGGTTCAAGCCATTCCCCTTGGCCTGGCCCTACAGGCCCTTGTCCCAAGCCCCTCTCCAGGTTTCCTGCAGCCCCTTCAGGCACTGGAGCTGCTCTCAGGTCTCCCCTTCAGGAGCCTTCTCTTGTCCAGGCTGCCCCAGCCCAGCTCTCTCAGCCTGGCTCCAGAGCAGAGCTGCTCCAGCCCTCGCAGCATCTCCATGGCCTCCTCTGCACTTGCTCCAACAGCTCCACATCCCTCTTGTGCTGCTGCCCCAGAGCTGGATCAGACTGCAGGCAGGGCACTCCCCAGAGCGCAGCAGAGGGGCAAGATCCCCTCCCTCAACTTGCTGCTTATGCTGTGGGGGTGCATCACAGCACATGGGGGTTTCTGGGCTCAAGCACACACTGAAGCTGGGTCATGGAGAGCTTTCCCTCACCCAACACCCTCAAGTCCTTCTCTTCAGGGCTGCTCCATCCAGTCTGTCTGTCTGTAGTTGTGCATAGGATTGCCCCAGCCTAGGTGCAAGACTTTGTTGTTAAGATATCTGGCAATGAGCTCTGGAACGGCGTTAAGGGTGCTCTGGCCATATCTATGTGACCGTTACAGACACAGAATTGGAGTCAAGTAGGAGCTGCTGTTACCACCAAAGCATTCTGCCTATTGGGAGCCAGTTCTGCTGACTCTACAAAATGGTCTCAAGTCAACACTTGCAGGCTTTGGAGTTGTGGTTAGCGCGAGAGCTTTTTGTTTTCCATCTAACAATCACATTTCCATTCCAGAATGACAAAGAAAGCTTCAAGGCTGAAATAGTAGCTCACAGTCCTGCCTGTGCTTGAATCTCTCACAGAATAATGGGGGGCACCAGAACAAATAGTGGGACTAGGATCAGAACCTTGGTAACTTTTAATTGTCCTTTCTGTAGCTGAGATCATCATCTTGTAAGTCTGGATAAGGAGTCATTTAGTGCAGACAAGGAGAGTAAATGAGTGTTCAAACACTCATCTCTACACCCATCACCAGTGGAGCCGTTATAATCCTTCCTTTAGCTCAGTTGGGTGGGGTAAGACACTTAAGTTACTTGCTGATTGTCACAGACAGAAAACAAACAGTGAAACACTAAATGCCTTGACTTTCCTACCAGAACTGCAACCCACATAGTGTACGCAGGTTCCTTCTTTCCGGCTTCCATGTGGGCTGTGCTGTACATGGGGACAGACCTGCTGTGCCTACACTGGCTTGGTTTGCCTGAGTAATGTTTTTCAGTGGTTAGGTGAGTACTCAAAGGAGGTCATTTGATGAGAATATCAAGAGCTATTAATATCCTCTGATGACCAAAGAGATTTTTCATGGATGACAAAGCCATTCTCAAAATGACTGAGACCCCCTGAGCTGTGTTCCACCAGCGTGACTTCCAGCCTGGCTTTAGAGAACATGGTTTGATTGACTTCTACTGCCCAACTTAATTCTAGTCATAACACTACCTTTTATGCAGCCCAGTGCAATTTGGGTGACTGTTACGGAAGCCTCTATGCCTCAGAACACATCTGCTCTGCACATTGTAGCAGTGTCTCTGTGCCTTTCCCTGTGGATAATGAGTCTGGAAGGAGAGTTCTGTATTCATGTGGTTAAGTTGCTTCTGATATCCCAGCTCGCAGACTTCATTAGCTCTGTTGTATCTTGGTTTAAATTGAAGCCAGACAGAAGTGGCTTTGTGTGGCTAGCTACAACCAAGAGGAAAATAAACTCGCTGCAAGGCATAAATGTATGTGGATTTCAGGCATTAATCATTTAGGGCAGGAAAGGCCAAGCTAAGTGGTGGAAGGAAGTGTGGGAAGGGGATAAATTGGAGTCAGATTGAGAGTTGTTTGGGATGTGGGGTAGTATGAATAAATAGCATTAAACAGTTTCCAGTTTCAGATCCCATTTATTTATTGATTGAAAAGGGTGTCTTTGGCTCTTGGGTTTGCCTGACTGATTCTCTGAGTGCATCCACTTGGACTTCATCACCTTGGGTACGTGTAAAGATGTTTGGTTGAAAGCTTTTATTTGGTTCCTGGTTACCTACAGTAAAAGCAGTCGCGCAATTCTCATCTTGAGCCTTTGCTTCCAAACCTGCTCCTCGTGCCTTGAACACTGCAGATTGCTCTGCAGTTGATGTGGGTGCTTCTCTTGACGCTACCTCCTTGGAGCAGAAAGTGACCCAGCCAATCTGATGTTTGCAGAAACTCGTTAGTACTGTAATTTCTTATCAAGTGATAAGAAACTCGTGGGGATGAACTCGTGACAGCAAGTATGGTCAGGTCGTCTTGCTCCTGCTGTGGTAAAAATACCAAGGATGATGATGATCTGAGCTAAATGTGTGTGCTTGAAGGACTGTTGTACATTACTTCTAACAGTGACTTTGTATGAACATGCAGTGAAACCTGCCTGCCGCAGCACCCAATACAGAGTTTGTGGAGGGACAGAGGCATGCGCAGGCAAAGTGCCTTTTCCAGGGTTGTTTAATCTATTGGTGAGCGGGACACAGCTTTTCTGTCCCTGAAGGTTGTCTCTTGGACCATAACTTGCTGCTGTTAATTTGACAGGGTGGCGTTTTTGTTGGCTGAAACTGGTGGGTGTCAGCACAGCATGATTCAGGGTACGTACAAAGAAACAGATTTATCTAAGACATGATGGCAATCTCCAAACCACCATGCAGAGACCACCAGGTGATCCTCTGGGTGGGAGGCTTTGGTAGGTCTTAGGGGTGAGGCTGAGCTAGATAAGAAAACACACAAAAGAGCAGGAGGTGCCAGGAGAGCCCAGGCAGCCTGGGACATTTCCAGGACATGTTTTCAAAGGTTTGCTTTTAAAAGATGCTTGATCTTACAAACAAATGATTTCTCTGACTTGCACGAAGTGTTGCCAAAAAATGGGTCTTTGTGTGGATTATCACAAGCTTTTTTTGTTTCTTTGGGATTTGTAACAAACAGAGCTAACTGCATCAAATAAATAATTGGGTTTTGTTAACAACCTTTCTTTCAAGCTGGTATAAGCTATGGGCTCTCTGCTTTAGCCAGCAGGATATAACTCCAAAAGGTTAAACATTCCAACATCCACATGAGCTTTTAGTGTTGCATGGACTCTTCGTCAGGGACTGTAGCAACAGGACAGGGGTTGATGGATTCAAATTTAAACAGGAGAAGTTTAGATTGGATATAAGGAAGAAGTTCTTTACTGTGAGGGTGGTGAGGCACTGGAATGGGTTGCCCAGGGAGGTTGTGAGTGCTCCATCCCTGGCAGCGTTCAGGGCCAGGTTGGACAGAGCCTTGGGTGCCATGGTTTAGTGTGAGGTGTCCCTGCCCATGGCAGGGGGTTTGGAACTGGATGATCTTGAGGTCCTTTCCAACCCTAACTGTTCTATGATTGTACAGCTGAGCACAAGTGTAGGAATGTCCAGTACAGTGAATACTGGGTTAAATTTACTAATTGCCGCAGAACCAGTAGTGATAAAGCCAACAGCTTTTGACAGACCGAGTGCTTTAGCTTGTAAAGTAAAACACAATAACAGCAAGTTAATGATTCCAGTATAGATTAAATTGTAAGTTCCTCTCCTCTTTGGCTTGGCAAAAGAAAAGAAAAAGATCAGAATCTCATGTCTTTCTTTGTAAGTGCTAATCACTGGTGAGGAAGAAAGAACTGAACAAACAATGTAAGTTTTTAGACATTTTAAAAAAATGTGATAATTTGACATGTATCCTGGGCTGCTTCAAATGGAGTGTGATCAGCAGGTCAGAAGAGGTGATCCTGCCCCTCTGCTCTCGTGAGACCACACTTGCAGCACTGTGTGCAGTTCTGGTGGCCTCAACATAAGAAGGTTGTGGAGCTGTTGGAGCAAATCCAGAGGAGGCCACAAGGATGATCAGGGGCTGGAGCACCTCCCGTATAAAGACAGGCTGAGGAAGTTGGGGCTGTTCAGCCTGGAGAAGAGAAGCTGCTTAGACACCTCAGAGCAGCCTTCCAGTATCTGAAGGGGGCTACAAGGATGCTGGGGAGGGACTCTTCATCAGGGACTGTAGTCATAGGACGAAGGGTGATGGGTTTAAACTGAAATAGGGGAAGTTCAGGTTACATTTAAGGAAGAAGTTCTTAAGGTCCTTTTCAACCCAAACCATTCTAAGGTACTATTAAAATTCCCATTGTTGCTCTGTGGAGCATCTAAGTCCAGCATTCAAATCTTGCATCTAAAATATCTTGCACGAGTACTTTTTTTGGCGGGGGGGGAGAAATAGGACAAACTATTTTCTTTTTAATCCTCATTTGGTGATGAATACTGTATACTTTGAACAGAATGTTTGTTCTGCATTTCTCAAAGTAAAAAGCATGTTTCTGAGCAGAAGCTCTACCTCACGTGGAACGTTTCATCTCCCCATACTCTTAATGTGCTGAACAATCTGGAAACTGTAAACTTAGAAGCACTGATGTGGTCCCATGCTGTTTTCATGAGCCAGCTGGTAATCAATATTAATGGATGTAGCTTCATGCTTAATCAGTAGGAAAACCTTTCTAGTACAGTTAAACTTTGACTACTAATATCCTAACTGGTGAATCAAAAGTTAATTTTGACTTGCTGCTGTTCATACAGAAAGTGACTTCAGTGTTGTCAAAGTATGCACAATGTGTGTCTGCCCTTGAAACATTGCAGGTGCAGATGGTGTGTAGAAGAGTGTGTGTGGTTTCTCAGTTATGCCATATGGCTTTGAGAAAACACTTCAAGTCCTTTGACTTCTGCTCTAAAGGGCTCACGTCCTTTCTTTGCTGTCCTGTTGCTGTCCAAAGTATAGGGTGATTTTTGTGGCTGCACATTAGTGCCAGTGTCTCATTGGGTTCCTAAACTGGATAGCTACCAAATTGAAAAGTAAGTTAGCCCTGAGGTGGCAGTCATAAAAGTATCTGTGTTACTCCTGAATGCCCACACCTTTGCATGGGCTGGATTGATTCCTTTCCAGTGGCTGGCGTCATACATCTATTCAACGTTAATAAAGTGCATATGTCTTTGGGAGGCAGAACTGTTTGCTTAGCCTGGCATCTTCCCCCCCCCCCCTTTCTCTTACTCCTTTCATTAGTTGCTGCATAAATAGTAATTAAAGCAGCTAGTTGTGCCCAAAGGACTTCTTGTGAGCAGCCACATATGCAGCTCACATTGTTTTTCATGAATGGAAATGCGCCTGCCACATCCCTGGCAGTGTCCAAGGCCAGGTTGGATGGGAGCAACCTGCTTTAATGGAAGGCATCCCTTCCTGTGGCAGGGGTTGGAACTGGATGAGCTTTAAGGTCCCTTCCAAGTAAACCAGTCTGTGGCAATCCATTTGCTTGATTTCCAAAACTTAATGGGAAGCAAGACAGACCCTTTGACATAGAATATATTATATTCCATGATTTTACTATGATATATAGTGTATATATAGTCATACGTTACAACTATATGATATATAGTCATATGTTGTATGTTGTTTCATTTGGAGTTTTTGCATATTCTGTACACAGTAGCTGGTAGATTCCTGTCCTGACAGAGACCATCAGCGCTCCAGTACACTTTCTAAAGGTACTTGGAAATGTTTTTAAGTAGTCTGTAAATATCAAGAGATTCAAAGACTGTGACCATTACCTGTTCCTGTTGTCCTGCCTTTCCGTGTGTTGAAAACTTTAAGCTCAGATTCCCTGAAGCCATCTCTCAGCTGGCCACCTGAGCCAACCCACAGTTGTGTAAAGTTGAACATGTGAAGTGAAAGTATTGTGCTAAGTCAGACTATTTCTGCTTTCTGTCTCTTTGAGCTGAAAGGTGGTGGGAATGCTTTGTAAGCTCTGGAAACACTGGCATAGTTATGTTGGACTCTGTAAAGACAGACCAAAATGTATTGGTAGGGTTGAGGCTAGGGTTGAAAGCAGTCTCATTATGTCCAAGCAGTTTGAGTGAAGAGGGTCTTGTGTGCCTTGAGGTTTGGTGCTCTTTACCAGCACTGTATTTTGTATCTGTTTGTAACACCACTGTTGTATCTGTTAGGGAATGTCGCTACTGAAACCTGCTTGTGGCCAGCTTGGAGCACTAAACTTCTGTCCCTTTCCTGCCACAACCCTGGGTACTTCCCAGAACAGCCATGTTTTAAGACATCAGATAAATTACAGACCTTCAGTATCCCCCAAATCAAAATGCATTTTCAGCTTCAACTGTACCATGATGTCTGATGTTAGGTTTCCCCTAGTGCTTTTTGTGATGCTAAACTGCTCTCACAACAAGCAAGCACAGCTAACTGAGCATCTCACATCTTATCTGGAGTGCACGTTCCTATGTCCTGAGCTCCCATAAGAGCTACTAGTGTTGGCAACTCAGAGTGTGTGAAAAGTGATTGTTAAAAGCTGCTGAAGCAATAGCTTCTTTATTAAAACCAAAATACAACCTTGCTGGTGGTGTGCAGCATCCACTCTGCTTTTGGTAGAGCTATTCTGCGGTAATAACCAATTGATTCAGCAAATCCTTTTACCATGTACTTACATTCTTGTCAGCATGTTCAGGTTTATTTAACACATTAATTGCACCCAGGTTTAATGCATTGTTGACCTTTAAAGCTCTGCTGAATCATGGGCTGTATCTGCATCACTGTCTGTCCTTTGTTGGATGTAACTCTGTACTAGAGAAAGCTTGGAGGAAGTGGTGCTTAAGGGATCATGTCAGATACTTCAAACAGGAGGAAGGCAAAGCTACAGAACAAAGGCATGTTTGATCCAGGACTGGGAAAAGGATTTAGAAGCCTCCCTAGATTTCTGCCTAACCTCTGGCTCAGGTACTCTTTACTGCAGATGAGATCTGAGAAGCTTTCAGAGCCTCAGGTTGAAGAGTGTCATATATGATGCTTTACACTTGGGGTGTTCTCCAGAAATAACTTTCTAAAGAATAATACCAGTGTTGAGCTGTTAATTTTGTAGTAATACCTGCTTATGCTAGGTTGCTCACCCACTGTGTTTGGAACTCCCCTTGGCCCTGTATTTAAAACACAATTAAGGTTATTTTAAGCTTCAGCAAAATTGTAGAAGCAACTGTGTCAAGCCCGAGTGTCCCCTGTTGCTCTCTTTGTGGTGTAGGAAGGGGGAACCCTTTTGATCACCTCAGTAATCAGAGAGCAGCAATTCTCTGAATCCCAGTTCAGCAAGCCTGCCTCATATTAACTTCCATAGCCCAAAAACACCTCAGCTATTTGAGAGCCACCTACACAGCTCTCAGTTCCATTTGTTTCTGATGATGTGTCTCAGTGGCTTAACCATAGTACCATAACGTGTATTGGAATTAGTAAAACAAGGGTGTTTCAAACCTAATTCTACATATTAAAGAAGGGGGAGTCTTATTTATTCATATGCTCCTTTAATAGCAGCTTTTTAAGTTCCCAAAAGGGTGGATTGGGTGCTCTGGAGGAAGCTTCATATGGAAAACATCCTGGCACCAGCCCTACCAGACCAGTTCTGGTGACTGCCATAGAACAGTCAGCTCTGGGTGTAATGGCCAGAAGCTCTCATGAAGCTGCTTATCAAATACCTGGTCTTGGAAACCAAGGGCTCAGATGAGAGTGGGGAATTGTTTGGTTCTCCCCCAGCAATGGTGAGGGCTAAAACTTAACTGGGAGAAGTTCCCCTGTACACTCTTCCCCTTGAATGCACACTCCTGATGCAGCTGGGCTGCACCCCCAGAGTGTGAGCAGCAGCTCAGGGAGGGGATTCTCCCCCTCTGCTGCACTCTGGGGAGACCCCCCCCCCCCCCCCACCCCTGCAGTCCTGATCCAGCTCTGGGGCAGCAGCACAAGAGGGATGTGGAGCTGTTGGAGCAAGTGCAGGGGAGGCCATGGAGATGCTGCGAGGGCTGGAGCAGCTCTGCTCTGGAGCCAGGCTGAGAGAGCTGGGCTGGGGCAGCCTGGACAAGAGAAGGCTCCTGAAGGGGAGACCTCAGAGCAGCTCCAGTGCCTAAAGGGGCTGCAGGAAAGCTGGAGAGGTGCTTGGGACAAGGGCCTGTAGGGACAGGCCAAGGGGAAACTGTTTTCATGATACTGCACTTCAGTCCTCCCTCAAACAGCGGGGGTTTTATTGCTGACCAGCAGTCAGAATTATAGAGTCATTTGGACGGGGCTTGAAGCAACCTGCTCTAGTGGGTGGTGTCCTTGCCCATGGCAGGGGTTGGAACTGGATGAGCTTTAAGGTCCCTTCAACCCAAACCATGCTGGGATTTTATGAAATCAACCCCACGTTTCAGGAAAGCAGCAGGAGCTGGCAGTGCTGCTGTTCAATTTACCCAGTGGAGTTTGAGTGTGTGGATCTGAAGGTGGCATCAAGTCTAACAGCCCCATGGATGCTCAAAGTATAAATTACCCCAAAAGGTATCAGTGTGATTAAGAGCTTTCATTTTGATTCTGCCAACCGATTCAGACCCAGAACCTCTCTATATTGTGTAGTGTTCTGTGAAGTGAGCTAATGATTTCTCTTTGAACACTGAGGTCAATCCACAGTACTTATGTTGTAGGATCAAGGGCTAATTTAGATTAGCAAATAAAGTGGCCAAATGTTCCTGAGGCGTTGGGTGGGGAGGAATGAGAGTCTTTCAAAGCTCTTTCTTTAGTGTTCCTTAGCCCCTGGGTGAGCAGAAAATGAGGCATTTGCGCACCATTTCGGCATGACGCTTTCGTATTTCACAGTTGCAGAAATAATCTTTACAAACAACCAGCTGTTGTACAATAGGGAGCTATTTACATGTAGTTTTGTTGCTGTCATTCCCAAGATTTGCATTGCAGGGGTTTATTTCCCCCCTCTCCTCCTTCCTTAATGTCTATTTGAACTAGTGGATGAGTGGCATGCTCCCAAATCTCTCTTTTTGAATGGGTATCTGATGTGCTAAGCTTAAAGGTAACCGGGAAGAAAGTCTCTGTACACAAGTGTTAAGCTGCTATAATTACAGCCATCAGCACATTTTATGTATGAAAAGGTATTTAATTTAATTGTGAGAGCAGAAAATGTTTATGGAAAACCTTCCTTTAAAAGATCAGGTCGGGTTTTACTTCTGACTCGAACTTGTGTTTGCGTTGTTACTTCTACTCTGTGGCTTTGGCAGTCTCTTGTGATTTTTCTTTGCCTTTTTCCATCTAATAGGTCTTGTCTGAAGTGCGTGTATGTCTCCTTTTCATCTGCTGCTGCTTTCCTTGGAAGCAGTGGAGTTTCTCAAAGGGATTCTCCACAACTGATTTCACATTTGTCATTTGTGCGATGTTGCAGAGGAAGACGATGCTGAGGACGTGCCAGAAGTTCAGGTGTCTGGGAAAATCGGAGCAAAGAAGCAGAGGAAATTAGAAGAGAAACAAGCCAGAAAAGCACAGAGAGAGGTAAGCATTTCCTGCCACGTATAGAGCCCAGAGCAGAGTCTGAATAGCAGCACTCAGCAAAGAGCAAAGGCAAAGGCAGTGTCATCACTGCAGTTGTGGGTTTGGTTTGAAGTTTAAATTCTAAAGTTCAGCATTTTATTGTCATATCCCAAAATACGACAATAAAAATCCCAAGAGGTCCATGGAAAAATGGTCTCATTTTCTTTGTGTCAGGTTCTCTGGCATTCTTATGGGGAGGAGAGAGGAGATAAACTCTTAAATGCTCTTTATTTGTACAGATATATATATATTCACTGTACATATATATATGTGTATATATATGTACAGTGAATATATGCATACATATATATGTGTGTGTGTATATATACAGTGAAAATATACATACATATATATGTGTGTGTGTGTGTGTATATATATATATATATATATACAGTGAATATATATATATATATATTCAGTGGATGTTTCCACTGGCTTACAGCTTAATGTCACCACTGTCTCCCCTTAAAAACACCCTCAACCCACAGAGCATTGTTGAAACCCTGGGTCTGTAACCAAAACCATGGGCAGTGCTATTTTATGGGTTCTAACAATGCAAAAGCTTTGCATGGGTTTATCTGTGTTTGTTTTTATGGACTGGGGGAGATGAATATTAATCCACAGAAATCTGTGATGCAGACAGATTTTGGTTGAAATCTGACTCTTAAGCCAGGGACCAAGTATGCAGAGTGAACACACTGTAGCTTTTCGATTGTCCTTTCTTAATTCTGTGTGTAAAGTGCTTCAATATTGTTGGATTTTCTCAGTTTCGCCCAGCATTTTGCTGTTAATTCCACAGAAGCAACAGGCTTTTCGAAACTCCCTTTCTGAAACATGCTCATGGATGGCAGCAGCTCCTGCATTAATTCCTTTTAGTTGTTCTATGTATTTTTTTGCATACCCTGTGTTGTTCTGCAAGTTGGGGTTGCAAGAGTAAGTATAACTCAAACAGCTTTTGCATATCAGATGCTAGGTTGCAGGGTGGGCTTACACCTTCTAAAAAGACAGGGTTTATGAGACTACTGACATTTTTAATGTGTAGTGAAATCCCATCTTGAGAATTTTAGCATCACCTGAGGTTTTAATCCAGTTTCTGCTTTGCAATGTAGTGGCATACCCTATAGACAGGACAATAAGCAGTAAACTTGATTTTTATGTTTATATATAAGCTTCTATATTTATATAGAATAGTTTAGATATAATATATATTATATATATAATATATAATAGAAGTTTATGTATAAACTTCTATATATATATTCTTTTCTCACTGTGCTTTAACCATTTCCTCATTACTTTCCATATTCATTCTGTTTAATGAGCCTGTCTTTTTGTGGAAACTGAGCAAAGCTGAAGTTAGATAAGCATCAGATGCTGGAGTGAGGGAGCTTTTGCTTCACTTTAAAACATCCTGATTTTTACTTTCCCATGTAGACAGAGAAATTCCTTACTTGGGCCTTTTTCTCTGAAGCATTCAAAGCCACAAATCCTCCATTTGAATGTCTTCTGCTTGCTCTCGTAATATAGTTCCAAATTGAAATATACTGAAGAGACTGAAGAACAACTTAAACATCTAAACAACACACTAAGCACCCTTTATATAGGTATATGTGTGTCCCATTTTGCAACAATCCCTTTGCTAAATTTGATTTAAAAACTAAGAGTAAATTGATTTAAATAGACCAGTACAGCTTTTTCTTTAAAGGATTCCAGGTTAATGATGTATTTGGATGTACTTGGTGTTAGAGAGTTTATATCCCACTCTATTTTCCTCTCTCCTTATGGCTCATCCTAACTAAATTTTAAGTGAGGAGAAGTGGAATGCCATGTGTCATGGTTTAAGCCCAGCCAGGGACTCAGAACCATGCAGCTGCTCACTCACTCCCCCATTTCTTCCTCCCCCCGCTCCCAGACACCATGGCACGATATTACCTCATTTCACTATAGTAATAAGCTCATATGCAAGTTTGAAGTTTAAACCCTTATTGAAATACAGCTAGTGCAAGTGAGAAGGGTAATTTCTATGTTTACCACATTAAGTGTGCAAAACAGCCATTGGGGGGGAAGTTAAATCACACCATGACTTCTTTTTATTACTCTCTTTACTATTTCTTTCTGAAGGTGCATCTAGGAAGATAGGAAGAAAAACCTCCCCATGGTATCACACAGAGAAATTAACAAAGGCAGAGTAAAGGCTTGGCCTGCATGATGTATTTTATGTTTTAGGCTGAAGAAGCTGAGCGAGAAGAACGGAAAAAGCTTGAGTCAAAAAGAGAGGAGGAAAGGCGGAAAGAAGAGGAGAGAATACGCCTTGAGGAGGAACGGCAGGTGGGATTGGTTGTATTTATAGATGGAAACTTTGAACCAGGTTTGTCTTTGAGTTTGCTTCTATAGAAGTCCTGTGATCAGCAGAACTCCCTTTGGCTTTCGTTACTGTTGCACACATCTTTTATTTGGGGTTGGGTTTCTTTCATCCATTTTGTTTAAGTTATAGTAATACTCAATTCAACTGTAGATCCCAGCTTTGTTCCCCCAACTGCTTGGCAGAAGTGGAAACTGCTCCAAACATCAGTACTCACACAGAGTAGCAAGCACCCACTCATGGTTGAGTCCAGAGCAAAATGAAACCCAGTCTTCTGGCAGTGGTTCTGCTACTGCTGTGTGCCACAGTGACACATTCTTTGGTCACTTTGTTCTATTGACAAGCACAGCTGATAAAGTTGGCTGTTAGTTCATCTGGGAGATGTTTAAGTGCACATATATGAAGGAAGGAGAGAAGAGAAATTTAAGGGGTTACTTGTGTATGATCAGAGAAGTTTGGTTGATACAGAAGCATAGAATAATAGGTTGGAAGGGGCCTCTGGAAACCATCGGGTCTATCCTCCTGCTCAAACCATGTCCAGTTGAGCAGGTTGCTCAGGATCTTGACCAGCCCAACTTCAAGTGTCCCTTCAGGAAGATGTCACAACTTCACTGGGCCCCTGTTCCCTGTTCAGACACGCTTTACTCGGTGGTCTTGGCAGTCCTGGGGTAATGGTTGGATTTGATCATCTTAAAGATCTTTTCCAACCCAGCTGATTCTATAATTAATGCTCATTTGAGCTGCTGGCCTGGCAGCTGTAACCAGCAGGGCAGAAAGACATCAACTGATTTTGCAACTGTTGTGTGACAGTCTGTGATTTGATTCAAATTACACACATTTACACATGCTTCACAATTACAGATGTCTAAACTATGCATACAAAGGTGTGTGTTAGCAGGAATGACCCAGAAAAACAAGTACTGTGCAGTTGAAATGCTTTTGTTGAATGCTTCTCATCTGTGATGGAGGCAGACTTTATTTCAGAGCTGCTTTGTATATCCTGGCCATCAGTGCAACTGACTAAGAATCAGGAATGAGCTTCATGCTGTCTAGCGCTCAAACAAGTTGTGTGGTATCTTTGCAATGTGCTTCTGGAAGGAGAGACCAAGGTGTTCTGCACAACCCCATGCTGAATGAATAACTCTCATCCTAGGGGAGTGCAGCCCCAGCTTGCAGTAGAATGTACATTTACCTCTGGGGTTATCCCCCTCCAAACCCTTTATCTTCTGAACTCTCGTTTCCACTTCATCAATGGGAAGCTGGTCAATGTCAGAAGCTGAAATGGATGAGGAGAATGTCAGCACAACAACATTGGGGTGTATAGTATGGTCTGAGGCTTTGACTTCTAAAGCAGCTTGAACAAACTTCTAGGGGACCAGTTATCCCTCAGCTGTCCCTCAGTTATCCCTTCCAAGAAAGATGTGCAAATTTAGAAGTACCTGGTAGTGGTCAAAGCATGAAACCTGATGTTGAATAACTGATCTCAGCTAGCCTGAGCCACTCCTCTGATTAGCAAGGTATTAGGAGCAGAGCTATCAGACCTGGATCCTCTGGATCCATGTCCACACACTCCAGTGGCACCAGCTTTATCCTTGTGGTTCCTGAGACCACTCTGCTTTTCTCTTTAGTATTTCCACTTTCTCCTCATACTTCCAGCTTCGAAAGAGGCAAGATGAGCTCTGGCTGCTTCTAAAGCACATCCTGCTTGCCATGGAGCTTGGCATAACAGGTAACTCGGCAAATTTCCTTCTTATGGTATATTCTTCTAAGTGGTTTTGTTGCCATCCATTTCCCTGATTATTATTTTTCATTGATTTTTTTTTTTTCCCCTGAGGTTCTGTGAATTTAATATCCCTGAAACCCTGTTCAGTTGGTTGAAATGAACCAAATGCCTCCAGTACTTTGGGGAATCGGAAGGATACGCTGGCTGAGTGCATTGTTTAAGTCTTCCTTCAGAAGAGGCGTATGAACACAATTTCAGTTCCTTCCAGAGTGATAGCCAGCAGGGCAGGTGAATTGCTAAGCAAACTGCAGTTGAGCTTGGCCAGCCTGCTCCAAAGAAGCTGTAGCACAGGACAAAGATGTTATCCTGTTGCCTAGGGGTTTGACCCGCAGGTTAGCAGTGTAGCTGGCTTATCAGGACCAGTCAGGCATGGTTGAAAAGTTGACTACAAAATAGGAGTGACATTCAAACTAGAAATGTCTTCATGCAGAAGGTGCTTATTAACATATTTAGCTGCTTTTTTGAATTGCTGCTTTTCAGTTTAGGGCTGAGTAATTTATGTTGGCTGAATGAGGAAACTCTTATTTTACTTTTCAGTATTCCTAAAGACTGCACTGAAACACTCCCACCTCCATGTTGTAAGACTCAATGAGAAGAGGAATATGAACTAAGGTTCTGATTTTGTTGGTTTGGTTTTTCTTTTTGTGGCACAGTCCAAGGGGGCCCTTCCTAGAACTGTCAAAATAGCTCAGATGCCTGAATCCAGCCTGCTTTAGCCAATACCTTCCTTAAATGCTTAAAGTCTGCCATTTCAAGCTTCTTTTTGTGTGGTTCATTTGTTTCCAGTAGTCTTTGTCATGGCATCAAGCCAACCCACCATTCTACATCACAAATGTTCTGCTGCTGCTCAGGGAAAACTGCTTTCAGTACTTTTTTTTTTTGCCTGGTTCTGAGTTGTTAATCCAGTAACTACTGAACATTTTGAGCATGGATCCAAGTAAATGTGTCTGACAATATCTAATGTCCATCCTCAACTGTTTTCTAGTACTTTTAAGTCTCCATTTTCATCCAAGTCTTTGTACATGCTTAGGCTGTGTTGGTCAAGTTCCTGCTTCAGTCTGCAAAGAAAGCAGTATTGTTATTTAGGTATTATTTAACCTGCCAGAGGAGAGATTGAGATGAGCTCTTAGGCAGAAGCTCTTCCCTGTGAGGGTGCTGAGGCGCTGGCACAGGGTGCCCAGAGAAGCTGTGGCTGCCCCATCCCTGGCAGTGCTCAAGGCCAGGTTGGACACAGGGGCTTGGAGCAAGCTGCTCCAGTGGAAGGGGTCCCTGCCTGTGGCAGGGGCTGGAGCTGGATGAGCTTTAAGGCCTCTTCCAACACAAACCAGTCTGGGATCCTGTGGTATCGGAGGCGTAACAAGACTTCAATGTGTTAGGCTTGAATAGGAGGGGAAACAAATAGAATGAAAAGGTGCTGGATTGCTGTGCATGTAAGCACAGTCTGTTTTTATGATTGTAACACTGTACCTCTCAAATCTTATTACAGACTGATGGTGTTATGTGAAAGATACTGCCTCTCTCTTCTAGGCCCCTATAAGTGGTAAAGGGATCATTGGATTTATTGTGCTTTTACAGAATGCATAGGAATAAATGTCATGTCTATGTTCCGATAGACAAAGGATTCTTCATTCCCACGAGTAACGTTTTCCCCTGTGTAAGTTAGGAGGTGGAAAGGCAAAATTAGACTAGGTAGCTCAAGTAGTGATTGATAGTCATGAGATAAACCCAAAGGGTAGCTGGTTGTATGATTTCTGGAGGCAGTTTGATTATTGCCATTGCTGTAGTTCATATAATCCCACGAGGCACAAGAAACTTGGAGTTTATCATTGAAGTTTGTCAGACAAATGTTATGGTTGTCAAATAGCTTCATTTTCCCCTTTCCTTTCCCAGTACCTCAGGTTATTTCTGCAGCTACAGGGACAATGGCAAGTCTTCAACTGCACAACCAGCTTTGTTAGCTAAAATTCAGCTGAACCTTTCAGTCTCTCACCCAAGAAGTGCTACCTAAATTGTGCTAACTTCTATGAACACTGAGATTGGCTTTGTGTAAAGGAGAGGTTCCTTTCAGTGTTTTAGCTACAGCCTTAAACCAATAGTTAAGTCTTAGTGAACAGCAATAGCTGATTCCTGTATCATTAAATACCATCTAAAAGTGTGTCAGATGGTGAGGGGAAGCCAAATAGATTCAGGGTTGGAAAATCATGTTGCAGCTTGCAAGTCATCTAGAAATTCCCCTGTCTTGATCCGTGATACAGTCACAGTTAAACCTTTCACACATGCATCTCAAGCAGTTTGAGGTATGGAGTCTAGTGGAAATACTGAATTCTTGAATCAGATGAAAACCCACTTTGGTTTGTAAGCAAATGGACATCTCCAACTGGTTTCGGGCAGCTCTACACAGAGCTATAGTATAGGTGGGAACTGCACCTTCAGGGGAGTTATGGGGGCTAAAATCTTGCATATTGGAGAGAATAATAACCACCTGGTTCTATTTAAAGTTATTTGTATGTACATATAAATAAAGTGTGGTTGCCCCTTGGCTGCAGTGTTGCAAACCAGATAATGTATTTTTAAATTCAAGCTTCCTTTCCAGTGTTCTGATGACCTGATTGGCTCTGCGTGTGAGGAAGCTCCTTTTATAATTGGCATTTGCTTCAGCTCTGCTTTACCCCTGGGGATTTCCCTTTCACTCTTGGAGTTTTTTAGTGGTGAGATGGTTTACCAACCGACACCTTATCAATGACTGCGAACTTCCTCTGATGTTGCAAAACAGTGCCTTCATACAAAGCCTTGCAGGTTGCTCTCATAAGAGCTTTTCTTTTCCCTAGTGTACTCCCTCAGCCCAGCTTTGCCCACGCTAAGGAAGCTCACATGAAGATGCAGGGCTCACAGCTATCATTATTCCATATTAAAACACGGTGTTGAACAAGGCATGTTGCTGTAAATCCATCACAGAATGAACTGCTCTGGAAAACAAAGCTTGATACAGAAGAGAAACTACCAGTTGTCCAGCAAGCAAGCTTTTAACTGCTGTGAAACAAAAGGCCCCACAGCAGGAGATGGGATTGGTGTTTGTTTGCTGTAACATTAAAACAAGGTCTGTGTTGCTCAAGCATAGCTGTGGCCAAAGCCTCCCAATTAGGGCAAATCCATTTAGGCTTTCACTTCAGCATTCAAGTGCCTAAATAAAAGTGGTCTGATCTTCAGAGCTATAGAAATAGAGGATCAGCTCATGATCCTAAGGGTCCTGATGAAGCTTTTGTGAGCTAAGACCCTATATTTTTGCCTCTTTGATTTGGTATTTGATCAGAATAGGCACCAAGTTTCAAATGTTGATTGAGATATTTTATTACATGTAGCATTCTATGAATATCAAGATTTGTGCTTCCAGCAGAGGTTTTCATTTTCTGTTTGGCATTTATAATCACTGTTTGTATGTGAACAGTGTATTTCTGGAGACCAATGGGGGACTACTGCATAGTTTCAGTTTAAGCATTAATTTCTCCTAAGGAAGTCCAAGTCATGCAAGCTTGCAGAAAACTTCTGCTCTAATTCTGAGGGGATGATGAGCATCTCTTCTCCCTTTCTAAAGGTATTCATTGTGTGTCTAAACAGGGAGGGAGGCAGGAATCCTGGAGCTCCATCTGCTCTATGGCAGATTGTTTTGCTGTAAAGTCCCTTTTTTTCTTCCTTGCACTAACAGCACAAAACTGGATGCTCTACAAGGAGGGTTTCTTTGGTCCGTGATCCTCAAAGCATTTGCCATACGAACCAGTATGTTCTTTCTCATTCTGTGTGCTAAGGAAATGGCCACAAACAAGGAACAACTTGTAGTAGGTGGTGGGGTAAGAGAGTCCAGTGTTTGCTCTCCCTTCCTCACCAGCAATGAGATCTCTTCCACTTAGCAGTCGAATAAGCTGCTTGTAAATGATTTCTTTGTCAGCAAGTTGGTCCTTTATCTGATCTGGAGGAAAGCTGGCACAGCACACAGCTACCAGTTTGCTCTCTGGGAAAGCTGCTTAGGCAAAGCTCTCAGAAAAGCTACTTACTCCATAGGGTGATACCACTTTGTCTCAGTCCCAACTTAAAGGGGTTACACAGAGCTTGAAGTGATGGTTTGATGTCATCTTGGTGGGCAGTACTGCAAGGGTCCTCGCCCTTTGCTAAAAACAGTAATGTGTGATAACCCTTCAAAGGCTGTAGCCTGTCAACCAGCCAGAACAGTGCAGTTGCTCAAACAGCATCCCAAAAGTGTGATTTTGGATTTGTGATCCTGAGAGTCAAGGTCTGCTTCCAGCTCTAAGCCTGAAAGAGTTTTTAAGATGCTGTGGGTTTCACCTGCTGAAACGTTGGGCTCTTGTGCAGTTGGCATAACTAATCATATAATCACAGGGTGGTTTGAGCTGGGAGGGACCTTAAAGCTCATCCAATTCAAATCCCCTGCCATGGGCAGGGACCCCTTCCACTGGAGCAGCTTGCTCCAAGCCCCTGTGTCCAACCTGGCCTTGAGCACTGCCAGGGATGGGGCAGCCACAGCTTCTCTGGGCACTCTGTGCCAGCGCCTCAGCACCCTCCCAGGGAAGAGCTTCTGCCTAAGAGCTCAGCTCAGTCTCCCCTCTGGCAGGTTCAACCCATTCCCCTTGGCCTGTCCCTACAGGGTCTTACAGTGCTTTAGATGCCTTGGAAATGATAATTGTCATCAAGGTAAGAAGTGAACAGAAGGTAATGATCTGAAAGGAAACAGAGGGAGCCTGGGGATCAGTGGAAGAGCTGGGATGGGTTGCAGTGGGAAGTTGGTGCTGACCAGACTGGCAGCAAGCAAGCAGAGGTAAGAGTTGATGCAGCAGTGATCATGTGGACATTTTGTCAGAAAGAGAAGGCAGAAGGTTTGTGTGATTAACTTCACTATTTTTATTTCAAAGATATGATCGAGTGGGAGAGTTTGTTCATCACATGCCCTGTATTAAACTGGTCAAAAAGAAGTCTTTACACTGGAGCAAGACCCCAGTTTGGGCAGCATTTATGTAAGGGAGGAGAGGAGCAAACCTGGTTTGATAAAACCCAAGCAGCTGCAGGTGAGCATCTGCAGTTACCAAATTTCCATGGTGCTGGGGTTTCCCCAGCACCGCACCCATTGCTGAAGGGAGGTGGCCCAGCTCTCCTCACCCCTGAGCCACATGCTTTACCACTTCACTACAGCAGATAAGGAGATCAGAATGGGGATAGGCAAAGAAACCTGACTGATAAAGATGTGGGGGGTTAAACTTGTATTTGAGCTGAGTGCCCTCCATGTGACTTGCATGAAGCAAGCACTTGGCTCTGTTTCATCCACAGACCCTGGGGCGCTGAGATTGTTTCCATGTGTGGGTTGTGCATACAGACAGGCTGCTTTTTGTGGGAATGCAACCTGCCTAAATTTGACCCTGCACCTTCCATGCAACTCCTGCATGACTTGGGCATGAGTGTTATGATGGAATAAAATAGCTGAGAATACGTGTTGACAGCAGCCTGACTTGCTGACTGCTTCTCCCAGTGCAGTCATGCAAAGTCATCTTTCCTCTTGGCTTTGAACCAGGTTACAGTTTGGCTAAATCCTTCTTTTTCTACAGACTGAATTTAGGTAAAAAAGCATGTGAGACTGTGCAGGAAGCAGCTGGGATTTGAAGTTATTAGATAAAAAAGCTTCTGGAAATACTTAGTGTTAAAGGTGGAGGCTACAGCCACCAGGAAATGTGAGGCTTTGAGGGCTGACACACTTGAGATGCCAAAGTGGTGGCGCAGACCACTTGGAAATGCTCTGCTGATTGGAAAACAAACTCACGATGGCTTTTAAGGAGACCTTAAAACAGGGACTGGGAGCTGAGTGCTTTGCCAGTCTCACAACAGAACCGCTTTTTTGCATGTGTTGGAAACAGAAGCACACATAGTAAAGTGCGGCAGTGCTTAAATAAAATAGAAGTTAATGTTCTTCAAGTAGGCAAAGAAGACAGGAACAAGCCTTGTTCATTTGTCGTTAGACCTTCCAGAAGCAGGAAAATACTTCTTAGTTATTGTTGCTCTCAGTTATAAATGGGACTTTGTACCCTGGTATTTTCCTATAGAACCATCTAGAAACTATTTGCCAAAGCAGTTTTCAGGTTTTGCCGTGATTGTTTTCTTCCTCATTTCAAATCCTGTAAAATTCCAGCCTCTGCGACAGACCAGGGGAAGAACGTTGTTCTTCTATTTCCAAGGTCAAGATTAAATGTAATGCATTTGCAAGGAACAAAGAATTGCTGTCACTTCCAAATGAAATGTGGTTCTGTTGCTCTTGGCACCTGTAGTGCTTATAGGGAAAAAATCTGCTATTGGGGTTTTGCTTAGAAATGTTATGGTGATGAATGACCCAGAAAACGGTCTTGTTTTGTCTCAGGAGCTCCCTCTGATCTGTAGGTTTTGTCATGAGAGAGTGGTTTAAAAGTTAGGTTTGGCTTTGTGCATACAGTAAGATCCTTCCAGTCCTGTTGTTTCATAGCTGCATGTTGGTGGCATCCCTTTTTGTGACTTTCTGGGAGTTTGATTAGATAAAACTGGGACCAAGTACATTTTCTCTTCAGATTTTATTGAAGGGTGATTCTCCCATCCCCATTTCTGATATCATAGAATAGTTAGGGTTGGAAAGGACCTTAAGAGTTCCAACCCCCTGCCATGGCCAGGGGTGCCTCACCCTAGACCATGTTGTCCAAGATTCTGTCCAGCCTGGCCTTGAACACTGCCAGGGATGGAGCATTCACCACTTCTCTGGCCAACCCATTCCAGTGCCTCAACACCCTCACAGTAAAGAACTTCTTCCTTATAGCTAACCTGACCTTCCGCTGTTTCAGTTTTGAACCCATCACTCCTTGTACTATTACTACAGGCCCTGATGAAGAGTCCCTCTCCAGCATCCTTGTAGCCCCCTTCAGACACTGGAAGCTGCTCTGAGGTCTCCACGCAGCCTTCTCTTCTCCAGGCTGAACAGCCCCAATGTTCTCAGCCTGTCTCTATACAGGAGGTGCTCCAGCCCCTGAGCATCCTCGTGGCCTTGGCGGTTTTGGCCTCACATGGCAACTCTTTTAATATGAATAGTTTTCAGTATACTTAATGACCTGTTCCTGTCTCTTCCTGATTTAATAGAACAAGGGTTTGTTCCCCAGCCATTTAAGGAAGCAATTACCATATTAGTGTCAAAGATGCAGCATGGTAAGCATTTAGAAATCAATGTAATTGTTCTTTGAGAGATTAGTTCCTGTGCTAACAGTGAAGGAATGCCCTGAGATTGTCACTAGCATTTCAAGGACTCATCTTTCCTGGTTTTAATCAAGCCTTTGCAATGTGATAGCAAATGGGACTCTCATTGTACCATGTGCTCAACAAACATGAGTTTCTCTGTGGAAGAGACTGTTCTGTAAGGAAATATTTTCCTTCTGTGTGATGTTACATGTGTGAAGTGTTTTGAAGAAGAGCAAAACCAAAGTAAACCAATAAAACCCTGGTTTTACTTGAAACATTCAAGTGATCTATCACATTCCAAAACTTTTACCCAGAGTTTTGCTTTGTGAATGTGCAACTATTCGACACAGTGCATCACCATTTCACTGATCCCAGCCTTGGAGTTTGCGGGTCAGCATTATTGCTTTTAAGTGGGTAACTGAAAGAGCTTGTATTGCAGTTAACTAAAAGCAGAGCCTATAGGTTTTGGTTAACAATCCAGCATGTAAAAATTCCCTTTTTTTAAATACAATCACATCATGTCTTCTATACCTAAAATACTTTATACAGTTCTTTGCACTCCACGTAGACATAGTTTGCTTGTAAATCGTAAGAGGTTTTATTTGAAGCTCTTCTACAAGCCAGTTTCTTCTCACACACATGGATGCCAGCGTAACCCCTCTGTTCTTTGTGATTGCACCCAGTGTTACACCAGTGCATGTCAGAGCAGAACTGGGGCAGTGACTGACAATGTGGATGTTGCATCAAAAGTACAGTTGTGGCAGGGACTTCCTGTCATGGGATCTGCAGAAGAAACCTATTCATGCAAATGAAGCAAGCAGGTTGCAATATAAGAGGGATTTTCTCCCTTTCAGATCTGTTAAGAACCAGCCTAGGTGTATTGTGTGCAAGCTTAACTGCCTTGTGAGATGGTTACTACCTGAAGGGTGGCTTCTGAAATTAATGATGCCATCAAGGGAGACCTTAGATTCATTTCAGAACCTGTTAGAATCTGCTGCCTGTCCTAGTAAAACCAGATAAAGAAGATGCTTTAAAGCTGATGTGGGGAGGAGCAAACTGACCGCTTGTCGTCTTTTCCATACAGGAAGAGGAAAAAAGGAAGGCAAAGGAAGAAGAGGAAAAGAGAGAGTATGAAGAGTACCTGAAGCTGAAGGAGAGTTTTGTAGTTGAAGAGGAAGGGGTTGAAGAATCGATGACAGAAGAACAGGTATGTGTCTTCGGCTGTTCCTGCTGGTTCCTTTCTCTTTGTTAAGACTCAGGTTGTCCTTAGTGCATTTTTTTTCTCATGAAAAAGAACTTTAAAGCAGGAGTCAGCCAAATAGTTTTGCTTGTTAAAGCTAAATTGTGTATATGGCACAGGTTAACCTGGAGTATTTCCAGGGGAATGCTGCAGTTCCTCATACCAGACTCCTACAACTTAGAGTACTGAGGCAAAATGCATATTGCTGAAACGAGGTCTCTCCTCCCTTCATCTAAGCACTGAAATAAAACTCATTCTGGAATTCAGATAATCTTTTACTGTCATCAGCTCTGCCTTGCCCACATACAGTGGGCCAGATGAAAGTAAGGCTAAATTTGGAGGTTGGTAGTGCCCACATATCTGGGGGGAATTGCTTGGTTTTGGTTTTATTTTCTAGACCAACGGAGCTGTTGTGAAATCAAATGAAAAACCAACTTCTTGCCTTAGAGGCTGCTGTTAAGACAATTCACAGGACATAACCTGTGTGCTTGTGGGTTATCCAGTGGAAAACTGGGCATTCAATGCTGCAAATGATTGCTATGGTTGACTGTTTCAAACTCATGCATAACGTCTTCGCATGCTCCTGCTGTGGCTGCCTGCAGACACACTGCTTGGGATGGTGGTTGAGATGTGGTACTTGACATAATATCACAGCAAACTTGAAGACGTTTCGGTGTTGTGGGAGGCAGCTCTCTTCTCCTGCCTGCTGAAAACCTGTTAGTCTCATTTTAATTGCTATCAAAGTGCTCTTGAGTTGAAGCTGCCAAATTTGGGCTGCCCAATGCATTTGCTCCTCTGCCAAAGTGACCCTGTTGAGTTGAATGGAGTTGCCTTTAGTGTGACTGAGGGTGCTTCGGGGTGAGGAGTTTATGACTAATGTCAAGCAGCATCAACTCTTTACAAGATCTTACTATGGATCCCTTTCCATTAACATAATTCCTTCATCATTCCAACAGAAGTTGTATCTGGTGATGGGGAATTCCTTAAGATGTAGAGAACAGCAAAATGCATACCTCCTATTGCAGGTTCCTTCAGAAATGCATGCTTGCCTGTCAGATCAGATCAGATTATACCTAAATATGATTATACCTGATCAGATTATACCTAAATATTAAATTGCTCCACCTTAGACCACCTTTTAAAGCCAGAATGTGTTCCTAAAGCTGCCTGTCAAGGAGATATTAATCTTTCTCTGTGTGGGAGCAGAGAAGGGTGTTCCTCACTCAAAAGAGCTTGGGCAGGCAGTTGATGCTGCCTGGATCTCAATGTAAGATTATCTTTGGTAGGGGTGAGGAGTTAGAACTTCAATAGTAGGTGATGCAAAAGTCATCCTCAGAAACAATAACAGGGACATAGTTACTTGGAGACACCAGCCTTGCAGAAATGGCAAACCACCCGTCTGCCATGTGGTGGATGATGTACTGAAGTGTTTTAGCATCCTGTTACAAAGAGCTGACTGCCTTGTGTTGAGGCCAACGTGCTGGAACTCATGCTGCAAATTAAGTCCCTGAGTCCAGAGCAAAGCACTTAATGAAGGCTGATTGATTTCCAGAGTTGCAGAGGAACTTGATCCCCTGTTAACTCAAATGCACATTGTTTGCATTTGCCTTTGAAAATTGAGCTGCTTATATTGAAATGCCGGATTTCAGGTGCGTAGCTTTGAAAACGGCTTCAGCTCCCACATGTGTTGCACAGCTGTATGCTACCCTTGACCATCTGCATGAGCTCTGTCTCAATCACTCTGTACTCTACCTCTGTACAAAATGTCCTCAGTCTGTGTGTAACTTAATACACAAACTCACCCAGATGTGCTTATTTCAGGGTATGTAGGATGTGAAGAAGAAAAGATTGAAGATTTCCTTTTAAAAGACACTGAAACACAAATTGTACTTGAGCCATGTTGTGCCTTAGAAAATACCTCTCATAAATTCCTAGTTAAGATTAAATCTGGATGCATATTCTTTTCCAGTTCAAAATCTCCCTCAGCGTATGTTTAAAGCTTCGGAAGGATGCAGGCTAAACGAGGCTGTGATGCATGTAATGTTCATGAGTTTAAACTAACACTTGTTTTCCTGCTGTATCCAGTCTCGCAGCTTCCTAATGGAATTTCTGGAATACGTTAAGGTAAGCTACCACTGGTCTTTCTCCTCTTTCCATACTTGTTAGATTGTATAAAATACCTTTGTCAAAGAGCTGAGTTGTAGAAAAAAGGCAAATCTTTACTTCCTCTTTGATTTACTCCAATGTTTAATAAGTAACAAAAGTGCTACCTTAGCTAAAGCCTGTGTTATTTACTTAACCATGCATGAGCATGTCCATCATTGTTAAAATGGTTTGTAATTATAGCTGTGTCTTGGCTTTTGAGGGCAGGATTGCAGCTCTTAACCCTCTTTCATAAGGACAAGCGTTATGAACTCTGTCCCTGCTGGATCACCCTCCCTGTTTATGAAGAGCAGTGTTCGCTGTTGACTGGGCTTTGGGACATTCAGGCTTTTTGTTTGTGAACATCAGCTACTGATTTAGAAAATCTCTACATTTCAGCACAGCGTGAATGACAATTGCTGTGCCAGCGTGGGGCTGCCATGCAGGATGTGTTTGTGTTTGAAACACTGGCATTGTAAAGGTCAACTCAGCTCCTCATGCAATTTCTTCTCTTGTTTCTAATCTATGCAATTTGCAATGTTGTTTTAATGTTCGGAAGGGATGTTTAAGCAGATCACTTGTTTTAACAGGGTGTGTCAGTCTCCCTTTCAGCATATTGTATGGTTGGTTATTTAAAAGCTCTGGTGTGCTCAGGAGGATTTCTACTTTTGACCTGTAAGGACAATGCTTCTTTCTCCACAGTTGATGTATCAAAGGTCAACTGCATTTTTGTACTCTAACAATGTTATGCAAATCTTTTGTCCTAATGAACCCTTTCCTTCATTTCCTGGAAGCTGGAATTTTATCTGGCAGTACATGGTGTGTGTGTGTGAAAGGCTTCATTAGTAAACAGGTCGCTTCTATACTTAGTGAAGTCCTAATCATAGAATCGCAGACTGGGTTGGAAGGGACCTTAAAGCTCATCCAGCTCCAAGCCCTGCCATGGGCAAGGACCCCTTCCACTGGAGCAGCTTGCTCCAAGCCCCTGTGTCCAACCTGGCCTTGAACCCTGCCAGGGATGGGGCAGCCACAGCTTCTCTAATCATTCTGTTAATCCAGAATCTCACACACTGGGCCAGTTTTGCGTGTCCGTTATCCCAACAAAACCCCAGACACAGGAACAGATTTGTCTCATGGGTCTCTCTCCACAAGGAGTCAATTTTGAGAGACTGCCATGCAGGTCTGAACAAAGGCTCTTAGAATCACAGGCTGGTTTGGGGTGAAAGGGTGAAAGGGGTGAAAGGGTTCATCTAGTTCCAACGCCCTGCTCGATCTAGTCACTGCACGTCTATGGCACAAGCATCTTTAGCTATGCTGCTCTCTGCCTCCTGTGTCAGTGGCCCTTTCGTGGTGTATCCCATTGCCATCATGCTGCAGTGAGAGGCTGCTAGGTTTGCCTCTGTCAGGAGCTTCCTGATTAACATGACCTCTGTTAGCAATGTGGAAATGTCTAAGCTAGCAGCACTCGGAGTAGGACATAACATCATTGCTGCAGCTCACACAGAAACGGCCGCTGTTCAGTAAGTCCCCAGCTTAAGCCAGTCAGCTCTGATCAGAAGCACCACCAGAAGCATATGAGACAGCTGAGAATAGATTGGAAAACCTAGGGGTAATGTGTTTGAAAAGCCTAAATAAAACCATGGGGCAGCAGTGAGCCATCAGATGGCACATTTCATTTTGCAGCCATGCAGGGATTTCAATATTCTGTTTTCCATGGAAGCCAGAGGGATTTCTGTGAAAGGGACGGGAACTTTGAACTGGCCATGTCTGTTACTATGGGCTATGTGATACACTGTGATCCCAGTTCACCTCTTCCCATCCATTTCAAGATACTGTCAAGCTGCTGCTTAAGGAAAATATGCTGTTCTTTTTTGATAAACAAGGTGCCCTGGGGCAACAATAGGCAGAACAATAGGATATTTCAGTGTCCCTTGGGATCTTCCATGAAAATTGGGAGTGTTTCCAAGGGATAACGAAGAAGGGTCTTATTGTGCACGTTGCCTTGGTGGTTGTGGTGGTTGGAACACATTAGTCACAAACTCTCAGTTCAGTGTTTGAGCACACATGTGTAGTTTTATATTAGTCACTTCTACTCAACGTCAGAGAAATTAAGCACAGGCTGAAAACCTCATTCAGAAGCACTTTGACATCTGATTTCCTCTGTGGAGATGAGTTGCAGAACTGGGGCATTGCTTTTTTCTACAAGTTTTAATACTGTTTTTAATCTATTTAATATTAAGTATGTTTAATATAGATTATGTATTGCTCCCATCTATTCACAGAAACTGAGTTATATCAAAAAGCAGTGCTAAGCTGCAAGTAGTCTGAAAATGTATGAATTAAAAACCAATGTACTTTAGTTCTTCTGTTGAATAACTCTATTGATATAAGTGGCTGGAGATAACTCACCCCATGCTTTGTTCCTATGGGTGTTGGAAATAAAATGCAGCCTCTTTTCTTTAGCTCTGCCACATGGAGTTGCTCTAAATGGGATTTTTCTTAAAGGTACCAAAGGGATTGAAACCCCCTAATTCTCCTTGTCTGAAAGCTGAGCATCTCCCTTCCTATGGGGGTTTCACAGCAGCCCCACAACCTGTTTAACCCATGTGCTGCAGTGTCACCACATTACGCTCAGGCATTACACCATCTCTGCTGCAGTTTTGTGTTTGCTTCTCACAGCAGCCATAAGCAGAATAAACAACTCTTGGTGGGAGCTCTGTGGTTTTACCTAGTGCTGTAGCTGCACAACTCGCCTTCCAAACCAGCTCTGTGGGTTCTCTGAGTGCTTCAGAAGGCAGAGGTTAAAGAGTGGTTCAGCAGTACCCTGCCTGTGGAGCACCAGCTCTGTTGGCCCAGGGAAATAGGAGCTTGCACTTTGTCCATCAAATTGTTCTCCCCCAGCTTGATAGGGTATCACTGAACACATCTGAGTTACAGCCAGTGAATTGAAACAGTCTGAAAGGGACAGTGAAGGGCTCAGAGGCTTTACCCCTTCCTGGTTTTCCTTTAAGAAAAACGATGTTTACAAGATAAGGACAGAAAAATCCTATTCATACTCATCTTAATCCTTAGAGCTCTTGCTCTGTTTCATCCCTTGCTGAGAACAGCAGCAGAATCACACCTAAAGTTAAATGAATTCGGTAAATGTGGATGTGTGTATGTTGCTCTATGAAAGTTAAGCCTGTCTCTAGAACATGAAGCATGAAGTGTGTTGTTCAGTGGGACCTCACAATGTCATTACATTTCAGAGTGTGTGTGTGGGGAATGCATCCTAATTCCACCCTACCCTCTGGGCTCTTATTCACAGCAGGATCTATCTTGGAAAGCTTCCACTAAACTTGGTCATTGAGGGTGAATATCGTGAAGTGAAAGTTTAAATCCTGTTTTTCTTGTTTCTGTGGCTTTGCACCACCCACCCCCCGACCCCCCCCCTCATCCCCCCCCCATCCTTTAAAAGAAGATGTGATGAACCTTGGCAGTTCCCAGCTCTGAGAACTGAATTCCATGGACTGGTTCCAATTCCATGCGTTCAGTCCATGGTATTCAGTTCTCTAGCTTGGCTGCATCAAACTTCACAACTACTGAGTCTGTGTGTGGCTTTTGGGGTGGGGTGGGGGGGTCTGATTTTGTTAACTAAGAAGCTTTATCCGTTTCAGCCTCTATTTCTTCAGTGGCCTCCAAGATTAGAACCAAATGCGTTTATGCCAGAAGTATTACATCTGATAATGTAGATGCAGCTTTCGTGGCTGTATATATGAGTTCTTAGAACGTTTCTAAAGTGTTATGTTTTCCAAGCTCCTGACAAACAGCGCATCCTTTCACTGCATCTAAACAGACGAGTGTTGAGAACTTCTTCAGATCAGAAAACAGGAACCAAGTAGCTCCAGATGAGTGCATGAGCTGTGATTCTCTGGAGCTACAGAGAAGCATAAAACCAGATGTGAGCAGTGGTGGCTGCATCCTGATCCGAGAGGCTGCCCTAAGAATCTCTGTCATCAACAAAATGAGTATTTCCAGTTCCTGCCTCTGCCTTTGCTCTCAGATCATCACGCTGCCTGCAAAGGAGCACGTTAGCAGTACACTTCCAACACTGACAACGTTAATAAGGTGTTCACTTGCTTAGGAAGATTACTATGGCATTAATACACATGACATTAGTAAAACAGACTAAAGCACTTAATACTGCCAGTCCTGCCTGGATTTTATGCACGCAGTGATATACCAGTGATCATTTTCAAAGGTACTTTGAAACATCTCTTAAACAAAAAGGGATCTGGCTAATGCACGCTGGAAATGAGAAGTAGAGTTGAGAAGCTCAGGTAGCAGAGCCATGGCTGTTTCTTATCCTTGTGCTCGTCCTGTCCACCTAATCATGGAATCAGACTGGTTCAGGTCAGAAAGGACCTCAAGATCATCCAGTTCCAACCCCATGCCATGAGCAAGGATGCTTTCCACTATGTAAGGAAAGGTTCAGGATGAACACTAGCAAAAGTATTTGAGTCTTCACCGAAGTACATTGGAGCTTTCAGTCTTTCCACAAAGCAGACTGATTTGAGTAACCTAAGTTAGTTTTTTCATCAGAGAAACGTGCTTATTAGGCAAAGTTAGTAGAATGACAGGTTCTACTTCGTCTATTAGATGTATCTTTTGTTTGAAAGCAAAGAAAATATGCTAACCCTTTAATTCATCAGCTGCTGTTAACTCTTGTCTGTTCCCACAGAAAACAAAGGTCATCCAGCTGGAGGACTTGGCTTCACATTTGGGTTTAAGAACACAGGTAAGTACTAACTGTTGGGGTGCAAGTGAAACAATGGGTTTAAAAGGAGAGGAGAGAAAATGGGTTATTAAGGATGACACCTATCTCAGTGTCTTGGCATTGCTTGAAGATGCTTGGATTTTGGTGAAGATCAGCAAAGGCTGGTTTCCCTCCACCATCCCCCCCCCATTCTTTTTCTGTTCTCTAAACATCTTATAGTTTAACTCAGAAGAATACCTGTGTCTTGGTTCGTTTGAATTAGAGCACGTTTGGTGTATATCTCTGAAGTGACCAGTGTTTTCTGTTGTTCTGATCTCAGGAAGCCCCTTCACAGCAGTGTGCACTGCTGTAAGCCCAGGCTGCTGTGCCCCTGCCTCTCTTAAACTAGAACCTCATTTAAGCATCCAGTGAGTCAGTTAAGGGAATTTATGTGGTTGAAATCTAAACTGTAATCTGCTTTTGCAGTCACATAAATGCAAGAAAGGGAGAGAGGCAGAACTGTGGAAACCAGAGCTGAGATACTAGCTTAAGGTGTAATGGATCTGCGTGCTTGGAGTAGCTATGGAGTTAACCCACTATAAATGTAATGAGTTGTTGCTTTGGGTTGGTAAGAGATTTCCTCTTTGATGGAGGAGGGAAAAGTATAAAAAGCTCTGGAATATATTGAGTGTATTCAGATTTGCCTTGGCACAATACAGCTATTCCCTGGGAAGATTGCTGTAGCCACCCCCGGTTCCTGGAATCAGCCAGGTAACCCAGCAATAGAAGTCTCTTTTGGAGGTAGGGAAGTTATTTCAGCACCCCAGGATGCAGGAGCTTACTTCATCCTTCTAAAACCAAAGGGCTCATTGCATCTGTCTGTGTGGAAATGCTCATGTGTATCCTTCAGTTAAGATTTTAATGCTGAAGAATTAAATCTAAGCCTTCACCTGTAATTCATCTGAATGTGTGAAATGCTTTTTGCCTCCCTCTTGATCTGTTTGTTATTCCTTTTTCTTTTCTGAACAGGATGCAATTAACAGAATCCAGGACCTGATGGCAGATGGCACTCTGACAGGTGACAGCCAAAACGCAAAGGGGACTCTATGATAGCTGGTGAATAGGTGGTGCAGAGAACTCCTTTGCTATGGTAGAGGGAGACTTCCAGCGTAATGCCTGTTCAAAACTGTAAAGGATCCTAGCAGGACTTGAAGGGAGCCTACAAGAAACCAGGAGGAGGGGCTTTGGACAGGGCCTGTAGGGACAAGCCAAGGGGAATGGCTTGAACCTGCCCGAGGGGAGACTGAGCTGAGCTCTTAGGCAGAAGCTCTTCCCTGGGAGGGTGCTGAGGCGCTGGCACAGGGTGCCCAGAGAAGCTGTGGCTGCCCCATCCCTGGCAGTGCTCAAGGCCAGGTTGGACACAGGGGCTTGGAGCAAGCTGCTCCAGTGGAAGGGGTCCCTGCCTGTGGCAGGCAGGTGGGACTGGATGAGCTTTCAGGTCCCTTTAACACAAACCAGGCTGGGATTCTATGATTTTTATTATCCCCGCTTAACTCCTGTTTAAAGCACAATGGGGTGTGATTGCTCCTAGGATACATTATACAGAGGCAGAGGGTGAATGTTCCCAACAGTGCAGGAATCGGCAGAAGGCTTCTGTGTGTTGCCCTGAACCCTGCTGAAGGCCTGCAGGAGTTGCAGAGCCAGCTAAAAATGATCTCTTCTGAAACCTGAATTTGGAGAAATCCCTTGGATGTTGGGGGGTGGTTTGCAAACCTGTTTCAAAGGTGCTGTGGCTAAAGCCAAGACTAGGGTAGGGCACCCTGTGGGAGAGCAAACATCCCAGAGCTCTCCAGGATGCTGTAGTAAGTGAAGTGCTTGCTCCTAGCCATGTACCCACACAATCAAAGTTGGAATGTAAGCAGAGACTGAGCCTGTGGGCAGCTCCCTGTCTGCACAAGTCTGGTTTACTGCTGGGCAGCCCTTTTGTTTCCAAGGATGAAGTCAGGGAAGGTGCCAACACAAACATCTATTGACCTGATACTGTGGTTTATGGCTGGGAATGAACTGTCTTAGTGAGTACATGTGGATACCCATTCAGATGACCTAAAAGTGCTCTGAATCAAAGCATAAAGGGTGTGTACTGTCCTGTCTGTGTCTGAGGCCTCAAAGACGCATAGCAAGGCTTTCTGCCTTGTGTGTGATCCTGTAATGCATTAGGAACAGAAAGATCTGTTCTCATTCTTGATGGTGCAACTGAAATATGGGAATTAAGCTTCATTTCCTTTCAGAGGGCAGGTTGGAATGGCTGAGATGGGCCCCACAGGGGCTCTGAAGCACCTCCTGGACCCTCCTGCTCTCTGCCTTTCTCCACCAGCCCCCTGGGGACCCACAACGTCAGTGCCAAAACTACATACCTGAAGTAACTGCTGTGGTACTCCCAAATAGCTGTATACAATAAAAAGAATGTGTTACTTTGAACACACTCTTACCAGGGCACTTGCCTATTGTCATAGCCCTGCTCAAAGACCCAGCAGTAGAGAGGAGATAAAAGCTTGGCTGCTGGCACGTTGTTCTGCCTGCCCTAGATATGGTATGCAGCCTCAGCAGTTTGAATGTCCCTTCCAAAAGAAGCGACTGATGTCAGTGGGGAAGTGAGAGGAGCCGAAGTGCTGACTTCAAGGTCCTTTCTTTTTCCCCTGTAGGTGTGATTGATGACAGAGGAAAGTTCATCTACATCACTCCAGAGGAGATGGCTGCCGTGGCTCAGTACATCAAACAGCGAGGACGAGTCTCCATCGCAGAGCTGGCCCAAGCAAGCAATTCCCTCATCAACCTCCAGCCTGATAGCAGAGCCACTGCTTCAACCATGGCATGAAATCCGGTGTGAGAAAGATACAGCAAGTGTTTACCCTTGTAATGAATTAGCCACGTAATTAAAGCCAAGCAGGAGCCCCACTAGTCCAGTCATGGTGCTTTTTAAATGTCAGCTGGAGGAGTTGATGGAAAGTTTTGCTTTTCATTCTGCTAGAGATGCTATAAAATAGGACAGTCATTTATACAACAGAGGTAGCCAAGAACTAGGGCTAAAACACTCTGTACCTCAGGAATATCAGTAAATTACACACAGTTATCTTGGCAGTGTCATGTGCCAATACCCAAACTTCTTATTGTTTCCACACTCTGATGTCTGCATCAGTTATATTTGATTCTGATGGCATTCAGAATCCTCCACCCCTGCTCTGCGCTTAGAGCCGCATAACTTTGTGGCAATGACGCATACAACCCAGAGTAATAGGTGTGTAGGGGGGAGACTTGATTTTTGTCTTCTGTGTCAACACTGGAAGGGTAGAGTAAAAAGAAGATACTGCGAGTGTCTTTGTTCTCACTGAAATGCGTACTGAAGCTCTAGAAGGAGCACTTGCTCCCAGAGGTTTGCTGTATAAATACATTTTTGCTTGGTTTATGTAGTATGAAAGGTTTGCTCACAGCCAAGCTGCATTATTTCTCTGTAGCCAAGAGACAGAAACACCTCCAGGGAAAAGCTTAACTCACCTCATTGCTTGTCCAGGCCACTTCTGATGCCAACCAGCCTCTGATGATTCATCCTTTGAAGTAAGTGGGTCTGAGGGCCTCAGCCACCCCCTCCCCATGGAGTTTGTGTTCTGGATGTTTGGGTGTTTCTAAATAGAACTCTAGCCCTATGAGTCATGTAATGAACAAGTTAATGATGATTAATGTATTAATTGTAGGGGTCAATATTACTCCTGCACAAGAATATTAATTTTTAATAGGCTAATTGATGCCCTATTAATTCCCCTTCCTGAAGTCAACAGAATCTCCATGGCTATACAGTAATTGGGGAGGGCACAAGGGGCTGCTTTTGTCTTTGCCAGATATAGGGATAACACAAGGAGACTGAAAGCTGCATCATCATTGCGATGAGATAGCAATAGAACAATGGAAAGAAGAGCATTTCCTTTGTAATGTCTGCACTGCTGCTGCATGGGGTGCTCTGCAGGAGTGCAGGATTATGGTGCAGCACTTCATGTTGAGGTGAGGGATCGGTTCATTGTTGCTGTGCTGCACAATGTGAGCCAGCAGAGATGACTTGAGATTTGAGGCTTGCCAAGTCTCTTTGTTATTCAAAAATGGATTTTAACCTGATTTTTGTTTTGTTTTGTCTTAAAACTATTCTTGTAATAAAATAAACGACATGGGAAGAGTTGCAGAGATTTCTATTAAGAGATGGTGTTTTCAATGGCTTCAAGGATTTTATGAGATGGAGCCAGGAGCAGCGTTACAGCCTGCAGTATGGCGGTCAAAGAGCAGAGGTTTTACATCAAATCCACAGAAATCACTCCAAAGTACACTCAGTTTCTATACACATAGAATCATAGAATCATAGAATAGTTAGGGTTGGAAAGGACCTCAAGATCATCTAGTTCCAGCCCCCCTGCCATAGGCAGAGACACCTCACACTAAACCATCCCACACAAGGCTTCATCCAGCCTGGCCTTGAACACTGCCAGGGATGGAGCACTCACAACCTCCCTGGGCAACCCATTCCAGTGCCTCACCACCCTAACAGGAAAGAATTTCCTCCTTAGATCCAATCTAAACATAATACCATGTTCACTGTAGTGGAAGCTTCCTTCTGCCCTGCTAGTACAGCCTATGGCAAGGGGTTGGGACTGGATGAACTTAAGGTCCTTTACAACCCAAACCATGCTGTGACTGTGATTTTGCATACTTTCACTAGTGAGTGTTACCTGTTTATAGCGTACAACTGAGACCCAGGCTCAGTGCTCAGCCAAGCTCTACACACACTCTTCATTAAGGATGTAAATCCCTCATCTAAATTACCTTTGGGCAAGGACATCTACTCCTGCTCCCCCGCTTTGTTAGAACTAGGATGGTTTTGGTGTTTGAATTCCTGCTCCTTTGTCCAATCTACTTTTATCTTTTTAAAGAAGCTGGAACATCCCCCCTGTTACCTGAGGGGATCCCTGTTTTCTGTTAAACTTTGCCCATGCGTTATGCAGCATTTAGCACTGTGTTCTTCCTCTGAACAACCACAGGAGCTCCCAGATTGTAGGTGGAATGAGTAATAAGAATAATGAACTCATTTGGGTGAGCTTGGCCTAATTTTGCCAAGGGCAAAGGCCAGAAAAAGTGAGATTGAAAACCTTGTTTTGCTATGACACAAGATGAGATCTCATCAAGGGAAACTCCAGCTTCTTTTTCAGTGGAAGAATTAGTCTATGGGAAGCATTTACAGGTTGAAAATGTAAAAGCAACAACCATCACAACCTTTCAATGTATTTATTTGTGATATGACCTGCTTTTTGTATTCATCTTCTTCACCCTTCAAAATCATAGACTCCCATAGACTGATTTGTGTTGAAGGAAGCTTAAAGCTCATCCAGCTCCAACCCCTGCCATGGGCAGGGACCCCTTCCACTGGAGCAGCTTGCTCCAAGCCCCTGTGTCCAGCCTGGCCTTGAGCACTGCCAGGGATGGGGCAGCTACAGCTTCTCTGGGCACCCTGTCTCACAGGGGAGAGCTGTTTCCTAACAAGGTTTCTTGTTCTGGGCCAGGCTGGTTTGGTGGTGGGTTGGAGGAACAACTCCAGATTTACTTGTTGACCAGTAACCCAATTCATTTCTCTTCTGAGTCAAAGATCTACACTTACCTAACACCAGACAGCCCCTGATGTATCTTATCTTCTGAAAGCACCTGCACTGCTGTTTGATGTTCTCAAAAGTGCTGAGTTTGCACATACCATCAAGCAAGGCAAACAAGTTTTGGTGACTGTATCCTAAATGGATAAAGGACTGGCATGGCCTACCCCATCAACAGGGGAGGTGGCAAAGAAAACCAGTCCTCAAGAGGAGCTCCAGGGAGGAGCCAGTTTTGGAGACATCATTATTTGGAGGTCATTTAGGCTGTACTCAGGGCTGCTTTGTTGAGGATCTGGCCCAGAATTCCCTTTCTTCCAGATCATTTTAGTGGCCTGAAGTTTGGTTAACCTAAAAGAAGGATCAAAATGGTTACAGAGAAGATTATGCTGTGTGCTCAGAATCATTAGGGTTGGAAAAGACCTTAAGATTATCTATCGGATGTGAACTGTAGGATGAACAAGCATCTCCACCTAGAACACCTCCTGGTCAGGTAGATCCAGGCTCACTGCAATGACAGAGAGTTCGGGTTTGTCTCAGAGGAAAACCTCTGCCAGTATCAAATTAAGGTCATGGGATGGAGCAGAACAATGGCCTCATTTCAGCCTGGCAAGGGACTGAGGAATGAGGAGCGCAGGTACCGCAGTCACGTTTGCATTGCTCCATGCAGGACATGGTGCCCTGGTTTGTGCTGGTACCTTTGGACAGTGTCCCACACCTGAAAAGCTGGAGAGCATTGTGTTAGTTAGGTTCTTTCTCCTTTCTCCTGCTAGAAAGATGCTCCTTTGGACAGTTTTGTGTGAGCTTCTTATGTGTTGCATGAGGTCTTTGGGAAGGCAAGATTAAGGTGGCCGGGGGGAAGTAGTGGGAATCATGGAGGGAAGGCTCCAAGTGAGGAAAAGGGCTGTGATGGGGCAACCACTGCAGAAGAGATTGCAGGAGGTGCTGCTGAAGCGGAGCAGGCAGCACAAATAGTGCAAGCATTTCCCATCTGCTCCAGTGCAAGTCAACCCCAGGGTGGGATGCGGACATCCCAAGGGGGCATAGCAGCTCGTGAGAACACCTTTCCCTGGGTGATGACAACCCAGAACAGTCAGGTTACCCCCACTGAAAATCATGTCATACTGCAATGATTTTGGCCATTAGAAGCTGTGGCTGCCCCATCCCTGGCAGTGCTCAAGGCCAGCTTGGACACAGGGGCTTGGAGCAAGCTGCTCCAGTGGAAGGTGTCCCTGCCAATGGGAGGGGTTGGAACTGGATGAGCTTTAAGGTCCTTTCTAACCCAAACCAGTCTATGATCAGCACAAGCAGTCCTATTTCAGCTCTGATCACTTTGTCCCCATAATAATCAGCTATAGGACTCCAGGCTGCATCTCCCATCAGCTGTCCCACAGTGGGACCTACGTTGGGTCCCTGCTATTGAACATGCTGGTCCATGACTCCCCTCACCTTTCCTATAAGGGAGCCATCCACAGCCTGAGGTTTCCACCTGAATGGAAGCAGCCACTCTGGGATCTCTGCTCAATGTGGGCTTCCTGCTTCCAAGCAAACTCCAATCTGCAGCAGAGCCACAGCTCTTGGTCGTAACACTGAGCAACGACCAGCTGCCATCCCACGTTCATTGTCTTGTGCTTCCTCCATGCACACAGCTAAACCTCACACCCATCTCTTCCATCTGCCTGATTTACACACCACCCTGTCCTATTGAGAGTACTTCCTTGCTGCTACTTCCATTAGTGCATTAAGGGCCGGGAGTAATTGGTTGAGGGCTTCCTCCTGCAAGAACCATCACCCCCAAGCCATTCTCCATCCTTGAGCTGACCTCACCAGCCCTTCAGTATCCTCCCAGAGAGCCCTATCAGCAGAATAAGTGCTTAAATCTCCCTAGGGTGAAGCTAACCAAGGACAGACCTAAGGCCAAAATACCACACGAGCAGGTTTGGGTGTGTGGAAGGTGTCCCTGCCCATGGCAGGGGTTTGGAACTGGATGATCTTAAGGTCCTTTCCAACCCAAACCATCCTGTGATACCATGGGGTCATGGCTGTTTGAATAGCTCATGGTTTGTTTGGGAATCTGATGCTGGGGTGATGCTCTGCAAGCTTTTGGCCATAAGAGGTGGCAACAGATGAGTGCTGCTGTGGTCCCAACGGCGTGGTACCCACGTCCCTGCGCTGAGCTCAGCCCGCAACATCTTCCCAGCTCCTCCTGAGCCACCCCACGCCATCCAAGCCTCCTCCAGGAGATGGCAGCAGCACATCTCGCATCCCCCCCGTGCAGCATTTCTATGGCAACCGCGGTGAAGCATCCCCCAGAGCTTCGGGGGAGACCACAAGGTTAGGAAAGGCCGTTCTTTACCCCCCCGCCCCCAGACAGCCCATATCCCAGCTTCCCAGGACTGGAGAGAGGTGGGAAGAGGCTGCTTGGAGCTTTGCTCCTTGCCCTGTGCTGCAATGAGAGAATTGAGGTGAAAACCAGTTGAATTTGCCAAGGTTACTGAGCTTTCTTTTGCTTCTTCTCCCTCTGGAGGCATTCCAAACCTGCCTGGATGCATTCCTCTATAACCTGCTTTAGGTGCCCCTGCTTTGGCAGGGGGTTGGACTGGATGATCTCCAGAGATCCCTTCCAGCCCTAAAGATGCTGGGATTCTTTTAGCAGGAGGGAAAAGCTATTACAACACTTGCACAGCTCCTGCATGTACCAAGGAGGGGGAAATGGCAGCCTTGACAGCAGAGTGTTTGCAGCAGCATCAAGTGAGCCTGATGCCACTGGCAGGGAAATACTTGTGAGCTTAGATCCCTTCCTGCTGCTCCCCCTCGGGTCCCTGCATCCCAGGGCACTACCACCCAAACTAAGCTGCTTAGCACATGTGCTGTAATCCATCTCCAGGCCTGTGGCAGGAGCAGCACTGGGAGCTCATTAGCAGGCACTAATACGCATGTTAACAGCATCCAGCTCCTGCAGCAGGAAAATCATTACAGTTGCTGTTGTATATATGCAATTAGGCACCACAGAGCCCTGAGTGGCCGCTGGGGACTTGTCCCTCCATCTGTGGCTGATGCCATTCACGTGAGGGGTAGCTTACAGGCAGGTCATGAAGCAGAGATCATGGAGCCAGCTCAGACCTGCTCTGGAGAGCTAGAGGGAAGGGGTTTGTTTTGGCATGAACATGCTTTGAAGTGAGGGAATACCTCAAAGAGATCTTCAAGGAGGTGTTTGGAGAGGGATTTGTAGTAAGGTTTCAAGGCTGCTTTGCTAATGCTTTACATTTGGATGCTCAATGTGATGCTTTCAAAGCTCCTCGTCAAATGTTAGGCTCCTCAGTGCTGGTGAGGATAAGCCAGCAACTGTAACTTAGAATCATGGAATCAGAGAGTTGTTTGGGTTGGAAAGGACCTTAAGATCATCTAATTCCAACCCCCGCCATGGACAGGGACACCTCACTCTAGACCATGGCACCCAGGTCTCTGTCCAGCCTGGGTTCAACCCTGCCAGGTATGGACCATTTATCACTTCTTTGGACAACCCATTCCAGTGCCTCAGCACCCTCACAGGGAAGAACTTCCTGATATCCAACCTGAATTTCCCCTAAGTTTGAACCCATAAACTTGTTCTCCACGTTGTTTGTGGACTCATAAATGGAACCCGGGAGCTGATTCAACCTGCTCCTTCCAACAGAGAACAGGAGAGATGCTGGGGATGAATCCTTGGGTGCCGTGGCTTAGTGTGAGTTGTCCCTGCGCATGGCACAGGGGGTGGAAGTGAATGATCTTAAGGTCCTTTCCAACCCAAACCATTCTGTGGTTCTATGATTCTATGGTCCTGCCCCGGCGCTGCTCTCTAGTTGCTAGATCTTTCCCTTTGGGCCTGTAGCCCCAGCAAGAGGTGCTGACCATGCTGGTTTCACCCTGCTAGGACCTGACACAGCACAGCCAGACCTTTCCCTTGTGTTGTTCTGGCTGATGAAGTGCTGCAGTTTCAGGTTCCCAGCTATGGACTGACACAGCAGATATGGCTCCATAGGAAAACAAGCATCTCTGGGATCCATAGGTACCTGCCAGATGGCTCCTCCTCGTGTATACTTTCAGGTTTCTTCTCCATAAGGATTACACCCACTTTCCCTTTGGAAGTTGCCTGTTTGAGCGTTGGGCAGATGCCACCTGATTTCAGCTTGTAGTGTTAACAGCTCTGATGGGCTGCAGCTTTCATCAGCTCAGCAGTCTGTGATGGGCAGGCTACATCCCAAAGGGATGGAGAGCCAGGAGCTGGGTGGCATGGCACGGAGGTAGGGCAGGGACTTCAGATGGTGCCCAGCTCCATAGGACATGGACAAGGTGAGCACAAAAGGCCCATGGATGCCAGCTCTGCTCAACCATCAGGGAAGTTGGCAGTGATGAGGCAGGTCCAAGGTCAGTGCCAAAGGGTCCACTGCCAACCATGGGCATGGCTATGGCTAAGCTGGAGACCAGCGCTCATCCTAAGAAGCTTGGGCAGGGAGTGGGATGAGCTGGAATGGGAGGGTGCCTCTCAAACACAGCCCACGGGATCCATTGACCCACTGGAAACCGTTGCTCATCCTCCACCTTGTGAATGGAAAAGCTAAGAACTGAAGCCAGTTCCCGTCTCTCTGACTACAGGATCACATCTCAGAGACCTCACACAACAGCAGGCAATTGGCACAGGTCAGGGCTTGGTCATTCCCAGAGCTGCTGCATGTCCTTGTTCTCTTCTCCTTGCCTGGTTTCCCTGCTGTAATCACTTGCCTGAGTGGCAGGAGGGATTCACACGGAGTTAGCAGGAGGCTATTCACATACAGTGCTCCTAAAGAGCTGCCACTCACAGCACACCGAGATATTCTGGGTACATATAAATAGACTAAAGCTCGAATACAAAGCAAACTGCTTCCGCAGACAGCAGAAACCACCAGTGATGGCTGCGAATGCGGCGGTATCCTTTGCTCGAAGGTTCCTTGTACCAGGAAACGTCACGGTCTGTCCAAAGCAGCCTCAGAAATGACTCGTGGATGGACTTCATTTCTAAGCTATAAGGAGCCACACCAATGATGTCCAGGTCAGCTGCTTCCAAGGAGCAAGGTTAAAACTGAAACAGGGGAAGTTTAGATTGGATCTAAGGAGGAAATGCTTTCCTGTGAGGGTGGTGAGGCACTGGAATGGGTTGCCCAGGGAGGTTGTGAGTGCTCCATCCCTGGCAGTGTTCAAGGCCAGGCTGGACGAAGCCTTGTGTGGGATGGTTTAGTGTGAGGTGTCCCTGCCCATGGCAGGGGGTTGGAACTGGATGATCTTGAGGTCCTTTCCAACCCTAACTATTCTATGATTCTATGATTCTATAAGATCCTGTTCTTAAACCCACCCAAGAGATAACCCCAGCCTTTCAGACCAAAGAGAGCTTTAAACATTGGAAGTGTCTCTGAAGTGTTCCCTTTGCCTGTTGGGTCTTCTCTCTGTGTTAAAGAGCCGAAAAGGAGAAATCCCAACACAGCAGCACACACCTCATAGTCTCATATAGCTCTGTAATGAGAAGGTGGTGGGGCACTCCACATAGCAAGGTTTCATCCACAGCAAGGACAGAAGGCTCCCTCCCTCATAGATCGTAGGAACTAGAGTTCACTCCAACATCCCCTTCTCAAACCTTCCTTCTAAGCCCAGACCCCACTCTAGTCCAGGCAGTGTTCTTGGACATGGCAGAAACATGCACCCTGTGCCAGCACCTCAGCACCCTCACAGGGAAGAGCTTCTTCCTTATCTCCAACCTGAACTTCCCCCGTTTCAGTTTGAACCCATCACTCCTTGTCCTATCACTGCAGTCCCTGATGAAGAGTCCCTCTCCAGCATCCTTGTAGCCCCCTTCAGATACTGGAAGCTGCTCTGAGGTCTCTACGCAGCTTCTCTCCTCCAGGCTGAACAGCCCCGATGCTCTCAGCCTCACTCTTCCTCTCCACCATCCCAGGAGAGTGTCTGGGTTGGTAGCAGCTTGGAAACCACCCTGGCCCCGATTCAGGCACCCTGTTAGGATCCACAGTCCCAGCGGGAGCTGGAGGCTCCTGGAGGCTGTTTGGATCATGGAGCTGGAGCCAGCACTGGTGGCTGTGGGGTCCCACCAGGTCCCGGGAGGTAACGGGGTCTTCCCAGTGTGAAGGACACCGTGAGCACATCCCCTCCGTGCTCGCTCAGCCCTGCTGGCTGCCGTCACACCACGTCCTTAGGCTTGCAGGAGACAGGAGCTCACTTGCTGAGATGAGCCAAACAGATTGAGCCGTGTAAGTCAATCCCAGCTTCCCTATGATGTTTGCCTGAGGAGACTTTGGATGCTCCACAGAATGCGGATCCATGGCAAAGCATCGACCCCATCCCCTGGTCCCCTGCCTCTGGAGGCATCTCCACCTGCATCCCCTCCATTGGTGACACCTGAACTGGTTGTCATAGAAACCAGTTGGCTGCCTGTCTCCTCTGTCCTGCCTGCCTGGGTGTGATGCTCCCTCCAGCAGCGGCTGTTTGTTGTCCAAGGTACCACTGTGATTTCCCCATGCATGTGGGAATGAAGCAGCCTGCATCCATTCCCAGATCCATCCCACACGGCTGGGACTTGGGAATGCTGCTGTAATTAATGGGAAGCAAGGGTAGATTTGGGTTATGGTGAACCCCTCACAAGCATTTCACCAGCCACAGGTTCCCATCTCTGCCATACCAAGACAGGCTTGCTCCCATCTGCGCATTTGGAAGCTGGTGGAGATACGAATGAGCAGAGCCAGCTTCAGCCTCTGCCAAACACTGCAGGGAAGCCTTTCATTCAAAAGGAAAAGGAAAAGAAATTCCCCCCCCCCCCCCTTTGCTCTTCCCCCCCCATATAAGAACACTTTTAGTAAAGCTTTTGACCACATTTCTGCTCAGGGTGGGTTGATGCTGTTGGACAAAACCCCAAAGCTTCACATTTCTTGTATGACAACAGTTTTGCTTTTCGTTCTAAATCGTTTTCTCTGGGAAGCCTTGTTCTGCAACGATGATGATGTAAAGATGAGGCCAAGGAGCCCGTTGGAAGATAGCGATCGCCCATCACTCAGAGCATCAGCTTTTGTCCAGACTGAACCCCCCAGGTCCCTCAGCCGTTCCCCATCACACTTGTGCTCCAGGCCCTGCACCAGCTCCATTGCCCTTCTCTGGTCCCCCTCCAGCACCTCAATGTGGTGAGGGGCCCAGAGCTGAACACAGGATTCGAGGTGCAAATAGGACCTTCCTCTGCCTCCAACCCCTGCTCCTGCATGGCCACTGCCCATGGAGTGTTTCCTCCCAACGTAGATGCTCATCACCCAGCACGTTGTGTCTAATGAGGACTCACAACGCAGTGAATCAGCCTCACGGCAGGACAATGACTCCGTCTGAGGCCAGGTGTCAGCAGATGGGTGCCAGCTTCACACACATGCAGCCAAGCTGCTCTTAGCAGTAATAGAGTCACAGAATCACAGTTGGGGTTGGAAAGGACCTTCAGCATCCTTAATCCATCCTCAGCAGGCTCTGGGAAGGGTGAAACCAGCCACAGAAGCGCCTGCTCCTCAACCTGCCTGTCTGGACCCTCTCCCCATCTCCTCTCCCCATCCAAGAGCTGGTTGCTGTTACCTCTGAGGTCCTTTTATTGGAGGCTGAGCCTGTGTCTCACCAAGCAGGACACGATTCCCACTCCCGATCCTTCCTCCATCCAGGAAACAAAAGGCAGGAGCCATTTGACTCATCCTCACCAGCGCTGAAGCCAAGAGCATGCCCCGGAGCATCCAGAAGGCCACGAGAAGCCTCCACGTAAAAATAGGATCTGGTAACAAAGCAGGGGATGAGGAACGACACCAGATTCCACAGGACATTCCAAAGCAAGGGGGCTCGGAAGTGAAACAGATCTGGATGTGTTAAAGAGGGGTGGAAATGCAGAGGAGGCAGAGGTTCACCCCTGTAAATGAGCTGAAGCTGATACTTAACCCACAGTGGATCAACTGAGGGGTTTTGGTAGTAGCAAAAGGTGGTGGGAGGTGACCTCTGCTCCATGGAGACCATTGGCAGGAATGGGACATCTTAGGAAGCCTTAGGACACAAACCTTCCTGTTCAGCTGGAGAAATGGAAACCTTTCTTCATGGCCTTGTCCCAGAGAGGCTTTTATGGCTCTGCTTTAATAACAAGCTGCAGCTCCATGTGGAAAGCAAACACCTCTTCCCAGGGATTTACTTCTCTTCTTCCCGCGGAGCGAACTCCATCACTTCCCGTCAAAGCCGGATGCGCAGGTTCCTTGCAGTGCCCTATTCCGGAGCAAGGGAAACCGAGGCACGGAGCAAAGCACATCGGGATCTGACAGACGCTCACAGCGACCTTCCCAGGACTGTGCCGAGATGGCCCCAAGGGGGAATTAAGGTAACCTCTTCCATCTGAACCACTGCAATCGATCTTCTATCATACAGGCTCTCTACTGACCATGCTCGGGCAAATCTCTGCTCTCCACTCCCTATAAAAGGTGCTGGCTGCTTCACTCCGCGATGCCAGACCTCCTGAAGTCATGGAATCACGCATTTCCCTTTTAGGAAGGAAGATTTGTGGGCCAGAGGGAAAGAACAACAAACCTCAGCTCTTATTTAGCACGTCTCCCTATAACTCACCACTCTCTGAACGAGAAACAGCCCAGGGCCGGACCCACCAGAGGTGTTTTCTGGTCCAGCTGTGCGGCGTTTCCATGCGCATCTCCCCAGCTCTCTCCAACCCCACTTCTATCTATGGGTGTCAATGGGATCCAGATGGAGTCAGGATGCTTGTTGCTGCTCTGCCAAACCAAACAGAGATGTGATGCAAGGGCCGTGGCTGAGGGTTGCACAAACTTTCCAGCCGGAGCCATCGTGTCCAAAAAGCATGGAACAAAAGCAGTCAGCACAGAGGGCAGGCTCGGGGCGTCTGGCTTGGACAGGCTGCAGCACACGTTGTTCTGGCTCCTTTCAGTGAACTTTGCTAGCATCCCTTCAAGGGTTTGCTATGGAGATGCTTGGGTTGATCGCCTGCTCCATCCAGGCTCCAGCCTTGGAGGACTTGGTGGCTTGGGGATGCATTGCTAAGGAGGGACGGTGCTGGCCCAAGCCTTGCAACCAGGCTCTGGGATGAGCTGGAGTCAGGTCCCTCCCACAGCTGCCTCCCTGTTCCTCCTCCAGGTCCATGGATAACATGCTTGGCTGGGAGCAGCAGGTCGTGGTCACACAAGTGGGCAACTGTCTCGGACATCAGAGTGGGGAAGATCCTATGGGAACCCCCAAAACAGGGCTCAGATCTCAGTCCAGCACCTGTATATGTGACCCATGTGCCCTCTGTGTCCTGCAACACACAAGTGGGCATACTGAAGCAGACCTGTTCATCCTCATAGACACCAGCCTGCAAAACCCAATGGCCCAGACTTGCAGACAGGGACACGTGGCAGCACAGGCTGAGTGAAGATGGGTGTGCAGGAGACACTGGCGAGTCCTTCACAAGGTGACAGCTCTTTTCTAATGTAGAGCACCCCAACATTCTCATCGTGCTCATGCTATTTTGATAAAGAATAACATATGCAGCCCATGGCAGAGGGATGGAACTGGATGCTCTTAAGGTCCTTTCCAACCCAAACCATCCTATGAGTCTATGCTGTCCTTGCTTTGTGCAATGCTGTCCTCTAAGACCTCTGTTGCCTTACATATGACCAAACACACTCAAGAGATGCACACATACGTCCACTACCAAGCCTTCTGTTGAAATCCCCACCTGCTGAAAGCCCATCTTATCACTCATTATTTGCCCTTGCTAAGTCAGATCAGGAGTTATGGGGTCTTGGTGAAACCTCTTCCCTCTGCAGGATGGGCGTGCAACCCTGTCAGAAAGGCTATCCTGGTCTTTGTTGTTGATGTCTTTTTGGACTTGATCATCTTCAAGGTCTTTTCCAAGCTGGTTATTCCTATGGTTCCATAATTCCATGATTCTGTGTCTTTACTGGAAAACACATGAATTCCATGTGCCCTGGAGCAAAAGCAGTATCTGGGCTTTGCAGGTATTCCAGAAGGGCCCAGCTTATTTGCTTCTGGGAGGATATTCATGGGAGAACCACGTAGATGAGTCCCTCAGTGCCATGGGTCAGTGGTGGCCATGGCAGTGCTGCGGAATGGTTGGACTGGATGAGCGTAAAGGGCTTTTCCAGCCTGGTTGAGTCCATGATTCTATGAACATTCCACATCCAGGCAATTCCCATTAAGCGCCCCACACTCCTCTTCATGGGCCTGAAGGAGCGGATGGATGGGGAAGCCTCTGCGCACCTTCACTGTGGTTCAGGTGGGTCCCCACATCTGTGCCCAAGTCTTTCCATGTCCAGTGTCTCCCTGTTTGACAAGGAATGGGGTGAACCAAGGCGAGCTCCAGGATCCCAGACCAAGGCGAATGAGTCCTTCAGAGGAGGTTTTAGGAAGCTTTGGTGATCTTTGTGAGGCCTGGATGGTGCCAAGCAAGCGCAGGACCATTCACATGCACTTGCAGTCTGCTTTACCCCTGACACGGGCACAGCCAGGAGCTGGGGACACAGCAATGGGCTGAGACAGGGCACTTCTAATGCCATCAGTGTGGCTTCTCCAACCCACCAGTTTCTGACCCTTCTGCCCCCAACACCAATATCATAGCAGTGGCTGCAAGGGCTCATCTTGGAGGCAGCTTTTCCCTTTGTGATGCTGAGCTCCTAGGAAGGAATAATCACATTATATCCACACCATTGCATGGTGCATTCCATAGAGATTTGTCCCTTTGCGAGGGCCACTGCACCACTCAGGCTGGCGAAACACCCCTCTGGGGTTTGGGTAGAGGGATGGGAGGACCGCTTTGGCCACCTTTGGTTGCCTCTCTTGAGTGCTTCTGCATCTTCTCACCTGGCTCCCACCAGCCATAGCATGATGGTGCTCTCTTTTCCATCTCCTTCACCTCTTGATGCTATGGGCTTCAGGTGCTGCATCCCATCCTGATCCCTCTGCCCTATACCCTGAGCAATGGGTGGTCCTTCTCCCCCCACAGGGACGGTGATCCCTGCACACAGCCCCTCTGCTGGTGCACAAGTAGGAAACAGATGCTTCCCGGCTGCTGGAGCATCGCGCTCCCGGGGCTTACGCAATGAGCCCGTGAATCAGCAGCACATCTGGGCTCCCGAGGAGGCTGCACAGTCACATTTTCCCCTCCATCCTATGTGGATGAGCTCTGAAGCCCTGGGAAGGCAGCGGGCCAGCTTGGCTGGGAAGCATCGGGGAGAGGAAGCTGGATTGGCTTGTCTTGCAGGGGAAATACTAAATGCTGCCGTCAAAAGCTATGCTGTGTCCCTTACTCTGTGTCTGCTTGATCCAGGGGTGAGGAATCAGGTTTGTTCCCTGCAGTGTTCCAGTTCCCCCCGCACTGACCTTGGGTATGAAGCAGAGACATGGAGCATCCTCTCCTTCTCCTCCTCCTGGCTCCAGGCAAGGTTTTCCCAAGCACACAGTGAGAAGAAGGAGCTGAGAGGCTGGGAATGGAGATGGGGATATGGGGATGGAGAAGGAAAGGCCGAAGGTGGAGAAGGGGAGGATAGGGGTTGAGATGGGGAGCTGGGGATGGATGTAGGGAGCCTGGAGATAGAGATGGGGAGGACCAGGGTGGAGATGGGGAGGATGGAGATGGAGAAAGCAAGGCTGGAGGTGGAGAAAGGAAAGCTGGGGTTGATCCAGGTTGGCTGTGGGTGTGAGAAAGGAGAAGGGGCAGTGGGGAATGGTGCAGGGAAGCTGGGGTTAGAGATGGGGAGGCTGGAAATGGAGAAATGGAGGCAGGGTGTGGAGAAGGGGCAGCCTGGCTTGCGTTTGAGCCATGAGGAGGTGACACCAGGCTGAACAGGCACCTTTACCCCCCGGTTATTGGGGACATCCCCCCAGCCCATCACCCAAATCTGCACCCCACATAAGCCCCTGTCCCAGGAGCACTCCTGCCCTCCAGCCCCCCACAGCCCCATCCATGGGGTGATTCTTCACCAGCAAGAGGCTCTTTATTAGCCCAGTTGCACCAGGTCCCAGTTACCACTTCCCCCATCACCCCAGAGCTCCAGGACCCCCCGACAGCCTCACCCCGGGCTGAAGGGACGGACATAGGGAATGCGGTGCTGGGACCGTGGCAGCAGCTCCTGGGGTGATGCTGGCTCAGCCCCGGTGCTGTGGGAGCGGGAGCTGCCGTCTCCCTGCTCTGCACAGTCAAGTGTCACCGCACATCACCGTCACCCTGCACCGAGAGCGGATCGGCCACAAGCAGACAGGACCGGAGGCAGGAGAAGGATGTAGGAAGAGCATCCCTTCCCCCATCACCCTGCTCCTTCCCTTAGCGCTGTCCCTGTCCCCAAATCCAGACCTTCCCCAGGATGCAGAAGGAAAAGCAGGCAGGGGAGGGGGGAGGAAGGTGTTTTCCAGCTGAAACAAAGCCTTGGGGGGCTCCGTGGTTAGCAATTCCCCTCCTGTATTACGGCATTTCCTCCTCGCTTCCCCTCCAAAAGAATGAGAGAGCTGCAAAATGAAGAGATCTCGCTCAGAAGGATGAAGGATAAAGGATTGTGTGGATCCGAAGCTGTCACAGCACAGCCAGCCCCTCCTGCAGGAAAAACTGCTTTTCTGTGGGGAAAATGGGAAAGAAGCAGGCTGGGGAGTTGTGTCCTCAAACCAAGAGCTGGGGCCTTCAGGCTGTGCATCCCAGAGGTGAATATTTGGTCCTTTCCTATGCCAAGAGGCATCACTGAGCCCAAATTGGGCCCCCGGACCTCCTCCCGGTAGGATCCGGCCCCTATAAAGTATTGCATATGGGCCACCACATGCATCCTTCACCTTCGATCGTGTCCTGGTGCCAGCGGGTCCATGGGTGATGGAGGGAAGGGGACACCAATGGGACACCTCCATGCTCCCATTGGATCTCATTATTAATAATGGCTGATCCAACATGGCCCAGCCACCACCATCCTCCTCTCCCTCAAACCATGGGAAGGGAAGGAGGAAAAGACGGAGGCAGGATGTCTCCATCCCGCCCGGATCATGGCCTGTCCTGATTTTTCCATGCAGCCGGTGCCGTTTCCAGGTTATTCTATCTGGAAGCATTGCGCTCCAAATGCAGCAGCAAGCACGAAGGGAGCAGACCTTATGCACAGGGCAGGGAGCTTAGCGTTGGTCTCATTAACCATCAAATCACGGTGAAGCAAGTCATTTTTGTTAGCCTCATCGCAATGAGACCCACACGTAGCACCCAAACTACCCAATCACTGCCAATTCCCATTAATAATTCAATTTCAATTGTTGTCTGTATCATATATATATAATCTATAATAGACCATCTCTAATGCTGTGCTCATCCCTCCTATGACTCTGTGCTCCCTCACAGCCATCATAGCAAATCAAAGCCCCCCCGATCTGTTGCTGGAGGTGCTGAGGGTGGGTTTGTTGCCCTGCTTGGTGCTGGGGAGTCACTGGTGCTCTTTTCGCACCCCGTCAAGCAGGCTGCTGCTGGCACTTGTGTCTCACCAGTCAGCGGATCGGGTTCTGGAATGATCCCCTCTGTATTTCAGGCCTTTATTGACTGATGGAGCGTTTGTAGGGTGAAGCCACCCCATTGCAAAAGGCTTTGCTAGAGCCTGATGGGCTCTGCATGGCCGCTGGGCAGACGGGGCTGTCACATCCAGCGCCGCTCCGCTGACCCTTGGGCAATGCGTTGTTACAGCTGAAACCAGCTAAAAACAGCTCCAGCCAAGACCTCACAAGACCTCGGCCTTTGCCTTGCGAAGACAAAAGCAGTTGAAGCAGTGGCTGCCCCATCCCTGGCAGTGCTCAAGGCCAGGTTGGACACAGGGGCTTGGAGCAAGCTGCTCCAGTGGAAGGGGTCCCTGCCCGTGGAACTGGATGAGCTTTAAGGTCCCTTCCAACACGAACCACACTGGGTTTCTATGCTTAAGAGCAGCATCTCTGCAAGTCCTGCATCCTCCTGCATCTGCAGTGGTCCATCCCACCCTCCATGCTCTCTAAACAGATGAAGATGCTCTTGTAGCCCACTAGACCTCCAACTTCCTTCTGGTCCCCAACAAGGATGCAGGCAACAAACCATTAGTATTTATCATGCTCCTACAGGATTTTTTCCAGCTGAACCCCTGTCTGAGCCAAGCAGGAATGCTAAGCAACAAAGCTCTGGGTTTCTTTCTTTCCCATCTCCCTTTTACTATTATTAGTTGTATTCCTTTAGTTACTACCACCAAATCTGTTGCACAGTGGGGTAAATGCTCACCCACCTCATGGCGAACAGAGCTCAGACACGATGCGCGCCTTCACATGTCCCTGCAAAGAAGAGCTTTAGGCTACCAGATCGGAGGATGGCCAGAGCAGGGATAGCTGGGGAGGCAAAGCAGGAAGGTTTCCTGTCAGGGCTGGGTTGGAGGAGCATAAATCACTGCAGAAAGTGTGAGGCAATGGCAAGGAGAGGGGTTTCTGTGCCTGTCACTTGGAAGCATATGGCTGCTGCTGAGCTCTCAGGCTTATTTAGGATTTAGTGACTATTTGATCTTGTTTAACCCAGATGTTCAGCTCATCACATAATGAGATCCCACCAGAGGAACTGTACTGTGATGCCTCCCAGATAGCCAAGCCCCCCAGAACACAAAGAGGAGAAGAAGCAGCTTCATCAAGGCTGAGCATCCCAAGAGGGTGAGGGTGAGCTGGGGGATCAGACCCAGGTCCTTTGGCATCCTACCCAAGATGCCAGGAATTGTAAATCTGAAATATTATCTTTAGGATTTTTCATCCTAAAATCTGTTTTTTTCATCTTAAAGCACAGAAATCCTGAAGGATTCACCAGAACTCGGATGTGCTTCTTTCCAGTCTCCTTTTCCCTGTGCCAAGGGCTTTCTGTCCAGACAGAGGCACCATTCCCCTTACTCCAGTGCAGGGATTGACCCCTCCACCCTTCTCCTGCATCACTCCATTGCAGGCATCAAACAGAAAAGCAACTGTGAATTATAGAGCAATGGGAAGGAGGGTGGGAAGCACCAGCATCGCATCCCGGAGCAGTGATGCAACATGGAGAACGTGCCCATGGCTGCACTCAACAGATCCTCAGGTTCATGTTGGGATCATTGGACAACGCTTGGAATGCCGGAATGGACCCAATGGGATACATTGGAGATCACATCGCCTGAATTTTGGTCTATATGCACGTCAGCTCCCACTATAGCCTAGGGTGATGGAGGGGGGTCTAGGGCTGCCTGTTCCTATTGCCATTGGAGAAGTGCTAAGTGCTTCCCAGGAGAAACGATGGCTCTTCTGGAGCACTGAATTCCTCTCTCTTCCAAGCTGGCTCGTGCTGTGGGCTCCCCAGAAGCTGGCAATTCCACATCCCGTCCTATCAGAGCAGCTCCAGCCCCCACTGTCAGCGCTGCAGGGTTTAGGCTGGGATCTGAGTTGATCAAGATTAAAGAAAGGCTTTTTCCAGGCTCAGCACTGGCTCTGGCCAGCTCTGAGGCTGGAGCAATGAGCCAAGAGAGGAGGCGAAGCTGATCCAGGCTGGTGGCCTGGGGCAGGAGCTGTGTGCATCCGGACACTGGATGGTGGGAAGATGGGAGGTGATGAATGTGTCCTACCTTAAATGCCTACTGCTTCCTGCTCTGCTGCTGCATCTCCTGCTTCATCTCCAAACCCGCCTGGGAGGACAAATTGTACAGAGCCATCCAAATGACTCCATTAGAAGTGCCAGCACTCGGCCTCCAGCCCTCCATCAGCTGCAAGAAAGCACATCTGGCATCTCTCCACATCGGCCACCGCGTCTTCCATAGGGCATCTTCAAGGTGGAAGCACACAGGAGCGGAGGTGACTGCAGAGGACTTGGTGTGGAGAAGCAACAAAGGGCGGTAGCATCTACCTACACCTCTGAAGGGTCCATGCCAGGCAGCCTCTTGCTGCTTGAAAGCAGTTTGGGTCCTTCGGGTCAGCCCTTACTGAGACAGGATGGGGCTGGCTTCCCTGGGGGGATGCCCGAGGACTCACCGTTGCTTTGGAGATGCAGGAGCTGCACCTCATGGAGGTGCTTTGCTTTAATAGATCCTTGGAAATAAACAACCCAAAGTACTTCTACCAGGTGCAGGCTGGCCATAGGCATGTATCAGTCTTAACTGTGCTGCTTTCCTCATCTAGGGGTTTAATGGCTTCATTGCATTAAAGATCACTGAGGTGGGTTTTCTCTTGCATTGAGGAGACACCCCAGCATTCAGCATCTTTCCTGCTGTGGTGAGGTTGGAAGTGCAGCGCTGGGCACAGCCAAGGCAAAGCTAACGCGGTGCCCTTGTCCTGCCTGGCTGTGATCCCTGTTTTCTCCATGGTTTTCCTTCCCCCACCCGCTCCCTGCACAGTCATTGAGCTCTCCATGAATCTTCCCGAGCACAGGGCTCTTAGAAGGAAAATGCATATCTTGACATTTAATTAAAGAGATGAGAGCGGTACATGAGGGATGCAGAGCACAGAGAGAGCCGTCAGCCGGGTGCCCTTGATGGAGCCTGGGTGAGCTGAATGAGAAACCCATTCCCATTAAGATGCTGATGCACGAAAGCCCCATTGGCTTCATTGCTCTTTGCACTTGGTCTCCCCCTGCTCCATCCCAGGTGATGCCTGGGAGGTTTCCCCAGTGCAAATCACAGCTCATCCTTGCAGAGGGGCAGGAGAGGGATGGAGAATGAGTTAGCCAAATGGGACCCTATGAGCAAGGCAGGCAGCGCAAGGCAGCAGGGAGGGCAGGGGGGCTGCAGGATGACGTTGAGCAATGGGTTTTAGTGGTGCTGCTGCACATGGGGTGCAAAGGGCGAACACAGGAATGCCCGGACAGCACCAGCCCTGCCTGCTCCATGGCTGGTTTTGCGCTAGGACATGGGGTTTTTTAGGTCAAACACTGCAAATGAGGGGTTCTTCCCTTTTTGTCACCTCCTGCAGGTAAACTCCAGGTAGGGAAAGTAACAGAATCCCAGACTCGTTTGGGTTGGAAGGGGCCTTAAAGCTCCTCCAGTTCCAACCCTACAGGCCCTTGTCCCAAGCCCCTCTCCAGGTTCCCTGCAGCCCCTTCAGGCACTGGAGCTGCTCTCAGGTCTCCCCTTCAGGAGCCTTCTCTTGTCCAGGCTGCCCCAGCCCAGCTCTCTCAGCCTGGCTCCAGAGCAGAGCTGCTCCAGCCCTGTGTTTCCCATTGGATTCTCCCCGGGGAACAAAAGCCATGGAGCTGCCCCTGACTTGGCCAAGGTCAGGCAAGGTACCGCTGGAGGTGGGATGCTGCCGCATCAGGCCCTCCCCAGGCTTCAGCAGCGTTCAGTAGAGATGCTGCAAGGCTTTTAATAGTGGACTCCTTCCCCAGCCACCCCCAGCTATGGCACGTGCAGCTCATCAGCTAAAAGGCTGATGTGGGCAGGCAGCCCACGGTTGTTTCTCTAAATAAACCTTCCCCTCCCTGCCTGACTTTCCATCTCTCCGCAATGGGATGCATTTATTCCTTGGGTTCACAGCGGGGCCTGGGTGTCCTCTGGAGCTTTCTCAGCACTCACCCTGCTCCTCTGGAAGGAGCCTGGAACTCGTCGTTCCCTTTGGATCTCTCTCGCTCTTGGCAAAGTTGCTTTATGCCTTGTCCCCCCTGCAATGGAAACGCAGGACACAGTGTGCCCTGTGCTGTGTTGCAGAGTTTGGCAGCAGAGAAAACTCATCTAGTAGGCAAACACGTTGCCATAATCATAATTATAGAATAGTCTGGGCTGGAAGGCACCTTCAAATGTCACCTAGTCCAACCCCTAGCCCCATTGCCCCTTATAAAGTGGAAAATGCCCCCAGACAATGAGTTATAAGCTCTCAAAACCTCTTTTGCTTATGGCCAGGCCTCCCTAGACCCCTTACAACCCAAAGCATTGCTCCTGTGGAAAGGGTAGGTGTGAGCAGGAGAGGGCTGCTGGTGGGACCTCACTTGCAAGAGCCTCTGAGCCCTGCTACCTCCATACCAACAGCATGAAGGCAAATCACTGCTTGACCCCAGCTTGAGAATGAGATCTATCGTGCTTGACTTGACCAGATCACTATGGGGGAGCATCTGTTCCAGCTGTGTGGAAGCAAGTACAAAGGGGGAGGAAGAGAGGAAGAAAGAGGCATGGTACCCAGCCATCTCCTTACGTGCCCTCCACCATGGTCAGTCCACAAAGAGCACGTGGGATCCATACGTGCCCTATGGAGGGGATTGCCTCTGCCCCTCGTGCCCTTGCCCTGGTCGGCAGCACAATGGGCTGGGTGGGTGGCTGATCCCTTGCTCTTGCTCTGTGTCTGTCTGCTCCATCCCACAGTTTGCACACTCAGCATCACGTGTACCACTGCTCCCCATAGCATCTCTTGCAGCCTCCTGACCCTTCCCATCCCTATGTCCTGGCAGAAGCTCTGGATGGGTCCCTGATGCTCTGCAGAAACCAAGTTTTGCTGTTTCACCCCGGAACCATCTGGGGATGAGCTTCCTTAAGAAAGCGCAATCTCCCCTCAGCCTCCCTGGCAAGCATTTATTGCAGTTCTTTTTGCCAAAATAATGCAGTTTCATGAATTCAAAGGCCAGATTCAGCACAAGAAATGACTAGCTGCAGTGGAGGAACAGTAGAGGCATCTTTACCTTCTTAACCATCTGCCCATGGCATCTTGGAGTTAGCAAGAGCAGGCATGTGAACAGCACAGGGCTGAGCATCAGTAGCAATGCCCCATTCCAATGTGGCTGGTGATGCTCTTGCAGGAAAGGTTGGATTAAGGAATGAGATAGCTCAGCCCAGTGGAACCATTTAGTGAGCCCCAGTCACTAAACCAAACCTGTCCCACTCATGGTCCAGAGGAGAGGGACAGAGAAATGCCAACAACAGCTTTCCCAAGAGGCCTTTGTTTGGGATTTGGGCCGCGGCTGGGATGTCAGGAGTTATTTATTGGTCGTTTCTGTTTTAGCCTGCTGCGATCAATAGGTGTGACCCATCGCACAATCCAGTACCAGATCAGCGATCATAGCAGGAGAGCAAATATCTTCCTCTATGTGGTTATGATGCCACATGCTGAGCTGTCCTTCAAGGAGGGGAAGAAAATCGCTCCTCTCACACTAGAGAAGAACTGGCACCTTCCTCCTTTTATTCCTATGGGTTTCCACCAGGCCAGCTCTAGGTGTTTCAATGCTCCGTAAGAAAGACTTCCAGACCTTATCACCTGCTAAAACTAATCCTAAGGACAAATAGCAAATGAACTCAGCAAGCCTGTACTGAAGTGGGGAAAGCAAGACCCAGTTGGAGTACATCTAAGCACTATCTAGGTGTTTGAAGTTCCTGATTACTCTGCTGTGGCTATGGCATCCCTTCATCTCCAGGTCTTCCCTGGGGAGTTATCCACACTTTCCTGCTCAAGGAGGTGTGGGCAGCCCGTATCTTGTAAAAGGGATGTGTTATAGGACACGGTGCTGTTCCAGGTCCATATTCATGGTGAAAACAGATGTTCTGAGGGGTGGATCATGGAGGAGGCGGCAGCATTGAGCATCTGTCAGAGGACCCGCTCCCAAGCAAGGGTTAGGTCTCCAAAGAAAGGGTCCTCACCGAGCACTCACAGCTCTCCAACCCCTGACCCAGTGCTGGCTCTCACTGGGGTTCACCCCATCATGGGACAGGACATGACATTGTTCCCTTTGTCGGTAAAGCAGATCCCCCCATTAGATGAACTGGGACCTCGCACGGATGGAGCTGGGAGACTCTTTGGATCTCATCCAGCAATAAGACCTGAAGATCTGCAGCCTGCGTTCCTCTCAAGCTGCTGTCCTTAAGTAAATACCAGGAGTTATCTTTGATGCCAAGCAATGGAAGTGAAGGCCTCACTGTCCCTCCATGGCTGCCTCAACTTGTTCCTGGAGTGACCATTGCTGGTTGTTGCGGGTAACCTCCCAAAGCTGTTGTTCTGGCACATGGACCAAGGGTGCAGCATCTGCTGCTCCAGGCCCTGAACACTTTATCACCCAAATACATAAGGAGGACGAATGTTTGGGTGCAGGGAGCTGATGGATGGCACAGAGAGATTGCATGAAGCAGGGGGTTGGCCATCTCCAGGAAAGGTCTTTGATAGTCCAAAGTCCTGCCAGCACATGCTAAAGGGCATCAGAGAGCCCCATCACCTTTGCTGTTGGGGACACTGAGGTACCCAACTTAGAAGGACAGTCATTATAAGCCACTGTTCAACAGATAGAAAACACTCTTTATGGGTGAAAACATCCCTTCGCTCTGCTTGGGTGTTTGATTTAATCCCCACAGGAGGATTCTGCATTCCAAAGACGCACATCTGATTTTCCTTGAGGATTGGTAAAATTAGGAGCAAAGTTACAACCTCATCACTGCCCCCCCTCACACACACACACACACACACACAATATCATCTCACTCTCCTTGCAAAGACAAGGATCTCTTTTCCTTTATCCCAGCAGGAATGCACAGGCTCCTGTTCCCATCCCAGATGGCATACCCAAGAGCAATGGCTCCGGATGGACATGTCACAGTCAAATCTCCTTTCTATTTATACAGTGCCCATGACCTTCAGCTGTTGCTGCCTCATGCTAGGCATAGCACAAATGTATTTTAAGGCATCCTGGGGTTTGCTACTGAAAGGTGCCTTGGTTCATTCTGCTTTCCAAGGGGTTGTAGGTGTATCTGCTCCCCATCTTTCCAGAATGTGGCTAACAGCTTCATTATTCCTAGGGTTAAACTTAGTACTTAGAAACACAGATGGGCTCAGTTTAAAGACTGGGAGAGGATCCAATTGTAAGTTGTCCAGCTGGTAAAACACCCTCGCTGCTGAAAAACGGGTGAACTTGGGAATGCAGGCAGCTACATCTTCCCATCGTTGCCTTGCACTGGGCCTGTTCCCAGCTACGCTGACGAGCCATGAACCCCAGAAAGGTCCTCACAGTGCAAATGGTGTCAGGATGTGACCCACACAGCACTTAACCTCCTGTTGCACAAACCCGACCGACCTCTTTACATCTCTGGCCATGAATCAGGTTTCTCAGGCTATTATAAATGTGGAGCTTTCCTGAGTTTCCTTCAATTTTCCTTTGTTCCCTCTGATCCGCAGGCACATGAGCAGGATGCAGGATTGACCCTTGGTGGGATGTGGAGCTCTTTGTGGGGCTTGATTTGATGCATCCCATGCATTGGGTCATGAACCATATTACATGCAATTACACATCGGATGGGCATCAGGTACCATCTGTGTTAAACTGGGCTCGATACCCAGCTCCTGTCCATGGAGAGGAGCACAGAGCATCCTTAGCTTTCACTGCATGGTGTTCCAGCATCAGATTGGACCTTGGTGGGCTTTATATGGCTCAACCATGAGTTGTGCTGGACAACAGCAGGATGCCCTCAGCCTGCCTCCCCTAAGGGCTAGGGGAGATGCTGGTTTATGGCATTTTCCTTCAGGATTGATGCAGGATGGTGATGAGGCAGGGAACAAGGCCTTCCAAGGCTGTTAACCTAAGCTTGAGGGGAGTCTGGGACTTGTAGTCCAGAGACATAGAGATAGAAAGCTCTGCTGGAAGAGCAATTAATACAAAGGCAAGCTCTGTTTGCTGTTCTGGAGGTTTTGGGGAGGGGAAAAGATGAACAGGGGGAGAAGCTGGGACATTTATTGGGGTTCATGTTAAATAAGGAGCCCTTGGGGTGATGCAGTTAGGAAAGAAACCCTGGTTTTAAAGAGAATGAAGGAGGACACCTGAAGATGAAGTCAGTCTGGGGGGCTGAGCCCTGTGTGACAAGGAGGGATTGAGCCTCCCCACTTCAGCAGAGCCTTGGGGTGAAAAACACTTAGAAAAACAATAGTATTTGGTGTTTTCAGCCCAAACCTGCTTTACATTCCCTTGCCTGGCCTTGTGTGGGCAGCACAGTCACCAGAAACACAGGCACCCAGGCGTGATCGGGGAGCACTGAACCATCCCCTTACAGAGGGCTGGGGCTGATCCTCTTCCGGCTCTCATTTAGGGCCCCTGATTTGCTTTCAGGAGGGTGAAATCACTGAAGAGAGTGGCTCAGCTCCAGGCAAAGTCCTGCTGACTTCCAGCAGAACTCAGCCATTGATTCCTGGGGACTGTGCTTCTCCCTGGAGGACTGGAAGAAGCCCAAGGCGGTTGCCTAGGATGCCTGTAAACTCTGGCTCTGCGAGCAGCCTTGTTTAATGAGGACCTTTCTGAATGCATTTTAAGGCGAAGGTCATTCCCGCAGGCTGCTCTCAGGCAAGCAGGCAGCAAGGGGCTGGAGGATCTGCTGGTCGAGGCTCTACCCTCCTTGAAAGGGGTCTGAAAAGCGAGTCAGGAAGCAAGTTCATGATGGTTTCTCCCAAAGAGCCAGAGGTTTCCCCCATGCTGAAGCGAGCCCAAGGTGAAGCTACACAGTGTGGAGCTGGAGGATGCTCATTGACCACCCAGAGACGTGGCGCAGAGCTGCTGAAATAACCCCAGAAATCAATGCTCTGTGCAGTGGGTTTGATGTAAAGGATGCAGCCGTCCGAAAGGAGTGTGGATATGGGCATGAGCAGTATGGATGTTTCTGTCACAGGGAGCTGAGATGGCCAAAGCTCCTCAGTTTCCCACCTCAAATAGCTGGACGTGCACACTTGTCAACACAGACGCCAACTCATACGGGCTGATATCTTATTTGCAAGGGAAAACAGGCAGGATTTGGTATCCAACAAGAGCTGCCACCATAGGTGATGCTAACAGAGACCCTACGCTGTGTCTACCTGCTCTGTCTACCTTAAATACTCCAGGACACCAATACTGCTATTAGACATGGTTGGCTGAACCCAGCTCTAATCAATAGAGCAGCTTGGAGAGCTGCTCACTCGGTGTTGATGTAGACACCAAGCTATGGTCAGCTAATGACACCCAGACACCATGGACAAAAAGCGAGTGCATTCCAAAGCTGGGTACCCAAATGCAGCTGAATCCCAGGCCAGCAAATTCCTCCTAACATCAGCTACAATCTCCTTTGATGCTGTATCAAGGTCTATTTTGACTGCAGAAACCCAGTATCTCAGCAATACCTCTGTGGAGTGACACAAAGGGGAGCAGGTACCCTACATCCCTCCATGCCCTTTGAACACTGAACATGAGTAGGCAGCCAAAAACAGCCCTCAATGCCCAGGTCTTCACTGTTTTTAAAGACTCCCACTGATTTCAGTGGGATCTCAAGGATGGCCCCATAACCTCTTTGACTGTGTGCCCCTTACAACACATCCACAAGGGACACTTACAACACTCCTTCCCCGCTAAACGTGAACCCAAAGCAAACAAGCTGAGCTCTGCTGTGGGCTGGCGTGATGGATGGCAGAGCTCATCCATCATGAGCTGAGAGCTGCGAGCTGCTTCATTTGGGTGAAAGACACTGCGTGGGAAGCAGCCCTGCCTGAGCTCCCAAGGTGTGTAGGAGCCAGCTCGGTTTCATCTCAGCTGATTCGAGCAGCAGTGTGATGCTCCATAGAGAGCAAAGTGCCGGGAGCTGTGGAAGGGGGATGGAGGTTAGGACTCATCTCTCCATTCACTTGTGCAGGGATGAAAGCAGCAGCAAAGCTCTCAATGGGAGCCTGGGAGGTTCTCCACCGGCAGCACTCAAAGAGGGGATAATCTGGAGCATAGAACCACGGAATGGGTTGGGTTGGAAGGGAGCTTAAAGCTCATCCAGCTCCAGCGCCTGCCACGGGCAGGGACCCCTTCCACTGGAGCAGCTTGCTCCAAGCCCCTGTGTCCAACCTGGCCTTGAGCACTGCCAGGGATGGGGCAGCCACAGCTTCTCTGGGCACCCTGTGCCAGCGCCTCAGCACCCTCCCAGGGAACAGCTTCTCCCTTACCTCCAACCTGAACTTCCCCTCTTTAAGTCTGTCTTGGTCTCTGGGCTTGCATCCATGGATTCTCACTTGGAGAAAGCCCTGAGACTTCTTCCTATCAAAACCAGCGTGGCTTCTCTCAATGTCCCTTGAGCATCCATGCTTCAAATTCCCTTGGATATGGGGAGGAAGATTTGACGCAGAACTCCACACTTTGTACAGCACCCCAAAGACCTCAGTTTCTGCTCCTTCTCCCCAAAACCCAGCCATCAGTCCCTCCAGGAGTTTCTTGCAGCCTCCTGAGCCCCCCCCATTTACTTGAAGAGACCCCTTTGGTCTCGAGCATGTTCAACATGCCCTGAAGCTCTATGTGGTGATGAGGCAGCCCTTGGCATTGGTATTTCTGAGCACCCCCAAACCATCTGCTCCACTTTCATCCCTCTCTTGGGTCCCTGTGAGGAGGAGGAGACTCCAGCTGAGAGAAAGGGACAGGCCGCCCACTTGTGCTGAGTAACCAGTGCCAAGTTGGATGCCAGCACAAAAACACACACACACACATACACACACAAAAGCACTTCCACTGAGGTTGCTATGAACAATGGTCTCCTGGTTATTTGCTGTCTTAAAACACATATGCCCTTGGCAGTCCTCCATGGAGAACGGGCCATCCAAGCACTGACCCTTCCACTCTTGGACCAGTATCCAACACTACCAGCTGATGGATGGGGTGTTTCGTCAGTGCAGAGCAGGATGTGATCCCTGCCCTGGATGTTTGCAAGCTGAAAGTAGATCATGGGCCATGGCAGAGCTGTGTCCTAATGGATGGCGGTGAGAAGACACCTCTGTCTCATCAGACTTCATTGCGCACTTGGTGAGCTTGGCCATCTCCTTACACATAACCCCAAGCGCACCTTGTTATCACCTTCCCACCCTTCCTGGGCTGCTGTGGCGTCTGAAAATCCATGGGAAGACTCATGGAATCATGGAATGGTTTGGGTTGGAAGGGACCTCAAAGCTCATCCAGCTCCAGCCCCTGTCACGGGCAGGGACCCCTTCCACTGGAGCAGCTTGCTCCAAGTCCCTGTGTCCAGCCTGGCCTTGAGCACTGCCAGGGATGGGGCAGCCACAGCTTCTCTGGGCACCCTGTGCCAGCGCCTCAGCACCCTCACAGGGAGAACCCCGCTCTGATCATCACCCAGCCACACACCTCCAGGACTGAGCATTAACACTGAGACAGCTGCACACAAGGGCAGATGGGCTCCAGCTCCACTCTCCACCCCTCCAAGGGGCACTGGGATAATCCTGGACATCCTGGGGGGACGGCAGGGGATGAAGAGGGAATCCGCACATAGTCCCCACCCAACAATGGGACATGCCTAGGCTGGGGCAGGGACAGTTCTGCAGCTGAGAGGATGCTCTGAGGATGCTGCAGCTCCATAGCAGCTGTGCATGGACACACAAGGAAACCCAAAACCATGTCAATCTTTCCTCCTAACACTCTCCAACCGTTTTCAGTTCAGGGGGGTTCCATAGGGTGAGCTGTCCACAAAGACACCCATGCAGAGCAAGGGCCTGATGGGTGTACATCTTCCCCACGGACACAAAGGGGAAAGGTCCAGTTCTCCAAGAGGGATAAGAGCCCTTTGCATGTGGTGTGAGTCCATCCTTACTGCAAGGCATTGCCTCCTTCGGCCTGGGTTGAAGCCCAGAGCCTGCAGGACACCCCATAGTTTATGCTCATGCAGCCCTATCCTCTCCCATTGCAATCCCGGTCTTTTCATAAGGATTACCCTGGGACTAGCGCTGTGAAGCAGGTTTTCTGCTCTCCTCCTCCTGCCGCTGCTGATCCCTTTCCAAGCCATCCTTGCAGATACCATCATTTCCTATGGCAGCCCATAGAGGGACATCGCTCTGCCCCTGCTCCTTGTCTTCATCACAGCCCCTCCAACACCTCCACGGACTCTGTTTTCCCTGATTTGCCGAGTGTTTGCTGTGTCTCGATGTGGTTCTCATGCTCCAGCGTCAGATTGCAGCGAGTCCCAGGGAGAAGGTGCCAACTTTAACATATGCCTGAACAGTTCTTTTCAGACATATACAAACTGGAACAATGCCTTGCTGAGAATATGCTTGTTGATGCAATTTGCCAACTGTGGTTTCAGATCTGCTCTTTTCAGCAAGTACCAACTCTGTGGAGACAGTGCAAAAGCTTGGATAGCCGGGGACTGAGGGCGTCTCTGGAATTCTATCTCCAGGCAGGGAAGAGCTCGCAGGGGAGACATCCTAGGGTTGAGCAAAGAGCTCCATCAGTCTCACGGATAAGGGGTGAATGCCCCATCCCTGGCAGTGCTCAAGGCCAGGTTGGACACAGGGGCTTGAAGCAAGCTGCTCCAGTGGAAGGGGTCCCTGCCCGTGGCAGGGGTAGGAGCTGGATGAGCATTAAGCTCCCTTCCAAGCCAAACCATTCCCTGATTCCCTGATTCTATGATCCAAGGCTGGCGGCAGCATGGCAAGCTCCTGTGTGAGACACCCCATACCTTGCATGTGCCCTGCAAGAGGCTGCACCATCATGTTCAGAGGAGACCAGGCTGCCTCTGAGCATGGATGGGACTAATCCTGCTGTGCCCCGGGCACGTCCTCATTTCTGGTGGGGCAGTCACAGCAGGCACGTCTGACTTGACCTCCTCCATCCATCCCTGCTCTCTGCCTTCACCCTGCCAGACCCAGCAGCCCCAAGGACCACCCAGTTGTCCATGCAGGATCTGAACTGCTCCTTTGCTTGGCAGCGCTGGTGGGAAGCAGCAGAGTCCCACCCATAGGAGACAGGGCTCTGCCCCAGGCTCTAATCATAGAATCACGGAATGGTTTGGGTTGGAAAGGACCTTAACATCATCCAGTTCCAACCCCCTGCCATAGGTAGGGATACCTCACACTTGAATCCCGGTCCCCGGAGGTGACCATAAGTCAGTCAGAGGGCTTTGGCTGTCTCCTCCATCCAAGGAGGATCACACATACCCCATGGAGGTCTGCCAACAACAGCCTGTGCGGAGATAGCACACAATCCTATGGGAGCAGCCGAGTCCGGCTCTATTAGCAGGAATAATCCATGACCTGAGCTGCCGTTTCCCTGGGAAGCAGCAGCCGTGACAGCAGCCCCTGCCTCTTCTCCCCCTCTTGAGGTCCCCACCAGGTGAGCAGGGTTGCTGTAACCGCTGCACACCCATGGAAGGGAGTAAGGGCAGAACCAGAGCCTGATGGTGTGCGTTGCAGGACCCAGTGCTGGGGTGAACCTGGGAGCAGGGATACGAGCCACCAACCTCTCCATGTGTGGGAGCGCGGACAGCATCATGAGCTTTTCCTTTTCCTTTTCCTTTTTTTTTTTTTTTCTTTTCCTTTTTTTCCTTTTTTCCTTTTCCTTTCTTTTTCCTTTTCCTTTTTCCTTTTTCCTTTCTTTTTCCTTTTCATTTTTCCTTTTTCCTTTTTCCTTTTCTTTTTCCTTTTCCTTTTTCTTTTTTCCTTTTCTTTTTCCTTTCCTTTTTCCTTTTCCTTTTTCCTTTTTCTTTTTCTTTTTCTTTTTCCTTTTTCCTTTTCTTTCTCCTTTTCCTTTCCCTTTTCCCTTTTCCTTTTCTTTTTCCTTTTCCTTTTCCTTTTTTCCTTTTCCTTTTTTTTCCTTTTCCTTTTTTCCTTTTTCTTTTTTCCTTTTCCTTTTTTCCTTTTTCTTTTTTCCTTTTTCCTTTTTTCCTTTTCCTTTTTTCCTTTTCCTTTTTTCCTTTTCCTTTTTCCTTTCCCTTTTTTCCTTTTCCTTTTTTCCTTTTCCTTTTTCCTTTCTTTTTCCTTTTCCTTTTTCCTTTTCTTTTTCCTGTTCCTTTTTCCTTTTCTTTTTCCTGTTCCTTTTTTCCCTTTTCCTTTTTTCCTTTTCTTTTTCCTTTTCTGTTTCCTTTTCCTTCTTCTGTTTCCTTTTTTCCTTTTCTTTTTCTTTTCCTTTTTCCTTTCCCTTTCCCTCTGGCTCCTCTCATTTCTCCTTGGAGAAGACAACTCCATGCAGGGAACTGCCCTGCTTCAGTGTGAGCCCCTGGCCAAATCTGCATGCCATTTGCATGTCCCTTTGCTAGCTCATCTGAGGGAGTTGGGGAGCTTTGCCCCCTCTGCCAGCTCAGGTCCTTGTCCTCTCCATAGAGTGGGAAAAGAAGCTTTCACTTCCAATATGACTCTATTCCCCCATCCCACCATCACTGGAGACCCCCAGGGGTTCAATCAGTGCCACCCTAAAGGGCTCTGCTCTTAGAGACAGGGGGAACCAAGGACCAAAATGGGTTTTCCATGATCCCAAAGCGGACACAAGCAGATGGACACGGCTCCCACCCCCAGCCGCACACCGTGGGGCTGTCTGTGCCCTCAAACACCATCCACGACCCCAAAACACCCCACACCTCCCCGACTCACTGCATGGGGCTCAGCCCTATGGGAGGACTCTTGTTTGGGAGGGCACGAAAGCAATGAGACACAGAGAGGTTGTGGGATGCAGAGCCACAGCATCACCAGATCCCACGTCCCGGAGCCATGGGGCGGAAAGCGGTGGTGATGGGGAGGTACCCACGAAGCATCCCACCATCCCCAGCCAGGGCTATGGCTTGACCCAGCACAGCCCTGTCCTGTCCGAGTGGCGAGGGAAGGGTTAAAGGCAACGCGAGCAGATCCTGCCTCCATCCTTCCCTTCCTCGCTGTTAGGCTGCCGCTTTGACAGGGGGTGGCGTCGGGGCTGGCCGCCGTTTGCCGCAAGAAGGGGGGGGACGAACGTGGCTGCGAGTGTGTGCGATGGTGACATGTGACAACATGAGATGAGACCCCTCGGACGGGAGCGGCCACCCGGCTGCGGAGCCAGCGCTGCCTGATCCCTGCCCGCTCCGAGCATCCCTGCCAACAGTGAGGATACGGGGAAGGGGCGGGGGGGGGGGAATGGGAATCGGGACTGGGATATGGTGGCCGGGGGGGACATGGGACAGGGTGGGGGTGACAAGGAGAAAGGGGTCCCTTGGGGGGTGGGGGGGATGTGGGGTGAGCGGGGAGCAAGGTGATGCTGGAGCTGCGCTGGGGTGATGTGATTTGAGGAAGGGGGAGGGGGGGGGAGAGATTTTGGGGAGGGAAAAGGGAAGATTTGGGAAAGGGAAGGTTTTGGGGTGGGGGAAGGGAAGATTTTGGGAAGGGAGGTGGAGGAGGGGCTGCCAGCGCCGATGTCTGGTGCGATGGAGAGGAGGGAAGCTTGTTTGTGCCTAAAGTCGCAGCTGCCTGGATTTTGCCCCTTGGGGCCGTTTGGATATGACAGCATCCCAAAAATAGAGTGCAAGGAAGGGAGGGAAAAGGGGGATGGGGGGCCGGACCTGTTTGCCAGTGCCCAGCAGGATCAGGTCATATCCATATCCCGCTCCCACCCCTTTCCCATCTTCTTTCATTTATTTCTTTATTTCTTTGGCAGTGATGTCAGGGAGGGGAGCGGTGGCTGGGGATGGAGGGGGGGCGGGATGGATCCATGGATCCAGGCAAAGGAGGTTGCTGGCGGCCGAGTGATTAACGTGCTGGGAATTATGTCGGGAATTATGTCATCTACTTCGGTGCTGGGTGGCCCTCGCCCAGCAGCGGTGGGGAAGGAGGGAATGAGGAGGACATGGGGGGACATCACAACACGGGGCTCCCCGCTTAGGACTTCACCCACGGAGGCACCGGTGCCTTATTGGCTTTGTAAGGATGTGGGCATTGAGTGTGTCCCCCCCACCCCGACCCATCGCAACCCTCAAGCCATGGGTGCTCCCCAGGGTGCCCCTTGGGCCCCATCCCCATGCAGGAGAGGAGCAAGCTGTCGCTCTTCCCAATGGCTCATCCTGCTCGCAGCGGGTTTGGAGCAGCAGAGAGGGTGCTGTGATGAAGGAAGGATGAAGGCAGGCGGCCCCTCTGCCAGCTCCCCGGGAGAGAACAGGGCTGGAGCTGCTGCACTGCAGCAGAGAGCCCCATGCAGGGCTGTGGGTGTGCCTGGGGGAGGACATGGACCCCCCCCCCGGCACCCCATACACTGCTTGGAGCTATAGGGAGAGCTTGGGGACCTGTGGCTGCGAGCAGCTCCCCCCCAGGCCGGCTGGTCCCTCTGCTCCAGAGGAGAGCATCAGGGCTCTGGGTGCTCCACAGCTCCTTGAGCAGCCCCTGGGCAGCCCCTGGGCAGCCCCTGGGCATTCCCTGGCTCTTCCCTACATGCATGGGTAGCTGGGGAAGAAGGGCAAGGCCTGCAGCTGTGCCAGGCTTGGGTCCCTCTTCTCTCTGCTCTGCACCCTGTGCAGCCTTGTGCAGCTGCACGCAGCTCCATGCATCCCTGCGCAGCTCCGTGCATCCCTGTGGAGTTCCGTGCATCCCTGGGCAGCTCCATGCATCCCTGGGCAGCTCCATGCATCCCTGGGCAGCTCCGTGCATCCATGTGGAGCTCCATACAGCCCCGTGCAGCTCCATGCAGCCCCGTGCAGCTCCATGTAGCCTCATGCATCCCTGTGCAGCACTATGCATCCCTGTGCAGCACCATGCATCCCTGTGCAGCTCCATGCATCCCTGTGCAGCCCCATATAGCTCCATGCATCCCCGCGCAGCCCTATGGAGCTCCATGCATCTCCATGTAGCTCCCTGCAGCTCCATGCAGCCCTGTGCAGCCCCATTCAGCCCCGTGCAGCCCCATTCAGCCCTGTGCAGCCCCATGCAGCCCCATTCAGCCCCGTGCAGCCCCATGCATCCTGTGCAGCTCCATAGGGCTTCATGCAGCTGCATACAGCCCCATGCACCATGGTAGAGGGTCAGGCAGCGCAAGGAGCAGGCAGAAGCACACAGGAGGGCTGAAGAGAGATGCAATGGAGGTAGGAGGGGTGGGCAGACGCTGTACCAGGGCATGTCCTGCCCCACATCACAGTAGGCAGGAGGGGGAATGCCAACAGCATCTTTAATTCAAGCTGGGGGATGCCACTGGCCCCATGGGGTAACCTTTGGCAACCCCCTTAGCTCCCCTGTGCTCTGCTTCCAGCACCCTCCAGCGCATCCTTCATCCTCAAACCCTCTCCATCAGCGGATTATGCCAGCAGCTGAGCCCTCGGGGGAGATGCTGGCATTAAAAGCAAGTGCAGGAGCTCAAAGCACCCCCAGCCTGGAGTAGCCAGGGGTGGGAGGCTCCTGCATCACCCATCCCCTTCTCCGTGCAGAGAACCATGGGGTTTGTTTATGTGTGGCCCTGGTGTGAGCGGTGATGTGCCGTGGCTATATATAGATGTGATGCTGTCATCCCAGTTCAGCCTGGCTGGGGAATGTGTTTGCTGCAAAGGTTGGGAAGGGAATGGTCTGAAAACAGGCGCGATTCCGTGTCCGGGATCCCGCAAGGGAACCGGGAATGTTGTCCCGAGCCTTGCGATGACAATGGGGCAGAGGAGGAATGGGCGAAGGGATTGAAATTCCCCCCCACCCACCCATTGGCTCCCTGTTGTAGGGGTGAGAGTTTAGAAAGCAACGCAGCGGCGTGTGTGCCTGCATGGGCTCCATACAGGGATGAAACTCCCTCCTCCTTGAACTCTTCTTTTCTGGGTCACTGGGCTGATATCCTAAGGGAACAACCCCTCAGCTTCCAAATCCAAAAGGCAGAGGTAGAAAAGCATTGGAAAGGACAACATCTGGTTGGAAAAGGTACTCGGGAGACCTTGCCCTACTAAAGATAGGGGTGGGAGAGATCTATGGGGGCTGCAACATCAGCCCTGGGTACCCACTGCAAGAGCATCACCATGTCGTGGTGCAGGATGAGGGCATCCCTTGCTCACCCATCCATCCCCAGAGGACAGTCCCCTGCCTTGCAAAGGGAGGCCGATGGGGAGGGTGTTTTCCAGATGCACTGTGCAAACCACGTAGCATCAGCAGAAGCAGTCACTGCCTGATAACTCCGTGTGGAGCAGGATAAACCGGGATAAACCGGGATGCTGAAAGTTTCTAAAGGGACTCATGTCCTGATGGGGAGGCTGAAGAGTTAAGAGGGAGTTGCTGGAGCTGTTGTAGGGCTTAAAATGTGCTGTCTCAGGAAGGGGAACTGATCACACCAGGGAAAGGCCAACCATGGCAGGGGCTGTGAGAGAAATCCAGCAAACAAAGGGTGAAAGGAGGAGCTTTCTTGTTTCCCTTTGCCAAGGATCTTTCCCCATTAGTCATTCCTGTCACAGGAGCTGGCAAACACCCTCAGTATTTGAAGGATCTCAAAGTGGAATGGAGGCACAGATCCAGGAGCCCCATCATCCCTGCCCTGCAGGCTATAGGGGGAGCAGGCAGGGATCCCCGCATCCCGTCTGCCTCACCCAAGCTTCTCATTCATAGGTAAAGCCTTTATACCCCGTGCTGGGACACCGGATTCCTCCTTTGCTTGTACTTTCTGCAGCCAGGGAGTCCTTTCCATGCAGGATGTGGTGGTACCAGGAGCCGTGGGTAGGATGTGATGCTCCATCCTGGAGGTGGTGGTGGTGGTCTGAGTGCTTTGAGACCCTACAATAAGCAGGGTACCACATGGCCCATATGGTACCCAGCAGGGAGCAATGTGCACCCAAAACTCATCTCTCCCATCTTGGAGACCATCATCATGGGGGGACAAGACCACACTGATATCCTCCATTGTTTGGAAGCCAAGGGATGGACTTGAGCCTTTTGCTACTGTTCCTGCAGGAAAACATCTTGGTGGGGCGGTGGGTGAGAAGGACATCTCCTTCCTGGGTAAAGGTGGGACTTGATGATCTAAAGGTCTTTTCCAATCTATTTGATTCTGTGATTCTGAGACTTACAGTGGGGATGCCAGAACAGGAGGGGAGCAGGCAGGGAGAGCACGGCCAGGAGGAGGTCCACCTTCCTGGTGCACAAGAAGGTCCACACAGGTCCTTGAACAGCAAGGGAAGCAAACCCAGGTGTTAAAGCAGCTATCAGGGAAGAGGGAGATGCTTTAAGCCTGATAATCCAAGGTTGGCTGGAGCCAAGAGCTCTCTAGGCAGAGGGAGCTGAAAGTCCCCTTGACCTGATGGAGGAGTTGCAGAAGCTCCTGCTTCGTCTCAGTAGCTGCAAGGCTGGATTCAGGCTCCCAGTGATCTTCACTGAGTTTTACCCTTTCAGATTTGTTTTTGCGCTGAATGTGTGGATCCTGCTGGTTTCATCTGGCCCCTGGGCCAGGAATGTGAGTTTTGTCTGAACTTGCTGGAGTTTGACCCAAAACGAGACCTGGTGGCCAGGTCTCTGCTTTCTGCCTTCTCTTTGTTGACTGCTGTGGATGGCACCTTCCTTCTCATCCATGTGTGTTGAGTTGTGGAGTGGTCACAGGGGCTGGAAACCTTTTGGGTTGTAGATAGAAATAGGAGAGGCCATGGGATAACGTGATTGCAGCAGCTGGAGCCTCACTGGAGCAGGTAGCCCATGGGCAGCTCTTATGTGCAGAAGGGTCTATGATGGCTGAACCTGCAGCCTGGGCCAGCTCAGACATCAGAGAACCCCTCCAGCACTTGGTTCTTATGGGATTTATCCAATGAGCTGAGCTTTCCCTTTTGCTCCGTGACTTCTCTCTGGTTGCTTTCTGAGCCTCTCCGTGCCCTTTAGCATCTCCTGTCACCCTCCTCGCTCTCACCACCCACCCAACAGCCACCTCCGGCCTTTCCATCCTCATTCCATCAATGCAAACCAAACCCACATCCCTCATCCTCGCCCCACTACGGAGACAAGAGAGTCTCCTTTTCCTTCGGGACCGAACCCCGATCAAAGGCCAGTGGGATGCTCCAGGTTTAGGCAGATGAAACAGATCCTGTTCTCTTTGTAGGAAGCTCAGAAGGAAGATGATGATATTATTAACACAACCAAGCTCACAAATATTTATCAGCTGGAGAAATAGACGGGCTCAGAAGTTGCCAAGGAACATAACAAGAGGAGCTTTTGAATAAATACATGTGCGTCTGCGGGTGATGAATTAACCAAATCCCTTGGTACGAGGCCCAAAGACATGTTTTCCTCTGGAAGCCCAGCACCAGGAATAACAATAACGAACCAAGCCAGGAAAATAAGCTGGGATAAGCAATTTCTGACCGTGTCCAGCACCTAGTGAATCCGGGGGCAGATTTGATCCCTAATAGGAAGCTCTGGAAGCGGAGCAATGCCGTGTATGCCAGGGACAAGACAGGAAGGAGAATGGAATGGGGAGGGTTGTTTAACAGGGGAGCTGAGAGCAAGCCCAGTGCACTTGGTTGGGTTTCATCCTGTATCAATGGGCCTCTCCTATGTACCTATAGGACCGCTCTTCTCTATAGGTCCAGGTTTTCAAGATACCTTCTTGTACACCCCATAGAACCATAGAATGGTTTGGGTTGGAAAGGACCTCAAGATCATCTAACCCCAAGGCCCCTGCCATGGTTCTCCATGGCTCTCCCCTCTGCCCCAAGGCAGCAGGGCACATTGGACCTCTTCCCCTCCAAACCAGGAGGCTACGTCCCAGAAATCCAGTGGGATCATTGCTTGCCCCAGCCGGCCCATGCATGGCCTGCACTCTCCAGATGGCCAGGGTTTTCCTGTCACTAAATCCTGCTAAATCACAGCATCCCAGACTGGTTTGGGTTGGAAAGGACCTGAAAGCTCCTCCAGTCCCAACCCCTGCCACGGGCAGGGACCCCTTCCACTGGAGCAGCTTGCTCCAGCCTGGCCCCATCCCTGGAGGCACTGAAGGATGGGAGCTCACGTCCATCTCAGTGCCCTGCAGACACTCTGGAGACGATGCACAAGGGGAGGTCAGAGCTTTTATTAGCCCAGCTTCTGGAGCTGGAAAAATCCAGCCCATCTTTCAGGCACAGGAGCTCATCTCCTTGTCCCTGCTTTCTAATTATATCAGTTGATCTAGTGCACGCACGCCCCGCTCCCCATGGACCGCTGCCTTCATTAAGCCCCAGCTCTGCCCTTCGCAAGCACTTGGAGGCACAGCCAAGCCGTAAACCATCCCACCTGAGACGCTGGGAATGGGAAGACCATCCCACCTCAGGCATTTCCCTGCAGTGGGGTCTTCTGCCTCCAGCAGTGCAATGGGACAAGGACACATTTGCATTGGCCAGACCATGCATCTCTACCCTGTTGTTGTCCACCCAGTGTGATTGCTCCAAGCTGCAAAGCCAGGGAGAGCTGTCCCTGTAATGGGAAGCAGCTGGGATGGCTCAGAAAGGCCAGGACAGAAAGGAGAGGATGAAAACATGCCCAAATCCATCAGGGGTGCTGAGCTGCACTCCTATGGTCTCCTGCATTACACAGAGTGGATCCACACCTCCCATGGCTCTCCTGCTCCATGCACTGTGGTCCTGCTCTCCCTGCCAGGGCAGGGGGGCTCTAGGAAAGACCAGGATGAATTTCTCCCTCCCCAACACATACATCTCTCAAAGGGCCTTTAGGAGAAGCCAGAGCTTCCCCCAGTTTCCGCTCACCATAGGCGTAAATCCCCACCTCCAGGAGCGAGCCGAACACAGCCCATAAAGCACAGCGCTCGTGCCAGGCTCGGGGAGACCCTGATGCTCTCCACAGCATCCAGCTCCTCCTTTAATGGGAATCATAAATCACTGCTGCCGAGCTGCTCCCTGGCCAGCCATTGCACAGCAGGAGTTTGCCCTCCTCTTACCTCCCATCTGCAGGCTGCTGCGCTCTTCCTCCCTACCTATGGTTTCCCAAGCCGGGATGCAGCCGCATTTGCACAGCCCAGGGGTTGATCTCTTTGGGAATCGGGATGACCCCACCAGCCAGGAGCGGGTTCCGCAGCGCTGTGTCCCCAGTGGGAAGTCTGTGCTCTGCTACTGGCATTTTGGGTCATCCTTAGCACGTTCCTTAACGCTGCAGACCTCAGTTTCTCTCTGCTTGGCTGCACTGCAGCCCCACCAGCCCATAGCAGCAATGGCTGAGGATTGTACTGAGTGGGAACTAAACTGGGAACTATAAGATCCCAGCCTGGTTTGTGTTGGAAGGGACCTTAAAGCTCCTCCAGCTCCAACCCCTGCCACGGGCAGGGACCCCTTCCACTGGAGCAGCTTGCTCCAAGCCCCTGTGTCCAACCTGGCCCTGAGCACTGCCAGGGATGGGGCAGCCTCACAGGGAAGAACTTCTGTCTTATATCTGGCCTGTAATTCCCCTATTTCAGCTTGAACCCATCACCCCTTGTCCTATCACTGCAGCCTCTGATGAAGAGTCCCTCTCCAGCATCCTTGTAGCCCCCTTCAGACACTGGAAGCTGCTATGAGGTCTCCACGCAGCCTTCTCTTCTCCAGGCTGAACAGCCCCAACTTCCTCAGCCTGTCTTCATACAGGAGGTGCTCCAGCCCCTGATCATCCTCGTGGCCTCCTCTGGACTTGCTCCAACAGCTCCCCGTCCTTATGTTGAGGACCCCAGCCCTGCACACAGTGCTGCGAGTGCAGTCTCACCAGAGCAGAGCAGAGGGGCAGGACCCCCTCGACCTTCGGCTCACGCTCCTTTTGACGCAGCCCAGATAAGAGCTTTGCAAACCCAACCTTGTGGCTATAGCAGTGATTGTGTGACCCCGCAGAGCACGAACAACCTCATCTCCCCCGCGAGCCGCAGCTCAGGAGGGCTGTGCGACAGCGCTGGGACCGGCCAAACCAAGCCCTTGACATTCCTCAGTGCCAGCCCAGGGCTTTGCCTCCCCCTCCGCGCTCGCAGGGGCCCCGAGTGGTTTTTAATAATAACATTAAAGGAAATAAATCCCTGAGCAAACAAAGCCAGGCCCCGCGCCCGCCGGGACAGCCAGCCCTCCCCAGGGGCAGCAGGTGAGCTGCATTCCTGACGGCTGGAAAAGAAAGGAGGGATTATTTCCCTCTCCTGCAGTGAGCTGGGTGAGCGGTACCAGCCAGCCTAGCTGGCAGCACAGGACCTGGGGAGAAACGAGCACAGCCTCAAGCTCCAGACGTGAGGAATGGCGGCATTGCTTTGTTAAATACATTTCCTCCTGTTGGGTTTAAGGGGGTAAAAGGGATCTGTTTAGTCTGAAAACAAGTCCTACAAGTCCCACGAGCAGCTTCCCCATGCTGTGTTTCCCCCCATTGCCAGCACAGCTCTCTCAGCATCAGTTGTGTGGATGCATCCCCTCGGAGGTCATTCCTCAAATTCCTTCTTCAATGAACTTCCCATCAAAAGCAGACTGAGCTGAGCTCTTAGGCAGAAGCTCTTCCCTGTGAGGGTGCTGAGGCGCTGGCACAGGGTGCCCAGAGAAGCTGTGGCTGCCCCATCCCTGGCAGTGCTCAAGGCCAGGTTGGACACAGGGGCTTGGAGCAAGCTGCTCCAGTGGAAGGGGTCCCTGCCCGTGGCAGGGGTTGGAGCTGGAGGAGCTTTAAGCTCCCTTCCAACACAAACCAGGCTGGGATTCTATGATCAATCTGTCGATGTCCTTCCCCTCCTCCTTAGCAGAGAAGCTGAGGACGTGACAGTGGTTATAGCTGGTTATAGCCCCGGCTTTGGCCAGGGCAAGGAACCAGGAAAAACCCTTTTGCTCCAGTCCCCCACCCTTGGCATGGGGGTGAAAAGCAATCTTGCACCCTTCAAGGTTTTAAAGAGCAGCAGAGATCTGGGCTGAGGAATAATGTTTCCCTGGGCCAGCTGCCAGGATAAAACCAGGGCATCTGCCAGCTCCGGAGCAAAACTCCCATCCCGAAGTCCAGCACAAGATTACAGCGCACATCCCTTTCCTCTGAGGGAGAGCAGGCAGGCGATAACACCAGCCCCCACCACTGCCTCCCACTGCCACCCCTTGAGCATCCCAGCAGGGGCCATGTCTCTATTTCAAGCCCCATTGCAGGAAGAAGAATAAGAAGAATAAGAAGAATCCCTTCATTTCCTTCGGACACTTATCCTCAGAGGATCTTGATCCCGGGGGCGAGTGACACAAACACCCTTTAAATCCATCACAGCAGGCTTAGGGAAGGATTAGCTGATGTCCTCTGCAGGCTTTATGCCAGCTCCGGGTTGGAGCTGGTCCCTCAGCCCCACGTCCTACCCCGGTAGCCCCATCCAGCTTCAGGCTTGCATTTCCCAAAGGAGATGCTTGCAGGCAGAAATGAAGCAAGCCTGGCTCTAACTCCCATTGGGATATTGCTGCATCCCAAGCAAGCCCAGGCTGGCAACTCACTTCCCAAAGTGGCAATCGTGTTTAATTGTGGAGCTGTTGTGTGGGTCATGGATGTGGATGCGCATCACCTCCTGCCCTCTGCCTGCACTGTGGCCAGGGAGGTGAAAGGAAAGCTATTCCCAGGCTGTTTGACCCTGACATTGCAGCAGAGGGGAGAAACCCCCCTTCTCCCCTCTCTTCTTTGGGGATGTTCCCTATGGAGCAGCCCAGATATTCCCCAATGAAGAACTGACTTCCCTCTCTCATCCCAACCTGGCTGGTGAGCACCATCCCTCTGTCATTCCCTTCATGTTTGCAAGCAGTTACTTGGATCACTTCCCATTCTTGACACTTTTCCTCCTTAAGTTGTCTCAGCAATGCTTTTCCCCCCTTAGCTCTGTTGCTACCCACTGCAACCCCTCCTCCTCATCCCATTTCCCACCCATGGGGGCTTTTTGACCCCCCAGCTCTCACAGATCCTCCCAGAATGGCTTTCCTCCAGCACAGGCGAGCTTGCATAATAGCTGGTGACACCTTAACTTCATTCCAATCGATCTTGTTCGCTAATTAGCTGATTGCAATAATTGGCAGGAATTACCTTGGGGAATTCTGCCTCCCTGCGGGTTGGCGGTGGCCAGTGTCTCAGGTAAGAGATGGGAATCACAGCAACGGGACAGTTCTTGCTTCCAGGGGTGCCTCTTACAGGTATCCCTGTGTCTTGTAGAGATGCAGAGGAGTTCCAAGAGGGGAACAGTAATTTTTAACTCCCAGAGTGCCTGAGAAGCACCGAAACTCCAAGCATATCATACTGCAGAGCCTGAATTGGATTAAGGTGCCTGTTTACAGCATGAAGCGATGACTGGATGCGACTCTTTGCTCTCCCTCAAAATGCAACTGGAGATCACCCAAATACTGGGTTAAAGATAAAGCAAATGAGGTAGCTTTTCACAGAGGGCATCGTTCCCTTGCAGAAATCACTGCTAGATATTTGTGGAGGACAAAATGCCGTTGGGTTGGGTGAGGAGGGACCAGGAGTCATGGAGAATGAGTGCCCTCCAATGGCATTAAACCATTCAGGGGGTCCAAAGGCAACCTCAAGTATGAGGTATCCCTGAAAAGCTTTGTGGGAGGGGAAATATGGGGAAGGATCAGTGAGTTTCTCCTGTTCCTGGGCCTGTTTTCTCTAAGCATCAGCTGCACAGGGAGGGTGAAAGCTGGGAGGACCTCCATGGATCCCAGCTAGAAACACCCCTATCCCAGCCCTTGGCACCCAGTCAGATCCATCACTTCACCATTCTTCCTCATACACTTCAATGCTAACTCAGACTCATTTCCTAACCAGAATAACCACGTCACTCCAAACCAAAGCACCTCACACTGTATATTCCCATCTGTGAAGCTGCCTGGGTCATCTAATACATCCTGCCCCATGTGAAGCTGAAAGAATCTGCAAAGTCCTCTTTTGCATGAGGCATCTATTTATATTGACAGCCTCCCACGCTCCATCCCTCCAGTCCTGCATCACTTTCTGCCAGCTTCAGATGCATCACTCTGCCTCTTCTTCTTCCCCTTTGCCTTCAATATTGTCCTGCGATTACCACCATCCCCACCTTCTGGGATCAGAAACCCCAGGACTTCTAGAGAGGATGAGCATCACCCCTCATCCTGCTTCTATGGGGCTCTTGGGAGCAAATTAATCTGAGCCCACTGTTTAAAAACGTTTATCCCTAACCCATGCCATTTAGTGCCTTCCTTGGTTACTAATGGCCTAGAAAGCACTTGGTTGCCCCTGTGCAATACAAGGACACCAGCCTGCTTTTGCCAGAGCCAGAAGATAAATTATTGAGCGTTTCTGCCTATTCTCTGTTGTTATCAGCAATTTCCTGATCTCCAGCTTGGGGATGGGGAGCGCTGCTGCAGCTCAGTTATTTCACTGCTCTTCATCCTGCAGCAATCAAATCGAAAGTGGCTTCCTCCCTTGTCTGTGAAGCTCCAGGAGAGATCTGATATGGGCAGCGTTTAGGATGGGGATTCATTCATTGTAAACTGAATGGCAGAGTAAACGCCATGATCTTCTGCAGTCAGAATAGGAACAAGCTCCTGTTCTGGTAACCAATGTTGGTTTTTCTATAGGGGAGAAAAGACAGCCCAAATGTAACTGGGGTCTCCAAGACCCTTTGACTCTCTGATAGTGTTGCCAAAAGGCTATATGGTTAGCCAGACCTTTCATTCTTTCTTTCAGGAGGGTGATGTTATTAGCTGATATTCCTCCATGGGATGCATGCATATCAGAAACAGGTCTCCACCACATGTAACACCATCAGTCACTGCCAGCAACCCCGGCTGCAGAGCGCTGTCACCTTGCCGTCTGTGTGGGTCACAGGGGGTCCATAAGGAATCCCAAGGCCAAGAGTCACGGTCACAGCAGATGCAACCCATCTCTGAGCCAGGTTTGCAGGTTGGCATCACCTGAGGCTCCCGGTACCCTCTGTAACCATCTGTGATGTGCTCTGAGCACTTGGCAGAGGGAGAAAGCGGGTTGTGGTGGGTACTAAGGGAGATCCTGGGCTTGCACTAGTCACTTGGTGGCTGAGTTTCCAAGCACACAATCATCAAATCCCAGCCTGGTTTGTGATGGAAGGGACCTTAAAGCTCATCCAGCTCCAACCCCTGCCATGGGCAGGGACACCTTAGAATCATAGAACCATAGAATAGTTTGGGTTGGAAAGGACCTCAAGATCATCCAGTTCCAACCCCCCTGCCATGGGCAGGGACACCTCACACTAAACCATCCCACACAAGGCTTCATCCAACCTGGCCTTGAACACTGCCAGGGATGGAGCACTCACAACCTCCCTGGGCAACCCATTCCAGTGCCTCACCACCCTAACAGGAAAGAATTTCCTCCTTAGATCCAATCTAAACTTCCCCTGTTTAAGTCTGAACCCGTTACCCCTTGTCCTGTCACTACAGTCCCTGATGAAGAGTCCCTCCCCAGCATCCCTATAGGCCCCCTTCAGGTACTGGAAGGCTGCTATGAGGTCCCCACGCAGCCTTCTCTTCTCCAGCCTGAACAGCACCAACTTCCTCAGCCTGTCTTCATACGGGAGGTGCTCCAGTCCCTGATCATCCTCGTGGCCTCCTCTGGACTTGTTCCAGCAGTTCCATGTCCTTTTTATGCTGAGGACACCAGAACTGCACACAATGCTCCAGGTGAGGTCTCCCAGGAGCAGAGTAGAGGGGCAGGATCACCTCCTTCGACCTGCTGGTCACCTTCCACTGGAGCAGCTTGCTCCAAGCCCCTGTGTCCAACCTGGCCTTGAGCACTGCCAGGGATGGGGCAGCCACAGCTTCTCTGGGCACCCTGTGCCAGCGCCTCAGCACCCTCACAGGGAAGAGCTTCTGCCTAAGAGCTCATCTCAGTCTCCCCTCGGGCAGGTTCAAGCCATTCCCCTTGGCCTGGCCCTACAGGCCCTTGTCCCAAGCCCCTCTCCAGCTTTCCTGCAGCCCCTTTAGGCACTGGAGCTGCTCTCAGGTCTCCCCTTCAGGAGCCTTCTCTTGTCCAGGCTGCCCCAGCCCAGCTCTCTCAGCCTGGCCCCATAGGAATGGAGCAAGAAGCGCTCAGACCCATCCAGGAGGTCTCAGCAGCACAAGGGGCTGGGGCGATCTGTGATGCTGCAGCAGAGGGGTGAAGACCCCTGGCAGCTCATAAAGAGACTGCATCAGATCTGGCCAGGAGATGCATACCCCATTTTCACCACTGCGGAGGAGTGCTGCTGCTGGATCTGTCATTGAAAGCTCTGCGAGGGATGAGTGGTGTGCGTGGGGGCAGCTCCCTCGGTTGGTCTATAGGAAGAATTGGGTGAGGACATGGGACACGTCAGGGAGGAACAGACCCAGGCAGGGAGCAAGAGCAGCAGGAGAAGCTGAGGTTTGCTTTTGCGTTTGTATTCCGATTGTTTGGACACAATGAAATGCCCTCCTCCTCTTACCCAAAAAAAGCCACATCCCAAGAGGCATTGAGTGCTGCTGAACCCATTGAGAGCACATCAGGGTTGAGCCTTTTTAACGCAAGGAAAGAAAATAAACCCAAAGACAAAAAGCTATTCTGGAGGAGGGGAAGGGAAGGAAGTGGTTCCCTTAATATCAATGACAGCCCTTCCTTTAACCCCAGCTGCAGCGTGGGTTGGGTGTTTGCATCAGCAGGACCAAGCAGGGCAGGAGATGTAAGCACATCCTTTCGCACCTTTCTTTTAGTGGGAGAAGGCCTCAGTGATCAAACCACAGAGCCTTGGGCAGGTTGGGTTAGGACCATGAGGATCGGAGTGCTGGAGAGGGGACACCTCTTGCTGGGAAGGGTTGAGTGGGATAGGATGGGATCCTGCGTGGAGAAGGGAGCTGGCTGGCCCCAGAGCTCCCCAAGCTGTTTGCGTGTGGCTTCAACACATGGACCTACTCCTCTATCCCATCTCCTGTGGTCACCACCCCTCTTGCCAACAGGACCCCATGTCTTTGTGGGCTCCTGGGGTGTCCTGGTGGCTATTGGAGGCTGTGTTGCCCCTGGCCGTGATCCCAGATGGACAAACTGCTGGTCCCCCCATCTCTGAAACAACTGGGGTTGTGTCTTTCCTGCTCTTCTGCTCTTTAGCTGGAAACACCAAGCGAGAAGGGACCTTTGAGCCATTTCCATGTGGGGCTAAAGCTCTGGAACTTGGGAAGGGATGGGGAGGACGTTGGGCTGGAGGAGGGAGTGGATTTTGAGCCGGAGACAGCTGAAACGGAGCTTGGTGGGGATGGACACACAGAAGGTTGGAACTGGATGATCTTAAGGTCCTTTCCACCCAAACCATTCCATGATTCTGTAAGGTCCTGCTTTCTGCTGGACACCTTTTTGTAGTGGAGGAGGGTGCCTGCAGGCATAGAAAACCCCACTGCTAGGTCTGAGCCCCAAAAGGGACCCCATCAAACCGCTACAGAAGAAGAGGATGAGGATGCTCATCCACCCTCCTCTCAAGCCCACTCTGCTGGGATGCGGGCGCATCTCCCCTCCGTGCCACCACCCTGCACGCCTGTGAGGACAGGGATGTCCCTCCGAGGATGCCCAAGCGTCACTGTGGAGACGACCACACGGGCTGTTTGGGCAGAGAAAGGCCATTGCCCCACATCCCTGTGATGTGCCGCAGGAATTTGTGGTCTGTGATGGGTGAGTCAACGTGAATGGGAAGAATCCGGCTATTTTAAGACCACTGACATGGGGGGGGGGGTGGTTAACCCCATTCCCTCCTCCCACAGCAGTGCCTTGCTGGTGTTGCAGCCACCTCAGACCAGGACCAGACAACAGCATAGCTTATCAATGCAACACTGACATTGGCAGTAATGGCTCTTCAGAGACAGTGCCAGACTAGAAGCAGGAAAGAAAACCCCACAGCCACAGGATTATGAAGCCTGCTTTATGTTCCCCCAATACACTCATGGACATGGGGAGACTGAGCTGAGCTCTTAGGCAGAAGCTCTTCCCTGTGAGGGTGCTGAGGCGCTGGCACAGGGTGCCCAGAGAAGCTGTGGCTGCCCCATCCCTGGCAGTGCTCAAGGCCAGGTTGGACACAGGGGCTTGGAGCAAGCTGCTCCAGTGGAAGGGGTCCCTGCCCATGGCAGGGGTTGGAGCTGGAGGAGCTTTAAGCTCCCTTCCAACACAAACCAGGCTGGGATCAACTGTATGATTGCAATTTGACTTTGTGCATTTTGCACTGGCTCATGTTTGATTTCTGGTCCGTAAACTTGTCAAGCTTCCCCTTGGATGCAGGTACCCACTGAGCATCAACTACACCCCACAGCACGTTGCTCCCCGGTCAGCTACCACCCCACAAGGAAGGGGTTTCTTCTCTTCCCTCCTAATTCCTTCCTTTGCCTGCTTCCTGACGGCTTTTGTCTAAATGCTTCTTTCCACAATGAACGGAGACAGAGATCCACATCTGCGTCACTTGGCTCTCACTGCAGTCCCGCTCCCAACCGAACGCTGTCGGAAGCACTGCCCCAAAGCCACCAACACTTCTAAAACCTCCTGGGGATGTCTGAGTAATTCATCAGCACGGATTCATATCAAAGCCCGCAGAGGAGAGACACTGAGAACATTTGTGGTAGTTGTAGAGGCAGATCCCGCGGCAGTCGCTGTCAGCAGCGCAGGTGAGATGAACAACGTGGGACTGCTCACAGCCCAGACAAATTAATAAGGATGCTGTGGTGGGATGAGTTCTGCCCCAGATGTAGGAAGCGCAAGCTGGTAACATGTGCCAGGCCCCTCTGGAGCTTGTTTCACAACTGCTTCCCATTCCACACGCATGGCTGAGGCATTCTGCTGCCCTGAGCTCGAGCTAGGGCTGAGAAAGAATAGAGGAGGGATGAGACCGGGTGCTGGTCCAACCCCAGGCAGCTTCCTTCTCCCTTTGCACACCCTTATACCAGCACAAAGCACCAGGACCCTTTGCAGGGCTTTAAGCTATAGATGCTGCGCTGATTCAGGTTGGATGAACAGCACAAAGCACCAGGACCCTTTGCAGAGCTTTAAGCTATAGATGCTGCGCTGATTCAGGTTGGATGGACAGCACAAAGCACCAGGACCCTTTGCAGAGCTTTAAGCTATAGATGCTGCACTGATTCAGGTTGGATGGACAGCACAAAGCACCAGGACCCTTTGCAGAGCTTTAAGCTATAGATGCTGCACTGATTCAGGTTGGATGGACAGCACAAAGCACCAAGACCCTTTGCAGAGCCTATAGATGCTGCACTGATTCAGGTTGGATGGACAGCACAAAGCATGGCTTCAGGAGCTGGGGAGGAGGTGTGAGGCTTGGTCACCAAGATCTCCCCATTCCATTAGGGCTGGATGGATCCTTGGCGTGATCCAGGTGTTTGGGCTATTTGCTTAGTGCAAGGTGGTTGTGGTGAGCTGAGCAATACGGAAAGCTGCTGGAATGGACAGTAGTGACAGGACAAGGGGTAATGGGTTCAAACTTGAACAGGGGAAGTTTAGATTGGATATAAGGAGGATGTTCTTTACTGTTAGGATGGTGAGGCACTGGAATGGGTTGCCCAGGGAGGTTGTCAGTGCTCCATCCCTGGCAGTGTTCAAAGCCAGGTTGGACAGAGCCTTGGGTGCCATGGTTTAGTGTGAGGTGTCCCTGCCCATGGAAGGGGGTTGGAACTGGGTGATCTTGAGGTCCTTTCGAACCCTGACCATTCTATGATTCTATGAATTAAGGAACTAGGGAAAAGGGATGCTCTGGAGAGCTGGTGTGTGGTCATGCTGCTGCTCAAGTAATTTGTCATCTCTAAGGCTCGAACTAGGACAGAAATGCAATGCAGGGTTATGGATATCTCTAAGAGAGGACAAAGAGGCCAGAGCAATGGATGACTTCTGTGCACAGAGCAGGATGTCCCCATGCGTGACAGGAGACGTGTCTTGCTGTGTCTTTGTGAAGCAGAGAGTAGCCAGTGTCCAACCCCTTCCTTTGCCAGCTCCAGCATCAGCACTGCTACGGGATGATCTTCATCGCTATCTAACACATACAACTCCACTTACAACCAGTGTCCTGGAGCTTCTCCCTGGCCTTGCTTTACTCTTTCAAGGCTTCTGGTCACAACATCCCATAAAAGATACAATAGGATTGGAAAGGAGAAAGGAAATGGGCAAGGAGTTGAATTTTATGAGAACAACTTACCTAGGCTAGAAATCTCCAACCTGGAAAAGAAATGATTGAGAAGAAGGTCTATATATAAGGGTCATCGATTTCAGGGGGAATCATTCTCATAATGGAAAATAAGGGGTCTCAAATCATCATCTAGAGGTCACTGACATTCACCTTCGGGTATCCTGGTCTTTGAGACGGGATGGGGTCTGCTTTAGGACACGCTTGCCCCAGCAGCCCCAGGGTGAAACAGGCTGAAACTCCTTTTCCTTTTGAGCTCTGTCTGGCTCCCTACACACACTCCCCATGATGCTGAAGTGTGTCAGTGCCCAGAGCACGCTTGGCTTCACACGTGGTGGAAGCACCAACTAGACAGAGGTTAAAGGTCTTCCCTAAGATGCGTTTGAAGCTTGGGGACCAGGGGAAGCGGTGAGCTGTGCATGAGACATGGATGCTTACACACCTCACTGCTCTGAGAGATGCGGATAGGCTAGGGAGAGCAGAGCTTGACCCAAGCATCATGGGGAGGATTTGCAGCTCTGGAGGAGATGCTTGTTGGGTTGAGCATTGGCTCGTTGGCTAGAGATGAGGGAGGAGGCCATGCTGTAAGTAAAAATCCAGTGTACAAGTTCTTCCAGTAAGAACAAGGCCATTGCCCATTAGATGTGAGAGGTGATGGCTGTCATCTGGCTGATAGAGGCAGTGGAGAAAGGTTCTGTATCAGTCACAGGGTGCTGTAGGAAAAGCTAGAAGGCTGTAGGACACCGCAAGAGGGTTTGGGCTGGAGGCACATCAGCAGAGATGGAGACATCATGGATTGCTCTCTGTGCTGTCTGACCCTATGGGGTTTCCTTTACTGGAAAGACCATTTCTGATCACCGACACCAGAGGTGCTGCAGGTCCTAAGAGCGATTGCAAACAGCAGCAAAATGGTTTTCCTTCTGGGCAGGCCTCCCCTTGCATCCTCTGGGCTGTTTATATAGCCACCACAGGGCAACTCACGGGGTTTCATTAGGTCTGGCCCTAATTACAGCTCTGTTGAGCTTTGTTGTCCTCTTCTTCCTCCACCCTTCAGTTCTCTGTATCTTGTGGGTAGAAAAACACAAAACAGAAAGAGGGAGGATTTGAAACCCCTTTCTACATGGACATTTTCCACCTGAGGATGGATAATCCTACCGCACACACCCACGACACAATCAGAAACACCTTCTCGTCAGGTCCTTGCGATGCTGGTCCTCACTCCCGCGCAGAGCCCCTCTTTCCAGCAATGCATTGGCTTGATGGGGTGTCCAAGGCACTGCTTTTTGAGGTTAGGAAGCCTTCCAGATGAGATATCCCAAGGCAAAACGTGTCTGTAAACATGGTAATAGTGGTGCACAGCATGGAGCCAGGGGGAGGTAAGGAAATAGTGTCCGTGCTTGGCCAGGTGATACTGGTCCATCAGAGCTCTGAAAGACAATGTGGGGTTAAAGATACACACCACATTGCTGTAGGAGCATCTTTGGGGGACATCTGGATGTATCCCCTCACCAGTGCATTTGCAGCAGACCTGGCACTTTCCAATGCCCTCAGGCTGTTTATAAGCAAATGGAAAATGAGGAGGAACCCACATCTATGCCTCATTCATCCTCCATCCCTGCCCCAGGGCTTGCTGCCGTGTCCTTCCTGCTGCCCTCAGAGAGCAAAGCCTTATCCCATGGCCAGCTCCAACTCCACAAGCAAGGCAGAGCACACAAAAAGCTCTCCATCAAACCAAATCGTTTGCAACCTCTGCATCCACTTCAAAGCCTTACTTCCCTTTTGTAGAGGATCCGGAAGGATGGGAGAAGCATTCAAAGCCCAAAGCTGGTTCTGAAGTCCAAAGCTGGGCGAGCAAAACAGTTTGTTTAATACGCCAGCGCAGAAACCCATGGGAGCAACACCTCCCTGCAAAGCAGGTCGCTTCTTTAGCAAGTGAGAAATGGTTTCCCCACCTTCACAGCACTAAGGGAGAAATCAAAGAGCATCGGAAGGAGCAGGGAAAGCCAAGCCATAGCTTTGCCATTCGTCCCACTGGATCCCCACCAGCCCAGGAGGCACTGAAGGAGACCATAACAATATTCCCCTCTTTACACATGACTTCAAAGCCCCAAAGCCACCCTTTCCACAGGGACTTGGGTCAGCTGCCGCACCAGACTCCAAATATTTTCCTAGCTGGAAAATGAAAAGAAACCCCTACCCCTGTCTAGCTCCATAGCCAATGTACACAGAATGACAAAGGCCCTGGCACACGTATCTTGCACAAGCTAATTGTAGGAGTTGGAAGGTAACGTGATCATGTTTTCTTTAGGTGGTTGGTGCAGATGCAATCACTGCTCCGGAGATGCCAGCCACAGATGACGCAAAGATGCCTTTATGCAATCAGCTGCTTTGTGCTATGGAAAGAAGTTTCCCTCTCTGGCCCTATTTTCCCCTCCATTCCTTTTTGGTTTTCATCCTGGCTTGCTCAGAAGGTGACGGGTGAGTTCAATAGGCTAAATGGGCAGTAAGCAGAAGGGTAGTGGTGTAGAAAGCCCATTCCTGGGTTTCCATCATCAATGAAGGAGCAAAAGGAGTTAATGGCTTTGCATCTGCTGAGTTGGGAAAAAGCCCCTGTTCACCTTTCCACCTGATGGGCTGGAAGGGGGTCACGTTGCAGCCAGGTCTCCCCCCATCCTTGGCATCTGCTATGGCTTTAGACGTCAGCGGATGCCGGGCAGCCATCTGCTCCATCCAGCACACTGTGGAGGAGCACGTGCATGGAGACCCCACGGTCCCCTCCTCATCCTTGGGAGATGCCAAGGCTGCCAGTGAACCGCAGAAGAAATGTGGTTTGATATTGCAGGGATGAAGGCTCGGTGGGACACAGACCCTTCGGTCTCTGCCAAGGTTCCTCTAGGGTGTATAAAGGTCTCCCAGGTGACTCACAGTCACTTCTGCCAGGGCGAAATCACAGCATGATCACAGGCCTCCAGCCAAAACTGCTTCCAAAACAGCTATTTTTGTCTGAGGAGCCTTTCTGAGGTTTTCAGTTTTGCTGATTCAGTTCCTCTCTGTGCCACTGCCTTTCTCCTGTGGCTGGACAGGCAACGGAGGTCAGAGACATGGATGCCTTCAGGACATCATAGGTTTCTTCCACCTCCACTGCTGGACAGAGGGGACACAGTCATAGAATTATATACTAGAATCACGGGATGCTTTGTGTTGGAAGGGACCTTAAAGCTCATCCAGTTCCAACCCCTGCCACGGGCAGGGACCCCTTCCACTGGAGCAGCTTGCTCCAAGCCCCTGTGTCCAACCTGGCCTTGAGCACTGCCAGGGATGGGGCAGCCACAGCTTCTCTGGGCAGCCTACTCCAGTGCTTTACACATGATGAATAAACCCTGCCTTGACTGCAAATACTCAAGACAAAAGGTTGATAAACATCCTGGAGACATCAGCAGCACCTATGTCTGCTCCTACCCTCTTCCATCCCTCTTGTCTGGTCAAACCTGGGTCCTTTCTTGATGTGATTTAGGACTGATATGTGGCCATCCTACCATCAGTTGAGGTGGCAAAGGTGGCTCATGAAGACCTTTCCATCTCATTATCTCTGCACAGCATCCAAAGCAGTGCATGGCTTAAGGACGATGAGCTGTGGGATGAAGCAAGCTTGAATCCTTCAGTGGTGGGAAGCAGCCCTCAGTTTAGAGAGCTGAGAAAGGGGGAATTGGCCATGCATGGTCTGGAGGAAAGGAAGGAAAGGAAGAAAAGGAAGTGAGAGAGCTCATAGCTGGGGCAGGGAGTGGAGACAAAGCCCCTGGTTCATCCACTGGTGAAACCCGTTTCCAGTCATGGTCCAGTGCCAGCAAAGGAATTTGTCTTCAGGGCAGGGAATTCCCACATTCTTTGAGGATAAGGAAGCATGGGGAAAGCAATAGCTGGGGGATGTGTTTGCTGTACTCAGGTCATTTATTAACTGGAAACTGTAAGCTCCCACTGGAGCCCAAGGCCATCGGCTGGTCATGAGATGGAATTTCAGCCCACAGACACCTTCATTTCAGTGTCCTTGTGGACTGGAAAAGGAATGTAGACCTGGAGGCCCACACAGAGAGGCTTGGCAGCCACCAAAGAGATGCTTCCTGCTTGGTCTTCCAACCCCACTTCCCAAAGCTCCTTCCCAGGGCTTGAGGAGTCTCTTGCTTCTGCTTTTGCTGAAGCCATTCAGCCACTTGGTATTGCTCAGAAGAGAGATTGGCCAGGGTAGAGATGGAGTAGAATGGGGAACAACTCAAACCTCAGGTTAAAGCTGAGGACCCAGCCCATGCTCCTCCCTTGTAAGGCTGGAAAAACCCTTCCACCCTGAGCCAAGAGGGCTGTGCCATATCCCTGATTCCCGGTATGGACAGAAGTGGCACTTTCTAACAGGAGACATGCAGACCTGGTGCTTGCAGTGGAAACCCAGCCCTCCTGCCTGCTATTCTGTTCCAATTTGTTTTTACCAGACCTAACCTGCTGCTCTGGGGCTCCATTCGGGAAAACCATCCGAGGATGCTAAAGCAAGCTTCTTCAGTCTAGACATCAGCTGGGAAGCCTGGCAATGCCTGGCTTTCTCAAGGGGTATTGGGCACTGCCTGCTGGAGATCTCAGCATTGGCACCATCACTGCTTCTCCCGGGGTTGTTCAACAAAGGCATGAAGTGGGAGCAGGGAAAAGAGATAGCATTGCTCACCCGTAGCCATTTCTCTTTGGTTTACAAGTTCTAAATAAAGGTCTTGGCCAACATAAATGAGGTTTGTGAGAGAAGCAGGCTCCTTCCATCCCTTGCAGGCTGTGTGGTTTGGAGGGCTGCTGAACAAGACCCAACTCCACTCATCCTTCCCATTAGCTGCCAGAAGGAAAGTGGTCACTTAATGTGCATTTCCTCAGTTATGATTCTATGACACAGGACAGGAATCCCATAGGGTTAGGACCAGCTTTTACAGAGCATCACATCTTACCCCTTGTCTTACATAGCACGGCCAAGCCACTGCATTAGAGGTGAGCATCCCAGCGCACGCACTGGGCTTCAGCTGGCGATGCAGGAGCCTCCCTGATTTACAGGAAGACCTGGGCAATGCACCAGGTTGTGTTGCCAGCACTGCAGAGGCTTTGTCTGCCTTGTGTCAATACAGGAGGAGACAGCTTATACCAGCGGGGATGGTCTTGCCAGCAAAGGAAACCATCCCTCTGGATGACATAAACCAGAGTCTTTTGGCTTGTTCAGGATGCCTCAAGCTGAGTGGGCAGATGTTGTCATGGATTGGAGATAGGAAGGGGCCCCCCATTGCAGTCCCTGGCATCAACCCAGCTTTGCAGTGCCAACACAGCCTTGGGACCCCCTGCCAGAGCCCTGTGGCAGCTTGGAGAAGATCCTCTCCCATCCTCAGCTCTGCGGGGGGATGAAGGGGCCTCACATGGGCTCAGATTATTCCATAACAGCAACTGGGGAAGAGCTTCAAACAGACCTGGTTTGGAGATGCTGCAGGAGGTCTGGTTTCAGTGTACAACCCGCTGGATGTCAGGCATTTACGAGTACAATCAGGTCGCAGCTGAGATCTGAAGACGGCTTTAAGTTATTGCGATGCTCACTGTAAAGCTCTGGAGGTCTCTGGGCCGACTTTACAGTCCAAGCAAGGAGTACCAGCATCACCAGACATCCCGGAATGGAGACACCTTCACCTCGCTTGTAACCTGGAAGCATGCGCAATGGGCAGGGCACCCTCATTTAGGAGTTATTTCTGCTCCTTAAGGCTTTGAAAACTATTGAACTATTGTCCTTGTACATAAAGGAATTTGGATGGAAGCTTTTCCTCACATCAGGATGCTTGGCACTGAGAAGTTGCTCCCCAGAGCTTTTAAGGAAGAAAGGGGAAGAGGCGCTGGCACAGGGTGCCCAGGGAATCTGTGGCTGCCCCATCCCTGGCAGTGTTCAAGGCCAGGTTGGATGGCGCTTGGAGCACCCTGCTCCAGTGGAAGTGAAGCAGGAGCTTGGAATTGGATGAGCCTTAAGGTCCCTTCCAGCACAAACCAGGTTGGGATTCTATGGATAAATCCCAGTGCAAGTAGATGGACTCCCTGTTTCCATTTCCATCTCTGTCCTTGCCTCAACACATGCCCAAGCACATCGATGCTTTCTGCCCACCATTCCCCAGGGAAACCCATGGACCAGTGATGCTCCTTCAGACCTCACTGCAGCTCACATCTGGCTGCTTCTCTGATCAGTGCTAAAACACTTCACCACTTCTGCTGCTGCACCCAGGGACCTCCGAGAGCTTTGGGATCTTGGAATGAAATGGCTTGAAGAGAAATGAAATCACCCTGTGAGGGAAGCTGCTCATGTCATTACTGCAAGGAAAAGGCAAAGGAACACAGAAGGATCTGAGGAACGCCGAGTTTGGGGGTTGACAGAGTTTTCCTTTCCTCAAAAGGAAGGATTTGGGGAAAAAAAGAAAAAAAAAACAGGAAAAAAATCCAGTATTTTTATTTATGAAAACTGAGTTTTGTTTTGTTAAAGGGTCATAAAATCCTAAAACAGCTGAAAAAAGAAAAAACACCTTAAAAAAAAACCCAAAAAAACAACTAAACACAAATCCCGAAACATTTCCACAGAAATCAGTCTCAAACAGGAGATTTTTCCTGCAGAAGAGTAAAACTCAGCAGGAATCCCCAGGGTCCCATTCAACAGCAGTCAAAGGCATCCACGGAGCAGAGAAAGGGAATCTGCTTCTTTCCTTTCCTTCTTTCTTCTTTCTCCCTTTATTCTTCTCTTTCCTGCACAATGGGTGCAAACAAGGATGCTCTGTTGGCTCTCAGAGGTGGTGGAGGTAGAGAAGTTGATGTCTCTGCAATCAGAGACCTGGGTTAGGAATGGGAGCTCCGGGTTCAATAGTTTAGGACTCGCCTGGAGCACAGGTTATCCCGGCGTTCCCAGCATTCTCCAAAGCCTCTTCCATCCTGATTTATTCATCTGTGGGAAGCGCTAAGACGTAACACAGCTCCCAAAGGGAGGCAAGCACAGCCTTAACCTTAGGAAACTGCCTAAGATCTGCTGAGCCTGGGTAAGCTGCAGCTCCAAACCGAGCTGCCAAGGGCTCCTTGGCTTGGAAAGCTTCACCAGATCCCACCGGTGGGAATGTCCGTGTCCTGAGGAAGCTCCTGGATCAGCGCTGGATATTGCATGAGCGGTCCCTGGGACGGAAAGGGCTTGATCTGTTCATGGCTATTTCCAAGGTGGGCGAGAAGGTGAAGAGAAGGCTCCTGAAGGGGAGAGCTGAGAGCAGCTCCAGTGCCTAAAGGGGCTGCAGGAAAGCTGGAGAGGGGCTTGGGACAAGGGCCTGTAGGGCCAGGCCAAGGGGAATGGCTTGAACCTGCCCGAGGGGAGACTGAGCTGAGCTCTTAGGCAGAAGCTCTTCCCTGGGAGGGTGCTGAGGCGCTGGCACAGGGTGCCCAGAGAAGCTGTGGCTGCCCCATCCCTGGCAGTGCTCAAGGCCAGGTTGGACACAGGGGCTTGGAGCAAGCTGCTCCAGTGGAAGGGATCCCTGCCTGCAGCAGGGGTTGGAGCTGGAGGAGCTTTAAGCTCCCTTCCAATACAAACCATTCCATGATCCTATGACGTGCATCCTGCTGCTGGGAATCTCTTCCAGCAACGTATAACCCAGCCTGTTCCTTCCAAGTTGTTTGCTTCTGAAGTCTAATGGCAAAATTAAGAGCTTGAGTCTCCACGGGACTCCCATTTTGGTAGAATTTACACCTTCCCATGCACCCCAGCAGCCGTTTTGTGCAGTTTAAGTGCATGTGTAACCCGCATTTGAGTATTGTTAGCATTATTGCTGTTTTACCTCTCTTGCTGCTATTAGCCCACCGATGATGCTGCTGTTTGAGAGGCCGCGACCAGGGACTCCTTTGATACGCAGACATCCTGCCAATAGAAAATTCACTTGGGCAAATAAGTCTCAATGAGCAGCAGCTTTGTGTAGTTTTATTCCCCTCATTGTACTCCCTCCAAGGCTGCAAGTGATCCAATATAAGTGCTGAGGCTGGCTGGCCCCCAATGGGAAGCCTGATTGCTCTCCTGCCACAGTGCTGGCAGGCAGGAGAAGGAGCTCAGGACCATCCTGTATCGCCAAGGCTCTGCTCTGAAAGATGGGGGGGGGCGGTTGGATGGTAAAGTGATGGCAAAGGATGGAGGGCAGGATGCAGGTCCATGTTGATGTGATGGGCATCATTCCATTTGTCCAAATGGGCTGAAATCAGCCAGAAAACACCAAAGTTAGGGGATGGTCAATGCACAGATGGACCTTTTCACGCTCATCCTCATCTGCAGTAACCAGGGGAGAAAATTGCTTCCTTTTTCTCTTTTGTCTGTGCAGAATCATGTTAATGGGCTACAACAGGATCAAATCCCTCTTTTTTCGTTGCTGTTTCGTATGTGCACAGCTTTACCAAGGAGTCTGGCATTGAGATGGGTTGGCACATAGAGAACGTGGCCTTTCTGGGTATCAGAGTGCCTCTCAGTGCCTCGCTGAGATTTAGGATGTCAGTTAACCCAAACCACCTCCAATAGAAAGGCTAAGGCTGTTCCAAAGTGATCAGGCTCTCTGCCCCTGTATCTGTAGCGAATGGGGTCAGCCACGGAGCTGGGAAGCATCCCCTTTCCCATCAGGATGGGGAAGTTGAGGAGAGGGGTCCCGTGTTGGGAATAGACCAAAATAACTGAGCAAAACAAGGCTTTGGATCCCAAAGTCCCCCTTTGAAAAAAGCCGCATTGTCAGACTGCAAACTCCCTCTTTGAGCAAAAGCAAGCTGCCAGACCCCGAAATTCCCATAGGGAAAAATCCAGCTGTGAGACCCCCAAATTCCTGCTTCAGCAAAACCATCACACCCCAAATTCCTTGTTTCTGCAGAAACAAGCCTTTGGCCTCCAAAGTCCTACTTGAGATCAAGCAAACCATTGGACTCCAAATTCCTCTTTTAAGCAAAACTAAGTTTCCAGACCCCGAAATCCCTGTTTGAGCAAAACAAGCCTTTGGATCCCGATATTCCCTGTTTGAAGAAAAACCCCACAAACCAGAAGGCAGATCCCCAACATCCCCCACCAAGCTGTCAGACCTTCGTTTGTGCAAAACCAAGCCATCAGACCCCAAAATCAGTATCTGAAAAAGGAAAGCAAGGAGTCAGACCCCAAATCTCTACTTTGGGATTGGACCCCAAAATCCCCATTGAAGCAAAACATCAGGCTCCAAAAACCTTTATTTGAGCAAAACCAAGCTGTCAGACCCCAAAGCCCCGTTTAAGCAAAACCAAGCCATCAGACCCCCAAATCCCAATTCAAGCCTGACCCCATAATCCCTATTTGTATAAAACCCAACCTGCCAGAGCCCAAATCTCCCATGTGAAGGAAACCAATCAGACCCCCAAAACCCCATTTGACCCAAAACAAGCCATCAAACCCCATTAACCAAACCTGAGCCAAAGACCCTGAGGTCCCGCATTGAGGATTTGGGCTCATTTCCATGCCGATGGGCACAAAGAGTTAAGATTCCATGGGCGCAGGCCAGCAGTGGCCAATCACAGGGAGCAGAGCCCGGCCCTTGGCCCCAGCCCAGCAGCAGGTTGCTCTCTGCAGGTATTAGTTTGTTTTCCTGCCCGGGGTACCAAGCAGGGAGACGATGAACATCAAGATCTATGGAGAATGGGGAGCCCCGGATGCATCCCTGGGTTATCCAGGTAAATCCCGGTGGGTGCTGGCTTTTGGGAGGCTCTTTTCTTTCCTCTTGCTCCCCGTCTCGCTGCGTGTCTTTGTTTGAGAACAGAAAGGGGCCAGGCAGGGGAAGGGAGGGGTTTCAGTGGATTAGTGTATGGGACCTGCTGCAGGTGCCTCTTTGGGGTGGGATGTACCCACCGGGCTGTGTTTGCATTGGGGGATCAAAGCAGAGATGGGGTGCATGGAGGTGGGTGCTCAGCATGGGGAGAGCTATTTCCCCCTCCTATAAACCCACCTTGGTACCCCTCAAGCATCAAGACCTGGCACCCCGGTTGGGTTTGGGGCACCATTCTGGTTAATGGCACTAATGCTGGTGGTGGGGACAAGCCACCATGGGGACAAAACACTATGGGGGTTTGCTCAGAGTCCGGGAGGGAGCGAGCACTTCCCGGGCTGGCTCCATGCCCTTGAAATTCCTTAGGGCGAGTTAATGATAAATCACAGCCAGGTCAGTAACGTGGTGGGAGCTGGTGGCGGGCACGCTCTTGTCCTTCCTGCTGGGACTCAGGTTTGGGAATGGTAAAGCCAGGCAGGGGTCGTGGGGATGGCTGCTTGGAAGCCCAAAAGGCAGGATCAAACCTCCCCGTTGCAACACACAGGCCAAGGCAAGGGTCTGCTGACAACGGGGGCCCTCCTGCTCCCACTGTGTGGCATTCAGGGCCAAGGAGTGGACCTGTAGCAGGAGATCACATTGGGATCCCTGGGATCTGGGGTATGGAGCCACAGGATGATGCTCAGGCAGATGTTGGGGTACTAGACAAGGGATGTAGCTCCTCACCGGGTAACTTTGAGCGGGCAGCAGCACCGTGCCTGCGCACTTCAATGGGCCAGGAGCATCCCTGTGCCCCTGCTGCAAGAGTCCACATCACGCAGCACCACGGGCTCAACCAGCAGCAGCTCAACTCCAGCCACCTTGCTGAAAAGGCAGCACCTTCATAAGGGGAAACTGAGGCACGCAGGGCTGGGATGGCTTCAAGTGGTTCAGCCTGCGCCATAGAGCATCCCAGAACCATAGAATCATAGAACCACGAAGTGGCTTGGGTTAGAAGGGACCTCAAAGCTCCTCCAGCTCCAACCCCTGCCACGGGCAGGGACCCCTTCCACTGGAGCAGCTTGCTCCAAGCCCCTGTGTCCAACCTGGCCTTGAGCACTGCCAGGGATGGGGCAGCCACAGCTTCTCTGGGCACCCTGTGCCAGCGCCTCAGCATCATCAGAATGTGGTGCTCTGTGATGTGTGCGGGGTCCCTGGGAGGTTTTGTAGTCTCCATCCTTGGAGGTTTTTAAGCTTTGAATGAACCCAGCAGGGTCTGACCTTGTAGCTGAGCCTGTCTCAAGCGGCCAAGTGGCCTGAAGACCCCTCACGGTCCCTTCCACCATGAATTATCTTGTCACTGAGGGAGCAGGTATCAACCCAAACCATTCTATGATCCTATGTTACATCTGCACATCACCCACCGGAGTTTCTCTGGGGCTTTGCCCACCTTGCTGCAGCCTCCAGGGTAATTTTCATAGAATCATAGGATCATAGAATAGTTAGGGTTGGAAAGGACCTCAAGATCATCTAGTTCCAACCCCCCTGCCATGGGCAGGGACACCTCACACTAAATTGATTTCTTTTCACACTATTTTGATTTCTTTCCTTCCTGGAGCAGCTCAAACCAGTGCAGTTTGCCAGGTTCTTGGTCTTTTATGCTCTTTTGGATACAGAGAATCCTGTGGGTTAAAATTAGGACCACCCTGAGACAAGGAACTGTGGTGGGATTGAACTGGGAAAAGGTGAAGCAGCTTGTCTGGAGGTGCAATAGCAATGCACAGATTGATTATTGGTTACGCTGTCAATAAGGGGTTTCCGGGTAGCTGCTGGGCTCTCTAAGCTTTGTGCTCGCAGAAGGATGCTCTGGGGCAGTGGCGTGGTCCACAGCATGGACCCAGCAGGAGCCTCTGCTGCTCTTCATCACCCTCAGCATCATCACTCTTGGGTGCTGCAGCAAAGCACAGTGAATACAGATGGGGACTGTGTAGCACATGCATGGGGGGTGTCCATCCCAGGAGCACCCCAGGCAGCAGAGGGAAGGAGGACGAGGAGGAGGACACGGAGCCAATGCCATGTGCTTTGCAATGGAGGTTTCAGCCATTCTTTGCCATGATTCCACCTCTTGCCAATTCCTGGTGGACAGGGATGGAGTGTGGGGGGGGTAGTGGAGTGTGTCCCTTAGACACAGCTACCAACCAAGAAGGAAAACTGATAGGGAACAGGCAGGATTAGCCGGGGAAGGCGGAGCAGGCTGCACTATTCAGGCTTTGTGGGGAGAGAACAATGGGGCCTTTATTGAGAAGGGAGGTGACAGGCTGGCAGGGACAGTTCGGTGCACACAGTGTCGCTTGGCCAGCTCCGGGGACAGGGCATGGGATGTGGGATGGGACAGTTTGGTACTCAGTGTCCCATCGTCAGCTCCAGGGTCAGGGAACTGGGACGTGGGATGGGACAGTTTGGTATCCGATGTGTCCCTTGGCACGCTGCGAGGACAGGAAAATGGGACGTAGAAAGTAGGATGGGACAGGTTGGTTCACAATATGTCCATGGAAATGGGACGTGGGATGTGGGATGGGGCAATCTGGTACTTAGTATATCCCTTGGCCAGCTGGGAGGGCAGTTAATGGGACATAGGAAGTAAGATGGTAAAAGTTGGTACACAAAATGTCCCTTGGCCAGCTCAAGGAACATGGAAATGAGACATGGGATGTAGGATGGGACAGTCTGGTGCCCAATGTGTCCCTTGGCCAGCTGGGCGGACAGGAAACTGGGATGGTATAGTTTGATACCCATCACGATTCTTGGCCAGAAAGTGAGACAAGGAGCAGGGACATGGGAGGGGACAGGCTCAGCATGTCCCTTAGCCACAGGTGGGGACAAGGGGAAACTGGGATGCAGGAAATGGGACAGGGGATGGGCCAGTTTGGTACCAACACATCCTCAGGTGGTGGGACTTGTCCCAAGGTGTCACTGCGAGCCCCACTATGCAGACCACATCCATGCAGAGATGGCATCACTCTCCCTGCCACCTTCACACGGATATCAATCCACAGCCACCCTTCCCAAATCCTCCAGCAATGGGAATAACACTGGATGTATTATGAGAGAGCATCGGGCTGGTTCTGGGATCATGGGGACCCTCAGCTGAGAGCGAGGAGCATCCCATGCTGGGGACATCCCAAACCAAGTGCTGCCACTCACTCCAGCCCTCAGCAGAGGGACCTTGGGGATGGAGAAAGCCACCATCTATGGCACAGGGACCCTGGGGACAGAGAGAGCCACCATCCTTGGCAGCACAACGAGCTCTCCATAAGAGCCGCCTGGGTCTTTTCATCCCATCTCTTTTGTTTCAGGCTCATTATGTAAATGGCTGATGCTCCCCCGTAATGAGAAAGTAGTTTCCCAGAACACAAAAGGCTGTAATTATCTCATTAGCAGCAGAAAGGGAAAGGAAATGTTTCTGAGCCTCTTGCTTTTATTCCCCACAGCAGCCCAAGAAAGCGCAGCCCCCAAAACGGGACCTGCTTGCCCCGAATCCTGACCCCCAAACGCAAATCCTGACCCCCACACATGATGCTGCCACACATGCAGGAGAGAAAGGCAAAGGATGCTCTTCAAATAATAGCTACACAATGGGAGGGTTGGTGGCTTTGAAGTGGGCCCTGTTATCCAGAGGATGCTGCTGGTCCCTATGAGGACCCTTCAGTGCTCTCAGATGCTGGGACAGGAGGTGTTGCTGGGAAGTGGGGGTCATAGAATGGTCCCCATCTTCCCAATTGGATGGTGCTTGGCAGGACTCCCAAGGAGGGATTGTAGCACAGATTCAGGATGGATTTCTGCAGCTGAATGCTTGCAACAGAATGTGATAGGAAATATCCTTAGGATACATGGAGGTTACTCCCAGGACAAGGCATCTAGGACGGCTTTGGTGCTGATTTGCTTTCTGAGCTCATGCCTTCATTGCTTCTAGCTATATACCCAGTCCTTGGGGTAGTAGAGCTAAAAAGGTCCCTGCAATCACCCAGGCTGCAGGCAGGATCTGGTCCGTGCCGAGGGCTCCAAAACCCCTTTCTGGTGGGGTTTGCTCCTGCCCACACTCTGTTGCTCTCCCCTGGTCCTGTCTTAGTCCTCAGTGAACTGGCTGGAAGCTGCCAGCGCAGCAACAAACCACTTGGTTTGGGTTGAATCTCTGCCACGTTTGTGAGCTGGATCAGGCCATAGGGAGAGCTGATGAGCAGCAGATCCGGGTGGGATCTCTCCTACAGCAGGAGCTCAATGCAAAGCTGGTTACGGGCCATGATGCCTGCAGTTCCACAGGGAATTCGCCTGGCTCCAAGGGGAAAACTGCAGGGGTGTCTCAGACAGTAGGGTCTTGGGGAGAGAAAATACGTGTATAGTTTATAGTCTGTCCTTGCACTGAGAGCTTCGTGGAATTACAGAGTCGTTTAGGTGGGAAGGGACCTTAATACTAATCCCATTCCAATCCCTGCCACGGGCAGGGACACCTTCCACTAGAGCAGCTTGCTCCAAGCCCCATCCAACCTGGCCTTGAGCACTGCCCACTGTCTAGTTTAAATCTGCTTTTGATGGGAAGTTCATTAAAGAAGGACCAATTCCAGCTTTGAGGAATAACCCTTTTCCTTCAGCAGGGATAAAAGCAACGTCTGCGTCCCAGGGAAGCAGCAGGAGTTGTTCGTTTGCCACCCTTCGTCTTGTGGCTCTGTGAAAAGCTTGTGGTTGAAAATGAGATGTGAGATGCGAACCGCGAGATTTACACGTTTCCATAGGCAGGTTCAAGTGCTTTTGTGCCATATTCCAGTGGCAGAGGAAAACCTGGCGGCCGCCAAGGCAGGATGTTGGAGTGGGGGGAAAGGAGTTGGATGAAGAGCCACAAGAAGTACTTGAGGGCTGGGAAAAATGCCTGTGAGAGATAGGAAAGGTTCCTTCTGTTCCCCTCTTCAGACCAAGCAGATTGAGAAGGGTGTAGAAGGAGGTGCCAATGCACTGGAGCCAGGTGGGAAGGGAGCAGTAGTGTCCCTGCCTCTTGAATTGACCCTGGCGGAGATGCTCTTGGCCAGGTTGGGTCCAGCACATCTGTAAGGAGGTGACACATGATGGCTCTTGACACGCAGGAGGTAGAGCAGCAGCTGAACGGTCTTTTTGGATGATGTGATGCGTGAGCAGAGGCTGAGGGCTGCTTGCTCATACCTGGAGGAGAGGGATGTGACTGCAAGTTGCATCTTGGTGGGAAGACAAAAACCTTCTTGGAGGTGCATGTTGTACAACTAAGGCAAGCAGGGCATTCTGCAGGGCAAGGTGGGAGCACTGAGGAGTGAGGCAGGTCCATCTGACCTCCTGCACTGCAGCAGTCATTCTCTGTGCTACGTCCATCCACCCTAGCCTGGGCAGGGAGCAGGAGTTGGGCTCCCATAGACTCATAGAACGGTTTGGGTTGGAAAGGACCTTAAGATCATCCAGTTCCAACCCTCACCATCACTGCTGGAGGTGTCTTGGGAGAACACAGGATGTCCACACCAACCCAAGCAACAACCTTTGAGGTGCTGGAAGCTTTGCTGAGACTCAAACACCTCCCATGGATGTATTGGCAGAGTGTGACATCAGGTCTTGGGCTTCAGCAGTTGTTTTTCTCCAGGGCTTGTTAATGCTTCACCAGACCCAGGTGGTTTTGCTCCCTACAGTCTTCTCACTGCTAACCCATTACTGGCCTTCCCTTCCCTCTCATAGAAACATAGAATAGTTTGGGTTGGAAGGGACCTTCAAAGCTCACCCAGTTCCAACCTCCTGCAGTGAGCAGGGACATCTTCAAGTAGATGAGGTTGCCCAGAGCCACATCCAGCCTGGCCTTGAATGTCTCCAGGGGTGGTGCATCCACCACCTCCTTGGGCAACCTGTGCCAGGGTTTTACCACCCTCATTATAACAACTTTATCCCTCACTTCCAGCCTCAATCTCCCTCTTTTAGATTAGAATCATAGAATCATATGTTGAAATAGAATCATAGGTTGGAAAAGACCTTTAAGATCATTGAGTCCAACCATTACCCCAGCACTGCCAAGGCCACCACTAAATCATGTCACTGAGGGCCTCATCTACATGGGGTTTGAACACTTTAAGGGATGGTGACTCCACCATTATCCTGAGCAGCTTTAATGGGTCTAAAGCCATCACCCCTCATCCTATCACAACAGTCACAGCAAACTTGTTTTCACCCCTTTACTCCATTTCTAACCTGCTCCACCACCCCAGGACGTGATGACTTCTTACCTCCAACTCTCCGGCAACAAACTGGGGAGCCACCAAAGCCCTGATGACAGCGCAGGTGTAGGTCCTACCCCCAAACCCCTCTAAGCAACCACAGAAGAAGAGGGAAAAGGAAGACACAGAAGCAGCAGCGTGTTTTCGTTGTGTCAGTAATTGCTTACCCGTTAAACCAGGCACAAACAAACTCCACTCTTGAAGGTCAGGGGCACTCCTGTTACCACAATTGCTGGTGGGGAGGTGGAATCTTTGACCTTCAGATGCCTTTGTTGCCTGTCCTGCCGGGAGCGCATGCCTGGGCTGGTGTGTGTGCCAAGGCACTGCCTTGCTTCGGGGCTGCGAGCAGTGATTGATTTCCTTCTCGCATGGCACAGTGCCTAGGTATGTCTCCCAAAGGCCTTTGTTACTAGAGTGTTAACAATTAACCTACTCAGGCAGAAACAGAGCCAGGCCTTCCTAATCTGGTCTTGGTTAACCATTCACCTGCTTATCTGAAAGCAATTTTTCTCCTGCCTAACTGGAAGGCGTTCGCTAACTCACTTGGGTAAAGCAAGTGTGAAGATTCGGGAGTTGTTCTATAGATTATTCTATTTACAATAGCACCTTGGGGTCCCCTGGAGCTTCAGGCATGGTAGGAAGAGGTGGCCAGGAAGAGTGGACCCATCGCAGCTGGGGAAAAGGAGATTTCAGCCCAGGCTGTTTGCATCAGGCATAAAGATATTGCTGTCTCCAATGCAGGGATGGTGGGGGAAGGCCAAAGGGCCACTAGGGTTGGATGGGATGGGATGGGATGGGATGGGATGGGATGGGATGGGATGGGATGGGATGGGATGGGATGGGATGCGATGGGATGCGATGGGATGCGATGGGGTGGGATGCGATGGGATGGGATGGGATAGGGAGGTTGTGCAACACAGAGATGGTGGGGAGTTGCACTGCTGTATGAAGTCCTGGTGTCCCCAGCCAGAGGGGAGACTGGTTGTACTGATGGAACATGTCACCTCTCCTAGGTAAGGTGCTTACCAAGAAGGGTGCTTTGGATTGATCCAGGCAGACAAATAAACCCTTTTCGGCTTTTATTACCCTAGTAACGCTGGGAAGTGGGAAATGAGCTCAGTGTTTGTTCTGGAAGGGTTTCCTTCCCCTTTGTGTCTGCACAAAGTCCCTTCATTTGGGTTCCTGCTGTAACCACGAGGCTCTGGGGAGCTAGAATAAGTGCAGAGCTCAGCAAGGGCTGAGTGTTGGCTCTTGGATGTGGTGGCTGCTGTGATGGATGGAGAGATGGATGTCACTTGGGAGTGATTTGGGTGGAGACTGTTCTCCTCAGGAGGTGGGATGGACCCGGTGTCTGCTTGAGAGCCTGGTGAGGATGAAGAGTGAGGTGGTCCGGGTGCCTCCTCACCTCTGCAGATGGGATGGAACATCTGGAAAGATAAAACATCTGGACAGGGCTGGTGGGTTGCTTAAATTCTCGCTTTGGTTTTCTGCCTGTCTGGAGCCTCTCAACCCCACTACAGGGAAGGAGAAGCCACTTTTGCCTTTCTGATGTGGCTTGGAGGTCTCTTTCCAGCCCAGTCCTGCTTGGAGGTGACTCCCATTTCCTTCTAAGGGATGGACGTGGGAGGGAAATGCTGGTAAACATAAGCCATTCACTTCCCTCAGCCCCCTGTGCTGATGAACTGCCAGGCTCAGCATCCTTGTTTCATTGGGAATCATCCATAAACCCAATGTTAGCCCATGCTCCCATGGGAGGGAGGCAGTTACGAAATTTAAGGAGGAGAAATGTCCTGGGGAAGGTTTTAATCACGTATTCCTCCAAACATGGAAGGAGACAAACCCAACCTTCCATCCCTGCATCATTCCTTATCTCACTTCCTTACCTCCCTTACCTCCTTCTGGGCTCAGAACTTGGATTTCCCAGTTAACCTGAGGAACCACTATGGTAAAATTTGACTGGGAACCAGAGCTGGCCAGGAGGTACAAAAGCAAGAGCTGCTCTTGAAGAAATGGCCCTTTTTGGCAAACAAAGCTGGACTGTCAGGGATCCGTTGGCACTTCTGGAATCTCCTTAATAACATGTTTGGAATGCTTGCCCGTATGCTCCGCTTATCAGATCCTGGGTTTACAGTAAACATAAGCTAACAGCTATTTTTTTTTTTCAGAATGTTTTCTTGGATGATTCCCAGCTATAAGGGAAAAAAAAAAAATAGGCAAAGAAAACATAGGAAAAGGTCCATTTTTAGAGTCTGCCCCTTTGGTGCAGCTTTGATCCCATAGCCCAAGAAGGCATCTGAAGCCTGCCCAGGTTTTGGGTTGCTGGTACTGAATGGGAACACTGGCTCAGCATCCTGGTGCACTTGGGACATGGGTTTAAGCAGAAGCCTCACTGATATGGAAATCACTGTCTGAGAGCTGGGATGTCCACAAAGGCAAAGAAAGACCCTTGGTGAAGACTTCCAATGGAGATGCCATGGGGCTCCTTTCTCTGCCTCATGACTTAGAGGACATTGCCATGACTGCACAGCCTGTGGCTCTCACCCAACTTAAGGGCATTTGTCTTCCCTGTCTCATTGCAATTCTTGTTGTGTTGGTTGGGGTGTTTTGGGAGAAGGATCAAACTTCCCAGTGATCTCATCCTGCCCTCAAACAGTCGATGTAAATGTGCAAATGTCATTGTGGAATTTACCCAGCAAGGAAAAGGTAACCAGGCTTTCTCCTTCATCAGCTGAGCATGACCTCCACTGCATGGAGGCCATGAGGCCACTGCTTTTCCCTTGTCTGGAGCTGAGACCTTCAGAACATCACTCCCATGGTGCTGATGTCCCACTAAAATAGGACACAGCCTACAAAGATGCCAACATCACTCAAAGGCTGCTTATTCCTAAATCAGCCTTCTCTTTACTAATGACATCTAAAGGCACCATGGGTTGAAAGTAGCTTCACATGGGTGTTCCTCATCCCTTCCCATCACTCTGTAGCCCAACCAAGTCTCCGTGTGCCCAGCAGATTAATCCCTGGTGTCACGCACTCCTGAACTGTCTACAGTGGTGTGTTTTGGGAAGTCCCTTTAGGGTGCAATGGGGTTGTGAGTCCTGCTCAGTGTGTTCAAGAGAACATTCAAACATCACACTCTGGGTGCATGACCAGACCCAGACACTGCTGGTGGAGGTTTTGGTACTTACGACTGATAACATTCACATGTTTGGCTGTGGTAGGTCCACAACGTGCAAAGCTCATGTGGTATTTGTTCGCTGTTTGGTCTTCAGAACTCAACCAGTGACATGCAGAGGTCTCTGTTGGGGGACGAAGCTGCCAGAAGGCCATTATCAATGACTACAAAATGCTCACCATTGGGTGAACATCACTTCATGTTGCCGGTGGTTCAGTGGGGCAAGTCCCATTGGGGCCCTCCTTGTGTGGAGTGATGTGAAAGGGGATGGAGAAGGTTAAACCACAAAGCACATCCTCTGCTGCCTCACAGCTGCCCTATCCCTGTCCATGATGGAGCCCACCTTGTGTGTCAGACCATGGAGGCTCCTTCATGCCTCTCCATGAGTTACGGTGGGATGATGGCTCTCACCAGAGCACCTCCTTAAACAGTTTTTTCCCTCTGTGACCCCTTCCATACCCTGCTCTGCCCCGGCTCACTGTAGGTATCAGCTCTGTGTCCTCTCCTCCAGCACAGCAGTTTGTCCACCAGGCCATATTTCAGCCAGGGCAGCTCTCTATAAGATCAGGATGCTGAGAAAAGGGAGGAGGCTGCAGATCTCCAGAAATGCAGTTCAATAAAAGCCAAGTCGAGCAGCACAGCGCCTGCTTTAACCTTTATAATTCTTTTTCCATTCCATTATTAGTGCAAATAGCAAGGCCTGTGAGACACTGCATCGGAGCTGAGCTCCAGACCTGGGCTAGCTCTCCAGGGAAATAACCCAGCTCTCCTGCTTTACTTGGGGAGGGCTGATTTAATATCCCTACCCCAAGAAGAGGGGAAACCCCACTGAAATGGGATTTTCTCCAATTCCCCTACCTGATGGCCCTGTCTGAGCCCTCCCATCATTGAATGTTTCTCCAAAGGGCATCAATTTTGTTACCCGTCTTTTATCCAGGGAGAAATCTGTACCTCCCACTATCCATAAATCTTGCTTTAGTCCCTGCACAATGTTGACCTGCAAAGGGTATGGTAGATAAAAGGCATCTATTTAACAGTCCCTTCCTTTCCTCTCTTCTCCCAGTGCCACTGACCTGTGCCTCCACCTCACCTCTACACTGCCATGGCCACTCTAGACACGCTGCCCGTTCTCAGTGACCCGACTTACCCCATCCCGGAGAACTTCCATAGTTTTTCTCCCCGGCCATCCCAACCCATCTCCCAGAGCACCATGGGCAGCGTGGGCAGCGGCGTCGCCAACGACCAGGAGTTTGCCATGAAGAGCGTGGGGACCCGGACGCAGAGCAGCAGCCGGCAGACGGAGGGCTCTCGCAATGGGTATTCCACACGGGAGATCTCCAACCGCTACTCCGGCGAGGAGAAGACATACAAGACAGAGAAGGTCTCCAATTCCCTCTACATCAACGGTGACCTGCGCAAGAGCGAGAAGGTGAAGATGGACATCTGTGGGAACGTGACCACCAACAACGAGAAGAACATGCCGCCACCTCCCCAATACCGAGAGCCCAACAACCCACCAAAGATATTGCCAATCTCCGGCAAACTAGACCAGGTGAGAATTCCCACCTCCTGGAGCAGCCTGGTGACCGTGGCACACCTCATAAAACACAGACCAGGAAGCCTTGGGCAATGGTGCAATCCTGGCAGTCTAATTCTTGCTATGTAGTTGGCATTGCTTTCACCTAGATATAGTTCTTACTGCTTTCAGAGGGAATGTTAGTTCTTGAGGAACCCAAGAGCATGATCACAAGTCTTCTACAGCTGATTTTCCAGCTCATTTAAGTCATTGGCTATTCCAACCTACCCGAGATGCTGTGCCTACCTCCCTGATTGATGAAGAGGGAGCTGAAGCAGGCTCTTTTTCCAGTAGGTAAAGCATCTCTGTCCCACTCTTGGGTTTTATGCCATTTATAGGCTGTATCCAACAGCCCACTGCTACCAAAAGTTGTTGCTTGAAAGCAACTATGATCCCAGTTCAAAATCCCAGTGGCCCTTGTGAGGGACAAGTTAACAAGGCTTGAAACCCATTCCTATGAGCGTCATTGCCCATCCAAAACCAGTCTTTGTGGCTCATACTGGCTTTGGGAGCAAACGTCTCCTTGATGTTTGAGGAGCAAAGCCCCAGTGCCAGCAGTGGTTTATACAGCCTAATAACTTGTGCTGTGGGGATGCTGCCTTGTACAGTATTATTTCTGCAGCGTGTGGTGGCCTTTCGTCCTGGGCTATTAATCCACTGGTCCCTGTAGTCTATCTCTGTCCCGCATACCAGGTAACAGGGTTTTGGTCTCCAACCTTGCCTGCTCTCCAGGCCTCATTCAGTTTCGCCTAGAAGGCACTTTGCTAATCATTTTTGCTAATAAAAAGAGCTTCTTCTGGGTTAATTCTCACCTGAAACCCAACCTGCACTAGAGAAGACTCAATCCCATTTTAAAGAAAATCTTGCTCACAGGGCAAGGAATGTGCAAGGTTTTAAAATACTTTCCAAATCCTTTATATCTGTGATCCATTCCCCACCCCCCCCTCCCCAGCATTGTTTATGACCCTAGAAAACACATTTAGTTGAAGAGCAGCTTCAGCATGTTCCTTGTAGAGTGTCACGGCTGGGGTCACAGCTCCTTCCTACTCCTGTCCAAGCATTAACAGGACGTGATGTCCATAGAGGTGAGATATCACCACTGTCAGGAGGGAAATGTGATGCTCCTGGAGTAAAACAGTTAATCCAAAGGTTCAATTCAGTTTTCAGCTAAAGGACAACGCACTCTCAGGGCTAGAAGTCCTTCAAAATATAATGTGCCAAAATCAGAGTTGTTTTGATCAGGTCTGGTAAGCCAGTAACAACCCTTCTTCTTGCAAACAGCACTAAGAGGACATAAGGAAAAATCACACAGATTTGGGGTGAATCAAGGGGGTTGTTTCTCACCTGGGGCAAGGGAAGACAAAGTGTTGCCCTAGAAGTGGCCACAGGTTCCTCAAGTAGAATCCCAGATGGCTCTTGGTGTAATAAGGCTGAGAAATATGGAGCTAGCCCATGCGCAGTACCTGAAGGGGGCCTATAGGGATGCTCGGGAGGGACTCTTCATCAGGGACTGTAGTGACAGGACAAGGGGTAACGGGTTCAAACTGAAACAGGGGAAGTTTAGATTGGATCTAAGGAGGAAATTCTTTCCTGTGAGGGTGGGGAGACACTGGAATGGGTTGCCCAGGGAGGTTGTGAGTGCTCCATCCCTGGCAGTGTTCAAGGCCAGGTTGGATGAAGCCTTGGGTGGGATGGTTTAGTGTGAGGTGTCCCTGCCCATGGCAGGGGGGTTAGAACTGGATGATCTTGAGGTCCTTTCCAACCCTAACTATTCTATGATTCTATGATTCTATGACATCTGAGCTCCATCACCCCCATCCCGTGCCGATGTATCTCTTGTGTGTGTTGTTTCCAAGCTTCCTGCTGTGTTTGATGCGTGGTCCTTTTTCCTTTTTGCAGAGCAATGAGCCCTTAGTTAGACCCTCAGCCTTTAAACCAGTAGTTCCTAAAAACTTCCATTCCATGCAGAACCTCTGCCCGCCGCAGAGCAACGGGGTGACAGAGAACAGAAAGAGCTTGAACCATGCCAACAGCAATAGCCCGTCCGCACCCAAAAGTGGACTCGACAAGAGCAGCCTTAACAGGACTACAAACCAAGTGGGGGGCCTTTCGGATTCAGGCCGTAACTCATTGACAAGCTTGCCCACCTATGGGACAGGCTACAGCCAGCACGTGGGTCCAATGAGCGCCTCCACCAGCCACATCAACCGCATCGGTACAACCTACGTGGACAAGAACATCGTGGGATACAACGGGATATCTACCTCAGACAGCGGGCGGTCTTCGAGCAAGAGCACCTCTTCCTTCAACAGACTGAACCATCTCAATGAGACAATGCCTTTCCACTCGCCTTCCACGGACGATATCATCCAAGACTTGGAAGACCGGCTGTGGGAGAAGGAGCAGGAGGTGCTCCAGATGCGAAGGAACTTGGACAAAAGCGAGGCAGCCATCTTCCAAGTGTTTGAGGAGAAGCAGAAGATCTGGGAGAGGGAAATGGAGGACTTGAGGCAAAACTACGCCAACAAGTTGCAGCAGGTCTCCAAAAAGGCGCAGCGGGCTCAGCAAGCTTTGCAGCTCCAGATCTTCAAGCTCCAACAGGAGAAAAAAAAACTCCAGGATGACATGGGACAACTCCTGCAGCAACGAGAGGAACTGGAGAAGAAATTCGTGGCTTTCAAGAAGGAGCAGGCTGAGTTTCTCCCAAAGATCGAGGAGACCAAGTGGGAGGTAAGAGCCTTGCTGTAGCGGACCTTGAGTGAGGTTCTTGTTGAGTGGTAACCCAAAGTACATCCCATTTGCCCTAAGTGGATCCTGCAGACAATGGGTATGGGTTGGTGGGCTCCATGTAACAGATGACACTTCAGTTACCTCTCCATTTGTGTGACCCCAAGCCTATAATTCTCAATTAAACTAAAATGAGCACAACTTCTGGTGCACACCTCCTGTAATCTGGCTTCACACTCTGGTCACTCCAATCTGTGATACTTGAACCCAGTTTCAGTGAACACAGATCTTTCCATACAGGTATTTGTGCTACCAAAAATGGGTTTAAGTCCATGTTAATTAAATTCTTCTAACACCTGCATTGGGGCAAACCTTGAAACTGCTTTGCAAATACTTGATCCTTTTTTACTTTAGAGATAAAGCAAGAGAGCCAAGAATGACGCCAATAGCCAGTTTAGCTCACGCTTTCCATGATAACACTCTGTTTCCACTTGTTAATGAGTTTATCTCTCCTAAAAGGCTGAAAGGCGAATTCCTCTTTCTAATTCTCCTTTTCTTACATGGTTTTCCTACTGTTTCTATTTTTAGGCTATCTGATGGAAGTCTGTTTGCATAGCCAGTGCTAACACGCTTCTTTTTTCAGCTTGATCATGTGAAGAATTTTAATCCTTCCATGGACTGGCTAGAAACTTTAACTTTATTAAGGGTGCAGAGGCAAAGCGTAGCTCTAGAATCCAGAAGAGCCTATTCTGCTAATCCTGATGGAAAGTCAATGAAGCTGGGATTAAAGAGGCTCTGAAATGTGCTGTTTGCAGATGTTCAGCAGAGCTTATTAGAGGCTTGCTGGAAAATCTCTGCATGTTACATCCCAGAACAAACAGGCTGCATTGTCCCGTATGATGCCTCCTTTGGCCAGCTGCTCTGCACAGGTCTTTTGTGTGTTCCACCAAGTTAGGTCTGGAATGTTCTCTGATTCACCAGGAAAACTATAGACGAGCTTTTGATTGTTTGCTTCACTGCTATAGTTCTGCCTGCACCAGCTAACCCAGTGATATGGATGTAAAAGATAGGGATCCAGCTTGTGGAGCAAGACACCTAAAATGTGTAGACACCTACACTTATTGACTCATTGACTTGCTCTCCAGGCTCCATGGACTGTATTGCCTAGATCTCCACAGCACCCAAGAAGAGGGCTAAATTTAAGAGGTTTAATCTGTAAATTGGTTCCTATCCAAGCTGTTCTTCATCATGTATTTCTCTGCCTTTTGGGAAGAGCCAGCCCATGGAGAGCACTTGCAGTGAATTGTGCAGATTTTAGCTAAGCAGTAACTACACCACTCTAACTACAGTTAAACCAGCATGATACGGTTCTGCTACTGCTGCAGACAAGTGCCGATGTGGATGGAGGTACTCACAGAGTTAGGTCTGCATGGGCAAGCACCATGACTGTCATCTCCAGGGGAAGGTACTACCAGTAGGTAGGTGTAGGAGACTGTAGGTACATCGCCTAGCTCTTAGGCAGTTTGTAGTAAGCACCAGACTGTCCTAATAGCTGAGTTTCAATGTCCTGCTCAACATTATGCACCAGGCAAGCCTTCTATAGCAGAGAAAGGCAGAGGTTGCAATGAAGTCAGTGGAGAGGAATTTGTCTGAGGAACATTGATCCAACTGGACCAGAGAAGCAACCAGCCTTGTAGGCACTGCAGGAGGGAGAAAAGGCCAAGTATTTAATGTGTGACAACAGACAGGAGCTTCAGGATGGGACACCCTGGTCTGGAGGTGGCTACCAAGTCTACTTCTAACTATGCTTATCTCTTCTGATCACTGGTGGTTCCTTGGTGCCGCTCCCCAGCCCAGGCTCCTGCCAGGACTCATGTAGAGACTGTTTGTCTGTGCAATTATCCACAGCAAACAGATCAGATCTGCCAGTGCAGAGCCCTGGAAACAATGGAGTTCATGGGAAAAGGAGGGCTTGGTCATTTCTTATGGCTCACTTCCAACACCTACAAGTATTCATTAAACTGTCACCTTTGATGGACTACGCAGGTGCAGAGGGGTTGTCACATTGAACGGTTACACCTACATAATGCAAGTGTACACTGCAGGGAGGGTATTTCCACTGGCTTTGTGTACCTTACCGCATGGTGAGTGGTGGGAGGTTCAGATTTGAATCTGAACATCCAACACCTAAGGACAGCCCATGCTAGTCCCATTTCAGCAAGGGTGGGTTGCAGCTCTCTCCTTGATCGTTGGCAGAGGAGCTGTTGCTCTTCATGCCTTGCCCCAGAAGAATTAAATAGCTACCAGCCTCTGGACTGTCCCCAGTGAAGTGAACCCTAATATTCACTCAACTGGGTTCTTTACGAACCTTTGGGAAGGAAAGCATCATAGGACAAGTAAGTAACATCTACTGTCTCTGCATCCTGTCCTATACTTCCTGTGCTTGGGGAGAGCCCGGGTGGTCTCTGGGTGTGCAATGTTTCTGTCTCAGACTTGTTCAAGCTCCAGATCCCACTGAGGTCAGTGGGAAAACTCCATCTGAGAGTAAAGGGTTTGGAGGAAAGCACCACCAGCTTGTGGTTAGGTGAGTAAGATGAAAGCATGGAGGGAAGCATCGCTGTCTACTCACCACCTGCGAGGACCACAGCGCTTAGCTTAGCTGCTTGGTCAGCTCCAGCTGGGAGCAGCATCAGGTCCCTGAGAGACAGGAAGAAATCTCCCCCGCAAATGCGGAGATAACCTCTATGTCTTTGGTGTGGTCTGGGTCCCGGTGAAGGCTGGAACTCAGTCCTTGAGCAGCATCGCTGCCTGTCCTCTCCATTAACGTAGCTCCCTGACAATGTGAGGTGCCACAGGTGGTTCATGGGCAGTGCAGGGGACAAGCAGCAGTGACACCTCCTCTCTGCCTTCCTCCTGCCTCACGGATGCTCTCCCCATAGGTGTGCCAGAAGGCAGGTGAGATCTCCTTGCTCAAGCAGCAGCTGAAGGACTCCCAAGCAGACGTCTCCCAGAAACTGAATGAGATCGTGGGACTGCGGACGCAGCTCAAGGAAGGTAAGAACTTCCTACGGGAGAAGGAGGAGCAGATCCTCACCCTGAAGGACTCCTACAGCTCCAAGAGCGTCAACCTGGAGATCTGCGAGAGCGAGCTGCAGCGCAAGATGAGCGAGGTCCAAGTGCTGAGGGAAAAACTGAACCACTGTGAGCTGGAGGTCTCCAGCCTGAAGCGGACACTTGCCAGTGTGGGACCTCCGGGACCTTTTGGTGGGGATGCCGGGGAGAAGCTGCGGGAACCGTTGGCTTGTGAGAGCGACGAAGCCAAGATGCAGCGGCAGAGCGAGGACAGCGTCAACACGCTGCGGAAGGAGGTGGAGCGGCTCCAGACGGAGCTGAAGCTGGAGCGGCAGCAGCGGGAGCAGCAAGTGATGGACTTTGAGGAGGAGCGGCGCACGTGGCAGGAGGAGAAGGAGAAAGTCATCAAGTACCAGAAGCAGCTGCAACTGAACTACGTGGAGATGTACCAGAAGAACCAGCTCCTGGAGCATAAAGTGAATGAGATGAACACAAAGGCCACCAGCCCCCCGCACACCGAGGAGAAGAAACCATGGACGCCCTCCAGACTCGAGCGAATAGAGTCCACCGAGATCTGAGGTGGCACCGAGACAATACGACCTGATTTCTGTATTGCTGTGCATGTACTACCTACTCAAGCCAGTGATCTTCCGAAGGATAATACTCTACCGTAGGAGCAGTGTGAGTCTGCTCGCACTCAGCTCCACCACCCTTACTCTCTACTTCTGTGCTCCGTAGGTAAAATAACTGTGGATGTGCGTTGTTTTTCTATGGATAATGCTACATCTCCTTTGGGTTTCTTTCCTAGTACAGCTGGTGAGGGTCAGTTGGCTCTTTTGTAATCTGCCGTGACTGTTACTTCGCTAGAAGCTGCCATCCCCTCTCCTACAATTCACCCCTCTTCGGTTGGTGGTTTTGGAGGGTTGTAGTTGGTATCTTTGGGTTTCCCAAGCGGCAAAACAGTTCAAAAGTGGCAGGTTTTAATCAGGGCATTTTTAGCCACATTGGCTAACGGAGCAAAGCTCTCGGGATCGTGAGCAAACTCACTGGTCTGCAGCAAGTATCCTGTCTAGACGGTGGTCTTAATGAAGTCAGTGCGGGGTTGGCCACTGACTTCAGTGAAACCAGACATATCTCTACCAGATGACTCCCTCTTGCCAGCCCATGGCTGCCATGGTTGCAAGAGGTCAGGACGTCCTTGAGGAGCAGGATGAGCCTGTCCTAGTAATACAAGCCAACAAGGAATGATCACCCAGCAGGAGCCTCTTTGGAGGCTCAGCAGAGCTGAGTTTTCATTTCATTGCGGTTTCCTCCTGCAGTTCCATTCCTCTCCTGGGTTGTGTTCCACTCTCAACCCTGGGAGAACAAATACCCTCCCACCTCTGCCGTGGTCCCCCTATTCCTACCATATACTCAAGCTGGCTACAGCAAGAAAGAAACTTGGAAATCCAAGCTAGTTTCCCCTCCCAAGAGCCCTCTTCCTTCCCAAAGTCAACGGAATCAAGGTTTGGGGAAGCCTCCAAACCTGTGGGATGTTTATGCAAACTGAAGCTTTAGCAATTAACCCTAAGAGTGGGCAATTGTGCTGCCCCATTCCCAAATGAGTGATGCTTTGGTGCACTCTCTTGGTCCAGGGTCTCCTTCAAAACTGCATCCAAGCCTCACTCAGGAGTTGCAGTGAGCAACATCAGCATCACCACTAGATCACAACAGGGTGAGCGTTAGCCTACGGTACAGCCATTTCAAGCAGCATCCCACGGCGATCCCAAGTGGCATCACACATTCCAGGGACAGAGATAACACAGGCTTAGCTTAAGGAATTATTCAGCCACCAACTCTGAGCATGAAGGCAGTAATAAGAAGGGAAAATGCTTAAGATCACTCAAGTGCTTATGCCCTGGTGGAACAATCACCAAATCCTGTATGCACAGTCACTGGGAATGGTGCAGGCATCAAAAACCAGCATTCAGCTTGAAAACATGGGCAAAGGGGGCCTGGTCCTCCTTTTCATGGACACGTTTTTACTGTGATTCGCAGTAAAGAGGAAAAGCTTGTTGGGAAGTGGAGTTTGCATTGACCGGTCGTGGACCAAAGGATCAACACAAGTGGGAATTGCAGCTCTTTGCCATAGGAAGCAGCTAGATGAACAAAGGTAGAATTATCACTGGGACATCTTGGAATGTCTGTGAGGGGACTCCAGGGAGTTTGGCCGGATCACATTCCATGTGCATACCAAGGAGGAACCTCAGGGCATTGAGGAGCTTCCAAACAAAAGCCCTGAAGCTACACATTTCCCATGTTCCCTTCCCTAAAAGCTCCCCCTCTCTATCACCAGGTCTGAGCTTCAAGCTGGGGAAAAGCATTGTGGTGAGCTCCACAACAAAGCAAAGAGGCTGAGCAGGAGAGAGGAGACTTCAGTCGGGCCCATTAACCAGCAGCCAAGGCCAACAGTATTGCTGGGCAGGAGCTGCTGGTGGCTGGCAGCCATCCCCGGAGCTGTAGGAAATGGAGATGTACGATGAGACCAGGGCATTTCAAGATCCCGGTTGATGGTACCTGTCTTTTCCCACCACTTCTGCCTTTGGAGCTGGCCCATCAGTGTGGGAAACAACAGGGCAACACAGGCTAAGCCCCTCTTCCAGGACCGGTCTTCATGCATAGGTCAGGTCTGACTCCTTAAGGGAGTGAAGAAGAGTCCCTCTATGAACCCTGCAGATGCTCCAGTGCTCTTGGACACCATCTGCACACCCTAACAAGGAAGGAGTGCAACTGACTGCTGGTACCACCCAGCAGCAGGCTTGGCCATGCCAGAGGAGACACCCACATGTGCTGCACAAACTTACACACTCGGCCAGGCAAATCCTAGAGCTTCCCCCATTTCATACACTGGGCCTTCCAGATGGAGTCAAACATCCCACAGTGTCAGGGTTGGAGATCTGCTGTCTTGTGTCATCTTGGCTTTCTGTGCTCCGCTTTCCACATCAGATAAACCCACGTGGTCCTCCTTTCCAAAGCAGTTGTGAGGCATCTGTGCTTGAAGCCCTTGAGCACAAAGAATAGCAAGAGGTTTAGGCTCTGATGGTCATATGGTGCTTTTGAGGCCACCACATGAAAAGCAAACCTAACAGCAAGTGCCCTTACCATAAGAGGAGTCCAATAACCTGGAGGGTCATTTCCACCTTTGCTCCTCCTGGCTCCACTGTTGTTAAGGTTCATTTCCCTCTAACCATCACAGAAACCAGCATCCCAAGAACACCCAAAGTGACTGAGTTTCAAGGATCTGCTGTTGAGGAGGTGCCCACCACAATTCCCTGCTGTGTTAACACTCAAGGGATGGGCATCACCCTGTGGGACACCTCAACAGAGCTCCTTCTCTCACAAGCAGGAGAAGCAGGGGCTTGCCTGGCCCCCCCGCATCCCTGGATGCAGTCAGCCAAGCCCTCCGGCCTGCCAGGTTTGCTCCATCACCTTCTTGCACTGGTGCCAGGAATGAGCGTGTCGTGATGGACCCAGTGAAACCTGGAGGCATATGGGTTTGTCTGACTGCTGAAGGGTGCTGAGCTGCCCGTGGACTCAATGGTCTCACAGTGCATCCATCAGGGACTTGCAGAGCTCCTTGGGATGGAGCAGGAGTGGCAAGGAGAGAACGGGTTTAAACTGAAAGAGGGGAAGTTCAGGGTAGATCTAAGGCAGAAGTTCTTTAGTGTGAGGGTGCTGAGGCGCTGGCACAGGGTGCCCAGAGAAGCTGTGGCTGCCCCATTCCTGGCAGTGCTCAAGGCCAGGTTGGACACAGGGGCTTGGAGCAAGCTGCTCCAGTGGAAGGGGTCCCTGCCTGTGGCAGGGGCTGGAGCTGGAGGAGCTTTAAGCTCCCTTCCAACCCAAACCATTCTAGGATTCCATGATCTAGTGTTTTGATCCAGACCTGCGCAACCTCAATTGTGGCCATTCCCTGGATGACAGAGAGCTCTGCAGACACCCATTAAGATGCGGTGCTGATGATGGTGTTCTTTCCCTCTTTCGGGTATTAGCCCAACATCCCCGAAAGCACTCAGCTGCCCTGCAGCAAACACCCCCCTATGCTGCAGTGTCATAAAATACTGATGGTTTGGGCAAGTGCCACAACCAAACTGCCATGAAGGATTCCTGCACTTCTCCTCATCACATTCCCTCCCATGTGCTAGCACTGTGTCACCACATGGTGATAACCAGTCTTTCTTGGAGGTGACTGCCCTTTGCTCAGCAGAGGTGGAGCAAAATGATGGAGGGACATCCAGGTTCCTGCTGTTCGGTCCAGGTGGGAGCTCCCCTGGCTCTTTCCAGACCTTAACACTTCTACCCATTGACTGGATGAAGTCTCCCATCACAGCCTAGGTCTGTATTGAGGCCCTGGGGTCTTAGCCTTGAAGTAAGATAGCCAATGGGGACCAGACTGGTGTTTTGAAGCCATACCCTGGCCAAGGAGGCTGATATCTTGTCTCTTGGTATAATTCTGCTCTCCAAGTCTTGCACATGGTTAGCGTCTCACCTGACACAGGAAGTCATCTCTGACTTGCCAGCAAAAGCTGTGGTCACATGGGGTCCAGAGACATTAGAGATGCTTTGGGATACCCAACGCATGGGGCTGCCCAATATGATCCAAGATCTATGGGAGAGCCAGGCCAGTGCTGGAGTGACCTGGAGCACTTCTTGTGGCACATCACCCACATGTGGGCAACTGGAGATGCTCCGGGATACCCAATAAATGGGCCTGCCCAATGTTATTAAAGATCTATAGGAGAGCCAGGTGGGATGACCTTGAGCACCTCTAATAGCGCATCACCCATTGTGGGCAACTGAGTCAGTATCATAGATCATAGAATAGTTAGGGTTGGAAAGGACCTCCAGATCATCCAGTTCCAACCCCCCTGCCATGGGCAGGGACACCTCACACTAAACCATCCCACACAAGGCTTCATCCAACCTGGCCTTGAACACCGTCAGGGATGGAGCACTCACAACCTCCCTGGGCAACCCATTCCAGTGCCTCACCACCCTCACAGGAAGGAATTTCCTCCTTAGATCCAATCCAAACTTCCCCTGTTTCAGTTTTAACCCGTTACCCCTTGTCCTGTCACTACAGTCCCTGACGAAGAGTCCCTCCCCAGCATCCCTATAGGACCCCTTCAGGTACTGGAAGGCTGCTCTGAGGTCCCCACGCAGCCTTCTCTTCTCCAGGCTGAACAGCCCCAACTTCCTCAGCCTGTCTTCATACGGGAGGTGCTCCAGCCCCTGATCATCCTCCAGGCATGAGCAAAAAGAGGACATCAATCAGCTCCAGCAATTCCCATCCATATGGATTTGATATAAGCAGGTTATCCTGGTGCCAGGGAAGGTCTAAGCAGCCCCTGTTCCCCCTTGCTGTGAGCAGGGCTGCTCCGCTCCACCATCACGTCGAGGTGGGTTGCTGTCGCTCTCGGATGCCAAGCCCGCACTCCTGTCTCACCCCGAGGGTGAACGCCGCCGCCATCGCACGTTGTTGTGCTTCACACAGTCCCACTTAGCTTCTGCCACTGTCTCGTGGCAGCACCATTCCTGCTGTCGCTGGCATCCTGCCGGGGCGAGATCACCTCCCGAGCTTCCACGCTCGAGACAGGAACCAAGTTGTTGCTCTTATGCTGCTACGTTCTATGGAGACAAGTGTATTTGGGTGTAAATAACAGCCCAGCTCTGTATTTACAGTGAGTAAATGAAGAACAAGAAAGTTCTCTGGCTTCTATATTGCTGAATGGGATGCACAGTAGCAGCTGATGCTGTGTTTGAGTGCTGAGCGCTACATGGAGGATGCTCAGCACCCCCTGAGCCTTTACTGGCTGCAGTGGAAATAGGGGGGCTCAGCTCCTAGGAAGGCAATCCACTTGCAATAGACTCTAACAAAGCATCCTGGTGTCACTGTCCTGCTTTGATGCTTGCCTTCATCCTGAGCTGGGATCTGATTGTCCCCTCTTTAAAGCTGAAGTCCCCTCTGCCCATCCTTGTGTTGCACCAAACTCCCTTGCAGACAGTGTCCCCTTGAGCCCTGCTGCCCATGGAAGGACCAACCCGCCCCAATCCTGCTCCATGCAGTGGCACTTTATGGCTTGCTCAAGACAGTGAGCTCATGAGCAGCATGACCAAAGATCTCCAGAAGGCACTGGGATTGCATGTGTGGAGCTGCCTCCAGGCTTTCCTGGTGGGGAAGAGGCTGGTGTGGGCTGGAAAAGGGGAATGAGAGCTGGCAAGGAACAGAAAGAGCTTGGATTTCCCTGCATCCCACCTGGGAATATTTGCAGGTCCATGTGCTAGGCAGAAGTTCCTGGGTGAGCTGACTGTCCCCAGTTGGTTACACCAGTATGCTCCATGGCTGTGCCAACAGCTCCATGCATTGCCCAAGGAGAGTACGGACATGGGGCTGTTTCCAGGTGGCAGAATGGATGCAATTCCCACTTTTTCCTTGGGGTGAAGAGAGGATGCATGCCAAGCCATTACACTTGTCTTGAGGGCAACAGGTCCGCTCTAGTTTAGCAGCAGATGTTGCTCAGTGCGATTTTGCCAGGAACATATGTATCCTGAGAGCTGGTGGTCCTGTTGGTTACCTCCTTGGTGTCCTTACCCCAGGGCATCCTCAGCACCCTCCTTACCAGGGAAGCATCTCCTGAGATGAAGGCACCAAGGTCTTTGCTTCTCCTGCTTTGGGGTGCTGAGGGCATCTCTGCCCACCTTAGCTCCCTGAAGGCTCCTGGACCTGGTCCCAGAGGGAGATCTGTGCTCTTCCAACCACAGTGCTCCTGTGGATGGATGCTGGGGTGAGTCTGGGCCTTGGGCAGATGCCTCTCCACCATGCCTCTGCTCCCATCTATGCTAAGCTTCTCCACTCCTGCCATGCCATGAAAGCCTGCTGGTGTGCAGTGACAGCCCTCATTCTGTCCTGGATGGGAGCAGGTCCAACTTGCTTCACTCCTTCACTCCAAGCCTTGAAAGCCACTTTACAGAGACACTTTCATCCAGACCCCTTGCTAAGGATCATGTTGCCTCTGCCCTGCTACTCCTCTGCCCCAGCTCTCCTGCCTCCTTTTAGACCATCCCTATCACAGGAGCAGTCAGTGCCTCTCCCAGATACATCTGAACAAGCTGGAGCTGAAGGCAAAGCCCCCACTGATAATGGTGTGTCCCAACCGTGCCCTCAGAGCAGCCTTATAGAGCACGGATCCTCACCTCTTTGCTCAGTCATTCCCATGTCAGCTAAATCAGCCCTGCTTTACTGCCAAGATCAGTCTTGCTGAAGGACACCCCTATGGCTTGCAACCACTTGAGATCATTGCATGGGGCTTCACACCACCACAACACCAGAGCCAGCCAGCTCTGGGGCTTCCCTGGTCCTTCCTCCCTCTGGAAAGACAGGGATGTGAGGGGTGTATGAGCATCCCTGCTCTGCAGTGGCACGCAGCATCCGTGCTACTCAGTGCATCAAGCGGTTGGGATTACATCCAGCTGTTTGCAGATGTTGGCTTCCCAACGGGATGTTCCACGTTGGCAACACCAGAAACGAGCTTTTGCATGTTCAGGATAAGCCTCCACCCTGGTTCTCCCAATGAAGGGGATGGTGTCAGGGCTGGAGCACGGGAAAAGCTCTGGCACGCAGGGTTGTTGTTCCACAGATGTGTTTCCTCAGGCAGAAGGTCCCTGCTTTCTATCACAAAGCAATAGGTTTTTCTAGAGAGCTTCTAAAGGGACTATTCCCAACTCTGATACCTGCAGGCAAATCGATGTTCCCTTGAATACCTTCATAGCTCTAGCCCTGGGCTCTCCTTGCAAAAGGGATTTAAAGTCCAATCTGGCTCCAAATAATCACCAGTGTGGCTTGAGCTTGGTGGTCCCCATGCATCTGGAGAGCCCAAAGCTGCCCATATCCAGCAGGCCACCAGTCTGGGTCCACAGGAGGTCCAGCCCCTTCTGTTATCCATCCCATTACTGTCACTGGATCTTCTCCATTAGCTCACCCATATGGGAGCTGCTGGGGTGTCTGAGCTCAAGGAATCGCATTTGATGACAACCAGACACCAGTGGGAGACCATGGCATTGGCTCTGCCATTCCTGAGAGCCAGGCTGTCCTCTCTCGGATGAGAAGATCCCCTTTCCCCCATGGATGACACTTGGGTTCCCTTCTGGAGGCTGAAGGGAGCAACACACACGCAGGCAGAGCTCCAGCACCGGTGCCAGAAGCGTTGCAGCAGCACCGGTGCAATGAAATGCTGCACAACCGGCCGATGTGTCTATGCAGTCCCTTTCCACGCAGCGGTGTCCCCGCAGAGCCCAGCCCAAGGGCTGGAGCTCCTCCAAGGTGTCTTCGTTTGCACTCCCTCGGACCTGGTAATCGCTGTGAGCCGAGAGGAAACCCTCTTGGTCTTTGCCTTGCCCCGGGCAGTACGCTTGTGAGGGTTTCCTCCTCCTAAACCGATGCACGTCGCTCAGTCGCCCGTCTTCTGCGTCTGTTCTCCAGCAGGTCAGTAGGTGTCCATCCCCAACACCCAGCTCCCTGATGGGAGGACATCAGGTTGGGCCAGCCAGGGCCCCCCGAGCAAGCCTGCTGTCTGATTTCACCAGCAATAAAAGCCCCACGGAGGAGCAGGCAGAGCTCTCCATTGCTGCTCCACCGCCGGGTGAGCTGCAGGCTGCGTCTGTGTGTAGGACCTTCCGCATTAGGCCCTTGGTCCAACTGTTTTGGACCTTCCCGACTGTAAATTCAAGCCCAGCCTTGTGCTTTCTTTCCTCTTGTTCGTTTCTTGACGCCTTTGGTCTCTCTTTCTGCTCTTTACTGTGAATTCCAAACCAGAAGTGTTCTGATCTCGACTCTGTTACTGTTTCGTCTCCGCGTTGACTGTTGCTGGGTCTCCGAACCGTGTTTAATGAGACTTTGCAGAAAGAAATGAAGATAAAACCAATAAAAATATATAAATATTTATAGAGATATACTTTAAAAAAATGAAATATTTAAAAGAGATTCATAAAGTTGGGTGTCTCTCCTATCCACCGCTCACTCCCAAACACCGTTGTCTTGACTTCGCCTCTGGGGTTTAACGACAAGAGGTCGATACAGAAAAGGGATCAAAACGCAGCGTTCCGGCGTATTTTTTGTACAGCAAAAGTGTATCTGTTTTGGGAATTCTCGTGAAAACCACACCCCCCCCCCCCATCTCCCCATCTACTGCTGGTCTGTTGTATGTTTCCATTGGGTTCTCAAGGTGTGAAGAGCTACTGCCTTTGCGATTTTCTACGGTGAATATCTATCTGTACAGAGGTATGTATATATATAAATATACATGCAGATCTATATGTATACGTATCTCTCCTCTCTCCACCTGACTGTGAAGGATTTTTATTGGGCAAAATAAACTGGAGAAAGGCCCCATTTTAAAAAGCTCCCTGTGGCTGGTCTGATTGTGTAGTGGGGGGGAGAAGGGAGGAGATCCACAGGGATTTCGGGAGGGATGCGCAGCCAGGCTGGGGGACTGCAGGGGAAACCTCACCTGAGACATAGCAGCATCCTCCAGGTCACAGCTTCATTGAAGCTCCTGCGCCAGAAGGCAAAGAGGAGGAGAGAGGTGGAGGTGATCTGGAGCAGAGTGGGATGGATGGGATGTTGCCCAGTCCTGCTTTCTCCCATGGTAAAAGCACTGCTCGGGCTCTTCAAGCACTTAAGAACAAGGACCACAACGCCACGGTGGTGGCCACAAGGCTGGACAAGGTGTCTGTGTCTGAGATCTCACGTCAGCCCATAGCTCAGATCGCCGTGGATGTGTCTGGAGCTGCTGGGGATGCCCCAGGGCTGACTGAGAAAGACACGGGCTTTCCATCAGTCCCACAGCCAACGTCCAAGACCTCCCAGCACACAATCCCAGAGCGGTTTGGGTTGGAAGGGAGCTTAAAGCTCATCCAACTCCAACCCCTGCCACGGGCAGGGACTCCTTCCACTGGAGCAGCTTGCTCCAAGCCCCTGTGTCCAACCTGGCCTTGAGCACTGCCAGGGATGGGGCAGCCACAGCTTCTCTGGGCACCCTGGGCCAGCGCCTCAGCACCCTCACAGTAAAGAACTTCTTCCTTATCTCCAACCTGAACTTCCCGTTTCAGTCTGAACCCATCACCCCTTGTCCTATCACTGCAGTCCCTGATGAAGAGCCCCTCTCCAGCATCCTTTTAGGCCCCTTCAGGTACTGGAAGCTGCTCTGAGGTCTCCACGCAGCCTCCTCTTCTCCAGGCTGAACAGCCCCAGTGTTCTCAGCCTGTCTCCATACAGGAGGTGCTCCAGCCCCTGATCATCCTCTGTATGAAGGTAACTGACTTGCTCCCAGACCTACCACCCCTGGCTCCCAAGCCATGCTCAGACCTGAGGGACATCCAGGTAAGGACACACTGGGAATGCCAAAACCCAAGTTGCGGTGCCAGGCACAGCCCTGGACCCAGCTACAGTGATGGGAACCCCGCACAAGCCAATTCCCCTTCCCTCTTGTGCATGGGGCAGCCCCACCTCCCACTGCAGCATCTCTCTGGGCTTCTCTGCCTTTGGGATTCAGAGGCTGCCACCCAAACCCTTTGCCAGGCTGTGGCTGCAAGGCTGGGAAGGGAGAGGGATTGAGGGAGCTGCTGTCCAGGCTGCAGGGAACGGGGCAGCGAGGTGTGGAATGTTCATTGATGGGCATCCCAGTGCCGGGTTGGAGAACAGGGCTGATTCCCAGCATGAAGGGGTGGGAAACACAAGCAGTTGAAATGCATCAAATCCATGTTGGATCCCCCAGTGGTTGGGACGGGGAGGAGGATGCTGCCAGGGAGGCGGTTTTGGAACCAAAACTCCCGCTAGGTTACAGGCTTTGACTCAAACCAATCCCACCGCAGCTGCTTTGCCAGTGGCACATTAAAGCACACACAGATTAACCTTACCTTTATTAAAAACCAATAAACCCAGCACTTTTCCCAGCATCAGCTATGCCTGAGAGGTCTCCCACCCCCTCATAACAAAGCTGATGCCCCCCAGGGCAAAGAGAGCATGGCTGGGATTCAGTGACTCCCCTCAGACCCGGTTTAAGGTCCAAGGTGCTGCCAGCAGCACAAGGCTTTTCCTGCAGGTCACTGCAACCAGAGTGGCTCCCCTCCAACTCCATTTGGTCTCCTGAAGATGTGGTGTCCCCAGTCACCAGGGGGTAAAAGGCTGATGGGAAGGAAGAAAGAAGAGAGCCCGTATCCTGGGCTGCATCCAAAGGAGTGTGACCAGCAGGTCGAAGGAGGTGATCCTGCCCCTCTGCTCTGCTCTTGGGAGACCTCACCTGGAGCATTGTGTGCAGTTCTGGTGTCCTCAACAGAAAAAGGACATGGAACTGCTGGAACAAGTCCAGAGGAGGCCACGAGGATGATCAGGGACTGGAGCACCTCCCGTATGAAGACAGGCTGAGGAAGTTGGGGCTGTTCAGCCTGGAGAAGAGAAGGCTGCGTGGGGACCTCAGAGCAGCCTTCCAGTACCTGAAGGGGGCCTATAGGGATGCTGGGGAGGGACTCTTCATCAGGGACTGTAGTGACAGGACAAGGGGTAACGGGTTAAAACTGAAACAGGGGAAGTTTAAATTGGATCTAAGGAGGAAATTCTTTCCTGTGAGGGTGGTGAGGCACTGGAATGGGTTGCCCAGGGAGGTTGTGAGTGCTCCATCCCTGGCAGTGTTCAAGGCCAGGCTGGACAGAGCCTTGTGTGGGATGGTTTAGTGTGAGATGTCCCTGCCCATGGCAGGGGGTTGGAACTGTATGATCTTGAGGTCCTTTCCAACCCAAACCATTCTGTGATTCTATGATTCTAAGAGATACTCAAAAGCTGTATGGTCATGGTCATGGTCAATGGGCTCTTGCTCAGCCTGAGCAGGGGCTGGGCTTCCCATCTCAATTCAGTGTCCCTCTAATCAGGAAAACCCATCCTTGAAGACTCAGACATCCTGAAAACACATCAACATTGTCAAGATATTGAGACCTTATTGTGGCCTTTCAATATATAAGGGGCTGCAGGAAACCTAGAGAGGAGCTTGGGACAAGGGCCTGTAGGGCCAGGCCAAGGGGAATGGCTTGAACCTGCCCGAGGGGAGACTGAGCTGAGCTCTTAGGCAGAAGCTCTTCCCTGGGAGGGTGCTGAGGCGCTGGCACAGGGTGCCCAGAGAAGCTGTGGCTGCCCCATCCCTGGCAGTGCTCAAGGCCAGGTTGGGCACAGGGGCTTGGAGCAAGCTGCTCCAGTGGAAGGGGTCCCTGCCCGGGGCAGGGGTTGGAGCTGGAGGAGCTTTAAGGTCCCTTCAACCCAAACCATGCTGGGATTCTAAGAGGTTACTGTGTCAACGCAACACTGGGTGCTCGTTAGGTGATCCTCATTATACCCTCATTATAATACTACAAATCAGACCTATAAGACACAAGACCCCTGCTCAGATTAAAACTCCCTTCCCCGAGCACGCACGGGGAGGAACCACCGATGTAAGCCGATGCACATTAACTGACCGGTCACTAAGTGCTGGGAGCGCTCTGGGGAGTTACCAACCTGATCCGAACGGTCCAAACCCATGGCACCGGTGCGGAGTGGCATTATGGGATGTCACCTAGCACCCGTTATCTGCACAAGCTCGCAGTACACAAACACCTCACCTCCTGCACACGAATCGTGTACTGCACACTTCTGAGGCCGCAAGGAAGGGCATCCCCGCGCACCCCCACCACGCTCTATCCCAACCGCAGCCCACCCCAGCACAGGGCCCCCTCCCAAAGGCCGGCAGGCCGGGGTGCCCCCATCGCCCCAGGGCCGGACCCTGCCGTCCCTGCTGAGGGCCGGCGGCCGCAGCACCCCAATGGGGACAGGGATCGGCTCATGGCGGAGGTGAGGGGGGGTCCGGGTGCCCCCGGCAGCACCAGCTCCATGCCGGCACCGCGGCCCCCCCCCCCGGACACGTGTCACGTGACCCCCCCCCGCCCGTTAACGGCTCGCATATGGCTCACTGCTGCCACCTGCGGGCTCCGCCGCCGCGCACGGTCCCGCTCGGCTGCCGTACGAGCGGCAGTGCGTCACATCAGGTGACCGGAAGTACCGGGAGGCGCCGGGGGTGGCCGGGCGGAGGGGCTGGCGGGCGGCAGGGCCGGAGGTGGGCCCCGGTGAGTGCGAGCGGCGCGGCCGCTGCCCCTGCCCCTGCCCCTGCCCCTGCCCCTGCCCCTCCCCTCCTTTCCCCTTCCCTTTCCCCGTCCCTTTCCCCGTCGTTTCCCTTCTTTTTCCCGTCCCTGTCCCCTTCGCTGCCCCCTCACGGGGAGAGGGGAACGGCGCAAGTGCGGATCCCCCCCCCCCCGCCCCGCACACCGGGACCCGCCGCAATAGGGCCTGCAGCGCTCCGTGCGCGTTACACGTGTGTGCGACGTGCGCGGGTCACGTGCGCCTGTGTTACACGTGTGTTACACGTGTGTTACACACGTGTGCTACACACGTGTGCTACACACGTGTGCTACACACGTGTGCGTGCGTGCAACGGGTGTGTGTTGTAAGCGTGTCTCATACGTGCGCGTTACACGTGTGTTTGTGTGTGCATGCGTGTGTGTTAGGTGCTCGTGTCACACATGCCGTGTGTCGGAGCGGCCGTGGGTGTGAGGAGCCGCCGCGCTGTCCCGGTGCTGGCCGGGCTTTCCCTGTTCCCGGAGCCTTCCAGCCCCGGCAGGGGCTGAAACCGGGATAAAGCAGCACCCGCAGACAAAGAGTGACGTTTGTTCACTCTGACGTTGGAGTCTGTTCGGTGGGGGGGGAAGCTCCTTCTCTCCTGTTCTCCTCTGCAGCCCCGGGCGGGTGTTAACTGAGGGCTTTTGGCTGGAATGAGCTGGTTTGCTCCCAACACGGCCCTGACTGCTGGCATCCGGAGCTTCTCGGTGGTACCAGGAGGTGCCGGTGCTCGGGTACCAGCAGTGGTGCTGGGCAGGGGGAAGCAGGGCTGGGGGCGCTCCTAGTGTGGGTCTTGTGTGGGTTTCAGGGGGAGTTCAGAGTTTCAGAGGGACCCAAAGCACAAGGGGACGCTAAGTCAGGGTGCAGCTGCATCCCCCTTCAGAGAGCTCATACTCGGGTGGGCAGCATCCTTCCAGGAATGTTGTTGTCACAGAAACCCAGCCTGGTTTGTGTCGGAAGGGACCTTAAAGCTCATCCAGCTCCAACCCCTGCCACGGGCAGGGACCCCTTCCACTGGAGCAGCTTGCTCCAAGCCCCTGTGTCCAACCTGGCCTTGAGCACTGCCAGGGATGGGGCAGCCACAGCTCCTCTGCACCGCTCCTTGCATCCAGCTAACACTGAACCGTGCACTCGTGTTCTTGGCCTAGAGCTGGGCTGTAAATGTGACCCAGCCACTGACACAAAGATGTTTCCATCGCAGAGGACCTCCACAAAGTGCAGCTGCAGCTGCAGGGCCCAGCTCCAACCCCCTGAGTGGTTTTTTGGAGTCACTGGAGGCGAAATCTCTGCAGAGACTTGCCCAGAGGTGGGAAGGAGTTTGGCTGTGGTTGAACAAGAAGGAAGGAGGAGGAAGGCAGGCTGATTACTCAGGATAACAGGAAGAGAGGGAAGTTGAGGGGAGGCGTAGGTTGGGTTGGAAGAGGGATGCTGTAGAAACTTCAAAGATCACTGAGGCTGGGAGTGGGTGAAAGTCCTGGGCAAAAGGCCACTTGGACCTGTTTCTCTCAGAGGTGCTTTTGACGTATCTTGACCCGTGCCAAGCTCACTCCCCTGTTCCCTTATTTTGCTGGATTAGGAGTAAGGAAGAGGAATAATTCTCTTCTTTTACTTTGGGAATACCTTCCCAAATGTGTCACAGCTTAACACAGAACAACATGGATGGTATTAGCAGCGCACGACATTCACCTTTGGTGTGTGAACACCAGGACTTTGAAGTGGGTCTGTTGTCACCAAGGGGAGTGTTTCTGGTGACAGCAGAATGCTGCATTTCATCGGCAGGATCACCTTCAGCAGCAAATAGGTATTGGTTTCATTAAATGGCCTGAGGAGTTCTTGCTTGTCTCTAATGGAAACGTAGGTAGGAGACATGGAAAACAGAGTCAGAGAGGAAAGTCTTTTGGAAAGCCTTGGGCAGATGAACCTCCTCTTGTCCAAGGTCATTATTGCAGCTTGAAGCAGCCCCTCAGTGTCCTCCAGGACCTGTGTGAGGTGCTGGGAGATGATGTTGGAGGGGATGGGGTTTCGTTCCCCCAGATCTGCTGATCTGAGCCTTGCCCCCTCCATGCTGCCTGTCTCCAGCCAAAGACAGATCTGTCACTTGTGGCCAGGTCAGGCTGGACAGCACAGCCAGAGCTTTGAAATCCAGCTCCTGCTTGCTGCTGCTGCTGGCTTTGCAAGGCTTGGGCTGTGCCACAGCATCACAATGCTTGGCTCTGGTTGTACTGTCCAAGTTCTTCCCTCTGTTCACAAGACAGTCAGTGGCTGTCTCCAGAAGTCTTCATTTCATCTTTCTGCCCCCCCCAGAACCTCCTGTTCTCCACCCAGGTTGCTTTTTTCACCTCTCCTGAGAGGGTCACAGCTCCAGCAGCTTCCCCTCGCCCCCCGGCTGCCTTTTGCTGCCCCAAGCTCTGTTCATGGAGCAGAGGATGCGAGGTCTCGTCTGCCACAGTGTGAGTCGACACAGGGGATCCCAGAGGGGTTGAGCCACTTGACTTTGCACTGGAGCAGATGGGGAGGGCTCCCAAGCCAGCTGGGTGCTGAGATCCTGTCCTCAGACAGGAGCTTAGCTCCAAAAGGCAGAGGTAAAGCTGCCTGGTGAGAAAACAGCCTGCAGAGAGCAGCAGGCAGCTTGTGCCTGGATGGATCAGAGATGTCTTCCTGCCTGGTGATAGTTACTGCTTTTGCTGCTGTGGGAGAGTTCAGGGTGCATGATACAGCCATGGAACCATCTCCACAGCAGGCAGCACCCCACAGCAGGCACCAAGAGGGGAGCAAAAGCCATCACTTCCACTCTCCCCATCCTCCCTCCCTTCCCCATCTCACCCTTCCTTGAAAGCAGCTGGTGTTTTCCTGTTGTGATGCAGGAATAGAGCATATAATGGATCATGGGAGGTGGGGAGATTCTTGTACTCAAAAAAAAACAGTTTGTATTCAGCCAGAGCACATGGGATCCCATCACAGCCCTCTCCTACTCATACCCCAAAGCCACAGTGTTCACCCTCAGTCTTCTTCCCCCAAGGCATCCATTTTGCTGCTGCAAAACTGAGTTTCCTTGCACTGATTTGACATCCTGATCCAGCCCTTATTGAAAGCTGCGTGCATCAGCAGAGCTCAGAGGGATGCCCAGGAAGGATTTAATTCCCCCATGCGGGTAGCACAGAAGCTAATGTGTATTGCAGCATCTCTGCCAGGCTTTGGTTTTCCCCATCGCTCAGCTCCCTGTGGTACTTAAAGCACGAGTGGTTTTGAAGCAGTTGCAAACGCCTGGTGTAAATGCATCTTTGGGGTTGGCCCCATGGGGTGGGCTCAGGATGGGCTCTGAACAGAGCACTGACCTGGTGCTTCTGTTTTCATCAGTATCTGAATCATCGTAAACAGGCTCATTTGGCAGCTACTGCAGGCTGGCAGCACACAGCTTCACTCCTGACACGTTTCTCATCCTCACCCTCTGCTGTAGCTGATTTAGGCAGGAGTTAGGAAGGCACCTGGCACGTTTTAAGCCTTTATACTCTAAAACTATGGGAAATGCTCCCAAATCCGAGTGTAAAGCTCTGTTCTCTCTGGTTCTCAGCTCAGGATGTAACATCTCATAGAACCATTGAATGGTTTGGGGTGAAGGGACCTCAAAGCTCATCCGGCTCCAACCCCTGCCATGGGCAGGGACCCCTTCCACTGGAGCAGCTTGCTCCAAGCCCCTGTGTCCAACCTGGCCTTGAGCACTGCCAGGGATGGGGCAGCCACAGCTTCTCTGGGCACCCTGTGCCAGCGCCTCAGCACCCTCACAGGGAAGAGCTTCTGCCTAAGAGCTCATCCCAGTCTCCCCTTGGGCAGGTTCAAGCCATTCCCCTTGGCCTGTCCCTACAGGCCCTTGTCCCAAGCCCCTCTCCAGCTTTCCTGCAGCCCCTTTAGGCACTGGAGCTGCTCTCAGGTCTCCCCTTCAGGAGCCTTCTCTTGTCCAGGCTGCCCCAGCCCAGCTCTCTCAGCCTGGCTCCAGAGCAGAGCTGCTCCAGCCCTCGCAGCATCTCCATGGCCTCCTCTGGCCTCGCTCCAGCAGCTCCACATCCCTCTTGTGCTGCTGCCCCAGAGCTGGATCAGGGCTGCAGGGGGGCTCTCCCCATCACAGCAGAGGGGCAGGATCCCCTCCCTGAGCTGCTGCTCGTGCTCTGGGGGTGCACCCAGCACACAGAGGGGGTGGGTCTGGGCTCAAGTGCTCACTGAAGCTGGGTCATGGGGAGCTTCTCATCAATCAGCTGAAGCTTCAGGTCCACTGCACAAATACATTTTCATTGTTTAGAATGAAAGAAAAGCAGTTTGGGTCTCTTAAAAATGAGAAAGGAGTGATTTTTGTCTCATCTCCCATAGTCTCTGCCAGGTTACTTGTAGTTGCTGAGCAGTAGTTGCTGTGTGTCCCATCTTTGGGTATATCAAGTCACTTGGGTGCTTGTCTTGAAGTGCCTTTGCATGTCATGATGATTGATAGCTGCTACCTTACAGCTTTGCAGGGCAACATCTACCATGGCTCAGGGAAACACTGGCGTCACTTCCCTTTTTGGTAGCATAAAGGCTAAGATTAAAAGTGCTTCGTGTTAGGTGGAAGCCACTCATTCTTCGTCTGCCCTTTTTTCAGTACCTGGAAGCAATTCTGAGCCCAGTAAGTTGTGATCCATGGCTACAGTGCTAATATGCCGAAGATTTCCAAGGCTCAGCAGGGTGACCACATTCTCAACTACATCCAAGTGCAAGGCCAAGAGTGGGAGCAGCAAAAGTGAGGAGGAAAAGGAAGAGACCCCAGAAGCAGCCACCACCAGAACTGAATCCACAGCCACAATCCAGTTGCTGAATCCACTGGACTACAGAGTTCTGTACAATCCAGCTGCCTATGCCCGAAGCAGAGCTGCCTCCCAGCAGCATGCTGCTAGGAGCAGTGGTGATGCTTTCACCAGCCTTGGCACCACACAGGTTGGTTCCACCTCTTCTCAAGCTCAGCCACCCATCAGAAAGCCCAGGTCCAAACCCCTCCTCGAGCAGACCATCTCAGCGGGCCTCTCTGCAGCACAAACCAAGGAGAAAGCAGAAAAGGAGAAGTCAGAGCTGCACGACTCCAAGGAGGACCCCCGTGTGTTTCAGAAGGGGAGGCCTGAGTACAGATCTCTCAGCTATGACAAGTCTGAGCCAGTAGAGACCCTTCCTTTAGAAGAAGGTGACTCCATTCTACGCAGTGTGGCCACCTCCAAGGGCAACCAGAGCCCAGGAGCTATCACAGATCACTTTGTCAAGCTGAGTCGTTTGCCAGTGGAACAGCACCCGGCGTTGGTGTCCGACCCCAGGTTTAACAAATTGTGTCACTGTGCTGTCAAAAGCATGGGCCTGTTCAGCACTTCAGATCTCATCCATGTTCTGAAGGCTTGTGTCCGTCTGGTTGTGCCAGCAACCCATCCTCTGCTGAATGCATGTGAGAATGAGTTCTGCCGGCGAGTGTGGGACATGAACCTGGACCAGGTGCTGCTGGTGGCTGACTGCTGGCGCTGCCTGGAGCGGAGTGTGCCTTCCTACCTCAGCATTCTGTTCAGCTATGCCAACATGCACTGGAAAGACCTCACTTTGCCCCACTTTGTCCAGCTCCTTTATATCATAGGCGAAGGCCGGAGGTCACCCGCGGACTTGATGCAGAAGGTGGAGAGCATGATTCTGAAGCACTTGGATTCCTTCACCTTGGAGGAGGTGGGTGCTGTCTGCTTGGGGCTCTTTAAGTCCCTCAGTGGTATCTCTGACCATGTCATGAGAAGAATTGCAGACAGAGTGTCGCTGCAGATGGAAGACATGAGCACTTATGCTTTGGTGAACGTGCTGAAGCTACTCCGCTACACTCGCATGGACCACTTGCCCCTCTTGAAGGAACTTGGGAAGGTTATTCCTGCTCGGATTCCTACAGTAAACATCCAGGGCATCATGCACATCAGTCTTACCTGTTCATCCCTACACTTCTTTGATGAAGGCATTATGTCTGCTGTGGCCCTGTCATTGCCATCTAAGGTGGCTTACTGCCGAAGCAAAGATGCTGCCAAGTTCTTGTGGTCCTTTGGATGCCTGGACTATGAACCTCCGAACGAGGAAGAGTTTTACTCCAGCCTCATAGAGCAGATGCATAGAAAACTCCATGAGTTTGCCAAGTTTCCGGAGCATCTCCTTACAGGTTTGCTTGGCCTGGCATTTGTCAAACGCTTCCCAGAGGAGCTCATAGACTATGCTTTGAGGGATGAGTTTATCCAGAGAACAAGAAGTAGTAAATACGAGCTCCAGAAGGACCTATTCACCCTTAGTAAGAGTGTTGAAATCGAGTGCCCGAGCTACCAAGGCAGCCGCCTTCCACCTCATCTTTCCCGAGAGATCACCGAGATGGTTTTGACTTTTGCAGAGCAAGAAATCTACGTCAGGCCTGAGATTGTGGAAGCCACATCCCTTCTCGAGAGCATGTTGGGTGGCCGCGAGTATGTGAAGAGCCACATGATCCTGCCTCACACGAGATCCAGTGATCTGGAGGTCCATTTGGCCATGGATGGACGTCCCATCCCTTTCAACTTAGAAGAGCCTGTTAGAGTTAAACTAAAAGAGGTTGGAGTTAGTTTAACGGATGACTTAATGTCTCAGCTTATAAAAGGGAGATCTAACAACCAAGCGCCCATGGAAGTGGATAATGAAGCCGGGACTGCCAGGCAGGAGCGAGGGGACCAAGGATGGACCCCAGGCTCAGGGTGGGATCAAGCTATGCTTTCAGATGGATCTCTTGCAGATGCCTGCCTTGAAGCCCCCCCATCCCTTAGGCTGAACAGGCATCCTCAAGGGGTGAAGCTGGCTATTCAGGTGTCCAACAGAAACCACTACTGCTACTGCTCCAAGCGCCTGTTGGGGCTGCACGGCCTGAAGCGGCGGCAGCTGCAGCAGCTGGGGTACGTGGTGGTTGAGCTTCCCTTCTGGGAATGGTTTCCCCTGCTCAAACGCACGCGGCTGGAGAAACTGAGCTACCTCCAATACAAAGTGTTCAACCCAGCACTGCTGAGCAGGGCTCCTTAGGCTGGCGGGGAGCTTGCACACAGCCTCCCCAGTGCATCTTGCTCCGCGGTTACTGGTTTGAATGGTCTCGGGGTGTTGGTTTAGTGTCTGGCAGGCGCTCTGTGCGCTCAGCTCTTGCTGTGTTAGGCAGTTCTGCTCTGCTGAGCCGTGTGGCTCTCCTTTTGTACATAGATCCTCAAAGTGCTTCTGTGACAAATAAAAACTCCTGGCCTGTGCATTTTTCTCTGTGATTACTCTTTGTTCCCCGCCCTAAATGGAAGTGGATGGATTTGGTGCCTCTCTGAAAGCAGAACAGTGGTAGTCGATGATTTTTAGTCATGAAGCTGGCCTGGGTTCCAGAAGCAGTGTTTCCGTGCTGTTTCCATCACCATCGAGCTGGGGTTGATGGGCATGCAGTGTGAGCTGCTCCTTGTGTGTGAAAGCTGGGTGGTGCGATGGAAACCGGGGCTGAGATTTCGGGATGCTGGGACGCTGAGACGTTAATTTCGTGCTCAGCTGAAACTCTCAGTAGTGTCTGGCAGAGAGGATTTGCATCTGGTTGACCCTATTGGTAATGTCTGCTACCAAATGGGGCTGACAGAGCCACCTCGAGGTGACTCCCCTGCTCTGTGTCAGTGAGAAACCACAGTGCGAACTCTGGCTGTGTGAAGCATCTGCTCTGGAGGCTGCTGGTTTCGCCCTCCTTCCCATGGCTCACTGTGGTTTTCTTGCTCAGGTGTCTGATCTCTGCTCTCTGGTCTGAGGATGGAGTTGCTGCTTCCAGGTGATGGTTCTCTCCGAGAGGGGGGACGTTTCCTGAGGTGCACAGGGCAGGCTCTGCACCTGGCCAGAGCTGAAGGGATGATTTCACATGGAGCTGCATGTGAAACTCCCATTCCCACTGCAAAGGCACTCAGACTGTTCTGGCTGGTTTGTAGTGTGGTGTTTCAAGATGTATGGAGGTGGAGGACGGGGAAGAGAGGTGTCAGTAAGTGGCAGGGGGTTGGAAGTGGATGAGCTTTAAGGCCCCTTCTGACCCAAACCAGTCTGGGCTTGTATGATCCCGCTGCGTCAGTCGAAAGATGCCTGTTCACCATAGGTCAGGCGCAGACTCAAGGGAGATGGACACTTGTGTGACGTCCTGATGGCACTTCAGAATCTGAGTTCTCCATGATCCTTGAGTTTGTTTCGACCAGCAGTGGCTTTAGTAATGGGGTCCTGGGCTCACTGTCCCCATCTCATCCTGGCTTCTCCTCTGACCCATTCCTCCCACCTCCCTTTGCCTGTCCCTGCTCATTCTTGATCCTCAGCCAGCCCCTTTACTGTCCTATCACAGTGTGTCCGGCCAGCTCTCACTTCCTCTCTTCACACGGATTCTTAGTCCTTATTTCATGCCAGTTTCTCATTTCATCTGCTCCTCCATCCCCACTGTCTTCTGAGTTATGTTTTCATAGGAAAACAAAACACAGCCATGGGGAAAAGTAACTCGGTGACCGAGTTGGGTTGTGAAGCAGGAGTGTAGCAGAGCCTGTCAGAAGGAGGGGCAGTGGCTTGGACATGCAGCACGGTGTCTTTTCTTACTGAGATGTTGAAGCTGGAAAATTAGCTTGAGTTAAGGGTGTCTGGGTCACAAACAGGGCAAAATCCTGTAAAAGATACCTATATATATGCGTACATACATACTGAATTGAAAGACAGCATATCTGAATTGAAAGACAGCACATTTAGTGAGAGAATAAGATGGTTTTAATTAACCAGAGCCAATTGCCACAAAACCTGGTAGAAAAGGATGAAGATTTAGGATGAGACCTCAGGAACAGCTTAGGCTTGGAAGAAGATGTGAGTGTCCTGAAGAGTGGCTTGCACCCGTCTGTGATTTGTCTGTCATGAGGCAGAGCTATGGAAGAGGAGGTTGCACAACCAGAAGGTGCACAGGAGAGTCTGGCATCTGCTACAGGCAGGATCTCAATAGGCAAAGGCTCCTGAGGAGTGAGTTCTTAAAGCAAGGAGCTTGCAGGATGCAAAGGTGAAGGGAAGGTGTCGCCACCAAGACTTTCTGAAGGTGAATGCACTGATCTGGTCAGATTGGAATGGAGAAGACTTCAGGCCAGGAAGGAGATGGGAGTTGAAACTAGAACAGAAGGCAAATCCTGCATCATTGCAAGGAAGGGAACAAAGAGTTGGTTTGCCATTTTTCATAATAGCAGTGCTGAAAGCCAAGCTCATTTACCAGGCAACAGGTTCAGAAGGAACCAAAAAGAGTAGTTCTGTCACCCAGCCTGCAGTTAAACCAGCAACCTTCCTCCCACAGGATGGGCATGCCAAAAGTGAGGCCAGTTTAAAAGCCTGTTTGAACAGCTCCTCACTGGAAGCCTCTCAGGCTCAGAAAGCCAAGGAAGTGCTGTTAGAGGAGCATTGGTTCGTGCTTGTCCTGTTCCTGTGTTCCCGGTTGAGGAGCAGGCATTGCTCCTGGTGCCTCTCAGACCAAATACTGGGCTAGAAGGGGTGCTGTCTGGTTTGCTGCAGCTCTTTCTAGGTTCATACCTGCTTCGGTGAAGCATTGGCATTGTCACCTTCAAGCTGTGCTCTCTGCAGGCCTGGCTTCCTGTGGGGTTTGTACCTCAGATCCCACATTTCTCATTCAGACCCAGGTTGCAACCCTGTGCTTTGCAGGCAGGCAAAGTGAGCTCCTAACACTGTATTCCAATGGACCACCGTGCCCCCAAAGGGCTCATTTCATTTTGGCTGAACTAACAGCTTCAGCTGAAACCTGTTAAAAGGCTGCTTGTGCTTGAAGGAAGCAGCAGGTTCCTGATTTGCAAGGTTGCCCAAGGCAATGGGATATTCAAACTGAGGTTACTGTAAGGTTAAAACTCTTATGGGTAATTTCATTCTTAGGAGGGATGTGATATAACTGATTCGAGTCACATTCTTTTCAATGCAGGAGAAGGTGCATTCACTTGAGTTTCTTTAATGAACACTGTTAGAAGAATCAGCTGGGTCAGTGTGCAGAATATAGATCATCTCCCTCTGAGCTATTAGATGCTCCCTTGGAGCTATTAAATACCAATTACTAATATTTGGGTTTAATCTTAGCTTATTTCTAAGGCTCCTGAAGCCCTTAAGAACCATTTCTCTTTGCAGCAGTGTGGTATTGCTGACTGGTGTTACCCTCATCCCAAGAGGTCCCATCCCAGCTTCTGCTGGGTGTTGTCCAAGGGCACAGTCAGGTCCTGCCTCAGACTGAAGGCACAGGTAGATGTGGCACACAGGGAGGGCCAGGCACAGGGATGAAATGGGGAGTTCAAGGCCACCCAGTGGGAATGGAGGCCAGCGATGAATGCCCTGGTTGGATCGCAGCCCATGTCCTCCCGTTCCAGCTGAGGCTGCCAAGAGCTCACAGTGATTCCTTTGACAACCTCATGTGATAGAATCATAGAATCCCAGAGTGGTTTGGGTTGGAAGGGACCTTAAAGCTCCTCCAGCTCCAAGCCCTGCCACGGGCAGGGACCCCTTCCACTGGAGCAGCTTGCTCCAAGCCCCTGTGTCCAGCCTGGCCTTGAGCACTGCCAGGGATGGGGCAGCCACACTCTGATGCTTCATCTACCAAACCTGCTGCCTCTTTGATAAGCTTTCACATCTAATTGCTGGTCCATCCGTAGGTAAGACGATTTTAGTTAAAACAGCCATTTTCTCTCTGGTGTTTCTCCAGGGGTTCACAAACTGATACAGCTTTTTCTCTCCATCCTATCTCAACCACAGTCATTTGGGTTTATGTTGGCTTCACCTCCTAGACTCAGATCTGAGCTGCTTTTTAGAAGAGAAGGCTGCATGGAGACCCCATAGCAGCCTTCCAGTATCTGAAGGGGGCCTGTAGGGATGCTGGGGAGGGACTCTTCGTCAGGGACTGTAGGGACAGGACAAGGGGTAACGGGTTCAAACTGAAACAGGGGAAGTTTAGACTGGATATAAGGAGGAAATTCTTTACTGTGAGGGTGGTGAGGCACTGGAATGGGTTGCCCAGGGAGGTTGTGAGTGCTCCATCCCTGGCAGTGTTCAAGGACAGAGCCTTGGGTGGGATGGTTTAGTGTGAGGTGTCCCTGCCCATGGCAGGGGGGTTGGAACTGGATGATCTTGAGGTCCTTTCCAACCCAAACTGTTCTATGATTCTATGATCTACCAAGCCTGTAATTCACACAGGCTCCAAAACAAGGTCCTTTCACTGATGTTCACTTGCTTTTTCTTTCTTTTCTGTTTTTTACAAGCTGAATCTGATGCTCACAAACTGAGCTCTCTCCAGCTGCCAAGATGGTAATAAACGTCTGTCTCCCACAGTTCAAGCCAAGGATTCACTGCAACAAGGTAAAGTAGCGATGTGAGGGGGTTTAGGCAGCTGGAGGGATCGGGTATAAGCGGTGTGTTGGACTGGTTGGGGCTCAGGGGATCTGTTTGCTGCTCATCTGTTATAATTGGTGTTTCTGGCAGACTGATTTCTGGCTGCCCGTGCCAGGGTTTCCTGGGAAAACAAAGCAAAAGCAGCTCACAGCAAACTCCCCTCGTTGTGTGTGGTCTGGCTGGTCCAGGGGGGGATTTTAACATGGGAGGCTGCAGATGTCCACTGCCAGCGGAAGCATTGAGGGCAGCTGCAGGTAAAGTGCAGGCATTTTAGTCTGCAAAGCCAGGAGCATCTTTGTCACTTAAAATGGTTTTGCAGCGAGGTGGGAGGGCTGTGATCTGGGTGGGTTTGCTCAGAGCTTTCTCTTCCAAGCTCAGCAGTCTCCTGTCATCCTCAACAAGGTTGTTCCAAGCCCCTGTGTCCACCCTGGCCTTGAGCACTGCCAGGGATGGGGCAGCCACAGCTTCTCTGGGCACCCTGTGCCAGCGCCTCAGCACCCTCACAGGGAAGAGCTTCTGCCTAAGAGCTCAGCTCAGTCTCCCCTCGGGCAGGTTCAAGCCATTCCCCTTGGCCTGTCCGTACAGGTCCTTGGCCAAAGCCCCTGTCCAGGTTTCCTGGAGCCTCTTTAGGGACTGGAAGACTGCTTTGAGGTCTATAAGGACAGGTAGGGTTGATCCCAGAGCTGGAGAAGGCTGTCAGCTATCTGACCTCCGGAGGTTTCTGTGGTTGGATGGGGCTTGGAGCAAGCTGGTCTAGTGGAAGGTGTCCCTGCCCGTGGCAGGGGTTGGAACTGGAGGAGCTTTAAGCTCCTTTCCTATACAAACCAGGCTGGGATTCCATGATTTGAGGAGCCTGCCACCTGAAGAGGTCTCTTTCCACATGGATAAGCTGACATAATGTTTCACCAGTGCTGAAGGACAGGAGACTCCCTTCTCACCACACACACATGCTCTGCTCCCAGCCACACTCTCCCACTTGATGTGGTTCACTGACCCATCCAAAAACACACACTAACCACACTTTCACACTCTTTTAGCTGTTAAATCAGCTCTGCAAATGGCTGGCCAGGTAGCAGAGGGTGCAGAGAAGAGTGGATGGGACCATACGGAGGAGGGTGGGAATGGGTCTGCTCAGCCTCAGCAGCAGGGATCTCCTGTGTGCTCTCCCGGCACGTGAAACCTCAGCCATGGTTCCCAGTTGATGTCGTCCTGAGACTCTCCATCAGTGCTTGTGAATGAGTTTGAGTTTCTGGCTCCGAATTAAATGCGGTTTTCTCCTGAAACACAGATTTCTGCTGATGGTTACGAAGTGGAGAATCTCATCTCGGAAGACCTGGCCAGGAGAAACCGGGGCTTCCGCAGTGAATACTTCATCAAACCTCCGGTCCACGTCACCATCTCTTTTCCCTTCAACATTGAGATCTGCAGGATCAATATCGACGTCTCATCCGGGGGATACCAAACCTTCTCTGGGCTCGAAGTTTACACCTCTACCTCATACAATAAAACCTCTTGGCAGAGCCCTGAGGGTCAGTTCTCAGGTCTGGCCAGTCAGCCCCTGTCAGACAAAGACACTTTCACACTGGTGGGCAAAGCTGTCTTAAAAAATCAAAGCAAAGTGACATTTGGCCATAGAGGCTTCAAGCCAAGGCCTCCCTTCCATCAGGTGGAAAATGTCTTGTCCTACCCCGGCTCTGCATCTCAAGACCTCTGGAACAAAGGGCCCTCCTCGCTGAGCAATGTGTCGCACTTAAGAATCTGCATCACCCATGTGGCTGGAGGCGGCCTGCCTTGCATTAAGAGGCTGGAGGTGTGGGGACAGCCTGCCAAATCCTGCCCACAGGAGGTGATCGAGGGTGTCTTTCAGGTGGCCTCCCAGTTCTTCACCCAGGAGGTTGGTCACCTCAAGCCAGAGCTCTGGACACCAATGGAGAGCGACTGCGTGCCCTTCAGTGCCAATGACAGCGAGCAGCAGACCCTCCGCAAGCTGGTGGATGTTGTCCAAGACATCCCTGAGGAATTCCTGGACCCCATCACTCTGGAGATCATGACCTTCCCCATGCTCCTGCCCTCAGGGAAGGTGATCGACCAGACCACCTTGGAGAAGTGCAACCGGAGCGAAGCGTCCTGGGGCAGGGTCCCCAGTGATCCTTTCACTGGGGTGGCCTTCAGCCAGCACTCACAGCCCCTACCTCACCCTACCCTCAAGGCTAGGATAGACCATTTCCTCTTGCAGCACAGTATTCCTGGCACCAACCTGCTGGGGAGGGCTCATGCCTCAGAAATGCTCGTCCCTTCTTCCATAACAATGTCTTCTCTGAAGAGGAAAATGGACTGCATGGATCAGAGCTCTGTGCAGCCACCTTATTTTTCCTCTACAAACTTACTTGTCACGTCTACCTCAGAGAACAGTGCTAAAAAAATGAAACCTGACAATGACTCACATTTGATCCACATGGACTGTTCCACAGGTACCAGGGCTCCCCACGTCCCTTGTGTTCCTTGAATGCCTTGAGAGCCTGGGGCCAGGTTTTCAAGTCAAGAGGCTCCACTACAGAGTCCCATCCCACCTCTACAAAGCTTTAAGGCCGTTGTGTTTTGCTGCTGATAGATGCCATGGGAGTCAGGTCATCATCTCATTCACCTCTCCTCAGCACAACCTGCCATGCTGGATGCTGTTTGCTCCCATTCTCTTTCACCTTTTCTCATCTCTAGGCTTGTTGTTCTCATTGTGTTACCTGTGCAATCTGCTTCCCAGCCCTCGTGTTTGCTCAGGTCACCTTGTTCCCCTTTTGGTTTGTATTTCCTTTCTCCTCCTTGCTTTCAAGCCACTGTCTATGTGGAGACAACGTTTTTCTCACAGTGTGCTGGTTTAAAGTCTCTTTATCATGGGTGATTTATTACCTTACCCATCAGTGCGTTCTTGCATCAGCAAGAAGGTATCCGCAGCAGGAAAAGAGGTGTCTGGTGATGCGGCAGTGATGGCACAGGGTGTCCTGAGTGGTGTGGGGCTTCTCCTGAGGAGTGAGGTGGGGAGGAAAGCAGGAATGAGGCACTAATCCTGCCCATGGATTTCCCTGGCCGTACTCTTGGTGCAGCTGCTTCCCTGCACGCTCAGTGTCCCTGCACAGATCGTGTCCCCAGGGATGTGCTGGCTCCTTCCCTTCTCACAGGGCTGCTCCTCCTGTGGCAGAGGCTGACATTGGGGAGCATGTGGCTGTGCTGCCTCCAGTCTACCCTGTCCTTAGTGCAGCAGTGCAGGGGCTTGGAACTAACAGCAGCAAGGGAATTGCTCCTTCAAAGCAGGGAGGAGGCAGCCCAGGCTGGGAGAGGCTTGCAGAGGGCTTGTAGTTAAAGCAGAAAACCATTAGAGACATTAGACCAGGGATGCGACTTGTGTCTCCAGGGAAAGGAAATGGGTCCTGGTTTCCTTTTATCCTTGTTTTTCTCAACAATACGGTAACAGCAGCTCTGGGCATAAGCTCCCAGAGGCAGAAAACCACTCCAGACCTGCGTCTCCCAGAGAAATTCCCTGGAAAGCTGAGTGCTTCCACTCATCCCCAGCCATGCCACAGCTTCAGACCAGGCAGGCGAGGCAGCGTTATGGCAGCACAGACCTATGGATCCACGGAGCACTGGGAATGTAGGATGCTCCTTGTAGGTCCAGCAGCATTCAAGTGCAGGACTGCTGAGGAACCAGGAAAGCCAGGGTGATCTGTGGGGTGAATACCAAGGGGGTTCCCACCTCTCATCCCAGAATCTGTTGGCTCTTTGTGCTTTATTCCCTAATGACCAGAACCTTCATCCCACGATGAAGAGTGGCTCCCAGGCAGCTGCTGCTCCTCTTACTCCACAGTAGATCTTTCTCCCCAGATCCGCATCTATTTTGCCATGTTTGCTTTCTCCCTTGTTGGCGCAGGGATTCCTGAAATCTATTGGAGTTGCTGGCAATGCAGCTGTTGCATCCGCATAACTACTGCTCACAGCAACGCTTAAACCTTCTCTCTGGTGTCTTAAACTGAGTTACCGCTTTAGGTAATGGCCCCACTGTAGGAAGAAGGGAAACTTAAATGGGAACTAAGGTAGGAAGATGTCTTTAGCAATCTTGTATTTAGGTGAGCTTGAAGGGAGCAAGTGTCTGTGAGGCTGTCTGTCACGTAAGGGCTGTCTCTCGAGGCAGGTAAGGTGACTTTTCTTGCATTCTCCAATCTGGAGGTCTGTAACATGTCAAAAGGTGGCCTCATTCCTGCTGGATCCTGTCCCCTCCTTCACCTTTCTCCCCAAAATGTTTATAGGAAGAAGCTCAGTTTGATTTTAAACGAAGTCTTTAAAGACCTGATGGAAAATGACTGACGTTTATGGCACCAGAATGAATAGGAAGAAGCCAGACTGCACGTTTCTGCTCTGATTTCTCACTCCGGAGCTCGTTCCATGCTTTAGGAGCACTCATCAGTTATTTTTCCTGCAGAGATGTGTAACAGCTCCCGCTGGGGATGTGCCCAAGCCCCATAGGAGCAGGGAATGCCTTGTGGGGTCCTGGAGCTCCCGAGGGAGCCGTACCCATCCATAAACAAAAGCACGTTGCTCAGAGCATGCTCCAGTGTTTCATCAGCCTTGATAGCTGTGGCACATGTGCAGCACTCATTCAAAGCTGTTCCCTGGGGAGATGGATGTAACAGGATTAGCGATGCAGACAGCATCCTCTTAATGCACAGCCTGAATGAACGCCTTCGGTGGGGCACAGGACAAACACTGCAGGGAAGGGTCTGACCCTGCGCCTTTGGCTTCATCCCTTGGCTCAGAACTGAGACAGGATACCATCAGTCCCCCCAGCTAGTATTAATGTCTTCAGTGTTCCCAGTTAGCTGCATGAAGCAAGGCTGGGAGCGCTGGGCTGGGTCCCTCAGTGGGGAAGGCTGAGGGATCAGAATCTGGATTATTTGGTGGTTTGCCCATTTTCAGACCTGCAGATAGAAGCTGGCACCTGAAGGTTTGTTGGCACTGGGGCACAGCATGGATTTCTGACAGATCTGTAGGACTTTTCATCTTTAGGACCCAAAGGAGAAGCACTGCATCCCCATCCTGGCACCTCGGCAGGGAGAAGAGACCTCTCAAGAGAGCAAGTGGCAGGGCTCCTAAAAGCATAGAATCCCAGCCTGGTTTGTGTTGGAAGGGACCTTAAAGCTCCTCCAGTTCCAACCCCTGCCACGGGCAGGGACCCCTTCCACTGGAGCAGCTTGCTCCAAGCCCCTGTGTCCAACCTGGCCTTGAGCACTGCCAGGGATGGGGCAGCCACAGCTTCTCTGGGCACCCTGTGCCAGCGCCTCAGCACCCTCCCAGGGAAGAGCTTCTGCCTAAGAGCTCAGCTCAGTCTCCCCTCGGGCAGGTTCAAGCCATTCCCCTTGGCCTGGCCCTACAGGCCCTTGTCCCAAGCCCCTCTCCAGCTTTCCTGCAGCCCCTTTAGGCACTGGAGCTGCTCTCAGGTCTCCCCTTCAGGAGCCTTCTCTTCTCCAGCTGAACCAGCCCAGCTCTCTCAGCCCGGCCCCATAGGAGTGCTGTCCCAAAGGCATTAGTCCTAAAAGCAGCATTCCTGTTGCTCATTCTTTCCCCCCCGCCCCGCATCCTTCTCTTGAGCTTGTGATTCTCTTTGCAGATCTGGTCTCTCACGAGCAAAAGCTCTCAGAGAGTTTGGACACTGCCTTGACCTCGGCGCTCAGCTCCATGCCCTCATTCACAGCCAAGCTGATGAAGAGCCAGCAGCAGGCACAGAGCGAAGGAGGCTGCAGCAGTTCCTGGAGTGTGGGCACCATCCCCGGTAAGCAGCAAGTGCCTCTGGGTCTCACTGGGGAGCCGGAGAGGAGAGGAGAGCTGGGGCTGGGTTAGCAGCGAGGGTTGTGCTGCTGCTCAGCATCCTTTGATGCTTCTTCACAAACCGAAATAGAACCATAGAATGGTTTGGGTTGGAAAGGGCCTTAAAATCATCCAGTTCCAACCCTCTGCCATGGGCAGGGATGCCTTACGCTAAACCATGTTGCCCAGGGCTCTGGCCTTGAGCACTGCCAGGGATGGAGCATTTACTGTATAAGTACCCAATATTAAACATGATGTTGCCTCCCAGCAAGCTTTACTTTACAGTCCCTAGGTCCTGCTTTTTCACCTCAGCAGATTTAATGGTTTATTCTCCCATCGAGGCAGGTTAGACCTTGTTGGCCCCCAGAAAGTGATGTCTGGTGTCCATGTCCTCAGTCAGGGCAGGCTTCAGCGGGAGTGCTGTGATTTGCTCACCATCACTTGTCTGTGCTGCCTGAGGGCAATCCTGGATGCATTGCACTGAGGCACGGTGCTAAGGCCAGCCTGCACCAGGTTAGGTCAGACTGAGAGCTTGCCCTGTGTCGAGGTTTGGCTGCTCCCAGAGCTCTGATTTGGGCTAAGTGGCTTCAATCATAGAGTCATGGACTAGTTTGGGTTGAAAGGGATCTTCAGAGGTCATCTAAGTCCAACCCCAGTGTCCCCTATTAGCTGCACAGAGTAAGCTGGGGAGTTGCCATGTGGATTGGAAGGAGCCTGGTGTGGAGATGCAGGTGGAGAGGTGTAAATCTAGCAAATAGCTCTCAGCATGCTGACCCTTAACAGGAGCAGGTAATGGTAGCAACATCATGGGTCAACCAGCCAAGTGTGTGCCAAGTATACCACTGGATTTGACTATATATAGGCCAGGTTGTTGAGTCCTCGGAGTTGCATCCTATCAGCTAGACATGCTAATCCGGCTGTGTATGCATTCCCAAACTGATTCCATTGGAGCACAGGGAAGCGCTGAACCTCCCTATATCCTGCCACAGGCTGATGCCCAAACTGAAGCTTCTTCCTCTTCTTCTCTTGTGTAAGGATCTACCAGAGAAGAGGTTCAGAGGGACCAAATGCCCCCGAGAGAGGGCTGGCGCTGTCTTTCTCTCTCAGTAGCTTTTGCTGTTTCACAGTGACGTGAAGCTATTAAGCTTTATTCCCTGTCCCCTTTAAAATTGCTGCTGTTTAAGAGTTGACTGAGTAGCCCTTGATAGATGGTGCGTGCCAGGAATGCAAAGTGATCCCTAAAACGCTTCACTCGGGAATAGGTGATTTTCATCCGAGCATTGGAAAAGCGGAAGACGCCGATTTAGCCTCGGGAGAAGTGAAAAGCCCTTTGCAGTCATCTGGCCTCAATTAAAAGCCTGATGGTGCAAGTGCTGGTGTGATTCAGCCCCTTCCGAGCACAACCTGCCCCAGAAGGAGACTGTACCCTTGCCTTACGGCAGTGATAAAACAGGCCACGGTCCTGAGCCATGAGCTGTGCTGTACAACTGCAGAACATGGGGTCCTTGGCTCCTAGGCAGGATTAGGCATCTAAGGGGAGGCATAGCATGGACTTGGTCCTCTTTATCAGTGGCCTGGATGAAGGGATGGAGTGTACCCTCCACATGTTTGCTGATGGTACAAAGCTGGGGGAATGGCTGCTGCAACCTGGAGTGCTGCCTTTCAATGGGACCTCAGTAGGCCGGAGAACTGGGCACAGAGAAGCCTCATGAGGTTCAACAAGGGCAAGTGTAGGGTGCTCAACCTGAGGAGGAGGAACCCCCAAGCACCAGCACAGGTTGGGGCTGATATCCTAGAGAGCAGCTCAGCTGAGAAGGACCTGAAGTGTCGGTGGATGATGAGTTGACCATGAGCTGCAGTGTGCCCTTGAGCCAGGAGGGACAAAAGCATCCTGGGGTGCAGCAGGAGGAGTGTGGCAGCAGGGAGGTGATTCCTCCCCCTTTACTTGACCCTGGTGAGCCCACATCTCGAGTGCTGTATCCAGTGGTGTGCTCCCCGGTACAAGAAAGACAAGGGGCAACTGGACAGGGTCTGGCAGAGGCCACAAGGATGAGCAGGGGTTTGGAGCAGCTCTCCTGGGAGGAGAGATTGCAGGAGCTGGGGTTGGTTAGTGTGGAGCAGACTGAAAGGGATCTCATTGATGCAGATCGGTGTCTTAAAGGGGGGTGCCAGGAGGGTGTTGCCAGTCTCTGCCAGTGACAGGACAAGGAGCAATGGCCATAAACTAAAGCACAACAAGTTTCATCGTCTCAGCATGAGGAAGAGCTTCTTTACATTGAGGGTGACAGAGCCCTGGCACAGGCTGCCCAGGGGGGTTTTGGGGTCTCCCTCTCTGGAGACATTCAAACCCCACCATGGACACATTCCCATGTAACCTGCTGTGGGTGGCCCTGCCTTGGCATGGGGCTGGGCTGGACGATCTCCAGAGCTCCTTTCCAACCCTAATGATGCTGTCACCCCCCTGACCGACCCCTTCTCCTGTCGCCTTTGCAGAGCACGGCAGGAGCAGCCAGACCCAAGGATGCTCTTCCTGTGGCAAAACCTTCTCCTCCTACTTCAAAACGGAGCCCGTTTACCAGCTTCCCTGTGGCCACCTCATGTGTCGCCCGTGCTTGGCCGAGAAGCAGAAGTCTCCATCCTCGATACTCTGTGGGAGCTGTAAGAGGCCGGCTGCCACACACGACGTCAGGAGGGTTCACTTCTGACCCCTCGGCTGCCAGAGCCTTCCACGAGGATGAGAACAAGGAGCTGCTCCCTGTGTCTGTGTTGATCCATAGGAGGACGAAGGCCTTTGGAAGAGCTCCCCAAGAGGAGCTTGGTCTTCTTGTGCTTACAGAGTAGTGGGGAGGGGGGTGGGGGGGGTGGGTTTAGAGCATCGCGCCGGAGCAAAGCGATCCGAGGATAATAAAAGCCATAGCTTCTTTAACAAGGAATATGTATTTATACAGGACTGATTTCCAGCTGTCACCCTCTTCCTGCCGTCCCAGTGGCTCAGTGGTTTAGCATAGGTGCCTTTTGGACTGTGAGTTCAGCTTCCCTGTGAGTTCAAACCAGTTACATATCTGACGCGCAGCCGTTCGGCCGTGGACCAGGCGAAGTCCTCGTGATGGACAACATGCATCTACCTGACTTCCCCCCCTTCCCCGCCTCACTCCCCTCCTCCCTGCGGTGCTGCAGGAGCCCATCAACCACCCTGGAGTCCAGCAAGTCACGAAGCGAGGCCAAGGGCAACGTGTGAGTAAGTGGCAGCGATCGCATCCTGCTCATAGCAACTCCTGTAGAAAAGCCATCGCATCACACCAGACGTCACCCTCGGTTTGTGTCGTGTGTCTGGACCAGCTCCGTCTGGCTGATAGACATTTAAGCCTTAATAAAACTATGTTTAAAGTCAGGTTCTCGTTCTGACTTGTCGTTGTGCAGCTTCGTGAGCCCGTGGAGTGACATCTCATCACAGCACTGAGGAAACGAGGTGGGAAAAGCAAACTCGACACGAAGGATCTGGGGGTTCTAGTGGGGTTATAGCAGCAGCCGCATGGACCGCCATGGGTTGAGGCTGAGATACCTATACCTGAGGAGATCTGATCTTCAAAGAGCTCCTCAGAAGGAAAATCACTTGGGATGCATCCTGTCTCCAGCACATCCTGGATGTGCCAAGGGTAAGGTGACAGCGGAGGGTTCTGTCACCAGTACAACCCCCCCATTGTCACCACTTAATGGGTAATATGTCTCTGTGGAGCAGATGCTACTCGCTGATGCTCTGAGGTAAGAGGCTGCAGCTGACTCAGTTCCCCTTTACATGGAACACCTTTATTGGCTTTTAAAAGGGACCTGCTTGCTGAGCAACCCATAATGTTCCTGGCTTCTGGTCATGGGGAACAGCAGGCCCATCAAGCAATGAGAGCACAGCTTTGTGTCGGCACCCAGCTGATCCCTTTGTGGCAAAAAATAGCAAATTCCCTGTCTTTAAAGCAGAAATGGCCAGGAAATAGGCAAAAACTCTCCTAAAGATCCCACAGTTGAGAGGCAGCACAAATCCTCTTCCTCCTGTGGTGTGTTTGCAATGAAGCATCCCGATGTGATTCAGCTCTCACACCTCCTCCACTCCAGCTCTGGGGAATGATCACTGCTGCAGGAGCTCCCGTCCTCACCCATCTCCTGCTTCTCTGGGATGAGCAAAGAATCCAATGAATCCCAAAGCCTCTGGCTCAGCCGCCTGCACAAATGGTTCTTGTGGTACCATGCTGGTAGGCAGCAGCTGAGGATGGGGGATGAGGGCGAGTTATCTCTGGAGGTTCCCTTCATTCCCCATGGAGGGACAGGGAGCGAGCACAGAGCCTGATGGAGCAGAGGCTGAAGGGATGGAGGTGCAGGGAGACGTCTCTGGTCCATCACCAGCTCGGAGGAGGGCTCATCACTTAAGAGGTTTCTCAGAGCCTTCAACTACCACGATTTCTCCTCATCCTTAACCCTGTAGAATCCCAGAATCCCAGCCTGGTTTGGGTTGAAGGGACCTTAAAGCTTCTCCAGCTCCAACCCCTGCCACGGGCAGGGACCCCTTCCACTGGAGCAGCTTGCTCCAAGCCCCTGTGTCCAACCTGGCCTTGAGCACTGCCAGGGATGGGGCAGCCACAGCTTCTCTGCGCTCTTCTCTGTAGGACCCTTTAGCAGTGAGTTTCAACCCATGCGTCCCCTCTCACTGATACAGGGAGGGCAAAGGGATTCGTTTCCCTCTGTGCCCACCTCTCCTTGCTTAGGGAAGGCCCAAGTACCCTCAGCTGGGTGCGAGTCCTCCTCATCACTCCCATTGAAACAAGGGGACACTGAAACCCCTGTGGGCAGCAAAGACTCTGTCTGCACCCCAAGAAGGGGGCTTGGTGGTGGGTCACACATAGCCAGAACTTCCCATGGGATCTTCTGCCAGGACCCACGGCAATGCCTTTATGCAGAATGGGCAGATGCGACCAGCAAGTTCCTGGCATCAAGCCTGTGCTCCCTTTGGGAGGTGGGGAACCGCCTTTGAAGCTGAGCAATTCCCTCTATTGCTGCCATTCAAGCCCTTTGAGGAGGCCAAATCCATCCCTTGCTGCTCGGCGACCTCCTGACGCGACGTCTGCATCCCAGCGGGATGGATTTGGACCTTGATGTCGCTGCGCTGCTTTAAACGAGCACCATCAAAGCTAATTCACGTCACATCGTGGAAGCAGAGGAGCATCTTCAGCCCTGACAGGGGCAAAGAAGCTGCTGTGCTCAGGCAGGAGGTGCAGGATCCAACCCCACCATCAAGCCATTAACCCCTGTCAGCCACCAGTACATGGTGGCTGGGTGAGACACCGGTGACAGTGCTAAATGCCACGCAGACAGGCCCATTAGAGGAGCATCAGTGCACCCAGATAGGAGCTGCTTTCTATCCCCAGTACATGAGCAATGTGTTCCAGAAGTTTCTCCTCCTCTCTGCATCCCCTTCCAGCCACAGCAAACGCACAGGTCAGTGAAACCCTTCCTGTTTTCCATGTGGTACCCAACGTCCTCTGGTTAATTCCGATTGAACTTTATCACTTTGACGTCTGTGGAGCACTGCAGCATCCGCCCTCTGTCCTGCCTGTGTTCTGGCTCCCACAAACCTTGGTGGAGGCTTCAGAGATCACAAAGCTCCTGCTTTGTTAATGAAGGATGCTGTTAATGAAGGATGGGGAAGAATCTACTTGTGGTTTGCCCCAACCATGTGCAAGGATGTGATTGCTTGAGGACTGGAAAATCATTGTCATTTCTATGCAGTAAAGATGCTTTGAAGCTACAGGTGTAGCAGGAGGGTGTTTGGTGTGTGGAACAGCACAGGAGCGTCGCGGATCAGTGATGGACACCCTATTTCCCGTTACTGATTTATGTTGGAAGGATGCTTAAGCCTCATCCAGTTCCAACCCCTGCCATGGGCAGGGACACCTTCCGCTAGAGCAGCTTGCTCCAAGCCCCTGTGTCCAACACTGCCAGGGATGGGGCAGCCACAGCTTCCCTGTTGTGAAAAGCAGTTGGGAAGGACACAAGCAGCGAAGCTCCATGGCTGAGCCCTTTCCCAACCCCTTTGCTGTTGTCTCGGAAGAGCTGGGGGATGGATTTGAGGCTGCTGCCCCGCTCCCCGCCCCATGGCAGGCCTTTGGGGCTCTCCTGCATCAGCCCAGGCGAGCAGGGCTGGAGGTAGCAGGCAGCTAACGCCGCCGATGAATGCTGCAGCACCCGCATCGCCCGCCTCGCATGTCGTTAGGACATCAGCGCTAACGAAGGGGGCTCCTCTGGGGCCCTGGGAAGAGCAGGGACGTGGCGGAGCAAATCCGGTGCTGGGGACACAGAGCAGGGACCCTGTGGCTGATGGGGGGGGGATTTGGGGCACAACTTCCAGCAGCCCCAAAGCATCGCTTCGGAGCTGGGTGTGGGTCGGGGGCCCTGCATCACCCTGGGTACCACTGAGCATCACTGCGCGGCGAGGATGCTGCTTAAACCCCATCACTCTGGGATCACCGATCCCGTGTCTCACCCCAACAGACCCCCGTATTTGCATCCCCTAAACCCCTTCTTTACATTTCCTACACATTCTATCGCCTCCCCCTGCCTCCCCCTTCCCACCTCATCCTCCCCTTGATTCCCGTAAGTGATTCCGCGTTGTGGCTGCTGAGCCTCTGCAACTTGGAAATAAACATTTTATTAACCTTCCTTGACTTTAAAGAGCGTAATTACATTTTAATCTCATATTCCCCCGTTATCATTCCAGACACAGAGTCATTTGAATGCAGATCGGTCCCGGCTAATGTAATTTTACGATACAGTAATGAAGAGACGGAGCAGGAGCGTCTCACACCCAATTTAGAGCTGACATTTGGGGTTCTTCTAAAGAGAAGTTTTCCCAGCCGAGGGCTTTTGCATCCTCCTCGGTCCTGCAGTGCCAATGGGATTCGGCTCCCGCTGCGCAGGGAAGGGTTTGGCTGGGGAAACGTGGCTGCTGGTGATAAGATTGGTCATTAAAGATGCCCACGGCTGCCCCGTGCGGGTGATTCAGTGTCTCCGGTGGTGGGCACGGGGCAAGTTTAGGAACTCGCTGCTCCTTGGTCCCATAGAGACATGAATCAGGGGCTGTGGTTACAGTCAGCCCCCCTTGGGGGGGAATCAGCCTCATTTTATCCATCTAAAAGACCAGAAGTGCCCCAAAATTAGGACCCTGACATGCGCAGGTGGATTCATCCCTCCATAATCACAGGGCAGGAGATGCCCCCCCCACCACCACCAGCAAAAGAGAATCATGGAATCACAACGGTTTGGATTGGAAGGGACCTTAGAGCCCATCCAGCTCCAACCCCTGCCACGGGCAGGGACCCCTTCCACTGGAGCAGCTTGCTCCAAGCCCCTGTGTCCAACCTGGCCTTGAGCACTGCCAGGGATGGGGCAGCCGCAACTGGGAATCACTTGGGGTGGCTGGAGCATGGCTTTTCCCCACCCTCATCAGCATCCCTTTTAGGCTGCATCAATGACCCATCCTTGCTCAGCCCCAGCTGAAGCAAAGGAGGTGACAGTGGTACCCTGGGTAGGATAGGAGGGGCTGCTGCTCTGCTCGAGCATCCCAAAGGAATCCGTGGTCCCGCTGCAATCCACGCTGGCAAAACTGAAATGCTTGGGACAGCAAAGTGAGCTCCGTGCCAGGCATCGGAGAGGGACATTGGAGGGGGATGAACCCCAGAGCATCGCTTCAGCACCCAGGAGAAAACTGAGGCACAGCGGGGTAAGGGTCTGTTTCCAGCTGTGCTCTGGGGAGCCCCCCCCCCCCCCCCCTGCAGCCCTGATCCAGCTCTGGGGCAGCAGCACAGGAGGGACGTGGAGCTGCTGGAGCGAGGCCAGAGGAGGCCATGGTGATGCTGCGAGGGCTGCAGCAGCTCTGCCCTGGAGCCAGGCTGAGAGAGCTGGGCTGGGGCAGCCTGGACAAGAGAAGGCTCCTGAAGGGGAGACCTGAGAGCAGCTCCAGTGCCTAAAGGGGCTGCAGGAAAGCTGGAGAGGGGCTTGGGACAAGGGCCTGTAGGGCCAGGCCAAGGGGAATGGCTTGAACCTGCCCGAGGGGAGACTGAGCTGAGCTCTTAGGCAGAAGCTCTTCCCTGGGAGGGTGCTGAGGCGCTGGCACAGGGTGCCCAGAGAAGCTGTGGCTGCCCCATCCCTGGCAGTGCTCAAGGCCAGGTTGGACACAGGGGCTTGGAGCAAGCTGCTCCAGTGGAAGGGGTCCCTGCCCGGGGCAGGGGTTGGAGCTGGATGGGTTTCAAGGTCCCCTCCAGCACAAACCATGCTGGGATTCTGTGATTTTTATGTTTCCTCCATTCTCCATCCCTGCTGAAGATGAGTTCAGGGTGCGATGAACGCCCAGAGGCTGGACCAGAGCTGCCAGCACCCCCCATCTCCCTCCCCATCCCTCCCAGCACCCGCAGTGGAGCCCTCCTGCATCACCATCAGCCAGACCCAGCCTTTTTGGGGCAGGGGAGAGCAGCGGATGCTCATCAAGTCCCCGATTCCCCTTTACATATTAACTACACGCTGCTGAGGTCACTCGTGGAGTTGCTGGAAGGGGGATTTGGGACCAGCAGGAATATTCATCCTGGATGAGGGGAGGGAATTGTTGCTGTTGTTTCCCCTGTACCGTTTCCATCGGTGACACGAGTGTGCTGGGTCTCAGCACAGGTAGGACCTGATGGTTGCCCACAGGAGGGTCTGTGCCAGCCCCGAAGGTGCCTTTTCCTTCTCCTTGCTCCCTCTGCCGCTGGTTTCTTTGCTTTCTTGGATGAAAAGAGGCCGATGAGCCATGCGTGGCAATGACGGGTCCCTACGGGCTCAGGCTGTGGCAGGATCCTGCTCTGCACCTCAGTGCTGTGTGGTCCAGCGCTGCAGCTGAGCCCCTTCGGGTCGGAGAGTGCTTTTGTGCACCCCAAAGTTATCCCCTGGCCTGGCCCATCGGTGTCCCCAGCATCCCCTCCTGGACCAGCGTCATTCAAAGCAGCATCCCTCCAAACCAGCACCTTCTAATTGAGCATCCCACCCTAAACCAGCATCACTCCAAACCCAGCACACCCCTCCCCAAATCTGCATCCTTCCCAAAGCAGCATCCCTCCAAAACAACACCCCCCTCTGAGCCAGCATCGTCTGCATGAGCATCCGGCCTCGAACCTGCATCCCCTCATCCCCAAGGCAGCATCTTCCAGACCTGCACCCCTCCCAAAGCAACATCTTCTAAACCCTTCTGTCCCTGCCCAGCATCTTCCAGACCTGCATCCCTCCAAAACCAGCATCTTCCATACCTGCACCTCTCCAAAACCAGCCTCTTCCAGACCTGCATCCCTCCCAAAGCAGCATCTTCTAAGCCCACATCTGTCCCTACCCAGCATCTTCCAAACCTGCATCCCCCCCAAAACCAGAATCTGGCCCCAAACCTGCATCCCCCCATCCCCAACCCAGCACCTTCCAAACCTGCATCCCTCCCAAAGCAGCATCTTCCAAACCTACACCGCTTCCAACCCAGCATCTTCCAAACCTGCATCCCTCCCAACCCAGCACGTTCCAAACCTGCATCCCTTCCAACCCAGCACCTTCCAAACCTGCATCCCTCCAAATCCAGCATGTTCCAAACCTGCATCCCTCCAAATCCAGCATCTTCCAGACTGGCATCCCTCCCAAAGCAGCATCTTCCAAACCTACACCTCTTCCAACCCAGCACGTTCCAAACCTGCGTCCCTCCCAACCCAGCATCTTCCTCTCCCTAAACCCGCACCCTCCAATGTCCACCCATGTGGTGCCCCTCGGAGCAGCCAGGGCTCGGGGGGTGCTGATGGGATGCACCACCCCTGCGCTCAGCTCCAGCACTGAATCATCTCAGTCACAGATTTGCTTGGATGCGATTTGGGGAGGGGAAAAAAAAAAAGCAGCAAAGCAACAAAACAACAACCCAGCCCCTTCCTTCCTCCTCCTCCTCCTCCTCCTCCCATGGGAAGGGGTGACAGCAGCATAAATAGCAGCCTGCACAGCACAGGGCCAGATGCAAAGCGAGCGGCACCCGTGGCACCATGGCAGAGCCTTCGCTGCCCCTCTCCTTCCTCTGCCTCCTCGCCTTGTCCTCCGCATGCTACATCCAGAACTGCCCCCGAGGTGGCAAACGGGCGCTGAGCGACACAGCCCTGCGGCAGGTATGGGGTGAGATGGGAGATATGGGGATACGGGGTGGGGGTTTGGGGAGCGCAGGGAAGCTCCGTGGGATGCTGAGGCTCCCCATCACCTGTGGGCACCCTTGGCTGTGCTATGTTCCCCAGTGCACCCGCTATTTGGGAGGGTTGGGGGACTATGCCCAGGGGCACACAAGTGGAGGATGAGCACCCCGAAATGCTGTTGTCACCTCAGGCTTGGACATGGCAGAGTGGGGGGACAGGATACATCCATGGAGCAGGGACAGGATACGTCCATGGAGTGGGGACAGGATACATCCATGGAGCAGGGACAGGATACATCCATGGAGCAGGGACAGGATACGTCCATGGAGCGGGGACAGGATACATCAATGCCCATGGCAGGGGGTTGGAACTGGATAATCTTCAGGTCCTTTCCAACCCAAACCATTCTGTGATTCTATGATTCGATGGAGCAGGGACAGGGAGCACGGTGGGGGGACGCAATGGGGAGTGCCTAAAGAGGGACCAGTCCCGCAGCGTGAAGACGCGCTGCTGGTGATGGGGACAGAACAGGTCACCCTCTGCCAGGGTGGCACCTCCAAGGGCTGGCAAAGCAATACAAGTGCAAGAAGGGTGGGAAAGATGGGGAATAAGGAGAGGGTGGGCCAAGGGGAATGGCTTGAACCTGCCCGAGGGGAGACTGAGCTGAGCTCTTAGGCAGAAGCTCTTCCCTGGGAGGGTGCTGAGGCGCTGGCACAGGGTGCCCAGAGAAGCTGTGGCTGCCCCATCCCTGGCAGTGCTCAAGGCCAGGTTGGACACAGGGGCTTGGAGCAAGCTGCTCCAGTGGAAGGGGTCCCTGCCCGTGGCAGGGGTTGGAGCTGGAGGAGCTTTAAGCTCCCTTCAACCCAAACCACGCTGCGATCCGGCGCTGATGGAAGCATCTCCCCCGCAGTGCCTGCCCTGCGGCCCCGGGAACAGAGGCACCTGCTTCGGGCCCGGCATCTGCTGCGGCTCGGGGCTGGGCTGCTACCTGGGCACGGCGGAGACGCGGCGCTGCGCTGAGGAGGATTCGCTGCCCTCCCCGTGCCGGGCGGGCGGGCAGCCCTGCGGCAACGGCGGCCGCTGCGCCGCGCCCGGCGTCTGCTGCACCCCCGGTGAGGAGGGATGCGGGCAACGGGGAGCGGGATGGAGGCGTTGGGAGCACGGAGAGGGGAAGGGAGGCGGCGGCTGCGGGCAGGTTTGGGACAGTCGGGTTTAGGGTCGGGGGAAGGGAGTTGTGCCCCGTGAGGGTGCTGAGGCGCTGGTGCCCAGAGAAGCTGTGGCTGCCCCATCCCTGGCAGTGCTCAAGGCCAGGTTGGACACAGGGGCTTGGAGCAAGCTGCTCCAGTGGAAGGGGTCCTGCCCCCATGGCAGGGGTTGGAACTGAATGGGATTTAAGCTCCCTTCAACCCAAACCATTCTTTAGGGGTTTTGGGCTCAAAGCTCCTTCCTGAGCCGCCACAATGGGATATTTCCCATCCAGGATGTTCTCACTCCTCATTGTGCTGGAAATACCCCTGCCAGCCCCACTCCCTGGTTAACAGAGGGACTAAAACCGGAGCACGAGCATCTCCGGTGCCACCAACCCCTTCCCCACCCGAAACGAACCATTCCCAGTCCGCAATAACCTCCCTAAACAACCCGAATAACCTGTCCCTGGTGCATTGCTTTCCACTGAAGAGACCTGCGCCATGGACACCGCCTGCCTGGACGAGAGCAGCGATGGGGCTCAGGAGGCGGCAGAGAAGAACCTGACGGTGCTGGACGGCTCGGCTGGAGACCTGCTCCTCAAGCTCATGCACTTGGCGAACCGGCAGCAGCAGGGCAAGCATCCCTCCCTCTGAGCCTGGGGTGCATCCCCCCCCAAGCCAGCACCGATACCCAGACCCCAGCCTTGTAAATACCTGACCCAATAAAAGCCCTTGTGCACTGTGCTGGCTTCGTCCTGGGTGCTGGGGATGGGTCATGGGAGGGCCCCACAGGACACAGAGAGGGTGCAGGGATGGATGTGGGGCAGCACTGGAGGTGGATGGGTCTCCCTTGTCGCCCTTCCCATGTCCCCATCTATTCCTATGCTGTTCGCTCCCATCCTCAGGGGTTTTGCTTTATCCTTGCTCTGGCAGTGCTAAGGGCAAGGAGCTCGGGCAGAGCTGGCCTTAAGAGTTCCACACAATAGCCCCGGCAACACCCATGGGTGCTGAGCTCCCAGTATCCCCAGTGATGGGGACAGTGATGGGGTGCGCCACCATCCTGTTACCTCTGGCCAAGACCCCTCCTCGGGGCAGATGTGAGGCCTCGCTGCCTTCAGGAACGAGCACAATGGGCTGCTTCAAGCACAGCTCCTAAAAATGATAGAACACAAGGAAAACCACCCCAAAACCACCCTAAAAACAGGCGGATTTGGGCTCCCGAATTCACACACACCGTGGGGCTGGTGGTATCCTTCCCCATCATCATCATCACCAAATGGGTGATGGTGGATCAGCCCCAGTTATCCCACCCTCACCCCTTATTTGGGACACCATTATCCCAACCCTCTCCCCTATTTGGGACACCATTATCCCAACCCTCTCCCCCTATCTGGGACACCATTATCCCAACCCTCTCCCCTATTTGGGACACCATTATCCCAACCCTCTCCCCCTATTTGGGACACCATTATCCCAACCCTCTCCCCTATTTGGGACACCATTATCCCAACCCTCTCCCCTATTTGGGACACCGTTATCCCAACGCTCCCCGCTCCCCTGGTCTCTTACCCTGCGGGGTCCCTGCTCCGGGCTCTCTCTGGGCTGGGATCTGGGGACAGCTCATCCTTTATAACGTCCCTGCGGGAGGTGGCACCTTCGGGAGGTGGAGCTCCGCCATTCCAGCGGGTCCCATCCTGCCCCTCACAGGGCCGCAGGCTTGACCCAGCGCCTGCTCCCTGCAATGAGCATCGTATCCCAGCCCTTTGGAGGTGGGAGACCCCAAATCACCCCCAAAACCATTGGGAAAGGGGCAACAGCAGCCTGGATGGATGATTCCATCCATGGGATGAAGGAATCAGGCTGTTCAGCTCAGTGCTGCATCCCGGGATGCAGGATGTGAACCCCAGCATCTCCTGCAGCGTCAGGGACGTGTGGCTGAGCCGGGATGCAGGATGCTGATGGGAGCTTGGGCATCGGGGCATCAACATCCCCAAAAACACCAGGGAGCTGATAACTGAGGGGGTTTTCCACACAGGACACATCCCAATCCTGCCCATGGGGGTCAGGGCACCCCAAGACCCATTTGGGATGCTCCAGGTAGGTATTTCCCCACCACCACCACCCCCATCCCATACCACAGCTGGGATCGAGCCGCTGGGATGCTACAGGACTGGTGCTGAGCCCCATTTGCATCCCATTATCATGGACACCGGTGCCTGGCTCGTCCCCAGGGCCCTGCTGCCTGACCCCGGGTGTGTGAGCAGGACCTGGGTGCCCTCAGCGCCGGCCCCCGTGGCCACAGTAAGTGGCCCAATTCAAAGCAAGCCGGAGGCCATGAGGAGAGGTCGCGGCTTTCCGGCTCTGCGCTGCCCAATTCCCAATTAAGGAGGCGCAAGGAGGGACTGGGATAATGGCCTCGGCATTAGGGTTTGTCCACAGCACAGGAATTGATTCAGCTCTTAATTGTGGTAACGAAGGCAAAGGGTTGGGGTGAGCAGGAGCCTGTGTGGCTGCATCCTCGGCGCTGTTTCTACAGGGACCCATTGGTGACGTGGTCCAGGGCATCCTGCCCAAGCTCCAGCGCAGGAGCCAAGGGGGAAATGTGGGGGTTCGGGCCTTTGCCAATAGGGTTTGGTGTTTCCAGGCTCCCTCAATGCAGCCAGGGATGGGATCGTGGTCACCATCATCCCAAAGCAGCTTGAGCCCGGCACCGAGCTTCGAGCGACACAGGCAGAGACGGCTGGGAAGGACCCATCGTTTCCCACCCCAGATCCCACAGATGATCCCAGCGGAGGATTGGGATTGGTTTTTGCTCCCACCAGAAGGGATTTTGAAGCCAAGGGGAGCACGATGCCCCTCTCACCTCTCTCCTCCATCCTATCGCCTTCCTCTATCCCATCCCAAACCACACCAGAACGATCCCGATCCGAACATGGAGCAACGAGGCGCAGCCTGAAGGGAACGGCAGAGAAGGGCCCCGAACTGATCCACAACCTCTGCACGTTTCCCTCGCTGTCGTGGTCGGCCTCGTCACCAAGGAGCAAACCAACACCTTGGCCTTGACCTCACGTCCTCGACCTCCGGCTATTAGCAGAGCCCTTGGTGTGGGAAGCAATTCCTTGTGGTTCTTAAGGCAGGCGGGTGACGCTGGCGCCGGAATGTGTAAGTAGGAGCCGGCACTATATATCCAGGGCTGCTTTTCCAGAGGGGAAAGCTGGGAAGCCTCCCAACCCGCAGCCATGCCCTGCAAGGCGCTCGCTGTCTGCCTCTTGGGGCTCTTGGCGCTCTCCTCCGCTTGCTACATCCAGAACTGCCCCATCGGGGGCAAACGCGCCGTCCTGGATATGGATATCAGGAAGGTGAGTCCCATCCTTTTCCTTTTCCCAACGTTCCTGGGTATCCATGAGGGACGATGCCGGTAGATGGTGGGAAAAGACCAAAGGGAAGGCTCAAGAGGAGTGGCTGACACACCAGAGGACTGTGCTGCCATTCAGCGAGACCTGGACAGGCTGGAGAGTTGGGCAGGGAGAAACTTGATGCAATTCAACAAGGGCAAGTGTAGAGTCTTGCATCTGGGGAAGAACAACCCCATGTACCAGTACAGGTTGGGGGTTGACCTGCTGGAAAGTAGTGAAGGGGAAAGGGACCTGGGGGTCCTGGTGGATAGGAGGATGACCATGAGCCAGCAATGTGCTCTTGCGGCCAAGAAGGCAAATGGCATCTTAGGGTGCATTAGAAAGGGAGTGGTTAGTAGGTCAAGAGAGGTTCTCCTCCCCCTCTACTCAGCCTTGGTGAGGCCGCATCTGGAATATTGCGTCCAGTTCTGGGCCCCTCTGTTCAAGAAGGACAGGGAATTGCTTGAAGGAGTCCAGCGCAGAGCCACAAAGATGATTAAGGGAGTGGAACATCTCCCTTATGAGGAGAGGCTGAGGGAGCTGGGTCTCTTTAGCTTGGAGAAGAGGAGACTGAGGGGTGACCTCATCAATGTTTACAAATATGTGAAGGGTAGGTGTCAGGATGATGGAGCTAGGCTTTTTTCAGTGATATCCAGTGATAGGACAAGGGGCAATGGGTGTAAACTGGAGCACAGGAGGTTCCACGTTAACATCAGGAAGAACTTCTTTACTGTAAGAGTGACAGAGCACTGGAACAGGTTGCCCAGGGGGTTGTGGAGTCTCCTACACTGGAGATATTCAAGGCCCGCCTGGACAAGTTCCTGTGTGATGTACTGTAGGTTACCCTGCTCTTGCAGGGGGGTTGGACTGGATGATCTTTTGAGGTCCCTTCCAACCCTTGGGATTCTGGGATTCTGCGAAGTGCAGCGCACTGATTGCAGGTGCGTCCCGGTTCACTCTCCCCTATGGCTGTTCCCGAGCAGTGCCTGCCCTGCGGTCCCAGGAACAAGGGCCGCTGCTTCGGCCCCAACATCTGCTGCGGCGAGGAGCTGGGCTGTTACCTGGGCACCTCGGAAACGCTGCGGTGCCAGGAGGAATCCTTCCTGCCCACCCCCTGCGAGGCCGGACACAAACCCTGCGGCAGCGGCGGAGGGACCTGCGCGGCCCCCGGCATCTGCTGCAGCACCGGTGGGTCCCAGCCCCGTCATGGGGAGGTTGTGATGGCCAAGTGGGAGGGGGGACGTGTCCCAAGGGATCTGCGCTGCCCTGTCCATCTGGTGAGGGAGCTGCGGGGATCAGTCTGAAGAAGAGAAGGCTCAGGGGGGACCTGATGGCTCCCTACAAGTGCCTGCCAGGAGGATGGAGCCAGGAGGGGCTGGGCTCTGCTCCCAAGGAACAAGGGATGGGACAAGAGGAACCAGCCTCAAGCTGCCCCAGGGCAGGTTTAGATGGAGCTGAGGAACAATTCCTGCCCCAGAGGGTGCTCAGGCATTGGAACAGGCTGCCCAGGGCAGGGCTGCAGGCACCGGCCCTGCAAGTGCTCACACACTGTGGAGACGGGGCCTCAGTGCCATGGGACAGTGGTGGCCTTGGCAGTGCTGGGAATGGTTGGACTGGATGAGCTTAAAGGGCTTTTCCAACCAATTCCACGACCTGTCCATCCACCCAGGGCAGGACTGATCCCAACACCAGGGAGGGCGATAACAGACCTTGAGGTTTCAGGGATAGAAGCAAGCAGACAGCAAGCAGGGGGCTGAGCAAGCAGCAGAGCTCCTGTGGTGCACAGCAGTCCATGCCCCTCCTGCTTCCATCACGCTTTCCCAGCCTCACAACCAGAGATCCCACCACAGATCCTGGAGAGCTTCAGGACACGGTCTTGTTATTAAACTCCATGCAATTAAAATCCACACCGGGGGAGCTGGGAGGGTTGGCTCCTGCTGTCTCGCTCCATCCCCTTTCTCCCCCCATGCAGAGGGCTGCCTGGTTGACTCATCCTGCGACCAAGAGACGCTGTTTGCATAGACCACCCCGGGGAGAAGAATCCCGGCAGGATCCCTTATCCATCACTGCAGCAGCCCCACGGCAGGTCGGGAACAGACGAGGCAAGCCCGTGACTCAGCCTGGAGCGATGCTCTTCATTAGAAATAAAGCTTGTACAGAAAAACGATCACGAGGGGCTGTGGGGTTTATGGCATGAAAGGGTTTGGGTGCTCGGGAGGCTGGGATGGAGGGGAAAAGGTGGGTTTAGGGAAGGGATGGGATGCAGAGGGACCTGGACACGCTGGAGAGGGGGGATTGCGCGAACCTCAACAAGTGCAAGGTCCTGCCCCTGGGGCAGTTCAATCACAAGGAGCAAACACAGCCTGGGGAAGACTGGGAAGAGCAGCACTAAGAAGGACTTGGGGGTACTGGCTGACCTCATGGAGCGAGGCCAGAGGAGGCCATGGGGATGCTGCGAGGGCTGGAGCAGCTCTGCTCTGGAGCCAGGCTGAGAGAGCTGGGCTGGGGCAGCCTGGTCAAGAGAAGGCTCCTGAAGGGGAGAGCTGAGAGCAGCTCCAGTGCCTAAAGGGGCTGCAGGAAAGCTGGAGAGGGGCTTGGGACAAGCGCCTGTAGGGCCAGGCCAAGGGGAATGGCTTGAACCTGCCCGAGGGGAGACTGAGCTGAGCTCTTAGGCAGAAGCAGCTCCAGGTGATGAGCAAAATAAGGCTGAAGGAAGAGGCACGTGCACGCCAGTATCAGAAGTGATTCTGCACGTGCTCTCACTTAGCCACAGCCCAGATGTGCTTTAAACCCTCCTTTGCACAAACAGGACCAGCAGGTCCCTCGGCCACAGCAGGAGCCAGAGGCACAATGAATTCTTACCCCCTAACAACAGAAAGGGGAGGGTTGGTGTTTCCTACTAAGCCACTCAGACCTGTTTCCCTTCATAAGCACCTAGAGGGGTGGAGAAACAGCCCCAGGGAGTGCAGAGCCAGGATGTTCCTGGGATCGTTCCTGTTTTCCTTGGGATCCTGTTTTCCTTGGGATCGTTCCTGTTTTCCACCCCCTACATGTGTGGTGTGAAAACAGGAGGGATGCTGTGGGAGGTGCAATGCCAGAGGCAGAGCAGGAGGCACATGAACACGAGCAGCTCCTCAGGCAGCAGGGCTGAGACTCACTTGTTGTGAGCCCATGTTTCTCCCTTACCCTCCTTCCCGCAGGCATCATCCCTTCCGAAGAAGCAGAGCCAGAACCACAGGGCTGTTCTCCACCAATTCCAGGTGGATTTATCCATTAGAAGGAAAGAAACCGGCTCCTAAGTGGAGCTGTTAGGACAACATTGTCCGCTTGACAATCCGCCCTTCCTTGTCAATGGCAAAGTTGTAGTTGCGGGGGTTGTCCAGGCATTCCTCGATCCGGGCATCCAGGTTCTCCAGGGTGATGAAGGTTTTGGCTTCTTCCTAAAGGAAGGACAAGGAGCAGCTCTTAACACATGGCCGAGGCACCACGGGAGCTGCTGGTGCTGAGAGGCCCCGTGGTGCCAGCAGCATCCCAGCAGGAGCTGCAGCCAGCTGTTATTCCCTCCCTTGGGATGATTCCACCCTGTTTTCAGAGCTCTCACTCAGCCCCCATCCCATCCACACGCTGTCAAAGCTCCTGGAAGGTGCCAACATACGAATCCCTAAGGGAATAAGCCTCCAGCTTCCATACGGCCCCCAGGAGCTGCCATCAAACCCCACGCAGGCAGCGTTGCGCTGCTCTCACCTGGAGCCGGAGAACTTCCTTCTCCCTCTCCTTCAGGAAAGCCTCCCTTTTCCTGGCTTGGGTCTCGGCAGCCTTCAGCTTCTGCCTCCTCTCCTCTTCCTCTTCTTTCCTAAGTCTTTCCTCCCTGCCATAGGGAAAGGAAAACAAGGCGACTGATCACGCTCTGGGGGGTGGCATGTTGGTGAGACACATAATCCCTTGGGATGAAAAGCAGAGCCAGAACAAATGGGAAGGAGCAGCGGAGCCGGGATGGAGAGCCCGGGCTGATCTCAGCACAGGGATGGAGAGAATTCCCTCCTTCTCTGAGAGGAAAAACAGCGGAAAACCTTCATGGAAAAGCTTTCAAAGAGACTGGCAACGACACGGATGCCGCAGACCTGAGACCCAGCAGGGCCTGGCTCCGTTTGGGAGCCCCAGTGGGATTCCTCCAGCAGGATGCGGAAGCTCGAGTGCTTCGGCCATGGGGATGGGACTGACGGGCTTTTCCCTTCAGCCTCGCCCTCTTTTCCGGGTGCAGCAGACGCCGATTTCCCTGGAAGCACGGACCCCCCCCAGGGTATCCCGAGGCAACTCCCGGGCCTGAGCAGAGGCTGGCGCTGGAGGGAAGGCGGAGAAACCCCCTCCGTGACGGCCCCTTCCGCACCGGGACGGGAGCGCTGCGGGTGCGGGTTTAGGTAAGGAAGGACAAAGCTTAGGCCACAGAACCCCAGCCTGGTTTGGGTTGAAGGGACCTTAGAGCTCCTCCAGCCCCAACCCCTGCCCCGGGCAGGGACCCCTTCCACTGGAGCAGCTTGCTCCAAGCCCCTGCGTCCAACCTGGCCTTGAGCACTGCCAGGGATGGGGCAGCCACAGCTTCTCTGGGCACCCTGTGCCAGCGCCTCAGCACCCTCCCAGGGAAAGGGTCAAAGATAAAAGCGGCTTTGCAGAAACGAAGCTGCCTCTCAGGAAACTGAATTCAGTTCTGCGCAAGCAGAAGTTGAAGCCACAAAGGGCAGGGAGCTCGCACAGGTAAGAAATCAGCTTTAAAACAAGAGGAACCGGCCTCAAGCTGCCCCAGGGCAGGTTTAGATGGAGCTGAGGAACCATTCCTGCCCCAGAGGGTGCTCAGGCATTGGAACAGGCTGCCCAGGGCAGGGCTGCAGGCACCGGCCCTGCAAGTGCTCACACAGCGTGGAGACGAGGCCACAGTGCCATGGGGCAGGGGTGGCCTTGGCAGCGCTGGGGTAAGGGCTGGAGTGGGTGAGCTCCAAGGGCTCCTCCAGCCCCGCTCCCCCCGAGCCTGGCCGGGGCTCACCTGCGCGCCCGCTGCCGCGCGTTCTCCTCCTGGTTCCAGGCCATGAGGCGCTGGTGCTCCTGCAGGAGCCTGGCCGAGTCCTCCTGGCTGAGCAGGGCCTCCCGCTTCTTCTGCGCCACCTCGGCCCTGAACTCGGCCCTGCCGGGAGGGGACAAGCACGGGGGAGGCTGCTCAGCTCCTGCCTGGCACTGAGTACGGGGGGGGGGGGTTCTAAACCTGCCCCACAGCCAGCCCAGCCCCAACCCTGCCCCACTGGAATCTAAGGTGTCCAAACAGCCCTATGGCAAAGGGGCTCTGGAGGCCCCAAACGTTTCCTGCCCCACAGCAGCCCCACAGATTGTCATCCAACCCCGCAACAGAGCTCTTCATCACAGCAGCCACATAGATTGATACCCAACCCTACATCCAGCCCCATAACCAGCCCCCTGCCCCACAGCAGCCCCAGAGATTGTCATCCAACCCCGCAACAGAGCTCTTCATCACAGCAGCCACATAGATTGATACCCGACCCCACATCCAGCCCCACATCACAGCAGCCCAATATGGCCACAAGCCCAATGCTTCTCTGCTTCACAGGTGCCCCACTGCCAGCCCCCAAACTCTCCTGTGCCCCACTGTAGCCTCACTGACAAGCCCCTTGCTCCACAGCAGCCCCACAGCTGGCCCCATACACAGAGTCACTGACAGCCCCCAACCCTCCCCTGCCCCACAGCAGCCCCATACATTGACACCCAGCCCCACATCACAGCAGCTCAATGTGACCACAAACCCAATGCTTCTCTGCTTCACAGGTGCCCCACTGCAGCCCCACTGACAAGCCCTTTGCCGCACAGCAGCCCCACAGCTGGCCCCATACCCAGTCACTGCCAGCCCCCAACCCTCCCCTGCCCCACAGCAGCCCCACATCCCACACCACACCCCCCCCCGACCCTCCTGTGCCCCACTGCAGCCCCACTGACAAGTCCCTTGCTCCACAGCAGCCCCACAGCCGGCCCCATACCCAGTCACTGCCAGCCCCCAACCCTCCCCTGCCCCACTGCAGCCCCACATCCCAAACCACAGAACCCCCCAACCTCTCCCCTGCCCCACAGCAGCCCCACATCCCACACCACACCCCCCCCAGACCCTTCTGTGCCCCACTGCAGCCCCACTGACAAGCCCTTTACCCCACAGCAGCCCCACAGCCGGCCCCATACCCAGCCACTGCCAGCCCCTGACTCTCCCCTGCCCCACTGCAGCCCCACATCCCAAACCACACCCCCCCAGCCCTCCCCTGCCCCACAGCAGCCCCACAGCCAGCCCCATACCCACAGCCACTGCCAGCCCCCGAAACCGCCCCTGCCCCACAGCAGCCCCACAGCCGGCCCCATACCCACAGCCACTGCCAGCCCCCAACCCTCCCCTGCCCCACAGCAGCCCCACATCCCAAACCACAGCCCCCCCCAGACCCTCCTGTGCCCCACAGCAGCCCCACAGCCAGCCCCATACCCAGTCACTGCCAGCCCCCAGCCCTCCCCTGCCCCACAGCAGCCCCACATCCCACACCACACCCCCCCAGACCCTCCTGTGCCCCACTGCAGCCCCACTGACAAGCCCTTTACCCCACAGCAGCCCCACAGCTGGCCCCATACCCAGTCACTGCCAGCCCCCAACCCTCCCCTGCCCCACAGCAGCCCCACATCCCACACCACACCCCCCCAACCCCTCCCCTGCCCCACAGCAGCCCCACAGCCGTCCCCATACCCAGTCACTGCCAGCCCCCGACCCTCCCCTGCCCCACAGCAGCCCCACAGCCGGCCCCATACCCAGTCACTGCCAGCCCCCAACCCTCCCCTGCCCCATTGCAGCCCCACAGCAGCCCCACATCCCAAACTACAGCCCCCCCCAGACCCTCCTGTGCCCCACAGCAGCCCCACAGCCAGCCCCATACCCAGTCACTGCCAGCCCCCAACCCTCCCCTGCCCCACTGCAGCCCCACCGCCAGTCCCCAGGCTCCCGTCCCCGCAGCGGCCCCGCGCCGGGCGGTACCGGAGCGCTGCGAGCACCAGGCGGTGCTGCCGGTAGCGCTCGGTGATCACCACCAGCTCCTCGGGGTCCACGGGCGGGGGCAGCTTCACCCGCGCCGCCTTGGACTTGGCGGGGGGGTCGTGCCGCGTCTTGCGGCCCCGCGCCGGGACGAGCCGCGGGGCCCAGCCGGGGACGGGCCCGGGCCCGGGCCCGGGCCCCGGCCGGCAGCGCCACAGCGCCCGCAGCATGGCGGGGCGGGCGGCGGAAGTGGCGTCACCAGAGTGAGGCTCCCGCAGGGGCATTATGGGAAGGGGAGCGGGCCGCGGGGCATCATGGGAAATGTAGTCCCTGGGGGTGGTGGTGGTGGTGTCCCGTGGGACCCTCTAGGGTACGGACACTACTGCCTATGGGACACGGTATCCAATGGGACACGGTGTCCTATGGGACACAGTACCCTATGGGACACGGTATCCAATGGGACACGGTGTCCTATGGGATACGGTATCCAATGGGACACGGTATCCAATGGGACACGGTGTCCTATGGGACACAGTACCCTATGGGACACGGTATCCAATGGGACACGGTACCCTATGGGACACGGTGTCCTATGGGACACAGTACCCTATGGGACACGGTATCCAATGGGACACGGTGTCCTATGGGACAATGACCACCCCACGGGACATGGGACACACGGCCCCCCCACCCCACCCCGTAGGATACAGAACACCGCGGGATACGGACCCATCCCAATGGAACAGGGGCCACCTCCCTGCGGGACGGGGAGGATCAGGGGCTGGAGCACCTCCCGTATGAAGACAGGCTGAGGAAGTTGGGGCTGTTCAGCCTGGAGAAGAGAAGGCTGCGTGGTGACCTCATAGCAGCCTTCCAGTACCTGAAGGGGGCCTATAGGGATGCTGGGGAGGGACTCTTCATCAGGGACTGTAGTGACAGGACAAGGGGTAACAGGTTCAAACTGAAACAGGGGAAGTTTAGACTGGATCTAAGGAGGAAATTCTTTCCTGTGAGGGTGGTGAGGCACTGGAATGAGTTGCCCAGGGAGGTTGTGAGTGCTCCATCCCTGGGAGTGTTCAAGGCCAGGTTGGATGAAGCCTTGGGTGGGATGGTTTAGTGTGAGGTGTCCCTGCCCATGGCAGGGGGGTTGGAACTGGATGATCTTGAGGTCCTTTCCAGCCCAAACCATTCCATGATTCTATGATAATCCCATCCCGCGGGATATGGATCCCTATGGAACAGCCCCTTCCCCCCGACACACACCCTGAGGGATGTAACACACCCCAGACGGGACAGCACCCCCATGAAACCCAGCCATTCCCGTCGGGACACGGCACCCCCCCCCCCCCCACCCCGCGACACGGTGCTCCCCATGGAACACGGGATACGGGACATGGAACCCTCGGGATGCGGGACACGGGATACGGGACATGGAGCCCCGCGGCGCATGGGATACAGAACATGGAAACCCTGGGACACGGGATGCGGGACACGGAGCCTGGAACCGCGCAGGGCACGGCTGCGCCGGGACATGGGATCCCGGGACAGGCGACGTGGAGCCCTCGGGACACCGGACGCGGAGCCCCCCAGGGAATGGGACGTGGAACCCGTAAGGGGCCCCTGGAGGCGGCTCCCGCGGGATGCGGGGCACGGAACCTCCCGGGACAGGGGCCGCCGGGGACGGGACCTGCCCCCGCGCTCCGCCGCAGCACTCGGACCCAGCTCCCCGCGCCCCTTTATTGCCGCTCGCTCCCGGGGCTCGGCCGCTGCCGCTCCCCGCTCCCCGCTCCCCGCTCAGCGCTCCCGGCCCCGCAGCGCCGCCCCCTGCGGAGGAACCGCCCGTTGGTGGGGCCGGGGCTGGTCACGGAGCAGCGGCCCCGGCCCCAGTCCCAGCCCCAGCCCTATCCCCATCCCCAATTCCATCCCCATCCCGGTCCCCGTCCCAGGTCCCCATCTCCATCCTCACCCAGGTCCCCATCCACATCCCCTTTCCGGTCCCCGTACACATCCCCATCCTCATCACCGCCCTCATTCACACCCGCATCCCCATCCCTGTCCCCATCCCGGTCCCCGTCCTCGTCCCCATCCCCATCTCGGTCCCCATCCCGTCCCCATCACCATCCCCAATTCCATCCCCATCCCAGTCCCCGTCCCTGGTCCCCATCTCCATCCTCATCCAGGTCCCCATCCACATCCCCTTTCCGGTCCCCATCCTCATCGCCGTCCTCATTCACACCCACATCCCCATCCCTGTCACCATCCCGGTCCCCATCCCCATCCTGTCCCCATCCCCATCCTGCCCCCATCCCCAGCCCTATCCCCATTGCTATCCCCAATTCCATCCCCATCCCGGTCCCCATCCCTGGTCCCCATCTCCATCATCATCCAGGTCCCCATCCACATCCCCTTTCCAGTCCCCGTACACATCCCCATCCTCATCACCGTCCTCATTCACACCCGCATCCTCATCCCTATCCCCATCCCAGTCCCCATCCTCGTCCCCAGCCCTATCCCCAATTCCATCCCCAGCCCTATCCCCATCACCATCCCCAATTCAATCCTCATCCTGGTCCCCGTCCCTGGTCCCCATCTCCGTCTTCATCCAGGTCCCCATCCACATCCCCTTTCCGGTCCCCATACTCATCCCCATCCTCATTCACACCCGCATCCCCATCCCTGTCCCCATCCCGGTCCCCATCCCCATCCCCATCCCCATCACCATCACCATCCCCAATTCCATCACCAGCCTGGTCCCCAGCCCCAGCCCGGTCCCCAGCCCGGTCCCCATCCGCAGTCCGGTCCCCAGCCCCAGACCCAGCCCTATCCCCATTGCCATCCCCAATTCCATCCCCATCCCCATCCTTATCCCCATCCCCATCCCCAATTCCATCCCCAGCTGTATCCACATCCCGGTCCCCCCCAGACCCGCTCACCAGCAGCGGCTCCTCCCTCCGCGGCGGGCACCGGGGCGGGGGGCAGCGCCAGAGCGGGGCTGAGACCTGCGGGAGAGCGGACACGGGAGCATCCATGGGGAATCCCGAGGGAATCCGGGGTTTAATCCCAGGGGTTTAACCCAGGGTCTTAATCCGGGTGTTTAACCCAGGGGATAATCTGGGGGGGAACCCCAGGGCCGTTAATCCAGGGGGAATCCAGGGGCTAATCCCTGGGGAATCTGTAGGATTTAATCCCATGTGGTTGATCCATTACCCCAGGGTGTTAATCACAGGGGCAATATGGGGGGGGGGGGTGGATCCGGGGGAGTTAATTCCATGGGGTTAACCCAGTGTCTTAATCCAGTGGGGTGTTAATATGGGGAGGATCCCGGCAGGGTAATCCCATGGGATTAATCCAGGAGGTTAATCCGGGGGTGATTCAGGAAGGGGTAATCTGGGGGAGGGTAACAAAAGGGGTGTAAGGGGGGGGGTAATAAATCTGAGTGGGGGTAACTTGTGGGGGTAATCATGGGGAGAGGGATAATCCATCAGGGGGTAATCCATAGGGATTTAGGGAAGTGTAACCCGAGGGAGATAATGCGGATTGGGGGGGGGCAGATAACAACAGGGGGTTAATCCTGGGAGAGGGATAATCCAAGGGGAGGGATAACATGGAGGGATTATAACACCGGGGGGGGGGGGAGGATAATCCCAGTGTGTGGGGCACAAACCCGGGATAAACCAACCCGGGGGGGGGGGTAACCCCATTGTGGGGGGTTCACCCCATTGCTGTGCCTACCTGCAGGGCTGGGGGGGGCGCCAGGTCCCGCTTGCCCCCCGGGTACCAGCCATGGGACCAGTGCTGGGCAGGGCAGGGGGGCACAGCAGAGGCCAGCAGCAGCAGGGCCAGCAGCAGCAGGGCCCCGTGGGGTGCCATGGCCGGGGGGGGCTGTAGGGACAGGGGGGGGACTTGTTCCAGCGGCACCCACACCAGAGCCACCCCTGGGAGCTGGGGTGGGGGGGAGGTGGGAGTGGAGAAGTGAGTGAGCACCCATGGGTGCTGATTGGGGTGGTTTGGGGATGGAGGTGCAGCAGGTACGAGCACCCATGGGTGCTGATTAGGGTGGCTTGGGGATGGAGGTGTGGCGGGTACCAGCACCCATGGGTGCTGATTGGGGTGGTTTGAGGATGGAGATGCAGTGGGTACGAGCACCCACGGGTGCTGATTGGGGTGGTTTGGGGATGGAGGTGCAGCAGGTATGAGCACCCACAGGTGCTGTTTGGGGACGGAGATGCAGCAGGTATGAGCACCCATGGGTGCTGATTGGGGTGGTTTGGGGATGGAGATGCAGATGCTATGAACACCCATGGGTAGATGCAGTGGGTACGAGCACCCTTAGGTGCTCTCTGAGGCGATTCCAGCATGGAGATGCTGGAGGGGCTGAGCACCCCGGGATGCTGCTGGAGTTTGGGTCCAGCATTGACAGCCCATTGAGGGTGCCATTAGGGTCTGATTCGAGGTGATCAGGAGCACACCCCCCCAGGGTCCCTACATGGCACCAGCACCCCCCAACCCACCCCACCCCATGGACGCAGGGGCAGGCTCACCTGGCTGGGTGACGGTGACGGTGGCAGCGGTGACGGTGGCAGCGGTGACGGTGGCAGCGGTGGCCGGGCTGAGCATCTCTATTTGTAGGGCTTGGTGATGGTGACGTTGTCCCTGTCACTGCTCCCATGGGGGACCACGGCCTCACTGATGGCATCGCCCTCCTCCATTGGATAGAGCCAGAGCCCATCACATCCTTCCCTCTCACATCCCCTCAGGACAGCACCCAGCACCCCTCTTTTAGGGCTGGGGATCCCCGGGAATGGGCTCAATTCCCAACACGGCTCCTGACGGCTGCGAAAGGGCTGGATCCAGCCCAGATGGTCCCCAGCCCCATGGACAGCGCAGCTCTTGGTGAAGGATGGGGAGCAAACTCTCCGTGCCTCAGTTTCCCCCCCCCCCAGTATCCCCAGTTCTGCCCCCATATCATGCTCATCACCCCCACATCGATGCTGGCAATGGGCACACAGCCCAAAGCCACCGGTTCCTGGGATGTGACACAGGGATGGGGATTTAGGCAGGATCCAGCCCTGGATTAGCTCCAGCCGCCGCTCGTGTCTCTGCTGTTTGCAGTTGGAAGCAGCAGATGCTGTGGGGAAAGGTCAGGGCAGCTCCACACACCCCGAAATCCCTCCATTGGGAAGGCAGGGATAAACGGGAATGCACATCATTAATAGGATCATGGAGCAGCCGGGATTCAGGTGTTTGGGATGGTCCCTGTCCCCAGGGAGAGCATCCGTGGGGGGTGAGTGTGGACCCTGCATCCCAGGAGGGTCCCTGCTTCACTTCAGGATGTGATGTACAGACCCGGCCAGTGCCCCACCAAATCAGCAGCCAGAGCTTAGTGATGATGATGTTGGGGCTCACGGGGGGCAGGTGATGGATGATGGCAGCAGTGGGGTCATTAATAGGGGGTGTTTTGTGTTGTTTTGGGGGACTGGGATTGAGATGAGCTGGAGACTGAGCTGAGCTCTTAGGCAGAAGCTCTTCCCTGTGAGGGTGCTGAGGCGCTGGCACAGGGTGCCCAGAGAAGCTGTGGCTGCCCCATCCCTGGCAGTGCTCAAGGCCCGGTTGGACACAGGGGCTTGGAGCTGGAGCAGCTTTAAGCTCCTTTCCGACACGAACCAGGCTGGGATCTCTTGAGATGCTCCAAGAAATAACCTGAAATCTCCTCCAGCACCTCGGGATGGAGGTCCCCTGGTCCAAGGATGGAGGCAAAAGCCTGCAGCACGCTGTCAATCGGAGCTGGGTCCGTAACTGCTCTTTTGGTTCTGTTACAGACCAAGACAAGGGAAGGGTCTGGGTGGCACCTGGAAGGAGACAGAGCTCAGACCATGAGAGCCAGACAGCAGCATCCTTATCTGCTGGGGTCGGCAGAGCCACGGTGAGCATCCTCACCTCAAGGCCACAGTGGTCCCAATCCCTGCGGCAGGTCCAAAATCCATCACCAACCGCATGGATGTTTCCTTCAGGGAGCAAAAACCCTTTTGTTTTTCTGGGTTCTGGGGCTATTTTGGGGGGTGAAAATCCCAGCAGTTGCTGCCACCATGATCCTTTCGGTTTCCAAACCAGCAGCACGTGGCGGCTTGACCCTGAAGGGTGAAACTATTGGCTTTGGCTCCAAAAACTCGGATATTTACAGCAGATCTAAGGGAGTTCTTCCCTGGGAGGGTGCTGAGGCGCTGGCACAGGGTGCCCAGAGAAGCTGTGGCTGCCCCATCCCTGGTGGTGTTCAAGGCCACGTTGGACGGAGCCTTGGGTGACACGGTCTAGAGTGAAGCATCCCTGCCCATGGCGAGGGGTTGGGACTGGATGAGCTTTAAGGTCCTTTCCACCCCAAACCGCTCCATGGTTCTATGATATTTAGAGCTATGCACACACCCACAGAAGAGGCTTTTTCCTTTGTTCTCCTGGTTTTTAAGAGCAGCAAAGTGCGAACCCACCTCCCTGCAGGCCCAGCACCTTGTGCCCATGGGTTTGGGTTGGTTGTCGAGATGAGACCCAGGCTCTCTTTTCCTTCTGGTTTTTTAAAAAGGCTTTTACTCCCTCCAGAGAGAAAACAAAAAGAGATTTACAAAGCAAATCCCAGCCTGCCCCAGCTCTCCGGCACAGAGAGGGGGGCACCATCTCCATCCAAACATCACGCTGTTTAATTCCCCAATAGAACATTGGAAAAAAAGGAGCCAACAGTATCCGCACTAACACTTTGCTACATATAAAATCTCCAGCTAATATGAAGCTTATGGTACCAACCTCTAAAACAGTTAAGATATATACACATATTTTGTTGGTTTTTTGTTCGGGGGGGGGGAAAGGGGTATATTAACAAACAGAATATTACAAAATATTAAAGAAGGCAACTCTTCTGTCATTGGATTCGGGGTGGGTTTCTCCTTGTCTTCACTTGAAGTTGGCGTAGTCTGAGAAGGCGTCGATGTATTCCTGCACCACCTTGTAGCAGAATTCGTACTGTTCCTGGGGGATGCGGGGAGAGCACAGGGTTAGAGCAGGCAAATCCACTCTTGAGGCACGATGTGGTGCGTGGAAGTGCTTGAAACACGTGTAGATGAGGCCCTCAGTGATGTGGGTTATGGTGGGCTTGGTGGGCAAAGGCTGGACTTGATCTTTGGGACTTCATCAGGGAGTGCAGTGATAGGACAAGGGGGGATGGGTTCAAACTGAAACGGGGCAAGATTTAGGCTGGAGATAAGGCAGAAGCTCTTCCCTGTGAGGGTGCTGAGGCGCTGGCACAGGGTGCCCAGAGAAGCTGTGGCTGCCCCATCCCTGGCAGTGCTCAAGGCCAGGTTGGACACAGGGGCTTGGAGCAAGCTGCTCCAGTGGAAGGGGTCCCTGCCCGTGGCAGGGGTTGGAGCTGGAGGAGCTTTAAGGTCCCTTCCAACCCAAACCAGGCTGGGACTGTATGGTCTTAAAGGTCTTCTCCAACCTAGTTGGTTCTGTGATTCTATGCTGGTCTGTGGGAAGCTGGGACCAAGCATGGTCAGGTGTCCTCAGCCCAGACCAAGGGCAGGAACTGGATTTCCACCCATGAGCAGGTCCCACCTCCTTTGTGCCACCCAAAACTGGGCTGCCCACCCTCCTTGCTAATGCCATCAACAAGAGAAACTCAGCTTTCCCCTTCCTCCCTTAGCTCCTGTTTCAATCCCCAAGGACCTTATTTTAAATCCCTGAGTATCCTTGCAAAGTGCTCTTGCAAGACCTCATCTAGTCCTGCCTGCTCCAGTGCTCCCCGCATGCCCAAGCTGTGCCACAGCCTCTCCTCAAGCCCACAAATATGTGGGCTTTGGCTGAGGATCATGGAAAGGTTCGTGTTGGAAGGGAGCTTAAAGCTCATCCAGTTCCAACCCCTGCCACGGGCAGGGACCCCTTCCACTGGAGCAGCTTGCTCCAAGCCCCTGTGTCCAACCTGGCCTTGAGCACTGCCAGGAATGGGGCATGTCTCCAAGGAGGTTCCTAGAGCTTGTGTCAGTGCTCTTAAGGGACTTGATGATGCCCTCATCCAGCCAAGCTCCACTCTTTCAGATGTCCTAACAAGAGGATGGGCTGGTACCTCCTGAACCCCCTCCATCCTTCACTCTTTGGTGGAGAGATGAAACCCTCAAGCAGGGGTTGACTGCTCAATGCTGAGTCCTCAGCTTGCTCCTGTGGAGCTCTGGGGTTGCAGGAGGAGCATGGGGGCTCTTACCAGTGTCTGCACCATATGCGGCCTCTGTAGTCTTAAACTCTTCACTGTCTGAAAGACATCGAGAATCCCTTCAGCCTTCACCCGCTCCAGGACAGTGCTCAGGGCACAGAAGGTGCCTGTTCTTCCTGCTCCGGCACTGCAAGAGAAAGCAGAAGGTAAAGGACACATCCTGCGGGCTTGGCTCTGGGAACAATCCATAGGGAAACCACTGTAGAACTGGAGGAGCCACCAGTGCTGCCCCAGCCTTTCCCAGTTTAGCTCTACAGGACCAAAGCCTCTTTGCTTAGCCAAGCAGGAAAACCCCATAGCACGTCTGCATAGGCTGCTTCCGCTCAGCCCAAATCTTCTGAGGGACCTTGGACCATCATCTCCTGAGCTCCTCGCAGAGCAGGTCCCCATGGAGGGGTGGCCAAGCCCTGCTCCACGCAGGCTTTACCTGCAGTGCACAGTGATTGGGTGGTTGCCGGACTGCTGCTGCTGCTTCTGCACAGCTGCGATGATGTTGATCATTCCCTTCCCATCCCCAGGGATCCCAACCTCTGGCCAGCCATGGAAATGGAACTGCCGAATCTGCCGGCTCTTGTTTTCCTGGTGGGAGAGGACAGGTCGAGGTCAGTACGTTGGTGGGAGATCCATACCATGAAACCCACCAGCTCAGGGCTCTGGGAAAACCTGCTTGTGAAGGGAGGGCATTCCCATGTCATGGAGCAGGGCAGGATGTGGGGAACCAGGAGCAGGAGGGAGGTTGGGTGGTGGGCAAAGGGATGGGGCAGAAGAAGGATGAAGGCTGCTGAGTGGCAGCAGAGAAGATGGATGAGAAGCAATCAGCCAGACTCTTGGAATGGAAGGTAAGCAGAGGGAACAAGGTGGGACTGCAGGGCATGGACACTGCTTTGGGATGATGGGGACATGATGGGGCTGAAGACATCAGAGGGAAGGCTCAGCACTTTCAACAGGAATCACAAAGCACCATTAGTGAGGGTTACTGATGGCCAAACCCAAGAGCATCCATTGCTCCCTGCAAGGGGAAGGTCAGACTCTTACCCTGGTGTTTGTTACCAGCAGGTCCCGCACTGTGTAGCTCTCACATTCCTCCTCCTTTTTCAGCTCCACGGTGATGTCTCCATAGGACACAGAGCCATCAGATGGCCAGTACTGGGCACACTTCTCCTGCGAAAGCATTAGGAGAGGAGACAGCATGAAGAACCTGTCTTTTCCCATGGGATTGAATAGAAGAAGCCTTCTCCAGGGGCCAGCATGCCCAAAACCAAGTGGGATTCCATGGGTGTGCTTTGGAGAGGAGCAGCTCACTGCACACAAGAGTGCTCTGAGAACTGAGGGTCCAGAGTTAATTCATTGAACATCTCCCCCACCCTGTGTCTACAAACAACTGGACTCTGGATTAGTTAAGTAGAGACTGAAATGTATTGCCTGACAGAGAAGAGGTGACAGAGCACCCACCATGAGTGGTGCGGGCAGTACCGGGGTCCATGGGGTGAATTTAAGGGGTCACACTGATTTACTTTGCTGGGGCTTAAATGCAGCTATCCCCTGGTGCTTACCTGGCCTCTCTCCTCCAGCTCCGTCAGCATCACTATGGAGCAGGATTTCCACTCCCAGATCATCCTCCAGAAGTCCTCTATCGTGTGCTGCAGCGGTCCTTGGCTGGCGATGTAGGAGTCCTTCTGGCGATAACCCTGCATTGAGAATGGGGACAACGATGAGTGGCAGAGCCTGGGTGCTGGGAGCACTGGGAGGAATGCTCTTGGAGATGACTGGGTTACCAAGCCCAGTTAAATGTGGGGAGCATCACGACTGGCCATGGAATGATCACAGAGAAACCTGCTCTCACAGTGGGCTATGTCCCCATCGTGGGCATTACCACACCACTGCTCAGCAGCTGAGGTGCCATCAGCCAGAGCTTTACCACGGGTAATGCTGCATTGTTCATAAAGAAATGCAGCAGGAGGAGGAGGATCACATCCCCTGCACATGCATGGCCTCATCCATCTGGTGAAGAACCCAAGTCATTTGGGTTTCCAGCACTCCTAAGAGATGTTGCAAAGTGGAGGCTGCCCCATCCCTGGCAGTGTCCAAGGCCAGGTTGGACACAGGGGCTTGGAGCAAGCTGCTCCAGTGGAAGGGGTCCCTGCCCGTGGCAGGGGTTGGAGCTGGAGGAGCTTTAAGGTCCCATCCAACACAAACCACTCTGGGATCTACGATCTATGCAGACCAGCAGCAGGTCTGGGTGACTCTGTCTCTTCCTCCACCACAAAGAGCTTCTGTTTCCAAACCCTTCCGATGTCCCCTGTGCCCTCGCTGCAGACTGTGACTAAAGCTGCTTCGTCATTTGGAACTGGTCATTTAAGCAAAGTTCAGCAGAGGCAGGAAATTGAATCCTGGACAAAAATCTCTTCCATGACATTTAAGCTTTCTGATGCTGGAGCAGAACACAGAGACTGTTCCCGCTGCACTGTGTCGGATGCTCACGCAGCTGGAGCAACCCATAGGGACCAGCAAAAGAGATTGCAGGGAGCAATTCATTTGGGATGTTGTAATTGGGAGTAAGCTGGTTTTACTGGTTCAACCCATGGCAGTGACTGTCCTTTGGGGGGAAAAAACACCCTGCCATTAGGAGATGGAAATAGAAATTGGACTAGAAAAGAGCAGGGCTCCGTCAGGCAGCCAGCTCTGGCATCACTGCACCAAGATAAACACTCAGATGAGATGTCCCCCTGAAGTCAATAGGATTACGCACAAGAAAGGGATGTGCAATCACTTACCTCCTCCTTGGAGTGAGGAAAGCACTTAACCTCTCTGCCTCACCTCCTCCCGTCACCCAGACAGGTATAATGGGATTGACCTGGGTTTTCTCAGGGGCTTTGGCATCCGTCTATTGCTCCATTACCTAATCTAGTGGATGTTGTCTGACCAAATGAAGAGTGCTGGAGAGCAATCATTGCCACGGCTACGTGCATCTGCTCCTCCAGAGCCAGCATCAGAGCCCAGAGTGGAAGTGAGACCAAGATTTGGAGGCTCAGCTCTCCTCTTCTACATAGAGAGGTTTCTTGGAGAAAGAACCCAGCACCGTCCAGTGACACAAAGCAAAGTCAAGTGGAAAGAGCCTTATGGAACCCAGAGAAGGAGAGTTGGGGGACAAATCCTTTCCATAGGAAGCAGCGTCGGGTAAAGAGTTTCCACTGGGAGAAGATGGAGAGAAGGTTAAAGAAGACTCACGTCAATGAAGGACGCGTTTACGTAGTCTGTGTTCTCTTCACCTCTCTTCACTGGAATGATTACTCGGTTGAACTCATCTGAAACAGAAGGGAAATGATCTGAGTTCTGAGGAGCACCTCCAAAGCACGGCTCTGGTAACCAGGCATGGCTTTCAGCTGGGATGTCACCAAGCCTGAAGTGAGAGGACAGAGATACGGGAAGGGGAGCACGGCATTTACAGCACCTGACTGGGACAAGGAGGCTCAGTTCCACCCGAGCCACCCAGAGCTGGCTGTCCAGAACTGATTCTTGCATCCTCAATGATGGAGACTCCACAACCTCCCTGGCCAACCTGTGCCAATGCTCTCACCCTCACACTCAAATGCATTTCCCCATGTTTAAAGGGACCCTCCTGCGTGTCAGTGTGTGCTCATTGCCCCTTGTCCTGTCCCTGGGCACCCCTGGAAAGAGCCTGGCTCCGTCCGCTTTGTACCCTCCCTCAGGTACCTACAGGCATTGATGGGACCCCGCTGATCCTCTTCTCCAGGCTGAGCAGTCCCGGCTCTCTCAGCCTTTCCCCACAGCACGGATGCTCCAGCCCCTGAATCATCTCTGTGCCCTTCACTGGGCTCTGTCCATGTCTCTCTGGCACTGGGGATCCCAGAGCTTGATGCAGTGCTCCAGGAAGGATCCCCTTCCTCTTGCCTGCTGGCAATGCTCTGTTCAATGCAGCCCAGGACACCACTGATCCCCTTGGCCATAAGGACACGTTGCTGGCTCACGGTGAACCTGGTGTCCACCGGGATCCCCATATCCTTCCCTGCCAAGCTGCTTTCCAGGCTGGTGCCTGGGTTGCTCCTCCCCATGGGCAGGACTTTGCGCTTCTCCTGTAGGAGTTTATGCGGTCCCGGTTGGCCCATTTCTCCAGCCTGTGTCCTGTGCCCACAGCCACCAGGCACACCCTACCCAGCAGACATCCGGCTCTTACATGGAATTATCTGAAGCACCCTGTTCTTCTTCATGTTGGCCGGCAAGTTGCCCGTTCTCATCTTGTCATTTTGAATCTTGATTGAAGTGAGCTTCTGCAGAGGAAGGAGCAAAAGCAGAGGCAGCTTTCAGCACCAGGCAAGCACACGGTGGTCCCCAGAGCATCATCCGAGCAGATGCAGCAGGACAACAGCCAGGCTCACCTTAAACTCCTCTTCCAGCCCGTTGCTGCTGGTCCCTGGCACTTTGTTGTAGATCTTCTGCAGGTGGATCTCTAACGAGGTCACCTCCAGCTCCGTGTCACCGTAGAGATAATGCTCCAGAAGGGCTTGGTAGATGAACACGTACTGCATCTGCAGGGGTTGCAGGGAGGAGCCATCAGCCTCTGCTCCATGCTCAGTGAGTGCATTCCAGTGCCCACACACACTGCCTGCAAGCCCACTACCCCACTGCCCACCCGTGCTTGTGGGGCACCCTCTGAGACCTCAGAGAAGTGGGTAACACCCTTCCTGCTGCTGTATGGGGTCTGGGGCCTTATTTGCTACATCAGCCAAAGCTGACACAACACAAAACTTAAAGGCTCCCTACAAGTGCCCGATAGGAGGATGGAGCCAGGAGGGGCTGGGCTCTGCTCCCAAGGAACAAGGGATGAGACAAGAGGAACCGGCCTCAAGCTGCCCCAGGGCAGGTTTAGATGGAGCTGAGGAACAATTCCTGCCCCAGAGGGTGCTCAGGCATTGGAACAGGCTGCCCAGGGCAGGGCTGCAGGCACCATCTCTGGAGGGATTTAAAGGATGTGTAGATGTGGCACTGAGGGACGTGGTTTAGTGGTGCCTTGGCAAAGCTGGAAGAATGGTTGGACTGGATGAGGTTAAAGGGCTTTTCCAACCTAAACGATTCTATGATTCTATGAAGGGGATTAAAAGGAGCAGGAGCCAGTGAAAGGCTCCTGATGCAGCATCCTTCAAAAATCACAGAATCCCAGCCTGGTTTGTGCTGGAAGGGACCTCAAAGCTCCTGCAGCTCCAACCCCTGCCACGGGCAGGGACCCCTTCCACTGGAGCAGCTTGCTCCAAGCCCCTGTGTCCAACCTGGCCCTGAGCACTGCCAGGGATGGGGCAGCCACAGCTTCTCTGGGCACCCTGTGCCAGCGCCTCAGCACCCTCCCAGGGAAGAGCTTCTGCCTAAGAGCTCAGCTCAGTCTCCCCTCGGGCAGGTTCAAGCCATTCCCCTTGGCCTGGCCCTACAGGCCCTTGTCCCAAGCCCCTCTCCAGCTTTCCTGCAGCCCTTTTAGGCACTGGGAGCTGCTCTAAGGAAACCTAACTGCAGGGAGCAAAGCCCAGCCCAAAGCTCAGCACCACACTTACATCTGTCTGTACCATCTGGCAGCGCTGAGCCCGGATGCGGCTCACGAAGCCGTAAACATCCACCTTCCTCTCCGCGTGCATCATGTCCAGCATGGCATCGATGACGATGAAAGTGCCCGTGCGTCCCACACCAGCACTGCAAGAGCAGAAGGGACAAGTGGTCAGTGCAGCAGTGCTGGGGTCCTTTGTGCAGCAGCCAGGAGGCAGCCAGATGCTTCCCCGCAGTGAGCAAATGGCAAGATGTGGTTTGGAGATGAAGAGCTCCTCGGTGTACCCTGGGTGTTGGAGATTGATGCACACAGCATCTCCAGCTGCTGCCGCGACCCCAGCGCATGAACGCAGAGAGCAAAACCTAAGCCAGCTACTACATCCAGAGTCCTTATGGGCTGCCTGCTCCTACCAGTGCCTGCTGCTCTTTCCAGTCCACCTCCATCACGTGAAGCTCCTGGGGATGCCTCGTTTCTCTGCTGGTAACTCAACCATTAAGGAGAAGAAGAAAGATGAGGCCAGCAGATGCTATGGAAAGGCAAAGCTCTTTTGCCAGCTGCTTCCTGAGAAGGAAGGTGGAAAGATGGACTTGGGAGGCTGCAAATGGGATCATCTCTGCCTTTAACTCTGGGCTTTCCCTTACTGAAACATGCAGAGCCTCTGCGGCTCCCCCAGGCTTGCTGCTGAGCCTGAAACCACTCCATGTGGGGTCAAACACCATGGTCCTTGCTCCCTTCTTCCAACTGCCTTCTCACAACAAGGGATGTCACCTTGTCATGCCCAGGGCAGCAGGGAGCCACCACTGGTGCTCGGCTTGGCTCCCTCATCATCCAGCTAACCCACTTGAGCACCCAGCTGGAACTGTAACACCATCCCATCATGATTCCAAAGAGTTCCTTCAATTCCCATGCATGTTTTTTGAGCATTCCCATGTGGAACATCATAGAATTATAGAATAGTTAGGGTTGGAAAAGACCTCAAGATCATCCAGTTCCAACCCCCCTGCCATGGGCAGGGACACCTCACACTAAACCATCCCACCCAAGGCTTCATCCAGCCTGGCCTTGAACACTGCCAGGGATGGAGCACTCACAACCTCCCTGGGCAACCCATTCCAGTGCCTCACCACCCTCACAGGAAAGAATTTCCTCCTTAGATCCAATCTAAACTTCCCCTGTTCAAGTTTGAACCCGTTACCCCTTGTCCTGTCACTACAGTCCCTGATGAAGAGTCCCTCCCCAGCATCCCTATAGGCCCCCTTCAGGTACTGGAAGGCTGCATCCTTCTTTAGCATAAAAAAGTTAAATAACAGAAAGGCCTCAATGACAAGACCCCTTTTAGTATTAAATAGCAGCTGGCTGTTGAGTGACCCAGGAGAGGTCAGCAGTGGCCAGGACTTACCTGCAGTGCACTACTATTGCTCCTGCGTATTGGGGGTTACACGTCTTCACCTTCTTTAGGAACTTGAGCATCCCAATGGGGGTGAAGGGGACCCCGAAGTCGGGCCAGCTGGTGAAGTGGAACTGTGTCACCAGGCGCTGGGGCTTCTTGTTGGTGACATCCCCGACCTGCAGGGGATGCAGGTTACTGACAAACATTCCCATTTCCCTTCTTTCCCAACCAAACAAGGGGCAAAGGGAGAGCGACAGCCCCAGCACTGAGCTGGGTGGCTTCAGAAGCGTCCACAAGCTGAAAGGGCACAGACCCAGGCTCTGGGGCCAAATCAATCTCTAACAGGATGACAGTTTAATGACCCAGCATCACATCCCATGTCCTAGGCGGGAGAGGTGCCAGCCTGGACCTGGCTGTGGCTCCAACCTGGCTGAAACCGCCACGTTTCATTCCCTGGGAGCTGCCACTTCACCCATACCCACACCTCTGCCCGTTGCATCCTCGTATTAAAGGCAGAGGAGGAAACTGCACATGAAGGGTGAGGGCTCAGGAGAACCCCACTCAGTGTCCAGACAGGTTTCCAATCTCCAGCTCTTCCTCGCTGGCCTCCAAGAGCAGCAGGAAAACAAACAGTGGCTAAAGCATGCAGAGCCTCCTTGGAGGACAAGCAACTGCAGGGACAGATGGGAAAGCAATCAAAGCCAAGAGTGGATTTTGCCTTGGCTCGTGGGATAAATCTGATTATTTGCAGGCATTAAGTATCTGTGGGTGAGAGGAGGAACCAATACCGGTAACAGCAAGTGCTGTAAGGACTGACTTTCAGCCTTGGCATCCATCAGCTTCCCTGCTCTCTGTTCAGTGCATACATGCTGGGAACAGGACCCCAGGTGTTTAAGATGGGTAAATTCTTAATAGCTCTGGTTAAAAGCGGACAGCCTGGACAAGAGAAGGCTCCTGAAGGGGAGACCTGAGAGCAGCTCCAGTGCCTAAAGGGGCTGCAGGGAACCTGGAGAGGGGCTTGGGACAAGGGCCTGTAGGGCCAGGCCAAGGGGAATGGCTTGAACCTGCCCGAGGGGAGACTGAGATGAGCTCTTAGGCAGAAGCTCTTCCCTGGGAGGGTGCTGAGGTGCTGGCACAGGGTGCCCAGAGAAGCTGTGGCTGCCCCATCCCTGGCAGTGCTCAAGGCCAGGTTGGACATGGGCTTGGAGCAAGCTGCTCCAGTGGAAGGGGTCCCTGCCCATGGCAGGTTGGAGCTGGAGGAGCTTTGAGGTTGGGATGCTATGAAAAGAATCTCTCCTTGGAGGATTTGAGCACCACACCAGCCCCTGTTGGATGCCCAGTGCAGAGGGATGGGATGGGATGGGAGACCCGAGCCTCAGCACCTGCTGGATGCAGAACTTCCGCACTGTGTAATCCACCAGGACAGTCACATCCTCCACGGACACTCGGATGTTCCCATATGTCCAGCAGCCCTGATCCGGCCAGTACTGAGCACACTTGCACTGTGGGGAGAGAAAACAGAGCAGGGTGAGCTCTGGTTCCTCTCAAGGCTGGGACCAGCTCCAAGGCACGCCCATGGGCATGAGATGTGCTGGATTTGGGTGAAGCTGGGTTAGATACCAGCCCACGAAGCCTTCTGGTACCCACCTCTTTCCTCTCCTTCAGATTGGTCACCATGACAATTGTTGCTGTGTTTTGCTCCCAAATCATCCTCCAAAAATCATTCACTGTTTCTTCTTTTGGTCCTAAAGGGAAGGTACAAAGAAACATTACCTTTGGGATCAACCCCTCAAGCGCTGGGACTGAAACCCAGTGTGTGAAGGCACATGTCAGGATGATGCAACACATCTTTTGCCAATAGATGTCAGCACAGGAGGTGCTTTGGTGGCTAACCCAGGGAACAATCCCATCACACAATGGCTGGGCTTTCTGGATGTGTTTTATGATCAGGAATTCCATTTTTAGCCTGAAAAGGGGAAATCAGACAAATGGAGCATGGAAACCACTTGTCCATGGTCACCCAGGGCAATTGTAGCCACACCGATCAGTCTGCAGAAGTCCTACCCTGAGGTCTTGGCCTTTAACCATGAGATCCCACCTCAATGAAGCACAAGCACAGATACCTACTGCCTGCCCGACATGCAGCTAACTCAGCCCAGACCTCCCTTGCCATGCCTCAGGCTAAGGGTGAACCAAAAGAGCAGCAGAGCCAAAGCTTCCCCCCAGCCTGGTACCACCGATGGACCAGATGCAGGCTTCCTTCCGCAGCAAGAGCCAGGCCAAAACCACCACAGCACCCTCCAGCAATCGGTATTGCACAGGCAGGGCTGCTCTTCCTCCCCCAGCACATCCAGCACTGACTGGGACAAGCATACTGAGAACAAAGCGTGGACCAGCCAGGCCTCCTTTTGAGCGGGGGGGGCTCTGCAAGGCGCTGTGTTGTGGTCAGACTGGAACAGCTTCACACAGCAGAAGGTCCCCAGCCCAACTGCCACCAGAGAGAGCTATGGGAATACCCAAGTGTTCACCTTGTGCAGCAATGAACTTGTTTTTCTCTTGGTACCCCTATGGAGAAAAGGAGAAGAAGGATGTAAATGAAAGGTATTTGTCTAACGTGAGAGTCATGAAATGCATCTACATCATTAATAGCCAGAGCATCGCCTGCTCTGTTGCTCATTTCCATGTGCAGACGGAGCTGCAGCCCCTGAGGGGAGAAACAGCACCACCAGGAGGGCACAAATAAGGGAAAATCCCTGTGGAAAGGGCTCTTGCCCCACAGCAACCCTCCACATGCTCAGGTGACGTGGGAATGACCCAACTTGTTGGCACAAAGCACTAATGAAGTGGTACCCGACAGCCCTTCTGTGGAATCAGACTCTGCATGCAGAGCATCACATGAAAATCAGGATTAATCATTGAGAGATGGGGCTGCTGAACTCATGGGGGTTGATTTTGAGTATTTCCTAAGGGGTATTTATTTACTGCTGAAGAAAGGAAAAAGCTCTTTTGGGCCTTGCTTTTCTTCATGCTCCTCTATCTCTAAGTCTCCTTCATATTACCCTTCCAACTTATTGGAGCCATATGGTCACAACCACAGATAGAGGACGTATCTCTTCCTGGGAGCAGAGCAGGGGAGTGTTGCTGCTCTTTTAGCTGGATGCCTTGGTATCTTTTTCATCCCCTTCCTAAATCCATCCCTGCGAGCTGGGAAGTGCCAATGATTAACTGATGCCTCATCAGCCATTAATCAGAAACTCCCATTCATAGAATCCCAGCCTGGTTTGTGTTGGAAGAGACCTCAAAGCTCCTCCAGCTCCAACCCCTGCCACAGGCAGGGACCCCTTCCACTGGAGCAGCTTGCTCCAAGCCCCTGTGTCCAACCTGGCCTTGGACACTGCCAGGGATGGGGCAGCCACAGCTCCTCTGGGCACCCTGTGCCAGCGCCTCAGCACCCTCCCAGGGAAGAGCTTCTGCCTCAGAGCTCAGCTCAGTCTCCCTGTATAAATTCCTGCAGGATCATTTCCCAAACTCCTTCCGGAGCAGCCAGCTCAGCTTTGCAGCTCCCCAAGGAGTCCAAGTGCTTCTCACTATTTTAGAGGTGGGAAGAGATGGGACGATGGCAAAGTGGCTGAGCAACTTGAGTTCTGGCTCTCAGCCTCTTACTCTGACCATACTCAAGGCATGAAGTGAAGTGCAGGGAGCTCCACCATGGCCACATTGAGGTTATGAGATCAAAACCCAGCCTAATGTGTTGCTCCGGAGGAGCTGGGGAGATGTTAATGGAGGAGGCATTGTCTTAACCATCCTCTCCCAGGCACAAATCACACCCCATGAAAGCCCCATGCTCCTGTTGGGACCTGGCACCACTGACCAGGGCTCAGCCAGGGGGAATTTCCCCTTCCAATGACACAACTCACATTAATGAAGGAGGCGTTGATGTAGTCAGAGTCAGGAACCCCTTCGACAGGAGTCAGGTGAACCCTGGAATGATCATCTGCAGGGAAATGAAAACTGCATTAAACCCAGCTCCCTCCACGGAGCTGGTATCTGCTATAGTGAGAAAGCCCGCTCCTGGAGCAGAACCCAGGCTCCCCCGCACACCAAACACCTCTATGCTCCCAAATTCTTCTTGCTTAAGCCTGGAGAGGTTCCAGACCTCACCCAAGGACACTTCTGCAGAGGGCACACATGAGCAGGTCCCCATCCCACCCAGCAAGAGCTGCTGTTTTGGCATTGCCCATCCTCTTCACTGTCTGATACTGGCTCCCGGTATCTCTCATGGGCACCTAAAGCTAAAGCAGATGGTGCCACCCATCCGGGAGGTGATGTGACCTCAACCATGTCCTTGCCGATCCCCAAGACAGGAACAGGGAGCCCTGGAATGTGCACTGGCCATGCCTTCCCCCTCACCCCCAACAGCTCTGATACCTACAGGGCAAAATGTTCACATATCTGTTCTTCTCCTTGTTCTCCTCCTTGGAAGCAGCTTCACACGTGGCCTGTATGGGACACGCTGGGAGAGCCTGCAGTGGCAGAAAACAGGGTTTTCCATGATGGTCTTACAGCATGGCATAACACAAACGCATCCAAGCATCCTGTCCCTTCGGATGTGTCCCTGTCTCCATCCGAGCAGCAGCTCCTCCTCCTCACCAAGCTCAAGGTGACCATTTAAATAGCATGGGCTGGACCAGAGAGAGCAAACCCCGTCCGAAACACATCCGGAACCTCAGGACCCATGAACACGAGGTGGCAGCAGAGCCTCTGACACCAAACCCAGCGGTCCAGGAGCTCCCTTCTGCCTGCTGAGATTCCCTCTGTTAACAGTGATGCTCAGGGCGAGCAGACTACAGCCCCCATCGCCTGAGCACACGCAGGGATGGGAAGCAGCACCCATG